>NW_027362762.1:940948545-942148545 GCF_046119375.1 Phyllobates terribilis
ACAATATTTTTTCAGAGCTAGATGCAGATAAAAAATATTTTTTAATTTTCAACCTGTGGAGGTTAGTATAGATGGACTAATAGAACAAGTCCGACAACACTGCTACAAGCCCAAATATTTTTTCAGAGCTAGATGCAGATAAAAATTATTTTTAATTTGCAACCTGGTGGAGGTTAGTATAGATGGACTAATAGAACAAGTCCCACACACTGCTACAAGCCCAAATATTTTTTCAGAGCTAGATGCAGATAAAAATTATTTTTAATTTGCAACCTGTGGAGGTCAGTGTAGATAGACCTAATAGAACAAGTCCCAACACTGCTACAAGCCCAAATATTTTTTTCAGAGCTAGATGCAGATAAAAATTATTTTTAATTTGCAACCTGGTGGAGGTTAGTATAGATGGACTAATAGAACAAGTCCCACACACTGCTACAAGCCCAAATATTTTTTCAGAGCTAGATGCAGATAAAAATTATTTTTAATTTGCAACCTGGTGGAGGTCAGTGTAGATAGACTAATAGAACAAGTCCCACACACTGCTACAAGCCCAAATATTTTTTCAGAGCTAGATGCAGATAAAAATTATTTTTAATTTCCAACCTGGTGGAGGTTAGTATAGATGGACTAATAGAACAAGTCCAACATACTGCTAAAAGCCCAAATATTTTTTCAGAGCTAGATGCAGAAAAAAAATATTTTTAATTTGCAACCTGGTGGAGGTTAGTATAGATGGACTAATAGAACAAGTCCCACACACTGCTACAAGCCCAAATATTTTTTCAGAGCTAGATGCAGATAAAAATTATTTTTAATTTGCAACCTGGTGGAGGTTAGTATAGATAGGACTAATAGAACAAGTCCCACACACTGCTACAAGCCCAAATATTTTTTCAGAGCTAGATGCAGATAAAAAATATTTTTAATTTGCAACCTGGTGGAGGTTAGTATAGATGGACTAATAGAACAAGTCCCACACACTGCTACAAGCCCAAATATTTTTTCAGAGCTAGATGCAGATAAAAATATTTTTAATTTGCAACCTGGTGGAGGTTAGTATAGATGGACTAATAGAACAAGTCCCACACACTGCTACAAGCCCAAATATTTTTTCAGAGCTAGATGCAGATAAAAATTATTTTTAATTTGCAACCTGGTGGAGGTTAGTATAGATGGACTAATAGAACAAGTCCCACACACTGCTACAAGCCCAAATATTTTTTCAAGAGCTAGATGCAGATAAAAATTATTTTTAATTTGCAACCTGGTGGAGGTTAGTATAGATGGACTAATAGAACAAGTCCCACACACTGCTACAAGCCCAAATATTTTTTCAGAGCTAGATGCAGATAAAAATTATTTTTAATTTGCAACCTGGTGGAGGTTAGTATAGATGGACTAATAGAACAAGTCCCACACACTGCTACAAGCCCAAATATTTTTTCAGAGCTAGATGCAGAT
The DNA here is from genome assembly GCF_046119375.1 of Phyllobates terribilis. NCBI lineage: Eukaryota > Metazoa > Chordata > Amphibia > Anura > Dendrobatidae > Phyllobates > Phyllobates terribilis. The sequence goes on from NW_027362762.1 coordinate 940,950,007, forward strand.
AAAAATTATTTTTAATTTGGCCAACCTGGTGGAGGTTAGTATAGATGGACTAATAGAACAAGTCCCACACACTGCTACAAGCCCAAATATTTTTTCAGAGCTATATGCAGATAAAAATTATTTTTAATTTCCAACCTGGTGGAGGTTAGTATAGATGGACTAATAGAACAAGTCCAACACACTGCTACAAGCCCAAATATTTTTTCAGAGCTAGATGCAGAAAAAAATTATTTTTAATTTGCAACCTGGTGGAGGTTAGTATAGATGGACTAATAGAACAAGTCCAACACACTGCTACAAGCCCAAATATTTTTTCAGAGCTAGATGCAGATAAAAATTATTTTTAATTTGCAACCTGGTGGAGGTTAGTATAGATGGACTAATAGAACAAGTCCCACACACTGCTACAAGCCCAAATATTTTTTCAGAGCTAGATGCAGATAAAAATTATTTTTAATTTGCAACCTGGTGGAGGTTAGTATAGATGGACTAATAGAACAAGTCCCACACACTGCTACAAGCCCAAATATTTTTTCAGAGCTAGATGCAGATAAAAATTATTTTTAATTTGCAACCTGGTGGAGGTTAGTATAGATGGACTAATAGAACAAGTCCCACACACTGCTACAAGCCCAAATATTTTTTCAGAGCTAGATGCAGATAAAAATTATTTTAATTTGCAACCTGGTGGAGGTTTAGTATAGATGGACTAATAGAACAAGTCCCACACACTGCTACAAGCCCAAATATTTTTTCAGAGCTAGATGCAGATAAAAATTATTTTTAATTTGCAACCTGGTGGAGGTTAGTATAGATGGACTAATAGAACAAGTCCCACACACTGCTACAAGCCCAAATATTTTTTCAGAGCTAGATGCAGATAAAAATTATTTTTAATTTGCAACCTGGTGGAGGTTAGTATAGATGGACTAATAGAACAAGTCCCACACACTGCTACAAGCCCAAATATTTTTTCAGAGCTAGATGCAGATAAAAATTATTTTTAATTTGCAACCTGGTGGAGGTTAGTATAGATGGACTAATAGAACAAGTCCCACACACTGCTACAAGCCAAATATTTTTTCAGAGCTAGATGCAGATAAAACTTATTTTTAATTTACAACCTGGTGGAGGTTAGTATAGATGGACTAATAGAACAAGTCCCACACACTGCTACAAGCCCAAATATTTTTTCACAGCTAGATGCAGATAAAAATTATTTTTAATTTGCAACCTGGTGGAGGTTAGTATAGATGGACTAATAGAACAAGTCCCACACACTGCTACAAGCCCAAATATTTTTTTCAGAGCTAGATGCAGATAAAAATTATTTTTAATTTGCAACCTGGTGGAGGTTAGTATAGATGGACTAATAGAACAAGTCCCACACACTGCTACAAGCCCAAATATATTTTCAGAGCTAGATGCAGATGAAAATTATTTTTAATTTGCAACCTGGTTCAGGTTAGTATAGATGGACTAATAGAACAAGTCCCACACAGTGCTACAAGCCCAAATATTTTTTCAGAGCTAGATGCAGATAAAAAATATTTTTAATTTGCAACCTGGTGGAGGTTAGTACAGATGGACTAATAGAACAAGTCCCACACACTGCTACAAGCCCAAATATTTTTTCAGAGCTAGATGCAGATAAAAATTATTTTTAATTTGCAACCTGGTGGAGGTTAGTATAGATGGACTAATAGAACAAGTCCCACACACTGCTACAAGCCCAAATATTTTTTCAGAGCTAGATGCAGATAAAAAATATTTTTAATTTGCAACCTGGTGGAGGATAGTATAGATGGACTAATAGAACAAGTCCCACACACTGCTACAAGCCCAAATATTTTTTCAGAGCTAGATGCAGATAAAAATTATTTTTAATTTGCAACCTGGTTCAGGTTAGTATAGATGGACTAATAGAACAAGTCCCACACACTGCTACAAGCCCAAATATTTTTTCAGAGCTAGATGCAGATAAAAAATATTTTTAATTTGCAACCTGGTGGAGGTTAGTATAGATGGACTAATAGAACAAGTCCCACATACTGCTACAAGCCCAAATATTTTTTCAGAGCTAGATGCAGATAAAAATTATTTTTAATTTGCAACCTGGTGGAGGTTAGTATAGATGGACAAATAGAACAAGTCCCACACACTGCTACAAGCCCAAATAATTTTCAGAGCTAGATGCAGATAAAATTATTTTAATTTGCAACCTGATGGAGGTCAGTGTAGATAGACTAATAGAACAAGTCCCACACACTGCTACAAGCCCAAATATTTTTTCAGAGCTAGATGCAGATAAAAATTATTTTTAATTTCCAACCTGGTGGAGGTTAGTATAGATGGACTAATAGAACAAGTCTAACATACTGCTACAAGCCCAAATATTTTTTCAGAGCTAGATGCAGATGAAAATTATTTTTAATTTGCAACCTGGTGGAGGTTAGTATAGATGGACTAATAGAACAAGTCCCACACACTGCTACAAGCCCAAATATTTTTTCAGAGCTAGAAGCAGATAAAAATTATTTTTAATTTGCAACCTGGTGGAGGTTAGTATAGATGGACTAATAGAACAAGTCCCACACACTGCTACAAGCCCAAATATTTTTTCAGAGCTAGAAGCAGATAAAAATTATTTTTAATTTGCAACCTGGTGGAGGTTAGTATAGATGGACTAAAAGAACAAGTCCCACACACTGCTACAAGCCCAAATATTTTTTCAGAGCTAGATGCAGATAAAAATTATTTTTAATTTGCAACCTGGTGGGGGATAGTATAGATGGACTATTAGAACAAGTCCCACACACTGCTACAAGCCCAAATATTTTTTCAGAGCTAGATGCAGATAAAAATTATTTTTAATTTGCAACCTGGTGGAGGTTAGTATAGATGGACTAATAGAACAAGTCCCCCACACTGCTACAAGCCCAAATATTTTTTCAGAGCTAGATGCAGATAAAAATTATTTTTAATTTGCAACCTGATGGAGGTTAGTATAGAAGGACTAATAGAACAAGTCCCACACACTGCTACAAGCCCAAATCTTTTTTCAGAGGTAGATGCAGATAAAAATTATTTTTAATTTGCAACCTGGTGGAGGTTAGTATAGATGGACTAATAGAACAAGTCCCACATACTGCTACAAGCCCAAATATTTTTTCAGAGCTAGATGCAGATAAAAATTATTTTTAATTTGCAACCTGGTGGAGGTCAGTGTAGATAGACTAATAGAACAAGTCCCACACACTGCTACAAGCCCAAATATTTTTTCAGAGCTAGATGCAGATAAAAATTATTTTTAATTTCCAACCTGGTGGAGGTTAGTATAGATGGACTAATAGAACAAGTCCCACACACTGCTACAAGCCCAAATATTTTTTCAGAGCTAGATGCAGATAAAAAATATTTTTAATTTGCAACCTGGTGGAGGTTAGTATAGATGGACTAATAGAACAAGTCCCACACACTGCTACAAGCCCAAATATTTTTTCAGAGCTAGATACAGATAAAAATTATTTTTAATTTGCAACCTGGTGGAGGTTAGTATAGATGGACTAATAGAACAAGTCCCACACACTGCTACAAGCCCAAATATTTTTTCAGAGCTAGATGCAGAGAAAAATTATTTTTAATTTGCAACCTGATGGAGGTTAGTATAGATGGACTAATAGAACAAGTCCCACAACTGCTACAAGACCAAATATTTTTTCAGAGCTAGATGCAGATAAAAATTATTTTTAATTTGCATCCTGGTGGAGGTTAGTATAGATGGACTAATAGAACAAGTCCCACACACTGCTACAAGCCCAAATATTTTTTCAGAGCTAGATGCAGATTAATATTATTTTTAATTTCCAACCTGGTGGAGGTCAGTGTAGATAGACTAATAGAACACACACACACTGCTACAAGCCCAGATATTTTTTCAGAGCTAGATGTAGATAAAAATTATTTTAATTTCCAACCTGGTGGAGGTTAGTATAGATGGACTAATAGAACAAGTCCAACACACTGCTACAAGCCCAAATATTTTTTCAGAGCTAGATGCAGAAAAAAAATATTTTTAATTTGCAACCTGGTGGAGGTTAGTATAGATGGACTAATAGAACAAGTCCCAAACACTGCTACAAGCCCAAATATTTTTTCAGAGCTAGATGCAGATAAAAATTATTTTTAATTTGCAACCTGGTGGAGGTTAGTGTAGATAGACTAATAGAACAAGTCCCACACACTGCTACAAGCCCAAATATTTTTTCAGAGCTAGATGCAGATAAAAATTATTTTTAATTTCCAACCTGGTGGAGGTCAGTGTAGATAGACTAATAGAACAAGTCCCACACACTGCTACAAGCCCAAATATTTTTTCAGAGCTAGATGTAGATAAAAATTATTTTTAATTTGCAACTTGGTGGAGGTTAGTATAGATGGACTAATAGAACAAATCCAACACACTGCTACAAGCCCAAATATTTTTTCAGAGCTAGATGCAGAAAAAAATTATTTTTAATTTGCAACCTGGTGGAGGTTAGTATAGATGGACTTATAGAACAAGTCCCAAACACTGCTACAAGCCCAAATATTTTTTCAGAGCTAGATGCAGATAAAAATTATTTTTAATTTGCAACCTGGTGGAGGTTAGTGTAGATAGACTAATAGAACAAGTCCCACACACTGCTAAAGCCCAAATATTTTTTCAGAGCTAGATGCAGATAAAAAATATTTTTAATTTGCAACCTGGTGGAGGTTAGTACAGATGGACTAATAGAACAAGTCCCACACACTGCTACAAGCCCAAATATTTTTTCAGAGCTAGATGCAGATAAAAATTATTTTTAATTTGCAACCTGGTGGAGGTTAGTATAGATGGACTAATAGAACAAGTCCCACACACTGCTACAAGCCCAAATATTTTTTCAGAGCTAGATGCAGATAAAAAATATTTTTAATTTGCAACCTGGTGGAGGATAGTATAGATGGACTAATAGAACAAGTCCACACACTGCTACAAGCCCAAATATTTTTTCAGAGCTAGATGCAGATAAAAATTATTTTTAATTTGCAACCTGGTTCAGGTTAGTATAGATGGACTAATAGAACAAGTCTCACACACTGCTACAAGCCCAAATATTTTTTCAGAGCTAGATGCAGATAAAAAATATTTTTAATTTGCAACCTGGTGGAGGTTAGTATAGATGGACTAATAGAACAAGTCCCACATACTGCTACAAGCCCAAATATTTTTTCAGAGCTAGATGCAGATAAAAATTATTTTTAATTTGCAACCTGGTGGAGGTTAGTATAGATGGACAAATAGAACAAGTCCCACACACTGCTACAAGCCCAAATAATTTTTCAGAGCTAGATGCAGATAAAAATTATTTTTAATTTGCAACCTGATGGAGGTCAGTGTAGATAGACTAATAGAACAAGTCCCACACACTGCTACAAGCCCAAATATTTTTTCAGAGCTAGATGCAGATAAAAATTATTTTTAATTTCCAACCTGGTGGAGGTTAGTATAGATGGACTAATAGAACAAATCTAACATACTGCTACAAGCCCAAATATTTTTTCAGAGCTAGATGCAGATGAAAATTATTTTTAATTTGCAACCTGGTGGAGGTTAGTATAGATGGACTAATAGAACAAGTCCCACACACTGCTACAAGCCCAAATATTTTTTCAGAGCTAGATGCAGATAAAAATTATTTTTAATTTGCAACCTGGTGGAGGTTAGTATAGATGGACTAATAGAACAAGTCCCACACACTGCTACAAGCCCAAATATTTTTTCAGAGCTAGAAGCAGATAAAAATTATTTTTAATTTGCAACCTGGTGGAGGTTAGTATAGATGGACTAAAAGAACAAGTCCCACACACTGCTACAAGCCCAAATATTTTTTCAGAGCTAGATGCAGATAAAAAATATTTTTAATTTGCAACCTGGTGGGGGATAGTATAGATGGACTATTAGAACAAGTCCCACACACTGCTACAAGCCCAAATATTTTTTCAGAGCTAGATGCAGATAAAAATTATTTTTAATTTGCAACCTGGTGGAGGTTAGTATAGATGGACTAATAGAACAAGTCCCCCACACTGCTACAAGCCCAAATATTTTTTCAGAGCTAGATGCAGATAAAAATTATTTTTAATTTGCAACCTGATGGAGGTTAGTATAGAAGGACTAATAGAACAAGTCCCACACACTGCTACAAGCCCAAATCTTTTTTCAGAGGTAGATGCAGATAAAAATTATTTTTAATTTGCAACCTGGTGGAGGTTAGTATAGATGGACTAATAGAACAAGTCCAACTACTGCTACAAGCCCAAATATTTTTTCAGAGCTAGATGCAGATAAAAATTATTTTTAATTTGCAACCTGGTGGAGGTCAGTGTAGATAGACTAATAGAACAAGTCCCACACACTGCTACAAGCCCAAATATTTTTCAGAGCTAGATGCAGATAAAAATTATTTTTAATTTCCAACCTGGTGGAGGTTAGTATAGATGGACTAATAGAACAAGTCCCACACACTGCTACAAGCCCAAATATTTTTTCAGAGCTAGATGCAGATAAAAAATATTTTTTTTAATTTGCAACCTGGTGGAGGTTAGTATAGATGGACTAATAGAACAAGTCCCACACACTGCTACAAGCCCAAATATTTTTTCAGAGCTAGATGCAGAGAAAAATTATTTTTAATTTGCAACCTGATGGAGGTTAGTATAGATGGACTAATAGAACAAGTCCCACACACTGCTACAAGACCAAATATTTTTTCAGAGCTAGATGCAGATAAAAATTATTTTTAATTTGCATCCTGGTGGAGGTTAGTATAGATGGACTAATAGAACAAGTCCCACACACTGCTACAAGCCCAAATATTTTTTCAGAGCTAGATGCAGATTAATATTATTTTTAATTTCCAACCTGGTGGAGGTCAGTGTAGATAGACTAATAGAACAAGTCACACACACTGCTACAAGCCCAGATATTTTTTCAGAGCTAGATGTAGATAAAAATTATTTTTAATTTCCAACCTGGTGGAGGTTAGTATAGATGGACTAATAGAACAAGTCAACACACTGCTACAAGCCCAAATATTTTTTCAGAGCTAGATGCAGAAAAAAATATTTTTAATTTGCAACCTGGTGGAGGTTAGTATAGATGGACTAATAGAACAAGTCCCAAACACTGCTACAAGCCCAAATATTTTTTCAGAGCTAGATGCAGATAAAAATTATTTTTAATTTGCAACCTGGTGGAGGTTAGTGTAGATAGACTAATAGAACAAGTCCCACACACTGCTACAAGCCCAAATATTTTTTCAGAGCTAGATGCAGATAAAAATTATTTTTAATTTCCAACCTGGTGGAGGTCAGTGTAGATAGACTAATAGAACAAGTCCCACACACTGCTACAAGCCCAAATATTTTTTCAGAGCTAGATGTAGATAAAAATTATTTTTAATTTGCAACTTGGTGGAGGTTAGTATAGATGGACTAATAGAACAAATCCAACACACTGCTACAAGCCCAAATATTTTTTCAGAGCTAGATGCAGAAAAAATTATTTTTAATTTGCAACCTGGTGGAGGTTAGTATAGATGGACTTATAGAACAAGTCCCAAACACTGCTACAAGCCCAAATATTTTTTCAGAGCTAGATGCAGATAAAAATTATTTTTAATTTGCAACCTGGTGGAGGTTAGTGTAGATAGACTAATAGAACAAGTCCCACACACTGCTAAGGCCAAATATTTTTTCAGAGCTAGATGCAGATAAAAATTATTTTTAATTTCCAACCTGGTGGAGGTTAGTATAGATGGACTAATAGAACAAGTCCAACACACTGCTACAAGCCCAAATAATTTTTCAGAGCTAGATGCAGATAAAAATTATTTTTAATTTGCAACCTGGTGGAGGTTAGTATAGATGGACTGATGGAACAAGTCCCACACACTGCTACAAGCCCAAATATTTTTTCAGAGCTAGATGCAGATAAAAATTATTTTTAATTTGCAACCTGGTGGAGGTTAGCATAGATGGACTAAAAGAACAAGTCCCACACACTGCTACAAGCCCAAATATTTTTTCAGAGCTAGATGCAGATAAAAAATATTTTTTAATTTGCAACCTGGTGGAGGATAGTATAGATGGACTAATAGAACAAGTCCCACACACTGCTACAAGCCCAAATATTTTTTCAGAGCTAGATGCAGATAAAAATTATTTTTAATTTGCAACCTGGTGGAGGTTAGTATAGATGGACTAATAGAACAAGTCCCACACACTGCTACAAGCCCAAATATTTTTTCAGAGCTAGATGCAGATAAAAATTATTTTTAATTTGCAACCTGGTGGAGGTTAGTGTATATAGACTAATAGAACAAGTCCCACACACTGCTACAAGCCCAAATATTTTTTCAGAGCTAGATGCAGATAAAAATTATTTTTAATTTCCAACCTGGTGGAGGTTAGTATAGATGGACTAATAGAACAAGTCCAACACACTGCTACAAGCCCAAATATTTTTTCAGAGCTAGATGCAGATAAAAATTATTTTTAATTTGCAACCTGGTGGAGGTTAGTATAGATGGACTAATAGAACAAGTCCCACACACTGCTACAAGCCCAAATATTTTTTCAGAGCTAGATGCAGATAAAAATTATTTTTAATTTGCAACCTGATGGAGGTTAGTATAGAAGGAATAATAGAACAAGTCCCACACACTGCTACAAGCCCAAATATTTTTTCAGAGGTAGATGCAGATAAAAAATATTTTTAATTTGCAACCTGGTGGAGGTTAGTATAGATGGACTAATAGAACAAGTCCCACATACTGCTACAAGCCCAAATATTTTTTCAGAGCTAGATGCAGATAAAAATTATTTTTTATTTGCAACCTGGTGGAGGTCAGTGTAGATAGACTAATAGAACAAGTCCCACACACTGCTACAAGCCCAAATATTTTTTCAGAGCTAGATGCAGATAAAAATTATTTTTAATTTCCAACCTGGTGGAGGTTAGTATAGATGGACTAATAGAACAAGTCCAACACACTGATAAAAGTCCAAATATTTTTTCAGAGCTAGATGCAGAAAAAAATTATTTTTAATTTGCAACCTGGTGGAGGTTAGTATAGATGGACTAATAGAACAATTCCCACACACTGCTACAAGCCCAAATATTTTTTCAGAGCTAGATGCAGATAAAAATTATTTTTAATTTGCAACCTGGTGGAGGTTAGTGTAGATAGACTAATAGAACAAGTCCCACACACTGCTACAAGCCCAAATATTTTTTCAGAGCTAGATGCAGATAAAAAATATTTTTAATTTTCAACCTGGTGGAGGTTAGTATAGATGGACTAAAAGAACAAGTCCCACACACTGCTACAAGCCCAAATATTTTTTCAGAGCTAGATGCAGATAAAAAATATTTTTAATTTGCAACCTGGTGGAGGTTAGTATAGATGGACTAATAGAACAAGTCCCACACACTGCTACAAGCCCAAATATTTTTTCAGAGCTAGATACAGATAAAAATTATTTTTAATTTGCAACCTGGTGGAGGTTAGTATAGATGGACTAATAGAACAAGTCCCACACACTGCTACAAGCCCAAATATTTTTTCAGAGCTAGATGCAGATAAAAATTATTTTTAATTTGCAACCTGATGGAGGTTAGTATAGATGGACTAATAGAACAAGTCCCACACACTGCTACAAGACCAAATATTTTTTCAGAGCTAGATGCAGAAAAAAATTATTTTTAATTTGCATCCTGGTGGAGGTTAGTATAGATGGACTAATAGAACAAGTCCCACACACTGCTACAAGCCCAAATATTTTTTCAGAGCTAGATGCAGATTAATATTATTTTTAATTTCCAACCTGGTGGAGGTCAGTGTAGATAGACTAATAGAACAAGTCACACACACTGCTACAAGCCCAGATATTTTTTCAGAGCTAGATGTAGATAAAAATTATTTTTAATTTCCAACCTGGTGGAGGTTAGTATAGATGGACTAATAGAACAAGTCCAACACACTGCTACAAGCCCAAATATTTTTTCAGAGCTAGATGCAGAAAAAAAATATTTTTAATTTGCAACCTGGTGGAGGTTAGTATAGATGGACTAATAGAACAAGTCCCAAACACTGCTACAAGCCCAAATATTTTTTCAGAGCTAGATGCAGATAAAAATTATTTTTAATTTGCAACCTGGTGGAGGTTAGTGTAGATAGACTAATAGAACAAGTCCCACACACTGCTACAAGCCCAAATATTTTTTCAGAGCTAGATGCAGATAAAAATTATTTTTAATTTCCAACCTGGTGGAGGTCAGTGTAGATAGACTAATAGAACAAGTCCCACACACTGCTACAAGCCCAAATATTTTTTCAGAGCTAGATGTAGATAAAAATTATTTTTAATTTGCAACTTGGTGGAGGTTAGTATAGATGGACTAATAGAACAAATCCAACACACTGCTACAAGCCCAAATATTTTTTCAGAGCTAGATGCAGAAAAAAATTATTTTTAATTTGCAACCTGGTGGAGGTTAGTATAGATGGACTTATAGAACAAGTCCCAAACACTGCTACAAGCCCAAATATTTTTTCAGAGCTAGATGCAGATAAAAATTATTTTTAATTTGCAACCTGGTGGAGGTTAGTGTAGATAGACTAATAGAACAAGTCCCACACACTGCTAAGGCCCAAATATTTTTTCAGAGCTAGATGCAGATAAAAATTATTTTTAATTTCCAACCTGGTGGAGGTTAGTATAGATGGACTAATAGAACAAGTCCAACACACTGCTACAAGCCCAAATAATTTTTCAGAGCTAGATGCAGATAAAAATTATTTTTAATTTGCAACCTGGTGGAGGTTAGTATAGATGGACTGATGGAACAAGTCCCACACACTGCTACAAGCCCAAATATTTTTTCAGAGCTAGATGCAGATAAAAATTATTTTTAATTTGCAACCTGGTGGAGGTTAGCATAGATGGACTAAAAGAACAAGTCCCACACACTGCTACAAGCCCAAATATTTTTTCAGAGCTAGATGCAGATAAAAAATATTTTTAATTTGCAACCTGGTGGAGGATAGTATAGATGGACTAATAGAACAAGTCCCACACACTGCTACAAGCCCAAATATTTTTTCAGAGCTAGATGCAGATAAAAATTATTTTTAATTTGCAACCTGGTGGAGGTTAGTATAGATGGACTAATAGAACAAGTCCCACACACTGCTACAAGCCCAAATATTTTTTCAGAGCTAGATGCAGATAAAAATTATTTTTAATTTGCAACCTGGTGGAGGTTAGTGTATATAGACTAATAGAACAAGTCCCACACACTGCTACAAGCCCAAATATTTTTTCAGAGCTAGATGCAGATAAAAATTATTTTTAATTTCCAACCTGGTGGAGGTTAGTATAGATGGACTAATAGAACAAGTCCAACACACTGCTACAAGCCCAAATATTTTTTCAGAGCTAGATGCAGATAAAAATTATTTTTAATTTGCAACCTGGTGGAGGTTAGTATAGATGGACTAATAGAACAAGTCCCACACACTGCTACAAGCCCAAATATTTTTTCAGAGCTAGATGCAGATAAAAATTATTTTTAATTTGCAACCTGATGGAGGTTAGTATAGAAGGAATAATAGAACAAGTCCCACACACTGCTACAAGCCCAAATATTTTTTCAGAGGTAGATGCAGATAAAAAATATTTTTAATTTGCAACCTGGTGGAGGTTAGTATAGATGGACTAATAGAACAAGTCCCACATACTGCTACAAGCCCAAATATTTTTTCAGAGCTAGATGCAGATAAAAATTATTTTTTATTTGCAACCTGGTGGAGGTCAGTGTAGATAGACTAATAGAACAAGTCCCACACACTGCTACAAGCCCAAATATTTTTTCAGAGCTAGATGCAGATAAAAATTATTTTTAATTTCCAACCTGGTGGAGGTTAGTATAGATGGACTAATAGAACAAGTCCAACACACTGATAAAAGTCCAAATATTTTTTCAGAGCTAGATGCAGAAAAAAATTATTTTTAATTTGCAACCTGGTGGAGGTTAGTATAGATGGACTAATAGAACAATTCCCACACACTGCTACAAGCCCAAATATTTTTTCAGAGCTAGATGCAGATAAAAATTATTTTTAATTTGCAACCTGGTGGAGGTTAGTGTAGATAGACTAATAGAACAAGTCCCACACACTGCTACAAGCCCAAATATTTTTTCAGAGCTAGATGCAGATAAAAAATATTTTTAATTTTCAACCTGGTGGAGGTTAGTATAGATGGACTAAAAGAACAAGTCCCACACACTGCTACAAGCCCAAATATTTTTTCAGAGCTAGATGCAGATAAAAAATATTTTTAATTTGCAACCTGGTGGAGGTTAGTATAGATGGACTAATAGAACAAGTCCCACACACTGCTACAAGCCCAAATATTTTTTCAGAGCTAGATACAGATAAAAATTATTTTTAATTTGCAACCTGGTGGAGGTTAGTATAGATGGACTAATAGAACAAGTCCCACACACTGCTACAAGCCCAAATATTTTTTCAGAGCTAGATGCAGATAAAAATTATTTTTAATTTGCAACCTGATGGAGGTTAGTATAGATGGACTAATAGAACAAGTCCCACACACTGCTACAAGACCAAATATTTTTTCAGAGCTAGATGCAGAAAAAAATTATTTTTAATTTGCATCCTGGTGGAGGTTAGTATAGATGGACTAATAGAACAAGTCCCACACACTGCTACAAGCCCAAATATTTTTTCAGAGCTAGATGCAGATTAATATTATTTTTAATTTCCAACCTGGTGGAGGTCAGTGTAGATAGACTAATAGAACAAGTCACACACACTGCTACAAGCCCAGATATTTTTTCAGAGCTAGATGTAGATAAAAATTATTTTTAATTTCCAACCTGGTGGAGGTTAGTATAGATGGACTAATAGAACAAGTCCAACACACTGCTACAAGCCCAAATATTTTTTCAGAGCTAGATGCAGAAAAAAAATATTTTTAATTTGCAACCTGGTGGAGGTTAGTATAGATGGACTAATAGAACAAGTCCCAAACACTGCTACAAGCCCAAATATTTTTTCAGAGCTAGATGCAGATAAAAATTATTTTTAATTTGCAACCTGGTGGAGGTTAGTGTAGATAGACTAATAGAACAAGTCCCACACACTGCTACAAGCCCAAATATTTTTTCAGAGCTAGATGCAGATAAAAATTATTTTTAATTTCCAACCTGGTGGAGGTCAGTGTAGATAGACTAATAGAACAAGTCCCACACACTGCTACAAGCCGAAATATTTTTTCAGAGCTAGATGTAGATAAAAATTATTTTTAATTTGCAACTTGGTGGAGGTTAGTATAGATGGACTAATAGAACAAATCCAACACACTGCTACAAGCCCAAATATTTTTTCAGAGCTAGATGCAGAAAAAAATTATTTTTAATTTGCAACCTGGTGGAGGTTAGTATAGATGGACTTATAGAACAAGTCCCAAACACTGCTACAAGCCCAAATATTTTTTCAGAGCTAGATGCAGATAAAAATTATTTTTAATTTGCAACCTGGTGGAGGTTAGTGTAGATAGACTAATAGAACAAGTCCCACACACTGCTAAAGCCCAAATATTTTTTCAGAGCTAGATGCAGATAAAAATTATTTTTAATTTCCAACCTGGTGGAGGTTAGTATAGATGGACTAATAGAACAAGTCCAACACACTGCTACAAGCCCAAATAATTTTTCAGAGCTAGATGCAGATAAAAATTATTTTTAATTTGCAACCTGGTGGAGGTTAGTATAGATGGACTGATGGAACAAGTCCCACACACTGCTACAAGCCCAAATATTTTTTCAGAGCTAGATGCAGATAAAAATTATTTTTAATTTGCAACCTGGTGGAGGTTAGCATAGATGGACTAAAAGAACAAGTCCCACACACTGCTACAAGCCCAAATATTTTTTCAGAGCTAGATGCAGATAAAAAATATTTTTAATTTGCAACCTGGTGGAGGATAGTATAGATGGACTAATAGAACAAGTCCCACACACTGCTACAAGCCCAAATATTTTTTCAGAGCTAGATGCAGATAAAAATTATTTTTAATTTGCAACCTGGTGGAGGTTAGTATAGATGGACTAATAGAACAAGTCCCACACACTGCTACAAGCCCAAATATTTTTTCAGAGCTAGATGCAGATAAAAATTATTTTTAATTTGCAACCTGGTGGAGGTTAGTGTATATAGACTAATAGAACAAGTCCCACACACTGCTACAAGCCCAAATATTTTTTCAGAGCTAGATGCAGATAAAAATTATTTTTAATTTCCAACCTGGTGGAGGTTAGTATAGATGGACTAATAGAACAAGTCCAACACACTGCTACAAGCCCAAATATTTTTTCAGAGCTAGATGCAGATAAAAATTATTTTTAATTTGCAACCTGGTGGAGGTTAGTATAGATGGACTAATAGAACAAGTCCCACACACTGCTACAAGCCCAAATATTTTTTCAGAGCTAGATGCAGATAAAAATTATTTTTAATTTGCAACCTGATGGAGGTTAGTATAGAAGGAATAATAGAACAAGTCCCACACACTGCTACAAGCCCAAATATTTTTTCAGAGGTAGATGCAGATAAAAAATATTTTTAATTTGCAACCTGGTGGAGGTTAGTATAGATGGACTAATAGAACAAGTCCCACATACTGCTACAAGCCCAAATATTTTTTCAGAGCTAGATGCAGATAAAAATTATTTTTTATTTGCAACCTGGTGGAGGTCAGTGTAGATAGACTAATAGAACAAGTCCCACACACTGCTACAAGCCCAAATATTTTTTCAGAGCTAGATGCAGATAAAAATTATTTTTAATTTCCAACCTGGTGGAGGTTAGTATAGATGGACTAATAGAACAAGTCCAACACACTGATAAAAGTCCAAATATTTTTTCAGAGCTAGATGCAGAAAAAAATTATTTTTAATTTGCAACCTGGTGGAGGTTAGTATAGATGGACTAATAGAACAATTCCCACACACTGCTACAAGCCCAAATATTTTTTCAGAGCTAGATGCAGATAAAAATTATTTTTAATTTGCAACCTGGTGGAGGTTAGTGTAGATAGACTAATAGAACAAGTCCCACACACTGCTACAAGCCCAAATATTTTTTCAGAGCTAGATGCAGATAAAAAATATTTTTAATTTTCAACCTGGTGGAGGTTAGTATAGATGGACTAAAAGAACAAGTCCCACACACTGCTACAAGCCCAAATATTTTTTCAGAGCTAGATGCAGATAAAAAATATTTTTAATTTGCAACCTGGTGGAGGTTAGTATAGATGGACTAATAGAACAAGTCCCACACACTGCTACAAGCCCAAATATTTTTTCAGAGCTAGATACAGATAAAAATTATTTTTAATTTGCAACCTGGTGGAGGTTAGTATAGATGGACTAATAGAACAAGTCCCACACACTGCTACAAGCCCAAATATTTTTTCAGAGCTAGATGCAGATAAAAATTATTTTTAATTTGCAACCTGATGGAGGTTAGTATAGATGGACTAATAGAACAAGTCCCACACACTGCTACAAGACCAAATATTTTTTCAGAGCTAGATGCAGAAAAAAATTATTTTTAATTTGCATCCTGGTGGAGGTTAGTATAGATGGACTAATAGAACAAGTCCCACACACTGCTACAAGCCCAAATATTTTTTCAGAGCTAGATGCAGATTAATATTATTTTTAATTTCCAACCTGGTGGAGGTCAGTGTAGATAGACTAATAGAACAAGTCACACACACTGCTACAAGCCCAGATATTTTTTCAGAGCTAGATGTAGATAAAAATTATTTTTAATTTCCAACCTGGTGGAGGTTAGTATAGATGGACTAATAGAACAAGTCCAACACACTGCTACAAGCCCAAATATTTTTTCAGAGCTAGATGCAGAAAAAAAATATTTTTAATTTGCAACCTGGTGGAGGTTAGTATAGATGGACTAATAGAACAAGTCCCAAACACTGCTACAAGCCCAAATATTTTTTCAGAGCTAGATGCAAAAAAAAATTATTTTTAATTTGCAACCTGGTGGAGGTTAGTGTAGATAGACTAATAGAACAAGTCCCACACACTGCTACAAGCCCAAATATTTTTTCAGAGCTAGATGCAGATAAAAATTATTTTTAATTTCCAACCTGGTGGAGGTCAGTGTAGATAGACTAATAGAACAAGTCCCACACACTGCTACAAGCCCAAATATTTTTTCAGAGGTACATGTAGATAAAAATTATTTTTAATTTGCAACTTGGTGGAGGTTAGTATAGATGGACTAATAGAACAAATCCAACACACTGCTACAAGCCCAAATATTTTTTCAGAGCTAGATGCAGAAAAAAATTATTTTTAATTTGCAACCTGGTGGAGGTTAGTATAGATGGACTAATAGAACAAGTCGCAAATACTGCTACAAGCCCAAATATTTTTTCAGAGCTAGATGCAGATAAAAATTATTTTTAATTTGCAACCTGGTGGAGGTTAGGGTAGATAGACTAATAGAACAAGTCCCACACACTGCTACAAGCCCAAATATTTTTTCAGAGCTAGATGCAGATAAAAATTATTTTTAATTTCCAACCTGGTGGAGGTTAGTATAGATGGACTAATAGAACAAGTCCAACACACTGCTACAAGCCCAAATATTTTTTCAGAGCTAGATGCAGATAAAAATTATTTTTAATTTGCAACCTGGTGGAGGTTAGTATAGATGGACTGATGGAACAAGTCCCACACACTGCTACAAGCCCAAATATTTTTTCAGAGCTAGATGCAGATAAAAATTATTTTTAATTTGCAACCTGGTGGAGGTTAGCATAGATGGACTAAAAGAACAAGTCCCACACACTGCTACAAGCCCAAATATTTTTTTCAGAGCTAGATGCAGATAAAAAATATTTTTAATTTGCAACCTGGTGGAGGATAGTATAGATGGACTAATAGAACAAGTCCCACACACTGCTACAAGCCCAAATATTTTTTCAGAGCTAGATGCAGATAAAAATTATTTTTAATTTGCAACCTGGTGGAGGTTAGTATAGATGGACTAATAGAACAAGTCCCACACACTGCTACAAGCCCAAATATTTTTTCAGAGCTAGATGCAGATAAAAATTATTTTTAATTTCCAACCTGGTGGAGGTCAGTGTAGATAGACTAATAGAACAAGTCCCACACACTGCTACAAGCCCAAATATTTTTTCAGAGCTAGATGTAGATAAAAATTATTTTTAATTTGCAACTTGGTGGAGGTTAGTATAGATGGACTAATAGAACAAATCCAACACACTGCTACAAGCCCAAATATTTTTTCAGAGCTAGATGCAGAAAAAAATTATTTTTAATTTGCAACCTGGTGGAGGTTAGTATAGATGGACTAATAGAACAAGTCCCAAACACTGCTACAAGCCCAAATATTTTTTCAGAGCTAGATGCAGATAAAAATTATTTTTAATTTGCAACCTGGTGGAGGTTAGTGTAGATAGACTAATAGAACAAGTCCCACACACTGCTACAAGCCCAAATATTTTTTCAGAGCTAGATGCAGATAAAAATTATTTTTAATTTCCAACCTGGTGGAGGTTAGTATAGATGGACTAATAGAACAAGTCCTACACACTGCTACAAGCCCAAATATTTTTTCAGAGCTAGATGCAGATAAAAATTATTTTTAATTTGCAACCTGGTGGAGGTTAGTATAGATGGACTGATGGAACAAGTCCCACACACTGCTACAAGCCCAAATATTTTTTCAGAGCTAGATGCAGATAAAAATTATTTTTAATTTGCAACCTGGTGGAGGTTAGCATAGATGGACTAAAAGAACAAGTCCCACACACTGCTACAAGCCCAAATATTTTTTCAGAGCTAGATGCAGATAAAAAATATTTTTAATTTGCAACCTGGTGGAGGATAGTATAGATGGACTAATAGAACAAGTCCCACACACTGCTACAAGCCCAAATATTTTTTCAGAGCTAGATGCAGATAAAAATTATTTTTAATTTGCAACCTGGTGGAGGTTAGTATAGATGGACTAATAGAACAAGTCCCACACACTGCTACAAGCCCAAATATTTTTTCAGAGCTAGATGCAGATAAAAATTATTTTTAATTTCCAACCTGGTGGAGGTCAGTGTAGATAGACTAATAGAACAAGTCCCACACACTGCTACAAGCCCAAATATTTTTTCAGAGCTAGATGTAGATAAAAATTATTTTTAATTTGCAACTTGGTGGAGGTTAGTATAGATGGACTAATAGAACAAATCCAACACACTGCTACAAGCCCAAATATTTTTTCAGAGCTAGATGCAGAAAAAAATTATTTTTAATTTGCAACCTGGTGGAGGTTAGTATAGATGGACTAATAGAACAAGTCCCAAACACTGCTACAAGCCCAAATATTTTTTCAGAGCTAGATGCAGATAAAAATTATTTTTAATTTGCAACCTGGTGGAGGTTAGTGTAGATAGACTAATAGAACAAGTCCCACACACTGCTACAAGCCCAAATATTTTTTCAGAGCTAGATGCAGATAAAAATTATTTTTAATTTCCAACCTGGTGGAGGTTAGTATAGATGGACTAATAGAACAAGTCCAACACACTGCTACAAGCCCAAATATTTTTTCAGAGCTAGATGCAGATAAAAATTATTTTTAATTTGCAACCTGGTGGAGGTTAGTATAGATGGACTGATGGAACAAGTCCCACACACTGCTACAAGCCCAAATATTTTTTCAGAGCTAGATGCAGATAAAAATTATTTTTAATTTGCAACCTGGTGGAGGTTAGCATAGATGGACTAAAAGAACAAGTCCCACACACTGCTACAAGCCCAAATATTTTTTCAGAGCTAGATGCAGATAAAAAATATTTTTAATTTGCAACCTGGTGGAGGATAGTATAGATGGACTAATAGAACAAGTCCCACACACTGCTACAAGCCCAAATATTTTTTCAGAGCTAGATGCAGATAAAAATTATTTTTAATTTGCAACCTGGTGGAGGTTAGTATAGATGGACTAATAGAACAAGTCCCACACACTGCTACAAGCCCAAATATTTTTTCAGAGCTAGATGCAGATAAAAATTATTTTTAATTTGCAACCTGGTGGAGGTTAGTGTATATAGACTAATAGAACAAGTCCCACACACTGCTACAAGCCCAAATATTTTTTCAGAGCTAGATGCAGATAAAAATTATTTTTAATTTCCAACCTGGTGGAGGTTAGTATAGATGGACTAATAGAACAAGTCCAACACACTGCTACAAGCCCAAATATTTTTTCAGAGCTAGATGCAGAAAAAAATTATTTTTAATTTGCAACCTGGTGGAGGTTAGTAGAGATGGACTAATAGAACAAGTCCCACACACTGCTACAAGCCCAAATATTTTTTCAGAGCTAGATGCAGATAAAAATTATTTTTAATTTTCAACCTGGTGGAGGTTAGTGTAGATAGACTAATAGAACAAGTCCCACACACTGCTACAAGCCCAAATATTTTTTCAGAGCTAGATGCAGATAAAAAATATTTTTAATTTTCAACCTGGTGGAGGTTAGTATAGATGGACTAAAAGAACAAGTCCCACACACTGCTACAAGCCCAAATATTTTTTCAGAGCTAGATGCAGATAAAAAATATTTTTAATTTGCAACCTGGTGGAGGTTAGTATAGATGGACTAATAGAACAAGTCCCACACACTGCTACAAGCCCAAATATTTTTTCAGAGCTAGATACAGATAAAAATTATTTTTAATTTGCAACCTGGTGGAGGTTAGTATAGATGGACTAATAGAACAAGTCCCACACACTGCTACAAGCCCAAATATTTTTTCAGAGCTAGATGCAGATAAAAATTATTTTTAATTTGCAACCTGATGGAGGTTAGTATAGATGGACTAATAGAACAAGTCCCACACACTGCTACAAGCCCAAATATTTTTTCAGAGCTAGATGCAGAAAAATATTATTTTTAATTTGCATCCTGGTGGAGGTTAGTATAGATGGACTAATAGAACAAGTCCCACACACTGCTACAAGCCCAAATATTTTTTCAGAGCTAGATGCAGATTAATATTATTTTTAATTTCCAACCTGGTGGAGGTCAGTGTAGATAGACTAATAGAACAAGTCACACACACTGCTACAAGCCCAGATATTTTTTCAGAGCTAGATGTAGATAAAAATTATTTTTAATTTGCAACCTGGTGGAGGTTAGTATAGATGGACTAATAGAACAATTCCCACACACTGCTACAAGCCCAAATATTTTTTCAGAGCTAGATGCAGATAAAAATTATTTTTAATTTGCAACCTGGTGGAGGTTAGTGTAGATAGACTAATAGAACAAGTCCCACACACTGCTACAAGCCCAAATATTTTTTCAGAGCTAGATGCAGATAAAAAATATTTTTAATTTTCAACCTGGTGGAGGTTAGTATAGATGGACTAAAAGAACAAGTCCCACACACTGCTACAAGCCCAAATATTTTTTCAGAGCTAGATGCAGATAAAAAATATTTTTAATTTGCAACCTGGTGGAGGTTAGTATAGATGGACTAATAGAACAAGTCCCACACACTGCTACAAGCCCAAATATTTTTTCAGAGCTAGATACAGATAAAAATTATTTTTAATTTGCAACCTGGTGGAGGTTAGTATAGATGGACTAATAGAACAAGTCCCACACACTGCTACAAGCCCAAATATTTTTTCAGAGCTAGATGCAGATAAAAATTATTTTTAATTTGCAACCTGATGGAGGTTAGTATAGATGGACTAATAGAACAAGTCCCACACACTGCTACAAGACCAAATATTTTTTCAGAGCTAGATGCAGAAAAAAATTATTTTTAATTTGCATCCTGGTGGAGGTTAGTATAGATGGACTAATAGAACAAGTTCCACACACTGCTACAAGCCCAAATATTTTTTCAGAGCTAGATGCAGATTAATATTATTTTTAATTTCCAACCTGGTGGAGGTCAGTGTAGATAGACTAATAGAACAAGTCACACACACTGCTACAAGCCCAGATATTTTTTCAGAGCTAGATGTAGATAAAAATTATTTTTAATTTCCAACCTGGTGGAGGTTAGTATAGATGGACTAATAGAACAAGTCCAACACACTGCTACAAGCCCAAATATTTTTTCAGAGCTAGATGCAGAAAAAAAATATTTTTAATTTGCAACCTGGTGGAGGTTAGTATAGATGGACTAATAGAACAAGTCCCAAACACTGCTACAAGCCCAAATATTTTTTCAGAGCTAGATGCAGATAAAAATTATTTTTAATTTGCAACCTGGTGGAGGTTAGTGTAGATAGACTAATAGAACAAGTCCCACACACTGCTACAAGCCCAAATATTTTTTCAGAGCTAGATGCAGATAAAAATTATTTTTAATTTCCAACCTGGTGGAGGTCAGTGTAGATAGACTAATAGAACAAGTCCCACACACTGCTACAAGCCCAAATATTTTTTCAGAGCTAGATGTAGATAAAAATTATTTTTAATTTGCAACTTGGTGGAGGTTAGTATAGATGGACTAATAGAACAAATCCAACACACTGCTACAAGCCCAAATATTTTTTCAGAGCTAGATGCAGAAAAAAATTATTTTTAATTTGCAACCTGGTGGAGGTTAGTATAGATGGACTTATAGAACAAGTCCCAAACACTGCTACAAGCCCAAATATTTTTTCAGAGCTAGATGCAGATAAAAATTATTTTTAATTTGCAACCTGGTGGAGGTTAGTGTAGATAGACTAATAGAACAAGTCCCACACACTGCTAAAGCCCAAATATTTTTTCAGAGCTAGATGCAGATAAAAATTATTTTTAATTTCCAACCTGGTGGAGGTTAGTATAGATGGACTAATAGAACAAGTCCAACACACTGCTACAAGCCCAAATAATTTTTCAGAGCTAGATGCAGATAAAAATTATTTTTAATTTGCAACCTGGTGGAGGTTAGTATAGATGGACTGATGGAACAAGTCCCACACACTGCTACAAGCCCAAATATTTTTTCAGAGCTAGATGCAGATAAAAATTATTTTTAATTTGCAACCTGGTGGAGGTTAGCATAGATGGACTAAAAGAACAAGTCCCACACACTGCTACAAGCCCAAATATTTTTTCAGAGCTAGATGCAGATAAAAAATATTTTTAATTTGCAACCTGGTGGAGGATAGTATAGATGGACTAATAGAACAAGTCCCACACACTGCTACAAGCCCAAATATTTTTTCAGAGCTAGATGCAGATAAAAATTATTTTTAATTTGCAACCTGGTGGAGGTTAGTATAGATGGACTAATAGAACAAGTCCCACACACTGCTACAAGCCCAAATATTTTTTCAGAGCTAGATGCAGATAAAAATTATTTTTAATTTGCAACCTGGTGGAGGTTAGTGTATATAGACTAATAGAACAAGTCCCACACACTGCTACAAGCCCAAATATTTTTTCAGAGCTAGATGCAGATAAAAATTATTTTTAATTTCCAACCTGGTGGAGGTTAGTATAGATGGACTAATAGAACAAGTCCAACACACTGCTACAAGCCCAAATATTTTTTCAGAGCTAGATGCAGATAAAAATTATTTTTAATTTGCAACCTGGTGGAGGTTAGTATAGATGGACTAATAGAACAAGTCCCACACACTGCTACAAGCCCAAATATTTTTTCAGAGCTAGATGCAGATAAAAATTATTTTTAATTTGCAACCTGATGGAGGTTAGTATAGAAGGAATAATAGAACAAGTCCCACACACTGCTACAAGCCCAAATATTTTTTCAGAGGTAGATGCAGATAAAAAATATTTTTAATTTGCAACCTGGTGGAGGTTAGTATAGATGGACTAATAGAACAAGTCCCACATACTGCTACAAGCCCAAATATTTTTTCAGAGCTAGATGCAGATAAAAATTATTTTTTATTTGCAACCTGGTGGAGGTCAGTGTAGATAGACTAATAGAACAAGTCCCACACACTGCTACAAGCCCAAATATTTTTTCAGAGCTAGATGCAGATAAAAATTATTTTTAATTTCCAACCTGGTGGAGGTTAGTATAGATGGACTAATAGAACAAGTCCAACACACTGATAAAAGTCCAAATATTTTTTCAGAGCTAGATGCAGAAAAAAATTATTTTTAATTTGCAACCTGGTGGAGGTTAGTATAGATGGACTAATAGAACAATTCCCACACACTGCTACAAGCCCAAATATTTTTTCAGAGCTAGATGCAGATAAAAATTATTTTTAATTTGCAACCTGGTGGAGGTTAGTGTAGATAGACTAATAGAACAAGTCCCACACACTGCTACAAGCCCAAATATTTTTTCAGAGCTAGATGCAGATAAAAAATATTTTTAATTTTCAACCTGGTGGAGGTTAGTATAGATGGACTAAAAGAACAAGTCCCACACACTGCTACAAGCCCAAATATTTTTTCAGAGCTAGATGCAGATAAAAAATATTTTTAATTTGCAACCTGGTGGAGGTTAGTATAGATGGACTAATAGAACAAGTCCCACACACTGCTACAAGCCCAAATATTTTTTCAGAGCTAGATACAGATAAAAATTATTTTTAATTTGCAACCTGGTGGAGGTTAGTATAGATGGACTAATAGAACAAGTCCCACACACTGCTACAAGCCCAAATATTTTTTCAGAGCTAGATGCAGATAAAAATTATTTTTAATTTGCAACCTGATGGAGGTTAGTATAGATGGACTAATAGAACAAGTCCCACACACTGCTACAAGACCAAATATTTTTTCAGAGCTAGATGCAGAAAAAAATTATTTTTAATTTGCATCCTGGTGGAGGTTAGTATAGATGGACTAATAGAACAAGTCCCACACACTGCTACAAGCCCAAATATTTTTTCAGAGCTAGATGCAGATTAATATTATTTTTAATTTCCAACCTGGTGGAGGTCAGTGTAGATAGACTAATAGAACAAGTCACACACACTGCTACAAGCCCAGATATTTTTTCAGAGCTAGATGTAGATAAAAATTATTTTTAATTTCCAACCTGGTGGAGGTTAGTATAGATGGACTAATAGAACAAGTCCAACACACTGCTACAAGCCCAAATATTTTTTCAGAGCTAGATGCAGAAAAAAAATATTTTTAATTTGCAACCTGGTGGAGGTTAGTATAGATGGACTAATAGAACAAGTCCCAAACACTGCTACAAGCCCAAATATTTTTTCAGAGCTAGATGCAAAAAAAAATTATTTTTAATTTGCAACCTGGTGGAGGTTAGTGTAGATAGACTAATAGAACAAGTCCCACACACTGCTACAAG
The DNA here is from genome assembly GCF_046119375.1 of Phyllobates terribilis. NCBI lineage: Eukaryota > Metazoa > Chordata > Amphibia > Anura > Dendrobatidae > Phyllobates > Phyllobates terribilis. Next base: position 940,974,493 of record NW_027362762.1, read on the forward strand.
CCCAAATATTTTTTCAGAGCTAGATGCAGATAAAAATTATTTTTAATTTCCAACCTGGTGGAGGTCAGTGTAGATAGACTAATAGAACAAGTCCCACACACTGCTACAAGCCCAAATATTTTTTCAGAGCTACATGTAGATAAAAATTATTTTTAATTTGCAACTTGGTGGAGGTTAGTATAGATGGACTAATAGAACAAATCCAACACACTGCTACAAGCCCAAATATTTTTTCAGAGCTAGATGCAGAAAAAAATTATTTTTAATTTGCAACCTGGTGGAGGTTAGTATAGATGGACTAATAGAACAAGTCGCAAATACTGCTACAAGCCCAAATATTTTTTCAGAGCTAGATGCAGATAAAAATTATTTTTAATTTGCAACCTGGTGGAGGTTAGGGTAGATAGACTAATAGAACAAGTCCCACACACTGCTACAAGCCCAAATATTTTTTCAGAGCTAGATGCAGATAAAAATTATTTTTAATTTCCAACCTGGTGGAGGTTAGTATAGATGGACTAATAGAACAAGTCCAACACACTGCTACAAGCCCAAATATTTTTTCAGAGCTAGATGCAGATAAAAATTATTTTTAATTTGCAACCTGGTGGAGGTTAGTATAGATGGACTGATGGAACAAGTCCCACACACTGCTACAAGCCCAAATATTTTTTCAGAGCTAGATGCAGATAAAAATTATTATTAATTTGCAACCTGGTGGAGGTTAGCATAGATGGACTAAAAGAACAAGTCCCACACACTGCTACAAGCCCAAATATTTTTTCAGAGCTAGATGCAGATAAAAAATATTTTTAATTTGCAACCTGGTGGAGGATAGTATAGATGGACTAATAGAACAAGTCCCACACACTGCTACAAGCCCAAATATTTTTTCAGAGCTAGATGCAGATAAAAATTATTTTTAATTTGCAACCTGGTGGAGGTTAGTATAGATGGACTAATAGAACAAGTCCCACACACTGCTACAAGCCCAAATATTTTTTCAGAGCTAGATGCAGATAAAAATTATTTTTAATTTCCAACCTGGTGGAGGTCAGTGTAGATAGACTAACAGAACAAGTCCCACACACTGCTACAAGCCCAAATATTTTTTCAGAGCTAGATGTAGATAAAAATTATTTTTAATTTGCAACTTGGTGGAGGTTAGTATAGATGGACTAATAGAACAAATCCAACACACTGCTACAAGCCCAAATATTTTTTCAGAGCTAGATGCAGAAAAAAATTATTTTTAATTTGCAACCTGGTGGAGGTTAGTATAGATGGACTAATAGAACAAGTCCCAAACACTGCTACAAGCCCAAATATTTTTTCAGAGCTAGATGCAGATAAAAATTATTTTTAATTTGCAACCTGGTGGAGGTTAGTGTAGATAGACTAATAGAACAAGTCCCACACACTGCTACAAGCCCAAATATTTTTTCAGAGCTAGATGCAGATAAAAATTATTTTTAATTTCCAACCTGGTGGAGGTTAGTATAGATGGACTAATAGAACAAGTCCAACACACTGCTACAAGCCCAAATATTTTTTCAGAGCTAGATGCAGATAAAAATTATTTTTAATTTGCAACCTGGTGGAGGTTAGTATAGATGGACTGATGGAACAAGTCCCACACACTGCTACAAGCCCAAATATTTTTTCAGAGCTAGATGCAGATAAAAATTATTTTTAATTTGCAACCTGGTGGAGGTTAGCATAGATGGACTAAAAGAACAAGTCCCACACACTGCTACAAGCCCAAATATTTTTTCAGAGCTAGATGCAGATAAAAAATATTTTTAATTTGCAACCTGGTGGAGGATAGTATAGATGGACTAATAGAACAAGTCCCACACACTGCTACAAGCCCAAATATTTTTTCAGAGCTAGATGCAGATAAAAATTATTTTTAATTTGCAACCTGGTGGAGGTTAGTATAGATGGACTAATAGAACAAGTCCCACACACTGCTACAAGCCCAAATATTTTTTCAGAGCTAGATGCAGATAAAAATTATTTTTAATTTCCAATCTGGTGGAGGTCAGTGTCGATAGACTAATAGAACAAGTCCCACACACTGCTACAAGCCCAAATATTTTTTCAGAGCTAGATGTAGATAAAAATTATTTTTAATTTGCAACTTGGTGGAGGTTAGTATAGATGGACTAATAGAACAAATCCAACACACTGCTACAAGCCCAAATATTTTTTCAGAGCTAGATGCAGAAAAAAATTATTTTTAATTTGCAACCTGGTGGAGGTTAGTATAGATGGACTAATAGAACAAGTCCCAAACACTGCTACAAGCCCAAATATTTTTTCAGAGCTAGATGCAGATAAAAATTATTTTTAATTTGCAACCTGGTGGAGGTTAGTGTAGATAGACTAATAGAACAAGTCCCACACACTGCTACAAGCCCAAATATTTTTTCAGAGCTAGATGCAGATAAAAATTATTTTTAATTTCCAACCTGGTGGAGGTTAGTATAGATGGACTAATAGAACAAGTCCAACACACTGCTACAAGCCCAAATATTTTTTCAGAGCTAGATGCAGATAAAAATTATTTTTAATTTGCAACCTGGTGGAGGTTAGTATAGATGGACTGATGGAACAAGTCCCACACACTGCTACAAGCCCAAATATTTTTTCAGAGCTAGATGCAGATAAAAATTATTTTTAATTTGCAACCTGGTGGAGGTTAGCATAGATGGACTAAAAGAACAAGTCCCACACACTGCTACAAGCCCAAATATTTTTTCAGAGCTAGATGCAGATAAAAAATATTTTTAATTTGCAACCTGGTGGAGGATAGTATAGATGGACTAATAGAACAAGTCCCACACACTGCTACAAGCAAAATATTTTTTCAGAGCTAGATGCAGATAAAAATTATTTTTAATTTGCAACCTGGTGGAGGTTAGTATAGATGGACTAATAGAACAAGTCCCACACACTGCTACAAGCCCAAATATTTTTTCAGAGCTAGATGCAGATAAAAATTATTTTTAATTTGCAACCTGGTGGAGGTTAGTGTATATAGACTAATAGAACAAGTCCCACACACTGCTACAAGCCCAAATATTTTTTCAGAGCTAGATGCAGATAAAAATTATTTTTAATTTCCAACCTGGTGGAGGTTAGTATAGATGGACTAATAGAACAAGTCCAACACACTGCTACAAGCCCAAATATTTTTTCAGAGCTAGATGCAGAAAAAAAATATTTTTAATTTGCAACCTGGTGGAGGTTAGTATAGATGGACTAATAGAACAAGTCCCACACACTGCTACAAGCCCAAATATTTTTTCAGAGCTAGATGCAGATAAAAATTATTTTTAATTTTCAACCTGGTGGAGGTTAGTGTAGATAGACTAATAGAACAAGTCCCACACACTGCTACAAGCCCAAATATTTTTTCAGAGCTAGATGCAGATAAAAAATATTTTTAATTTTCAACCTGGTGGAGGTTAGTATAGATGGACTAAAAGAACAAGTCCCACACACTGCTACAAGCCCAAATATTTTTTCAGAGCTAGATGCAGATAAAAAATATTTTTAATTTGCAACCTGGTGGAGGTTAGTATAGATGGACTAATAGAACAAGTCCCACACACTGCTACAAGCCCAAATATTTTTTCAGAGCTAGATACAGATAAAAATTATTTTTAATTTGCAACCTGGTGGAGGTTAGTATAGATGGACTAATAGAACAAGTCCCACACACTGCTACAAGCCCAAATATTTTTTCAGAGCTAGATGCAGATAAAAATTATTTTTAATTTGCAACCTGATGGAGGTTAGTATAGATGGACTAATAGAACAAGTCCCACACACTGCTACAAGCCCAAATATTTTTTCAGAGCTAGATGCAGAAAAATATTATTTTTAATTTGCATCCTGGTGGAGGTTAGTATAGATGGACTAATAGAACAAGTCCCACACACTGCTACAAGCCCAAATATTTTTTCAGAGCTAGATGCAGATTAATATTATTTTTAATTTCCAACCTGGTGGAGGTCAGTGTAGATAGACTAATAGAACAAGTCACACACACTGCTACAAGCCCAGATATTTTTTCAGAGCTAGATGTAGATAAAAATTATTTTTAATTTCCAACCTGGTGGAGGTTAGTATAGATGGACTAATAGAACAAGTCCAACACACTGCTACAAGCCCAAATATTTTTTCAGAGCTAGATGCAGAAAAAAAATATTTTTAATTTGCAACCTGGTGGAGGTTAGTATAGATGGACTAATAGAACAAGTCCCAAACACTGCTACAAGCCCAAATATTTTTTCAGAGCTAGATGCAGATAAAAATTATTTTTAATTTGCAACCTGGTGGAGGTTAGTGTAGATATACTAATAGAACAAGTCCCACACACTGCTACAAGCCCAAATATTTTTTCAGAGCTAGATGCAGATAAAAATTATTTTTAATTTCCAACCTGGTGGAGGTCAGTGTAGATAGACTAATAGAACAAGTCCCACACACTGCTACAAGCCCAAATATTTTTTCAGAGCTACATGTAGATAAAAATTATTTTTAATTTGCAACTTGGTGGAGGTTAGTATAGATGGACTAATAGAACAAATCCAACACACTGCTACAAGCCCAAATATTTTTTCAGAGCTAGATGCAGAAAAAAATTATTTTTAATTTGCAACCTGGTGGAGGTTAGTATAGATGGTCTAATAGAACAAGTCCCAAATACTGCTACAAGCCCAAATATTTTTTCAGAGCTAGATGCAGATAAAAATTATTTTTAATTTGCAACCTGGTGGAGGTTAGTGTAGATAGACTAATAGAACAAGTCCCACACACTGCTACAAGCCCAAATATTTTTTCAGAGCTAGATGCAGATAAAAATTATTTTTAATTTCCAACCTGGTGGAGGTTAGTATAGATGGACTAATAGAACAAGTCCAACACACTGCTACAAGCCCAAATATTTTTTCAGAGCTAGATGCAGATAAAAATTATTTTTAATTTGCAACCTGGTGGAGGTTAGTATAGATGGACTGATGGAACAAGTCCCACACACTGCTACAAGCCCAAATATTTCTTCAGAGCTAGATGCAGATAAAAATTATTTTTAATTTGCAACCTGGTGGAGGTTAGCATAGATGGACTAAAAGAACAAGTCCCACACACTGCTACAAGCCCAAATTTTTTTTCAGAGCTAGATGCAGATAAAAAATATTTTTAATTTGCAACCTGGTGGAGGATAGTATAGATGGACTAATAGAACAAGTCCCACACACTGCTACAAGCCCAAATATTTTTTCAGAGCTAGATGCAGATAAAAATTATTTTTAATTTGCAACCTGGTGGAGGTTAGTATAGATGGACTAATAGAACAAGTCCCACACACTGCTACAAGCCCAAATATTTTTTCAGAGCTAGATGCAGATAAAAATTATTTTTAATTTGCAACCTGGTGGAGGTTAGTGTATATAGACTAATAGAACAAGTCCCACACACTGCTACAAGCCCAAATATTTTTTCAGAGCTAGATTCAGATAAAAATTATTTTTAATTTCCAACCTGGTGGAGGTTAGTATAGATGGACTAATAGAACAAGTCCAACACACTGCTACAAGCCCAAATATTTTTTCAGAGCTAGATGCAGATAAAAATTATTTTTAATTTGCAACCTGGTGGAGGTTAGTATAGATGGACTGATAGAACAAGTCCCACACACTGCTACAAGCCCAAATATTTTTTCAGAGCTAGATGCAGATAAAGATTATTTTTAATTTGCAACCTGGTGGAGGTTAGCATAGATGGACTAAAAGAACAAGTCCCACACACTGCTACAAGCCCAAATATTTTTTCAGAGCTAGATGCAGATAAAAAATATTTTTAATTTGCAACCTGGTGGAGGATAGTATAGATGGACTAATAGAACAAGTCCCACACACTGCTACAAGCCCAAATATTTTTTCAGAGCTAGATGCAGATAAAAATTATTTTTAATTTGCAACCTGGTGGAGGTTAGTATAGATGAACTAATAGAACAAGTCCCACACACTGCTACTAGCCCAAATATTTTTTCAGAGCTAGATGGAGATAAAAATTATTTTTAATTTGCAACCTGATGGAGGTTAGTATAGATGGACTAATAGAACAAGTCCCACACACTGCTACAAGACAAAATATTTTTTCAGAGGTAGATGCAGATAAAAATTATTTTTAATTTGCAACCTGGTGGAGGTTAGTATAGATGGACTAATAGAACAAGTCCCACACACTGCTACAAGCCCAAATATTTTTTCAGAGCTAGATGCAGATAAAAATTATTTTTAATTTCCAACCTGGTGGAGGTCAGTGTAGATAGACTAATAGAACAAGTCCCACACACTGCTACAAGCCCAAATATTTTTTCAGAGCTAGATGCAGATAAAAATTATTTTTAATTTCCAAACTGGTGGAGGTTAGTATAGATGGACTAATATAACAAGTCCAACACACTGCTACAAGCCCAAATATTTTTTCAGAGCTAGATGCAGAAAAAAATTATTTTTAATTTGCAACCTGGTGGAGGTTAGTATAGATGGACTAATAGAACAAGTCCCAAACACTGCTACAAGCCCAAATATTTTTTCAGAGCTAGATGCAGATAAAAATTATTTTTAATTTGCAACCTTTTGGAGGTTAGTGTAGATAGACTAATAGAACAAGTCCCACACACTGCTACAAGCCCAAATATTTTTTCAGAGCTAGATGCAGATAAAAATTATTTTTAATTTCCAACCTGGTGGAGGTTAGTATAGATGGACTAATAGAACAAGTAGAAAACACTGCTACAAGCCCAAATATTTTTTCAGAGCTAGATGCAGATAAAAATTATTTTTAATTTGCAACCTGGCGGAGGTTAGTATAGATGGACTAATAGAACAAGTCCCACACACTGCTACAAGCCCAAATATTTTTTCAGAGCTAGATGCAGATAAAAATTATTTTTAATTTGCAACCTGGTGGAGGTTAGTATAGATGGACTAATAGAACAAGTCCCACACACTGCTACAAGCCCAAATATTTTATCAGAGCTAGATGCAGATAAAAATTATTTTTAATTTGCAACCTGGTGAAGGTGAGTGTAGATAGACTAATAGAACAAGTTCCACACACTGCTACAAGCCCAAATATTTTTTCAGAGCTAGATGCAGATAAAAATTATTTTTAATTTGCAACCTGGTGGAGGTCAGTGTAGATAGACTAATAGAACAAGTCCCACACACTGCTACTAGTCCAAATATTTTTTCAGAGCTAGATGCAGATAAAAATTATTTTTAATTTGCAACCTGATGGAGGTTAGTATAGATGGACTAATAGAACAAGTCCCACACACTGCTACAAGACAAAATATTTTTTCAGAGGTAGATGCAGATAAAAATTATTTTTAATTTGCAACCTGGTGGAGGTTAGTATAGATGGACTAATAGAACAAGTCCCACACACTGCTACAAGCCCAAATATTTTTTCAGAGCTAGATGCAGATAAAAATTATTTTTAATTTCCAACCTGGTGGAGGTCAGTGTAGATAGACTAATAGAACAAGTCCCACACACTGCTACAAGCCCAAATATTTTTTCAGAGCTAGATGCAGATAAAAATTATTTTTAATTTCCAAACTGGTGGAGGTTAGTATAGATGGACTAATAGAACAAGTCCAACACACTGTACAAGCCCAAATATTTTTTCAGAGCTAGATGCAGAAAAAAAATATTTTTAATTTGCAACCTGGTGGAGGTTAGTATAGATGGACTAATAGAACAAGTCCCAAACACTGCTACAAGCCCAAATATTTTTTCAGAGCTAGATGCAGATAAAAATTATTTTAATTTGCAACCTTTTGGAGGTTAGTGTAGATAGACTAATAGAACAAGTCCCACACACTGCTACAAGCCCAAATATTTTTTCAGAGCTAGATGCAGATAAAAATTATTTTTAATTTCCAACCTGGTGGAGGTTAGTATAGATGGACTAATAGAACAAGTAGAAAACACTGCTACAGGCCCAAATATTTTTTCAGAGCTAGATGCAGATAAAAATTATTTTTAATTTGCAACCTGGCGGAGGTTAGTATAGATGGACTAATAGAACAAGTCCCACACACTGCTACAAGCCCAAATATTTTTTCAGAGCTAGATGCAGATAAAAATTATTTTTAATTTGCAACCTGGTGGAGGTTAGTATAGATGGACTAATAGAACAAGTCCCACACACTGCTACAAGCCCAAATATTTTATCAGAGCTAGATGCAGATAAAAATTATTTTTAATTTGCAACCTGGTGAAGGTGAGTGTAGATAGACTAATAGAACAAGTTCCACACACTGCTACAAGCCCAAATATTTTTTCAAAGCTAGATGCAGATAAAAATTATTTTTAATTTGCAACCTGGTGGAGGTCAGTGTAGATAGACTAATAGAACAAGTCCCACACACTGCTACAAGCCCAAATATTTTTTCAGAGCTAGATGCAGATAAAAATTATTTTTAATTTCCAACCTGGTGGAGGTTAGTATAGATGGACTAATAGAACAAGTCCAACACACTGCTACAAGCCCAAATATTTTTTCAGAGCTAGATGCAGAAAAAAATTATTTTTAATTTGCAACCTGGTGGAGGTTAGTATAGATGGACTAATAGAACAAGTCCCACACACTGCTACAAGCCCAAATATTTTTTCAGAGCTAGATGCAGATAAAAATTATTTTAAATTTGCAACCTGGTGGAGGTTAGTGTAGATAGACTAATAGAACAAGTCCCACACACTGCTACAAGCCCAAATATTTTTTCAGAGCTAGATGCAGATAAAAATTATTTTTAATTTCCAACCTGGTGGAGGTTAGCATAGATGGACTAATAGAACAAGTCCAACACACTGCTACAAGCCCAAATATTTTTTCAGAGCTAGATGCATATAAAAATTATTTTTAATTTGCAACCTGGTGGAGGTTAGTATAGATGGACTGATAGAACAAGTCCCACACACTGCTACAAGCCCAAATATTTTTTCAGAGCTAGATGCAGATAAAAATTATTTTTAATTTGTAACCTGGTGGAGGTTAGCATAGATGGACTAAAAGAACAAGTCCCACACACTGCTACAAGCCCAAATATTTTTTCAGAGCTAGATGCAGATAAAAAATATTTTTAATTTGCAACCTGGTGGAGGATAGTATAGATGGACTAATAGAACAAGTCCCACACACTGCTACAAGCCCAAATATTTTTTCAGAGCTAGATGCAGATAAAAATTATTTTTAATTTGCAACCTGGTGGAGGTTAGTATAGATGGACTAATAGAACAAGTCCCACACACTGCTACAAGCCCAAATATTTTTTCAGAGCTAGATGCAGATAAAAATTATTTTTAATTTGCAACCTGATGGAGGTCAGTGTAGATAGACTAATAGAACAAGTCCCACACACTGCTACAAGCCCAAATATTTTTTCAGAGCTAGATGCAGATAAAAATTATTTTTAATTTGCAACCTGGTGGAGATTAGTATAGATGGACTAATAGAACAAGTCCCACACACTGCTACAAGCCCAAATATTTTTTCAGAGCTAGATGCAGATAAAAATTATTTTTAATTTGCAACCTGGTGGAGGTCAGTGTAGATAGACTAATAGAACAAGTCCCACACACTGCTACAAGCCCAAATATTTTTTCAGAGCTAGATGCAGATAAAAATTATTTTTAATTTCCAACCTGGTGGAGGTTAGTATAGATGGACTAATAGAACAAGTCCAACATACTGCTAAAAGTCCAAATATTTTTTCATAGCTAGATGCAGAAAAAAAATATTTTTAATTTGCAACCTGGTGGAGGTTAGTATAGATGGACTAATAGAACAAGTCCCACACACTGCTACAAGCCCAAATATTTTTTCAGAGCTAGATGCAGATAAAAATTATTTTTAATTTGCAACCTGGTGGAGGTTAGTGTAGATAGACTAATAGAACAATCCCACACACTGCTACAAGCCCAAATATTTTTTCAGAGCTAGATGCAGATAAAAAATATTTTTAATTTTCAACCTGGTGGAGGTTAGTATAGATGGACTAAAAGAACAAGTCCCACACACTGCTACAAGCCCAAATATTTTTTCAGAGCTAGATGCAGATAAAAAATATTTTTAATTTGCAACCTGGTGGAGGATAGTATAGATGGACTAATAGAACAAGTCCAACACACTGCTACAAGCCCAAATATTTTTTCTGAGCTAGATGCAGAAAAAAATTATTTTTAATTTGCAACCTGGTGGAGGTTAGTATAGATGGACTAATAGAACAAGTCCAACACACTGCTACAAGACCAAATATTTTTTCAGAGCTAGATGGAGAAAAAAATTATTTTTAATTTGCAACCTGGTGGAGGTTAGTATAGATGGACTAATAGAACAAGTCCCAAACACTGCTACAAGCCCAAATATTTTTTCAGAGCTAGATGCAGATAAATATTATTTTTAATTTGCAACCTGGTGGAGGTTAGTGTAGATAGACTCATAGAACAAGTCCCACACACTGCTACAAGCCCAAATATTTTTTCAGAGCTAGATGCAGATAAAAATTATTTTTAATTTCCAACCTGGTGGAGGTTAGTATAGATGGACTAATAGAACAAGTCCAACACACTGCTACAAGCCCAAATATTTTTTCAGAGCTAGATGCAGATAAAAATTATTTTTAATTTGCAACCTGGTGGAGGTTAGTATAGATGGACTGATAGAACAAGTCCCACACACTGCTACAAGCCCAAATATTTTTTCAGAGCTAGATGCAGATAAAAATTATTTTTAATTTGCAACCTGGTGGAGGTTAGCATAGATGGACTAAAAGAACAAGTCCCACACACTGCAACAAGCCCAAATATTTTTTCAGAGCTAGATGCAGATAAAAAATATTTTTAATTTGCAACCTGGTGGAGGATAGTATAGATGGACTAATAGAACAAGTCCCACACACTGCTACAAGTCCAAATATTTTTTCAGAGCTAGATGCAGATAAAAATTATTTTTAATTTGCAACCTGGTGGAGGTTAGTATAGATGGACTAATAGAACAAGTCCCACACACTGCTACAAGCCCAAATATTTTTTCAGAGCTAGATGCAGATAAAAATTATTTTTAATTTGCAACGTGGTGGAGGTTAGTGTAGATAGACTAATAGAACAAGTCCCACACACTGCTACAAGCCCAAATATTTTTTCAGAGCTAGATGCAGATAAAAATTATTTTTAATTTCCAACCTGGTGGAGGTTAGTATAGATGGACTAATAGAACAAGTCCAACACACTGCTACAAGCCCAAATATTTTTTCAGAGCTAGATGCAGATAAAAATTATTTTTAATTTGCAACCTGGTGGAGGTTAGTATAGATGGACTGATAGAACAAGTCCCACACACTGCTACAAGCCCAAATATTTTTTCAGAGCTAGATGCAGATAACAATTATTTTTAATTTGCAACCTGGTGGAGGTTAGCATAGATGGACTAAAAGAACAAGTCCCACACACTGCTACAAGCCCAAATATTTTTTCAGAGCTAGATGCAGATAAAAATTATTTTTAATTTGCAACCTGGTGGAGGTTAGTATAGATGGACTGATAGAACAAGTCCCACACACTGCTACAAGCCCAAATATTTTTTCAGAGCTAGATGCAGATAACAATTATTTTTAATTTGCAACCTGGTGGAGGTTAGCATAGATGGACTAAAAGAACAAGTCCCACACACTGCTACAAGCCCAAATATTTTTTCAGAGCTAGATGCAGATAAAAAATATTTTTAATTTGCAACCTGGTGGAGGATAGTATAGATGGACTAATAGAACAAGTCCCACACACTGCTACAAGCCCAAATATTTTTTCAGAGCTAGATGCAGATAAAAATTATTTTTAATTTGCAACCTGGTGGAGGTTAGTATAGATGGACTAATAGAACAAGTCCCACACACTGCTACAAGCCCAAATATTTTTTCAGAGCTAGATGCAGATAAAAATTATTTTTAATTTGCAACCTGATGGAGGTTAGTATAGATGGACTAATAGAACAAGTCCCACACACTGCTACAAGACCAAATATTTTTTCAGAGCTAGATGCAGATAAAAATTATTTTTAATTTGCAACCTGGTGGAGGTTAGTATAGATGGACTAATAGAACAAGTCCCACACACTGCTACAAGCCCAAATATTTTTTCAGAGCTAGATGCAGATAAAAATTATTTTTAATTTCCAACCTGGTGGAGGTCAGTGTAGATAGACTAATAGAACAAGTCCCACACACTGCTACAAGCCCAAATATTTTTTCAGAGCTAGATGGAGATAAAAATTATTTTTAATTTCCAAACTGGTGGAGGTTAGTATAGATGGACTAATAGAACAAGTCCAACACACTGCTACAAGCCCAAATATTTTTTCAGAGCTAGATGCAGAAAAAAAATATTTTTAATTTGCAACCTGGTGGAGGTTAGTATAGATGGACTAAAAGTACAAGTCCCACACACTGCTACAAGCCCAAATATTTTTTCAGAGCTAGATGCAGATAAAAAATATTTTTAATTTGCAACCTGGTGGAGGATAGTATAGATGGACTAATAAAACAAGTCCCACACACTGCTACAAGCCCAAATATTTTTTCAGAGCTAGATGCAGATAAAAATTATTTTTAATTTGCAACCTGGTGGAGGTTAGTATAGATGGACTAATAGAACAAGTCCCACACACTGCTATAAGCCCAAATATTTTTTCAGAGCTAGATGCAGATAAAAATTATTTTTAATTTGCAACCTGGTGGAGGTCAGTGTAGATAGACTAATAGAACAAGTCCCACACACTGCTACAAGCCCAAATATTTTTTCAGAGCTAGATGCAGATAAAAATTATTTTTAATTTCCAACCTGGTGGAGGTTAGTATAGATGGACTAATAGAACAAGTCCAACACACTGCTACAAGCCCAAATATTTTTTCAGAGCTAGATGCAGATAAAAATTATTTTTAATTTGCAACCTGGTGGAGGTTAGTATAGATGGACTGATTGAACAAGTCCCACACACTGCTACAAGCCCAAATATTTTTTCAGAGCTAGATGCAGATAAAAATTATTTTTAATTTGCAACCTGGTGGAGGTTAGCATAGATGGACTAAAAGAACAAGTCCAACACACTGCTACAAGCCCAAATATTTTTTCAGAGCTAGATGCAGATAAAAATTATTTTTAATTTGCAACCTGGTGGAGGTTAGTATAGATGGACTGATAGAACAAGTCCCACACACTGCTACAAGCCCAAATATTTTTTCAGGGCTAGATGCAGATAACAATTATTTTTAATTTGCAACCTGGTGGAGGTTAGCATAGATGGACTAAAAGAACAAGTCCCACACACTGCTACAAGCCCAAATATTTTTTCAGAGCTAGATGCAGATAAAAATTATTTTTAATTTGCAACCTGGTGGAGGTTAGTATAGATGGACTGATAGAACAAGTCCCACACACTGCTACAAGCCCAAATATTTTTTCAGAGCTAGATGCAGATAACAATTATTTTTAATTTGCAACCTGGTGGAGGTTAGCATAGATGGACTAAAAGAACAAGTCCCACACACTGCTACAAGCCCAAATATTTTTTCAGAGCTAGATGCAGATAAAAATTATTTTTAATTTGCAACCTGGTGGAGGTTAGTATAGATGGACTAATAGAACAAGTCCCACACACTGCTACAAGCCCAAATATTTTTTCAGAGCTAGATGCAGATAAAAATTATTTTTAATTTGCAACCTGATGGAGGTTAGTATAGATGGACTAATAGAACAAGTCCCACACACTGCTACAAGACCAAATATTTTTTCAGAGCTAGATGCAGATAAAAATTATTTTTAATTTGCAACCTGGTGGAGGTTAGTATAGATGGACTAATAGAACAAGTCCCACACACTGCTACAAGCCCAAATATTTTTTCAGAGCTAGATGCAGATAAAAATTATTTTTAATTTCCAACCTGGTGGAGGTCAGTGTAGATAGACTAATAGAACAAGTCCCACACACTGCTACAAGCCCAAATATTTTTTCAGAGCTAGATGGAGATAAAAATTATTTTTAATTTCCAAACTGGTGGAGGTTAGTATAGATGGACTAATAGAACAAGTCCAACACACTGCTACAAGCCCAAATATTTTTTCAGAGCTAGATGCAGAAAAAAAATATTTTTAATTTGCAACCTGGTGGAGGTTAGTATAGATGGACTAAAAGTACAAGTCCCACACACTGCTACAAGCCCAAATATTTTTTCAGAGCTAGATGCAGATAAAAAATATTTTTAATTTGCAACCTGGTGGAGGATAGTATAGATGGACTAATAAAACAAGTCCCACACACTGCTACAAGCCCAAATATTTTTTCAGAGCTAGATGCAGATAAAAATTATTTTTAATTTGCAACCTGGTGGAGGTTAGTATAGATGGACTAATAGAACAAGTCCCACACACTGCTATAAGCCCAAATATTTTTTCAGAGCTAGATGCAGATAAAAATTATTTTTAATTTGCAACCTGGTGGAGGTCAGTGTAGATAGACTAATAGAACAAGTCCCACACACTGCTACAAGCCCAAATATTTTTTCAGAGCTAGATGCAGATAAAAATTATTTTTAATTTCCAACCTGGTGGAGGTTAGTATAGATGGACTAATAGAACAAGTCCAACACACTGCTACAAGCCCAAATATTTTTTCAGAGCTAGATGCAGATAAAAATTATTTTTAATTTGCAACCTGGTGGAGGTTAGTATAGATGGACTGATAGAACAAGTCCCACACACTGCTACAAGCCCAAATATTTTTTCAGAGCTAGATGCAGATAAAAATTATTTTTAATTTGCAACCTGGTGGAGGTTAGCATAGATGGACTAAAAGAACAAGTCCAACACACTGCTACAAGCCCAAATATTTTTTCAGAGCTAGATGCAGATAAAAATTATTTTTAATTTGCAACCTGGTGGAGGTTAGTATAGATGGACTGATAGAACAAGTCCCACACACTGCTACAAGCCCAAATATTTTTTCAGGGCTAGATGCAGATAACAATTATTTTTAATTTGCAACCTGGTGGAGGTTAGCATAGATGGACTAAAAGAACAAGTCCCACACACTGCTACAAGCCCAAATATTTTTTCAGAGCTAGATGCAGATAAAAATTATTTTTAATTTGCAACCTGGTGGAGGTTAGTATAGATGGACTGATAGAACAAGTCCCACACACTGCTACAAGCCCAAATATTTTTTCAGAGCTAGATGCAGATAACAATTATTTTTAATTTGCAACCTGGTGGAGGTTAGCATAGATGGACTAAAAGAACAAGTCCCACACACTGCTACAAGCCCAAATATTTTTTCAGAGCTAGATGCAGATAAAAATTATTTTTAATTTGCAACCTGGTGGAGGTTAGTATAGATGGACTAATAGAACAAGTCCCACACACTGCTACAAGCCCAAATATTTTTTCAGAGCTAGATGCAGATAAAAATTATTTTTAATTTGCAACCTGATGGAGGTTAGTATAGATGGACTAATAGAACAAGTCCCACACACTGCTACAAGACCAAATATTTTTTCAGAGCTAGATGCAGATAAAAATTATTTTTAATTTGCAACCTGGTGGAGGTTAGTATAGATGGACTAATAGAACAAGTCCCACACACTGCTACAAGCCCAAATATTTTTTCAGAGCTAGATGCAGATAAAAATTATTTTTAATTTCCAACCTGGTGGAGGTCAGTGTAGATAGACTAATAGAACAAGTCCCACACACTGCTACAAGCCCAAATATTTTTTCAGAGCTAGATGGAGATAAAAATTATTTTTAATTTCCAAACTGGTGGAGGTTAGTATAGATGGACTAATAGAACAAGTCCAACACACTGCTACAAGCCCAAATATTTTTTCAGAGCTAGATGCAGAAAAAAAATATTTTTAATTTGCAACCTGGTGGAGGTTAGTATAGATGGACTAAAAGTACAAGTCCCACACACTGCTACAAGCCCAAATATTTTTTCAGAGCTAGATGCAGATAAAAAATATTTTTAATTTGCAACCTGGTGGAGGATAGTATAGATGGACTAATAAAACAAGTCCCACACACTGCTACAAGCCCAAATATTTTTTCAGAGCTAGATGCAGATAAAAATTATTTTTAATTTGCAACCTGGTGGAGGTTAGTATAGATGGACTAATAGAACAAGTCCCACACACTGCTATAAGCCCAAATATTTTTTCAGAGCTAGATGCAGATAAAAATTATTTTTAATTTGCAACCTGGTGGAGGTCAGTGTAGATAGACTAATAGAACAAGTCCCACACACTGCTACAAGCCCAAATATTTTTTCAGAGCTAGATGCAGATAAAAATTATTTTTAATTTCCAACCTGGTGGAGGTTAGTATAGATGGACTAATAGAACAAGTCCAACACACTGCTACAAGCCCAAATATTTTTTCAGAGCTAGATGCAGATAAAAATTATTTTTAATTTGCAACCTGGTGGAGGTTAGTATAGATGGACTGATAGAACAAGTCCCACACACTGCTACAAGCCCAAATATTTTTTCAGAGCTAGATGCAGATAAAAATTATTTTTAATTTGCAACCTGGTGGAGGTTAGCATAGATGGACTAAAAGAACAAGTCCAACACACTGCTACAAGCCCAAATATTTTTTCAGAGCTAGATGCAGATAAAAATTATTTTTAATTTGCAACCTGGTGGAGGTTAGTATAGATGGACTGATAGAACAAGTCCCACACACTGCTACAAGCCCAAATATTTTTTCAGGGCTAGATGCAGATAACAATTATTTTTAATTTGCAACCTGGTGGAGGTTAGCATAGATGGACTAAAAGAACAAGTCCCACACACTGCTACAAGCCCAAATATTTTTTCAGAGCTAGATGCAGATAAAAATTATTTTTAATTTGCAACCTGGTGGAGGTTAGTATAGATGGACTGATAGAACAAGTCCCACACACTGCTACAAGCCCAAATATTTTTTCAGAGCTAGATGCAGATAACAATTATTTTTAATTTGCAACCTGGTGGAGGTTAGCATAGATGGACTAAAAGAACAAGTCCCACACACTGCTACAAGCCCAAATATTTTTTCAGAGCTAGATGCAGATAAAAAATATTTTTAATTTGCAACCTGGTGGAGGATAGTATAGATGGACTAATAGAACAAGTCCCACACACTGCTACAAGCCCAAATATTTTTTCAGAGCTAGATGCAGATAAAAATTATTTTTAATTTGCAACCTGGTGGAGGTTAGTATAGATGGACTAATAGAACAAGTCCCACACACTGCTACAAGCCCAAATATTTTTTCAGAGCTAGATGCAGATAAAAATTATTTTTAATTTGCAACCTGATGGAGGTTAGTATAGATGGACTAATAGAACAAGTCCCACACACTGCTACAAGACCAAATATTTTTTCAGAGCTAGATGCAGATAAAAATTATTTTTAATTTGCAACCTGGTGGAGGTTAGTATAGATGGACTAATAGAACAAGTCCCACACACTGCTACAAGCCCAAATATTTTTTCAGAGCTAGATGCAGATAAAAATTATTTTTAATTTCCAACCTGGTGGAGGTCAGTGTAGATAGACTAATAGAACAAGTCCCACACACTGCTACAAGCCCAAATATTTTTTCAGAGCTAGATGGAGATAAAAATTATTTTTAATTTCCAAACTGGTGGAGGTTAGTATAGATGGACTAATAGAACAAGTCGAACACACTGCTACAAGCCCAAATATTTTTTCAGAGCTAGATGCAGAAAAAAAATATTTTTAATTTGCAACCTGGTGGAGGTTAGTATAGATGGACTAAAAGTACAAGTCCCACACACTGCTACAAGCCCAAATATTTTTTCAGAGCTAGATGCAGATAAAAAATATTTTTAATTTGCAACCTGGTGGAGGATAGTATAGATGGACTAATAAAACAAGTCCCACACACTGCTACAAGCCCAAATATTTTTTCAGAGCTAGATGCAGATAAAAATTATTTTTAATTTGCAACCTGGTGGAGGTTAGTATAGATGGACTAATAGAACAAGTCCCACACACTGCTATAAGCCCAAATATTTTTTCAGAGCTAGATGCAGATAAAAATTATTTTTAATTTGCAACCTGGTGGAGGTCAGTGTAGATAGACTAATAGAACAAGTCCCACACACTGCTACAAGCCCAAATATTTTTTCAGAGCTAGATGCAGATAAAAATTATTTTTAATTTCCAACCTGGTGGAGGTTAGTATAGATGGACTAATAGAACAAGTCCAACACACTGCTACAAGCCCAAATATTTTTTCAGAGCTAGATGCAGATAAAAATTATTTTTAATTTGCAACCTGGTGGAGGTTAGTATAGATGGACTGATAGAACAAGTCCCACACACTGCTACAAGCCCAAATATTTTTTCAGAGCTAGATGCAGATAAAAATTATTTTTAATTTGCAACCTGGTGGAGGTTAGCATAGATGGACTAAAAGAACAAGTCCCACACACTGCTACAAGCCCAAATATTTTTTCAGAGCTAGATGCAGATAAAAAATATTTTTAATTTGCAACCTGGTGGAGGATAGTATAGATGGACTAATAGAACAAGTCCCACACACTGCTACAAGCCCAAATATTTTTTCAGAGCTAGATGCAGATAAAAATTATTTTTAATTTCCAACCTGGTGGAGGTTAGTATAGATGGACTAATAGAACAAGTCCAACACACTGCTACAAGCCCAAATATTTTTTCAGAGCTAGATGCAGATAAAAATTATTTTTAATTTGCAACCTGGTGGAGGTTAGTATAGATGGACTGATAGAACAAGTCCCACACACTGCTACAAGCCCAAATATTTTTTCAGAGCTAGATGCAGATAAAAATTATTTTTAATTTGCAACCTGGTGGAGGTTAGCATAGATGGACTAAAAGAACAAGTCCCACACACTGCTACAAGCCCAAATATTTTTTCAGAGCTAGATGCAGATAAAAAATATTTTTAATTTGCAACCTGGTGGAGGATAGTATAGATGGACTAATAGAACAAGTCCCACACACTGCTACAAGCCCAAATATTTTTTCAGAGCTAGATGCAGATAAAAATTATTTTTACTTTGCAACCTGGTGGAGGTTAGTATAGATGGACTAATAGAACAAGTCCCACACACTGCTACAAGCCCAAATATTTTTTCAGAGCTAGATGCAGATAAAAATTATTTTTAATTTGCAACGTGGTGGAGGTTAGTGTAGATAGACTAATAGAACAAGTCCCACACACTGCTACAAGCCCAAATATTTTTTCAGAGCTAGATGCAGATAAAAATTATTTTTAATTTCCAACCTGGTGGAGGTTAGTATAGATGGACTAATAGAACAAGTCCAACACACTGCTACAAGCCCAAATATTTTTTCAGAGCTAGATGCAGATAAAAATTATTTTTAATTTGCAACCTGGTGGAGGTTAGTATAGATGGACTGATAGAACAAGTCCCACACACTGCTACAAGCCCAAATATTTTTTCAGAGCTAGATGCAGATAACAATTATTTTTAATTTGCAACCTGGTGGAGGTTAGCATAGATGGACTAAAAGAACAAGTCCCACACACTGCTACAAGCCCAAATATTTTTTCAGAGCTAGATGCAGATAAAAATTATTTTTAATTTGCAACCTGGTGGAGGTTAGTATAGATGGACTGATAGAACAAGTCCCACACACTGCTACAAGCCCAAATATTTTTTCAGAGCTAGATGCAGATAACAATTATTTTTAATTTGCAACCTGGTGGAGGTTAGCATAGATGGACTAAAAGAACAAGTCCCACACACTGCTACAAGCCCAAATATTTTTTCAGAGCTAGATGCAGATAAAAAATATTTTTAATTTGCAACCTGGTGGAGGATAGTATAGATGGACTAATAGAACAAGTCCCACACACTGCTACAAGCCCAAATATTTTTTCAGAGCTAGATGCAGATAAAAATTATTTTTAATTTGCAACCTGGTGGAGGTTAGTATAGATGGACTAATAGAACAAGTCCCACACACTGCTACAAGCCCAAATATTTTTTCAGAGCTAGATGCAGATAAAAATTATTTTTAATTTGCAACCTGATGGAGGTTAGTATAGATGGACTAATAGAACAAGTCCCACACACTGCTACAAGACCAAATAATTTTTCAGAGCTAGATGCAGATAAAAATTATTTTTAATTTGCAACCTGGTGGAGGTTAGTATAGATGGACTAATAGAACAAGTCCCACACACTGCTACAAGCCCAAATATTTTTTCAGAGCTAGATGCAGATAAAAATTATTTTTAATTTCCAACCTGGTGGAGGTCAGTGTAGATAGACTAATAGAACAAGTCCCACACACTGCTACAAGCCCAAATATTTTTTCAGAGCTAGATGGAGATAAAAATTATTTTTAATTTCCAAACTGGTGGAGGTTAGTATAGATGGACTAATAGAACAAGTCCAACACACTGCTACAAGCCCAAATATTTTTTCAGAGCTAGATGCAGAAAAAAAATATTTTTAATTTGCAACCTGGTGGAGGTTAGTATAGATGGACTAAAAGTACAAGTCCCACACACTGCTACAAGCCCAAATATTTTTTCAGAGCTAGATGCAGATAAAAAATATTTTTAATTTGCAACCTGGTGGAGGATAGTATAGATGGACTAATACAACAAGTCCCACACACTGCTACAAGCCCAAATATTTTTTCAGAGCTAGATGCAGATAAAAATTATTTTTAATTTGCAACCTGGTGGAGGTTAGTATAGATGGACTAATAGAACAAGTCCCACACACTGCTATAAGCCCAAATATTTTTTCAGAGCTAGATGCAGATAAAAATTATTTTTAATTTGCAACCTGGTGGAGGTCAGTGTAGATAGACTAATAGAACAAGTCCCACACACTGCTACAAGCCCAAATATTTTTTCAGAGCTAGATGCAGATAAAAATTATTTTTAATTTCCAACCTGGTGGAGGTTAGTATAGATGGACTAATAGAACAAGTCCAACACACTGCTACAAGCCCAAATATTTTTTCAGAGCTAGATGCAGATGAAAATTATTTTTAATTTGCAACCTGGTGGAGGTTAGTATAGATGGACTAATAGAACAAGTCCCACAAACTGCTACAAGCCCAAATATTTTTTCAGAGCTAGATGCAGATAAAAATTATTTTAAATTTGCAACCTGGTGGAGGTTAGTGTAGATAGACTAATAGAACAAGTCCCACACACTGCTACAAGCCCAAATATTTTTTCAGAGCTAGATGCAGATAAAAATTATTTTTAATTTCCAACCTGGTGGAGGTTAGTATAGATGGACTAATAGAACAAGTCCATCACACTGCTACAAGCCGAAATATTTTTTCAGAGCTAGATGCAGATAAAAATTATTTTTAATTTGCAACCTGGTGGAGGTTAGTATAGATGGACTAATAGAACAAGTCCCTCACACTGCTACAAGCCCAAATATTTTTTCAGAGCTAGATGCAGATAAAAATTATTTTTAATTTCCAACCTGGTGGAGGTCAGTGTAGATAGACTAATAGAACAAGTCCCACACACTGCTACAAGCCCAAATATTTTTTCAGAGCTAGATGGAGATAAAAATTATTTTTAATTTCCAAACTGGTGGAGGTTAGTATAGATGGACTAATAGAACAAGTCCAACACACTGCTACAAGCCCAAATATTTTTTCAGAGCTAGATGCAGAAAAAAAATATTTTTAATTTGCAACCTGGTGGAGGTTAGTATAGATGGACTAAAAGTACAAGTCCCACACACTGCTACAAGCCCAAATATTTTTTCAGAGCTAGATGCAGATAAAAAATATTTTTAATTTGCAACCTGGTGGAGGATAGTATAGATGGACTAATAAAACAAGTCCCACACACTGCTACAAGCCCAAATATTTTTTCAGAGCTAGATGCAGATAAAAATTATTTTTAATTTGCAACCTGGTGGAGGTTAGTATAGATGGACTAATAGAACAAGTCCCACACACTGCTATAAGCCCAAATATTTTTTCAGAGCTAGATGCAGATAAAAATTATTTTTAATTTGCAACCTGGTGGAGGTCAGTGTAGATAGACTAATAGAACAAGTCCCACACACTGCTACAAGCCCAAATATTTTTTCAGAGCTAGATGCAGATAAAAATTATTTTTAATTTCCAACCTGGTGGAGGTTAGTATAGATGGACTAATAGAACAAGTCCAACACACTGCTACAAGCCCAAATATTTTTTCAGAGCTAGATGCAGATAAAAATTATTTTTAATTTGCAACCTGGTGGAGGTTAGTATAGATGGACTAATAGAACAAGTCCCACACACTGCTACAAGCCCAAATATTTTTTCAGAGCTAGATGCAGATAAAAATTATTTTAAATTTGCAACCTGGTGGAGGTTAGTGTAGATAGACTAATAGAACAAGTCCCACACACTGCTACAAGCCCAAATATTTTTTCAGAGCTAGATGCAGATAAAAATTATTTTTAATTTCCAACCTGGTGGAGGTTAGTATAGATGGACTAATAGAACAAGTCCATCACACTGCTACAAGCCGAAATATTTTTTCAGAGCTAGATGCAGATAAAAATTATTTTTAATTTGCAACCTGGTGGAGGTTAGTATAGATGGACTGATAGAACAAGTCCCACACACTGCTACAAGCCCAAATATTTTTTCAGAGCTAGATGCAGATAAAAATTATTTTTAATTTGCAACCTGGTGGAGGTTAGTATAGATGGACTAAAAGAACAAGTCCCACACACTGCTACAAGCCCAAATATTTTTTCAGAGCTAGATGCAGATAAAAAATATTTTTAATTTGCAACCTGGTGGAGGACAGTATAGATGGACTAATAGAACAAGTCCCACACACTGCTACAAGCCCAAATATTTTTTCAGAGCTAGATGCAGATAAAAATTATTTTTAATTTGCAACCTGGTGGAGGTTAGTGTAGATGGACTATTAGAACAAGTCCCACACACTGCTACAAGCCCAAATATTTTTTCAGAGCTAGATGCAGATAAAAATTATTTTTATTTTGCAACCTGGTGGAGGTTAGTGTAGATAGACTAATAGAACAAGTCCCACACACTGCTACAAGCCCAAATATTTTTTCAGAGCTAGATGCAGATAAAAATTATTTTTAATTTGCAACCTGGTGGAGGTTAGTATAGATGGACTAATAGAACAAGTCCCACACACTGCTACAAGCCCAAATATTTTTTCAGAGCTAGATGCAGATAAAAATTATTTTTAATTTCCAACCTGGTGGAGGTCAGTGTAGATAGACTAATAGAACAAGTCCCACACACTGCTACAAGCCCAAATATTTTTTCAGAGCTAGATGCAGATAAAAATTATTTTTAATTTCCAACCTGGTGGAGGTTAGTATAGATGGACTAATAGAACAAGTCCAACACACTGCTACAAGCCCAAATATTTTTTCAGAGCTAGATGCAGATAAAAATTATTTTTAATTTGCAACCTGGTGGAGGTTAGTATAGATGGACTAATAGAACAAGTCCCACACAGTGCTACAAGCCCAAATATTTTTTCAGAGCTAGATGCAGATAAAAATTATTTTTAATTTGCAACCTGATGGAGGTTAGTATAGATGGACTAATAGAACAAGTCCCACACACTGCTACAAGACCAAATATTTTTTCAGAGCTAGATGCAGATAAAAATTATTTTTAATTTGCAACCTGGTGGAGGTTAGTATAGATGGACTAATAGAACAAGTCCCACACACTGCTACAAGCCCAAATATTTTTTCAGAGCTAGATGCAGATAAAAATTATTTTTAATTTCCAACCTGGTGGAGGTCAGTGTAGATAGACTAATAGAACAAGTCCCACACACTGCTACAAGCCCAAATATTTTTTCAGAGCTAGATGGAGATAAAAATTATTTTTAATTTCCAAACTGGTGGAGGTTAGTATAGATGGACTAATAGAACAAGTCGAACACACTGCTACAAGCCCAAATATTTTTTCAGAGCTAGATGCAGAAAAAAAATATTTTTAATTTGCAACCTGGTGGAGGTTAGTATAGATGGACTAAAAGTACAAGTCCCACACACTGCTACAAGCCCAAATATTTTTTCAGAGCTAGATGCAGATAAAAAATATTTTTAATTTGCAACCTGGTGGAGGATAGTATAGATGGACTAATAAAACAAGTCCCACACACTGCTACAAGCCCAAATATTTTTTCAGAGCTAGATGCAGATAAAAATTATTTTTAATTTGCAACCTGGTGGAGGTTAGTATAGATGGACTAATAGAACAAGTCCCACACACTGCTATAAGCCCAAATATTTTTTCAGAGCTAGATGCAGATAAAAATTATTTTTAATTTGCAACCTGGTGGAGGTCAGTGTAGATAGACTAATAGAACAAGTCCCACACACTGCTACAAGCCCAAATATTTTTTCAGAGCTAGATGCAGATAAAAATTATTTTTAATTTCCAACCTGGTGGAGGTTAGTATAGATGGACTAATAGAACAAGTCCAACACACTGCTACAAGCCCAAATATTTTTTCAGAGCTAGATGCAGATAAAAATTATTTTTAATTTGCAACCTGGTGGAGGTTAGTATAGATGGACTGATAGAACAAGTCCCACACACTGCTACAAGCCCAAATATTTTTTCAGAGCTAGATGCAGATAAAAATTATTTTTAATTTGCAACCTGGTGGAGGTTAGCATAGATGGACTAAAAGAACAAGTCCCACACACTGCTACAAGCCCAAATATTTTTTCAGAGCTAGATGCAGATAAAAAATATTTTTAATTTGCAACCTGGTGGAGGATAGTATAGATGGACTAATAGAACAAGTCCCACACACTGCTACAAGCCCAAATATTTTTTCAGAGCTAGATGCAGATAAAAATTATTTTTAATTTCCAACCTGGTGGAGGTTAGTATAGATGGACTAATAGAACAAGTCCAACACACTGCTACAAGCCCAAATATTTTTTCAGAGCTAGATGCAGATAAAAATTATTTTTAATTTGCAACCAGGTGGAGGTTAGTATAGATGGACTGATAGAACAAGTCCCACACACTGCTACAAGCCCAAATATTTTTTCAGAGCTAGATGCAGATAAAAATTATTTTTAATTTGCAACCTGGTGGAGGTTAGCATAGATGGACTAAAAGAACAAGTCCCACACACTGCTACAAGCCCAAATATTTTTTCAGAGCTAGATGCAGATAAAAAATATTTTTAATTTGCAACCTGGTGGAGGATAGTATAGATGGACTAATAGAACAAGTCCCACACACTGCTACAAGCCCAAATATTTTTTCAGAGCTAGATGCAGATAAAAATTATTTTTACTTTGCAACCTGGTGGAGGTTAGTATAGATGGACTAATAGAACAAGTCCCACACACTGCTACAAGCCCAAATATTTTTTCAGAGCTAGATGCAGATAAAAATTATTTTTAATTTGCAACGTGGTGGAGGTTAGTGTAGATAGACTAATAGAACAAGTCCCACACACTGCTACAAGCCCAAATATTTTTTCAGAGCTAGATGCAGATAAAAATTATTTTTAATTTCCAACCTGGTGGAGGTTAGTATAGATGGACTAATAGAACAAGTCCAACACACTGCTACAAGCCCAAATATTTTTTCAGAGCTAGATGCAGATAAAAATTATTTTTAATTTGCAACCTGGTGGAGGTTAGTATAGATGGACTGATAGAACAAGTCCCACACACTGCTACAAGCCCAAATATTTTTTCAGAGCTAGATGCAGATAACAATTATTTTTAATTTGCAACCTGGTGGAGGTTAGCATAGATGGACTAAAAGAACAAGTCCCACACACTGCTACAAGCCCAAATATTTTTTCAGAGCTAGATGCAGATAAAAATTATTTTTAATTTGCAACCTGGTGGAGGTTAGTATAGATGGACTGATAGAACAAGTCCCACACACTGCTACAAGCCCAAATATTTTTTCAGAGCTAGATGCAGATAACAATTATTTTTAATTTGCAACCTGGTGGAGGTTAGCATAGATGGACTAAAAGAACAAGTCCCACACACTGCTACAAGCCCAAATATTTTTTCAGAGCTAGATGCAGATAAAAAATATTTTTAATTTGCAACCTGGTGGAGGATAGTATAGATGGACTAATAGAACAAGTCCCACACACTGCTACAAGCCCAAATATTTTTTCAGAGCTAGATGCAGATAAAAATTATTTTTAATTTGCAACCTGGTGGAGGTTAGTATAGATGGACTAATAGAACAAGTCCCACACACTGCTACAAGCCCAAATATTTTTTCAGAGCTAGATGCAGATAAAAATTATTTTTAATTTGCAACCTGATGGAGGTTAGTATAGATGGACTAATAGAACAAGTCCCACACACTGCTACAAGACCAAATAATTTTTCAGAGCTAGATGCAGATAAAAATTATTTTTAATTTGCAACCTGGTGGAGGTTAGTATAGATGGACTAATAGAACAAGTCCCACACACTGCTACAAGCCCAAATATTTTTTCAGAGCTAGATGCAGATAAAAATTATTTTTAATTTCCAACCTGGTGGAGGTCAGTGTAGATAGACTAATAGAACAAGTCCCACACACTGCTACAAGCCCAAATATTTTTTCAGAGCTAGATGGAGATAAAAATTATTTTTAATTTCCAAACTGGTGGAGGTTAGTATAGATGGACTAATAGAACAAGTCCAACACACTGCTACAAGCCCAAATATTTTTTCAGAGCTAGATGCAGAAAAAAAATATTTTTAATTTGCAACCTGGTGGAGGTTAGTATAGATGGACTAAAAGTACAAGTCCCACACACTGCTACAAGCCCAAATATTTTTTCAGAGCTAGATGCAGATAAAAAATATTTTTAATTTGCAACCTGGTGGAGGATAGTATAGATGGACTAATACAACAAGTCCCACACACTGCTACAAGCCCAAATATTTTTTCAGAGCTAGATGCAGATAAAAATTATTTTTAATTTGCAACCTGGTGGAGGTTAGTATAGATGGACTAATAGAACAAGTCCCACACACTGCTATAAGCCCAAATATTTTTTCAGAGCTAGATGCAGATAAAAATTATTTTTAATTTGCAACCTGGTGGAGGTCAGTGTAGATAGACTAATAGAACAAGTCCCACACACTGCTACAAGCCCAAATATTTTTTCAGAGCTAGATGCAGATAAAAATTATTTTTAATTTCCAACCTGGTGGAGGTTAGTATAGATGGACTAATAGAACAAGTCCAACACACTGCTACAAGCCCAAATATTTTTTCAGAGCTAGATGCAGATGAAAATTATTTTTAATTTGCAACCTGGTGGAGGTTAGTATAGATGGACTAATAGAACAAGTCCCACAAACTGCTACAAGCCCAAATATTTTTTCAGAGCTAGATGCAGATAAAAATTATTTTAAATTTGCAACCTGGTGGAGGTTAGTGTAGATAGACTAATAGAACAAGTCCCACACACTGCTACAAGCCCAAATATTTTTTCAGAGCTAGATGCAGATAAAAATTATTTTTAATTTCCAACCTGGTGGAGGTTAGTATAGATGGACTAATAGAACAAGTCCATCACACTGCTACAAGCCGAAATATTTTTTCAGAGCTAGATGCAGATAAAAATTATTTTTAATTTGCAACCTGGTGGAGGTTAGTATAGATGGACTAATAGAACAAGTCCCTCACACTGCTACAAGCCCAAATATTTTTTCAGAGCTAGATGCAGATAAAAATTATTTTTAATTTCCAACCTGGTGGAGGTCAGTGTAGATAGACTAATAGAACAAGTCCCACACACTGCTACAAGCCCAAATATTTTTTCAGAGCTAGATGGAGATAAAAATTATTTTTAATTTCCAAACTGGTGGAGGTTAGTATAGATGGACTAATAGAACAAGTCGAACACACTGCTACAAGCCCAAATATTTTTTCAGAGCTAGATGCAGAAAAAAAATATTTTTAATTTGCAACCTGGTGGAGGTTAGTATAGATGGACTAAAAGTACAAGTCCCACACACTGCTACAAGCCCAAATATTTTTTCAGAGCTAGATGCAGATAAAAAATATTTTTAATTTGCAACCTGGTGGAGGATAGTATAGATGGACTAATAAAACAAGTCCCACACACTGCTACAAGCCCAAATATTTTTTCAGAGCTAGATGCAGATAAAAATTATTTTTAATTTGCAACCTGGTGGAGGTTAGTATAGATGGACTAATAGAACAAGTCCCACACACTGCTATAAGCCCAAATATTTTTTCAGAGCTAGATGCAGATAAAAATTATTTTTAATTTGCAACCTGGTGGAGGTCAGTGTAGATAGACTAATAGAACAAGTCCCACACACTGCTACAAGCCCAAATATTTTTTCAGAGCTAGATGCAGATAAAAATTATTTTTAATTTCCAACCTGGTGGAGGTTAGTATAGATGGACTAATAGAACAAGTCCAACACACTGCTACAAGCCCAAATATTTTTTCAGAGCTAGATGCAGATAAAAATTATTTTTAATTTGCAACCTGGTGGAGGTTAGTATAGATGGACTAATAGAACAAGTCCCACACACTGCTACAAGCCCAAATATTTTTTCAGAGCTAGATGCAGATAAAAATTATTTTAAATTTGCAACCTGGTGGAGGTTAGTGTAGATAGACTAATAGAACAAGTCCCACACACTGCTACAAGCCCAAATATTTTTTCAGAGCTAGATGCAGATAAAAATTATTTTTAATTTCCAACCTGGTGGAGGTTAGTATAGATGGACTAATAGAACAAGTCCATCACACTGCTACAAGCCGAAATATTTTTTCAGAGCTAGATGCAGATAAAAATTATTTTTAATTTGCAACCTGGTGGAGGTTAGTATAGATGGACTGATAGAACAAGTCCCACACACTGCTACAAGCCCAAATATTTTTTCAGAGCTAGATGCAGATAAAAATTATTTTTAATTTGCAACCTGGTGGAGGTTAGTATAGATGGACTAAAAGAACAAGTCCCACACACTGCTACAAGCCCAAATATTTTTTCAGAGCTAGATGCAGATAAAAAATATTTTTAATTTGCAACCTGGTGGAGGACAGTATAGATGGACTAATAGAACAAGTCCCACACACTGCTACAAGCCCAAATATTTTTTCAGAGCTAGATGCAGATAAAAATTATTTTTAATTTGCAACCTGGTGGAGGTTAGTGTAGATGGACTATTAGAACAAGTCCCACACACTGCTACAAGCCCAAATATTTTTTCAGAGCTAGATGCAGATAAAAATTATTTTTATTTTGCAACCTGGTGGAGGTCAGTGTAGATAGACTAATAGAACAAGTCCCACACACTGCTACAAGCCCAAATATTTTTTCAGAGCTAGATGCAGATAAAAATTATTTTTAATTTCCAACCTGGTGGAGGTTAGTATAGATGGACTAATAGAACAAGTCCAACACACTGCTACAAGCCCAAATATTTTTTCAGAGCTAGATGCAGATGAAAATTATTTTTAATTTGCAACCTGGTGGAGGTTAGTATAGATGGACTAATAGAACAAGTCCCACAAACTGCTACAAGCCCAAATATTTTTTCAGAGCTAGATGCAGATAAAAATTATTTTAAATTTGCAACCTGGTGGAGGTTAGTGTAGATAGACTAATAGAACAAGTCCCACACACTGCTACAAGCCCAAATATTTTTTCAGAGCTAGATGCAGATAAAAATTATTTTTAATTTCCAACCTGGTGGAGGTTAGTATAGATGGACTAATAGAACAAGTCCATCACACTGCTACAAGCCGAAATATTTTTTCAGAGCTAGATGCAGATAAAAATTATTTTTAATTTGCAACCTGGTGGAGGTTAGTATAGATGGACTAATAGAACAAGTCCCTCACACTGCTACAAGCCCAAATATTTTTTCAGAGCTAGATGCAGATAAAAATTATTTTTAATTTCCAACCTGGTGGAGGTCAGTGTAGATAGACTAATAGAACAAGTCCCACACACTGCTACAAGCCCAAATATTTTTTCAGAGCTAGATGGAGATAAAAATTATTTTTAATTTCCAAACTGGTGGAGGTTAGTATAGATGGACTAATAGAACAAGTCCAACACACTGCTACAAGCCCAAATATTTTTTCAGAGCTAGATGCAGAAAAAAAATATTTTTAATTTGCAACCTGGTGGAGGTTAGTATAGATGGACTAAAAGTACAAGTCCCACACACTGCTACAAGCCCAAATATTTTTTCAGAGCTAGATGCAGATAAAAAATATTTTTAATTTGCAACCTGGTGGAGGATAGTATAGATGGACTAATAAAACAAGTCCCACACACTGCTACAAGCCCAAATATTTTTTCAGAGCTAGATGCAGATAAAAATTATTTTTAATTTGCAACCTGGTGGAGGTTAGTATAGATGGACTAATAGAACAAGTCCCACACACTGCTATAAGCCCAAATATTTTTTCAGAGCTAGATGCAGATAAAAATTATTTTTAATTTGCAACCTGGTGGAGGTCAGTGTAGATAGACTAATAGAACAAGTCCCACACACTGCTACAAGCCCAAATATTTTTTCAGAGCTAGATGCAGATAAAAATTATTTTTAATTTCCAACCTGGTGGAGGTTAGTATAGATGGACTAATAGAACAAGTCCAACACACTGCTACAAGCCCAAATATTTTTTCAGAGCTAGATGCAGATAAAAATTATTTTTAATTTGCAACCTGGTGGAGGTTAGTATAGATGGACTAATAGAACAAGTCCCACACACTGCTACAAGCCCAAATATTTTTTCAGAGCTAGATGCAGATAAAAATTATTTTAAATTTGCAACCTGGTGGAGGTTAGTGTAGATAGACTAATAGAACAAGTCCCACACACTGCTACAAGCCCAAATATTTTTTCAGAGCTAGATGCAGATAAAAATTATTTTTAATTTCCAACCTGGTGGAGGTTAGTATAGATGGACTAATAGAACAAGTCCATCACACTGCTACAAGCCGAAATATTTTTTCAGAGCTAGATGCAGATAAAAATTATTTTTAATTTGCAACCTGGTGGAGGTTAGTATAGATGGACTGATAGAACAAGTCCCACACACTGCTACAAGCCCAAATATTTTTTCAGAGCTAGATGCAGATAAAAATTATTTTTAATTTGCAACCTGGTGGAGGTTAGTATAGATGGACTAAAAGAACAAGTCCCACACACTGCTACAAGCCCAAATATTTTTTCAGAGCTAGATGCAGATAAAAAATATTTTTAATTTGCAACCTGGTGGAGGACAGTATAGATGGACTAATAGAACAAGTCCCACACACTGCTACAAGCCCAAATATTTTTTCAGAGCTAGATGCAGATAAAAATTATTTTTAATTTGCAACCTGGTGGAGGTTAGTGTAGATGGACTATTAGAACAAGTCCCACACACTGCTACAAGCCCAAATATTTTTTCAGAGCTAGATGCAGATAAAAATTATTTTTATTTTGCAACCTGGTGGAGGTTAGTGTAGATAGACTAATAGAACAAGTCCCACACACTGCTACAAGCCCAAATATTTTTTCAGAGCTAGATGCAGATAAAAATTATTTTTAATTTGCAACCTGGTGGAGGTTAGTATAGATGGACTAATAGAACAAGTCCCACACACTGCTACAAGCCCAAATATTTTTTCAGAGCTAGATGCAGATAAAAATTATTTTTAATTTCCAACCTGGTGGAGGTCAGTGTAGATAGACTAATAGAACAAGTCCCACACACTGCTACAAGCCCAAATATTTTTTCAGAGCTAGATGCAGATAAAAATTATTTTTAATTTCCAACCTGGTGGAGGTTAGTATAGATGGACTAATAGAACAAGTCCAACACACTGCTACAAGCCCAAATATTTTTTCAGAGCTAGATGCAGATAAAAATTATTTTTAATTTGCAACCTGGTGGAGGTTAGTATAGATGGACTAATAGAACAAGTCCCACACAGTGCTACAAGCCCAAATATTTTTTCAGAGCTAGATGCAGATAAAAATTATTTTAAATTTGCAACCTGGTGGAGGTTAGTGTAGATAGACTAATAGAACAAGTCCCACACACTGCTACAAGCCCAAATATTTTTTCAGAGCTAGATGCAGATAAAAATTATTTTTAATTTCCAACCTGGTGGAGGTTAGTATAGATGGACTAATAGAACAAGTCCATCACACTGCTACAAGACAAAATATTTTTTCAGAGCTAGATGCAGATAAAAATTATTTTTAATTTGCAACCTGGTGGAGGTTAGTATAGATGGACTGATAGAACAAGTCCCACACACTGCTACAAGCCCAAATATTTTTTCAGAGCTAGATGCAGATAAAAATTATTTTTAATTTGCAACCTGGTGGAGGTTAGTATAGATGGACTAAAAGAACAAGTCCCACACATTGCTACAAGCCCAAATATTTTTTCAGAGCTAGATGCAGATAAAAAATATTTTTAATTTGCAACCTGGTGGAGGATAGTATAGATGGACTAATAGAACAAGTCCCACACACTGCTACAAGCCCAAATATTTTTTCAGAGCTAGATGCAGATAAAAATTATTTTTAATTTGCAACCTGGTGGAGGTTAGTGTAGATGGACTATTAGAACAAGTCCCACACACTGCTACAAGCCCAAATATTTTTTCAGAGCTAGATGCAGATAAAAATTATTTTTATTTTGCAACCTGGTGGAGGTTAGTGTAGATAGACTAATAGAACAAGTCCCACACACTGCTACAAGCCCAAATATTTTTTCAGAGCTAGATGCAGATAAAAATTATTTTTAATTTCCAACCTGGTGGAGGTTAGTATAGATGGACTAAAAGAACAAGTCCCACACACTGCTACAAGCCCAAATATTTTTTCAGAGCTAGATGCAGATAAAAAATATTTTTAATTTGCAACCTGGTGGAGGATAGTATAGATGGACTAATAGAACAAGTCCCACACACTGCTACAAGCCCAAATATTTTTTCAGAGCTAGATGCAGATAAAAATTATTTTTAATTTGCAACCTGGTGGAGGTTAGTATAGATGGACTAATAGAACAAGTCCCACACACTGCTACAAGCCCAAATATTTTTTCAGAGCTAGATGCAGATAAAAATTATTTTTAATTTGCAACCTGGTGGAGGTCAGTGTAGATAGACTAATAGAACAAGTCCCACACACTGCTACAAGCCCAAATATTTTTTCAGAGCTAGATGCAGATAAAAATTATTTTTAATTTCCAACCTGGTGGAGGTTAGCATAGATGGACTAATAGAACAAGTCCAACACACTGCTACAAGCCCAAATATTTTTTCAGAGCTAGATGCAGATAAAAATTATTTTTAATTTGCAACCTGGTGGAGGTTAGTATAGATGGACTGATAGAACAAGTCCCACACACTGCTACAAGCCCAAATATTTTTTCAGAGCTAGATGCAGATAAAAATTATTTTTAATTTGCAACCTGGTGGAGGTTAGCATAGATGGACTAAAAGAACAAGTCCCACACACTGCTACAAGCCCAAATATTTTTTCAGAGCTAGATGCAGATAAAAAATATTTTTAATTTGCAACCTGGTGGAGGATAGTATAGATGGACTAATAGAACAAGTCCCACACACTGCTACAAGCCCAAATATTTTTTCAGAGCTAGATGCAGATAAAAATTATTTTTAATTTGCAACCTGGTGGAGGTTAGTATAGATGGACTAATAGAACAAGTCCCACACACTGCTACAAGCCCAAATATTTTTTCAGAGCTAGATGCAGATAAAAATTATTTTTAATTTGCAACCTGATGGAGGTCAGTGTAGATAGACTAATAGAACAAGTCCCACACACTGCTACAAGCCCAAATATTTTTTCAGAGCTAGATGCAGATAAAAATTATTTTTAATTTCCAACCTGGTGGAGGTTAGTATAGATGGACTAATAGAACAAGTCCAACACACTGCTACAAGCCCAAATATTTTTTCAGAGCTAGATGCAGATGAAAATTATTTTTAATTTGCAACCTGGTGGAGGTTAGTATAGATGGACTAATAGAACAAGTCCCACACACTGCTACAAGCCCAAATATTTTTTCAGAGCTAGATGCAGATAAAAATTATTTTTAATTTGCAACCTGGTGGAGGTTAGTATAGATGGACTAATAGAACAAGTTCCACACACTGCTACAAGCCCAAATATTTTTTCAGAGCTAGATGCAGATAAAAATTATTTTTAATTTGCAACCTGGTGGAGGTTAGTATAGATGGACTAAAAGAACAAGTCCCACACACTGCTACAAGCCCAAATATTTTTTCAGAGCTAGATGCAGATAAAAAATATTTTTAATTTGCAACCTGGTGGAGGTTAGTATAGATGGACTAAAAGAACAAGTCCCACACACTGCTACAAGCCCAAATATTTTTTCAGAGCTAGATGCAGATAAAAAATATTTTTAATTTGCAACCTGGTGGAGGATAGTATTGATGGACTAATAGAACAAGTCCCACACACTGCTACAAGCCCAAATATTTTTTCAGAGCTAGATGCAGATAAAAATTATTTTTAATTTGCAACCTGGTGGAGGTTAGTATAGATGGACTAATAGAACAAGTCCCACACACTGCTACAAGCCCAAATATTTTTTAAGAGCTAGATGCAGATAAAAATTATTTTTAATTTGCAACCTGATGGAGGTTAGTATAGAAGGACTAATAGAACAAGTCCCACACACTGCTACAAGCCCAAATATTTTTTTAGAGGTAGATGCAGATAAAAATTATTTTTCATTTGCAACCTGGTGGAGGTTAGTATAGATGGACTAATAGAACAAGTCCCACACACTGCTACAAGCCCAAATATTTTTTCAGAGCTAGACACAGATAAAAATTATTTTTAATTTGCAAACTGGTGGAGGTCAGTGTAGATAGACTAATAGAACAAGTCCCACACACTGCTACAAGCCCAAATATTTTTTCAGAGCTAGATGCAGATAAAAATTATTTTTAATTTCCAACCTGGTGGAGGTTAGTATAGATGGACTAATAGAACAAGTCCAACACACTGCTAAAAGCCCAAATATTTTTTCAGAGCTAGATGCAGAAAAAAAATATTTTTAATTTGCAACCTGGTGGAGGTTAGTATAGATGGACTAATAGAACAAGTCCCACACACTGCTACAAGCCCAAATATTTTTTCAGAGCTAGATGCAGATAAAAATTATTTTTAATTTGCAACCTGGTGGAGGTTAGTGTAGATAGACTAATAGAACAAGTCCCACACACTGCTACAAGCCCAAATATTTTTTCAGAGCTAGATGCAGATAAAAAATATTTTTAATTTTCAACCTGGTGGAGGTTAGTATAGATGGACTAAAAGAACAAGTCCCACACACTGCTACAAGCCCAAATATTTTTTCAGAGCTAGATGCAGATAAAAAATATTTTTAATTTGCAACCTGGTGGAGGATAGTATAGATGGACTAATAGAACAAGTCCCACACACTGCTACAAGCCCAAATATTTTTTCAGAGCTAGATGCAGATAAAAATTATTTTTAATTTGCAACCTGGTGGAGCTTAGTATAGATGGACTAATAGAACAAGTCCCACACACTGCTACAAGCCCAAATATTTTTTCAAAGCTAGATGCAGATAAAAATTATTTTTAATTTGCAACCTGATGGAGGTTAGTATAGATGGACTAATAGAACAAGTCCCACACACTGCTACAAGACCAAATATTTTTTCAGAGCTAGATGCAGATAAAAATTATTTTTAATTTGCAACCTGGTGGAGGTTAGTATAGATGGACTAATAGAACAAGTCCCACACACTGCTACAAGCCCAAATATTTTTTCAGAGCTAGATGCAGATAAAAATTATTTTTAATTTCCAACCTGGTGGAGGTCAGTGTAGATAGACTAAAAGAACAGGTCCCACACACTGCTACAAGCCCAAATATTTTTTCAGAGCTATATGTAGATAAAAATTATTTTTAATTTCCAACCTGGTGGAGGTTAGTATAGATGGACTAGTAGAACAAGTCCAACACACTGCTACAAGCCCAAATATTTTTTCAGAGCTAGATGCAGAAAAAAATTATTTTTAATTTGCAACCTGGTGGAGGTTAGTATAGATGGACTAATAAAACAAGTACAAAACACTGCTACAAGCCCAAATATTTTTTCAGAGCTAGATGCAGAAAAAAATTATTTTTAATTTGCAATCTGGTGGAGGTTAGTATAGATGGACTAATAGAACAAGTCCCAAACACTGCTACAAGCCCAAATATTTTTTCAGAGCTAGATGCAGATAAATATTATTTTTAATTTGCAACCTGGTGGAGGTTAGTGTAGATAGACTAATAGAACAAGTCCCACACACTGCTACAAGCCCAAATATTTTTTCAGAGCTAGATGCAGATAAAAATTATTTTTAATTTCCAACCTGGTGGAGGTTAGTATAGATGGACTAATAGAACAAGTCCAACACACTGCTACAAGCCCAAATATTTTTTCAGAGCTAGATGCAGATAAAAATTATTTTTAATTTGCAACCTGGTGGAGGTTAGTATAGATGGACTGATAGAACAAGTCCCACACACTGCTACAAGCCCAAATATTTTTTCAGAGCTAGATGCAGATAAAAATTATTTTTAATTTGCAACCTGGTGGAGGTTAGCATAGATGGACTAAAAGAACAAGTCCCACACACTGCTACAAGCCCAAATATTTTTTCAGAGCTAGATGCAGATAAAAAATATTTTTAATTTGCAACCTGGTGGAGGATAGTATAGATGGACTAATAGAACAAGTCCCACACACTGCTACAAGCCCAAATATTTTTTCAGAGCTAGATGCAGATAAAAATTATTTTTAATTTGCAACCTGGTGGAGGTTAGAATAGATGGACTAATAGAACAAGTCCCACACACTGCTACAAGCCCAAATATTTTTTCAAAGCTAGATGCAGATAAAAATTATTTTTAATTTGCAACCTGATGGAGGTTAGTATAGATGGACTAATAGAACAAGTCCCACACACTGCTACAAGACCAAATATTTTTTCAGAGCTAGATGCAGATAAAAATTATTTTTAATTTGCAACCTGGTGGAGGTTAGTATAGATGGACTAATAGAACAAGTCCCACACACTGCTACAAGCCCAAATATTTTTTCAGAGCTAGATGCAGATAAAAATTATTTTTAATTTCCAACCTGGTGGAGGTCAGTGTAGATAGACTAATAGAACAAGTCCCACACACTGCTACAAGCCCAAATATTTTTTCAGAGCTATATGTAGATAAAAATTATTTTTAATTTCCAACCTGGTGGAGGTTAGTATAGATGGACTAATAGAACAAGTCCCACACACTGCTACAAGCCCAAATATTTTTTCAGAGCTAGATGCAGAAAAAAATTATTTTTAATTTGCAACCTGGTGGAGGTTAGTATAGATGGACTAATAGAACAAGTCCAACACACTGCTACAAGCCCAAATATTTTTTCAGAGCTAGATGCAGAAAAAAATTATTTTTAATTTGCAACCTGGTGGAGGTTAGTATAGATGGACTAATAGAACAAGTCCCAAACACTGCTACAAGCCCAAATATTTTTCAGAGCTAGATGCAGATAAATATTATTTTTAATTTGCAACCTGGTGGATGTTAGTGTAGATAGACTAATAGAACAAGTCACACACACTGCTACAAGCCCAAATATTTTTTCAGAGCTAGATGCAGATAAAAATTATTTTTAATTTCCAACCTGGTGGAGGTTAGTATAGATGGACTAATAGAACAAGTCCAACACACTGCTACAAGCCCAAATATTTTTTCAGAGCTAGATGCAGATAAAAATTATTTTTAATTTGCAACCTGATGGAGGTTAGTATAGATGGACTAATAGAACAAGTCCCACACACTGCTACAAGACCAAATATTTTTTCAGAGCTAGATGCAGATAAAAATTATTTTTAATTTGCAACCTGGTGGAGGTTAGTATAGATGGACTAATAGAACAAGTCCCACACACTGCTACAAGCCCAAATATTTTTTCAGAGCTAGATGCAGATAAAAATTATTTTTAATTTCCAACCTGGTGGAGGTCAGTGTAGATAGACTAATAGAACAAGTCCCACACACTGCTACAAGCCCAAATATTTTTTCAGAGCTATATGTAGATAAAAATTATTTTTAATTTCCAACCTGGTGGAGGTTAGCATAGATGGACTAATAGAACAAGTCCAACACACTGCTACAAGCCCAAATATTTTTTCAGAGCTAGATGCAGAAAAAAATTATTTTTAATTTGCAACCTGGTGGAGGTCAGTGTAGATAGACTAATAGAACAAGTCCCACACACTGCTACAAGCCCAAATATTTTTTCAGAGCTAGATGCAAATAAAAATTATTTTTAATTTGCAACCTCGTGGAGGTTAGTATAGATGGACTAATAGAACAAGTCCCACACACTGCTACAAACCCAAATATTTTTTCAGAGCTAGATGCAGATAAAAATTATTTTTAATTTGCAACCTGGTGGAGGTTAGTATAGATGGACTAATAGAACAAGTCCACCACACTGCTACAAGCCCAAATATTTTTTCAGAGCTTGATGCAGATAAAAATTATTTTTAATTTGCAACCTGGTGGAGGTTAGTATAGATGGACTAATAGAACAAGTCCCACACACTGCTACAAGTCCAAATATTTTTTCAGAGCTAGATGCAGATAAAAATTATTTTTAATTTGCAACCTGGTGGAGGTTAGTGTAGATAGACTAATAGAACAAGTCCCACACACTGCTACAAGCCCAAATATTTTTTCAGAGCTAGATGCAGATAAAAATTATTTTTAATTTGTAACCTGGTGGAGGTTAGTATAGATGGACTAATAGAACAAGTCCCACACACTGCTACAAGCCCAAATATTTTTTCAGAGCTAGATGCAGATAAAAATTCTTTTTAATTTCCAACCTGGTGGAGGTTAGCATAGATGGACTAATAGAACAAGTCCAACACACTGCTACAAGCCCAAATATTTTTTCAGAGCTAGATGCAGATAAAAATTATTTTTAATTTGCAACCTGGTGGAGGTTAGTATAGATGGACTGATAGAACAAGTCCCACACACTGCTACAAGCCCAAATATTTTTTCAGAGCTAGATGCAGATAAAAATTATTTTTAATTTGCAACCTGGTGGAGGTTAGCATAGATGGACTAAAAGAAGAAGTCCCACACACTGCTACAAGCCCAAATATTTTTTCAGAGCTAGATGCAGATAAAAAATACTTTTAATTTGCAACCTGGTGGAGGATAGTATAGATGGACTAATAGAACAAGTCCCACACACTGCTACAAGCCCAAATATTTTTTCAGAGCTAGATGCAGATAAAAATTATTTTTAATTTGCAACCTGGTGGAGGTTAGTATAGATGGACTAATAGAACAAGTCCCACACACTGCTACAAGCCCAAATATTTTTTCAGAGCTAGATGCAGATAAAAATTATTTTTAATTTGCAACCTGATGGAGGTCAGTGTAGATCAGGGGTCTCAAACACGCGGCCCGCGGGCCGCATGCGGCCCCTGAGGCTGCTTTATGCGGCCCGCAGGCACAGACCCCTTGACGATCCCGACCTGGTCCAGGAGGAGCCGCCGACAGCAGCGCTGCATTGCCACACAGAGACTGTTTCCCAGCACTGCATTTCCAATGCCAGCCGCTGGCCAATCAGAGGCCAGCAGCTGATATCTGCGTGTCGGCGCAGCGAGTATGACGTCATTGCCATATGCAGATGTCAGCTGCTGGCCTCTGATTGGCCGGCAGCTGACATTGAAAATGCTGTGCTGGGAGACAGTCTCTGTGCGGCAATGCAGCGCTGCTGTCGGCGGCTCCTCCTGGACCAGGTCGGGATCGTCAAGGGGTCGGACTCTGTGGTGCCTGCGGGCCACATCTGCAGGAAGGCCGCCGAGGGAACGGAGGACAGGTGAGAATCATCTTTTTTTTTTTTTATGTGTGTGAAGAACAACACAGGGGGCACATAGCCACAACATGGGGACCTGGATGGGGCACATAGCCACAAGAGGGGACCTGGATGGGGCACATAGCCACAGCATGGGGACCTGGATGGGGCACATAGCCACAAGAGGGGACCTGGATGGGGCACATAGCCACAGCATGGGGACCTGGATGGGGCACATAGCCACAAGAGGGGACCTGGATGGGGCACATAGCCACAAGATGGGGACCTGGATGGGGCACATAGCCACAAGATGGGGACCTGGATGGGGCACATAGCCACAAGATGGGGACCTGGATGGGGCACATAGCCACAGGATGGGGACCTGGATGGGGCACATAGCCACAAGATGGGGACCTGGATGGGGCACATAGCCACAAGATGGGGACCTGGATGGGGCACATAGCCACAAGATGGGGACCTGGATGGGGCACATAGCCACAAGATGGGGACCTGGATGAGGCACATAGCCACAGGATGGGGACCTGGATGGGGCACATTAGTTTCACTAAAAATGTCACATTGAACAAAGAATGCGGCCCCCCAAATTCAAATTTTTTCCATGTGCAGCCCATATACCCAGCCGAGTTTGAGACCCCTGGTGTAGATAGACTAATAGAACAAGTCCCACACACTGCTACAAGCCCAAATATTTTTTCAGAGCTAGATGCAGATAAAAATTATTTTTAATTTCCAACCTGGTGGAGGTTAGTATAGATGGACTAATAGAACAAGTCCAACACACTGCTACAAGCCCAAATATTTTTTCAGAGCTAGATGCAGATGAAAATTATTTTTAATTTGCAACCTGGTGGAGGTTAGTATAGATGGACTAATAGAACAAGTCCCACACACTGCTACAAGCCCAAATATTTTTTCAGAGCTAGATGCAGATAAAAATTATTTTTAATTTGCAACCTGGTGGAGGTTAGTATAGATGGACTAATAGAACAAGTTCCACACACTTCTACAAGCCCAAATATTTTTTCAGAGCTAGATGCAGATAAAAATTATTTTTAATTTGCAACCTGGTGGAGGTTAGTATAGATGGACTAAAAGAACAAGTCCCACACACTGCTACAAGCCCAAATATTTTTTCAGAGCTAGATGCAGATAAAAAATATTTTTAATTTGCAACCTGGTGGAGGATAGTATAGATGGACTAATATAACAAGTCCCACACACTGCTACAAGCCCAAATATTTTTTCAGAGCTAGATGCAGATAAAAATTATTTTTAATTTGCAACCTGGTGGAGGTTAGTATAGATGGACTAATAGAACAAGTCCCACACACTGCTACAAGCCCAAATATTTTTTCAGAGCTAGATGCAGATAAAAATTATTTTTAATTTGCAACCTGATGGAGGTTAGTATAGAAGGACTAATAGAACAAGTCCCACACACTGCTACAAGCCCAAATATTTTTTCAGAGGTAGATGCAGATAAAAATTATTTTTCATTTGCAACCTGGTGGAGGTTAGTATAGATGGACTAATAGAACAAGTCCCACACACTGCTACAAGCCCAAATATTTTTTCAGAGCTAGATGCAGATAAAAATTATTTTTAATTTGCAAACTGGTGGAGGTCAGTGTAGATAGACTAATAGAACAAGTCCCACACACTGCTACAAGCCCAAATATTTTTTCAGAGCTAGATGCAGATAAAAATTATTTTTAATTTCCAACCTGGTGGAGGTTAGTATAGATGGACTAATAGAACAAGTCCAACACACTGCTAAAAGCCCAAATATTTTTTCAGAGCTAGATGCAGAAAAAAAATATTTTTAATTTGCAACCTGGTGGAGGTTAGTATAGATGGACTAATAGAACAAGTCCCACACACTGCTACAAGCCCAAATATTTTTTCAGAGCTAGATGCAGATAAAAATTATTTTTAATTTGCAACCTGGTGGAGGTTAGTGTAGATAGACTAATAGAACAAGTCCCACACACTGCTACAAGCCCAAATATTTTTTCAGAGCTAGATGCAGATAAAAAATATTTTTAATTTTCAACCTGGTGGAGGTTAGTATAGATGGACTAAAAGAACAAGTCCCACACACTGCTACAAGCCCAAATATTTTTTCAGAGCTAGATGCAGATAAAAAATATTTTTAATTTGCAACCTGGTGGAGGATAGTATAGATGGACTAATAGAACAAGTCCCACACACTGCTACAAGCCCAAATATTTTTTCAGAGCTAGATGCAGATAAAAATTATTTTTAATTTGCAACCTCGTGGAGGTTAGTATAGATGGACTAATAGAACAAGTCCCACACACTGCTACAAGCCCAAATAGTTTTTCAAAGCTAGATGCAGATAAAAATTATTTTTAATTTGCAACCTGATGGAGGTTAGTATAGATGGACTAATAGAACAAGTCCCACACACTGCTACAAGACCAAATATTTTTTCAGAGCTAGATGCAGATAAAAATTATTTTTAATTTGCAACCTGGTGGAGGTTAGTATAGATGGACTAATAGAACAAGTCCCACACACTGCTACAAGCCCAAATATTTTTTCAGAGCTAGATGCAGAAAAAAATTATTTTTAATTTGCAACCTGGTGGAGGTTAGTATAGATGGACTAATAGAACAAGTCCAACACACTGCTACAAGCCCAAATATTTTTTCAGAGCTAGATGCAGAAAAAAATTATTTTTAATTTGCAACCTGGTGGAGGTTAGTATAGATGGACTAATAGAACAAGTCCCAAACACTGCTACAAGCCCAAATATTTTTTCAGAGCTAGATGCAGATAAATATTATTTTTAATTTGCAACCTGGTGGAGGTTAGTGTAGATAGACTAATAGAACAAGTCCCACACACTGCTACAAGCCCAAATATTTTTTCAGAGCTAGATGCAGATAAAAATTATTTTTAATTTCCAACCTGGTGGAGGTTAGTATAGATGGACTAATAGAACAAGTCCAACACACTGCTACAAGCCCAAATATTTTTTCAGAGCTAGATGCAGATAAAAATTATTTTTAATTTGCAACCTGGTGGAGGTTAGTATAGATGGACTGATAGAACAAGTCCCACACACTGCTACAAGCCCAAATATTTTTTCAGAGCTAGATGCAGATAAAAATTATTTTTAATTTGCAACCTGGTGGAGGTTAGCATAGATGGACTAAAAGAACAAGTCCCACACACTGCTACAAGCCCAAATATTTTTTCAGAGCTAGATGCAGATAAAAAATATTTTTAATTTGCAACCTGGTGGAGGATAGTATAGATGGACTAATAGAACAAGTCCCACACACTGCTACAAGCCCAAATATTTTTTCAGAGCTAGATGCAGATAAAAATTATTTTTAATTTGCAACCTGGTGGAGGTTAGTATAGATGGACTAATAGAACAAGTCCCACACACTGCTACAAGCCCAAATATTTTTTCAAAGCTAGATGCAGATAAAAATTATTTTTAATTTGCAACCTGATGGAGGTTAGTATAGATGGACTAATAGAACAAGTCCCACACACTGCTACAAGACCAAATATTTTTTCAGAGCTAGATGCAGATAAAAATTATTTTTAATTTGCAACCTGGTGGAGGTTAGTATAGATGGACTAATAGAACAAGTCCCACACACTGCTACAAGCCCAAATACTTTTTCAGAGCTAGATGCAGATAAAAATTATTTTTAATTTCCAACCTGGTGGAGGTCAGTGTAGATAGACTAATACAACAAGTCCCACACACTGCTACAAGCCCAAATATTTTTGCAGAGCTATATGTAGATAAAAATTATTTTTAATTTCCAACCTGGTGGAGGTTAGTATAGATGGACTAATAGAACAAGTCCAACACACTGCTACAAGCCCAAATATTTTTTCAGAGCTAGATGCAGAAAAAAATTATTTTTAATTTGCAACCAGGTGGAGGTTAGTATAGATGGACTAATAGAACAAGTCCAACACACTGCTACAAGCCCAAATATTTTTTCAGAGCTAGATGCAGAAAAAAATTATTTTTAATTTGCAACCTGGTGGAGGTTAGTATAGA
This sequence comes from Phyllobates terribilis, assembly GCF_046119375.1. Taxonomy (NCBI): domain Eukaryota; kingdom Metazoa; phylum Chordata; class Amphibia; order Anura; family Dendrobatidae; genus Phyllobates; species Phyllobates terribilis. The sequence goes on from NW_027362762.1 coordinate 941,018,653, forward strand.
TGGACTAATAGAACAAGTCCCAAACACTGCTACAAGCCCAAATATTTTTTCAGAGCTAGATGCAGATAAATATTATTTTTAATTTGCAACCTGGTGGAGGTTAGTGTAGATAGACTAATAGAACAAGTCCCACACACTGCTACAAGCCCAAATATTTTTTCAGAGCTAGATGCAGATAAAAATTATTTTTAATTTGCAACCTGGTGGAGGTCAGTGTAGATAGACTAATAGAACAAGTCCCACACACTGCTACAAGCCCAAATATTTCTTCAGAGCTAGATGCAGATAAAAATTATTTTTAATTTGCAACCTGGTGGAGGTTAGTATAGATGGACTAATAGAACAAGTCCCACACACTGCTACAAACCCAAATATTTTTTCAGAGCTAGATGCAGATAAAAATTATTTTTAATTTGCAACCTGGTGGAGGTTAGTATAGATGGACTAATAGAACAAGTCCACCACACTGCTACAAGCCCAAATATTTTTTCAGAGCTTGATGCAGATAAAAATTATTTTTAATTTGCAACCTGGTGGAGGTTAGTATAGATGGACTAATAGAACAAGTCCCACACACTGCTACAAGTCCAAATATTTTTTCAGAGCTAGATGCAGATAAAAATTATTTTTAATTTGCAACCTGGTGGAGGTTAGTGTAGATAGACTAATAGAACAAGTCCCACACACTGCTACAAGCCCAAATATTTTTTCAGAGCTAGATGCAGATAAAAATTATTTTTAATTTGTAACCTGGTGGAGGTTAGTATAGATGGACTAATAGAACAAGTCCCACACACTGCTACAAGCCCAAATATTTTTTCAGAGCTAGATGCAGATAAAAATTATTTTTAATTTCCAACCTGGTGGAGGTTAGCATAGATGGACTAATAGAACAAGTCCAACACACTGCTACAAGCCCAAATATTTTTTCAGAGCTAGATGCAGATAAAAATTATTTTTAATTTGCAACCTGGTGGAGGTTAGTATAGATGGACTGATAGAACAAATCCCACACACTGCTACAAGCCCAAATATTTTTTCAGAGCTAGATGCAGATAAAAATTATTTTTAATTTGCAACCTGGTGGAGGTTAGCATAGATGGACTAAAAGAACAAGTCCCACACACTGCTACAAGCCCAAATATTTTTTCAGAGCTAGATGCAGATAAAAAATATTTTTAATTTGCAACCTGGTGGAGGATAGTATAGATGGACTAATAGAACAAGTCCCACACACTGCTACAAGCCCAAATATTTTTTCAGAGCTAGATGCAGATAAAAATTATTTTTAATTTGCAACCTGGTGGAGGTTAGTATAGATGGACTGATAGAACAAGTCCCACACACTGCTACAAGCCCAAATATTTTTTCAGAGCTAGATGCAGATAAAAATTATTTTTAATTTGCAACCTGATGGAGGTCAGTGTAGATAGACTAATAGAACAAGTCCCACACACTGCTACAAGCCCAAATATTTTTTCAGAGCTAGATGCAGATAAAAATTATTTTTAATTTCCAACCTGGTGGAGGTTAGTATAGATGGACTAATAGAACAAGTCCAACACACTGCTACAAGCCCAAATATTTTTTCAGAGCTAGATGCAGATGAAAATTATTTTTAATTTGCAGCCTGGTGGAGGTTAGTATAGATGGACTAATAGAACAAGTCCCACACACTGCTACAAGCCCAAATATTTTTTCAGAGCTAGATGCAGATAAAAATTATTTTTAATTTGCAACCTGGTGGAGGTTAGTATAGATGGACTAATAGAACAAGTTCCACACACTGCTACAAGCCCAAATATTTTTTCAGAGCTAGATGCAGATAAAAATTATTTTTAATTTGCAACCTGGTGGAGGTTAGTATAGATGGACTAAAAGAACAAGTCCCACACACTGCTACAAGCCCAAATATTTTTTCAGAGCTAGATGCAGATAAAAAATATTTTTAATTTGCAACCTGGTGGAGGATAGTATAGATGGACTAATAGAACAAGTCCCACACACTGCTACCAGCCCAAATATTTTTTCAGAGCTAGATGCAGATAAAAATTATTTTTAATTTGCAACCTGGTGGAGGTTAGTGTATATGGACTAATAGAACAAGTCCCACACACTGCTACAAGCCCAAATATTTTTTCAGAGCTAGATGCAGATAAAAATTATTTTTAATTTGCAACCTGATGGAGGTTAGTATAGAAGGACTAATAGAACAAGTCCCACACACTGCTACAAGCCCAAATATTTTTTCAGAGCTAGATGCAGATAAAAATTATTTTTAATTTGCAAACTGGTGGAGGTCAGTGTAGATAGACTAATAGAACAAGTCCCACACACTGCTACAAGCCCAAATATTTTTTCAGAGCTATATGCAGATAAAAATTATTTTTAATTTCCAACCTGGTGGAGGTTAGTATAGATGGACTAATAGAACAAGTCCAACACACTGCTACAAGCCCAAATATTTTTTCAGAGCTAGATGCAGAAAAAAATTATTTTTAATTTGCAACCTGGTGGAGGTTAGTATAGATGGACTAATAGAACAAGTCCAACACACTGCTACAAGCCCAAATATTTTTTCAGAGCTAGATGCAGAAAAAAATTATTTTTAATTTGCAACCTGGTGGAGGTTAGTATAGATGGACTAATAGAACAAGTCCCAAACACTGCTACAAGCCCAAATATTTTTTCAGAGCTAGATGCAGATAAGTATTATTTTTAATTTGCAACCTGGTGGAGGTTATTGTAGATAGACTAATAGAACAAGTCCCACACACTGCTACAAGCCCAAATATTTTTTCAGAGCTAGATGCAGATAAAAATTATTTTTAATTTCCAACCTGGTGGAGGTTAGTATAGATGGACTAATAGAACAAGTCCAACACACTGCTACAAGCCCAAATATTTTTTCAGAGCTAGATGCAGATAAAAATTATTTTTAATTTGCAACCTGATGGAGTTTAGTATAGATGGACTAATAGAACAAGTCCCACACACTGCTACAAGACCAAATATTTTTTCAGAGTTAGATGCAGATAAAAATTATTTTTAATTTGCAACCTGGTGGAGGTTAGTATAGATGGACTAATAGAACAAGTCCCACACACTGCTACAAGCCCAAATATTTTTTCAGAGCTAGATGCAGATAAAAATTATTTTTAATTTCCAACCTGGTGGAGGTCAGTGTAGATAGACTAATAGAACAAGTCCCACACACTGCTACAAGCCCAAATATTTTTTCAGAGCTATATGTAGATAAAAATTATTTTTAATTTCCAACCTGGTGGAGGTTAGTATAGATGGACTAATAGAACAAGTCCAACACACTGCTACAAGCCCAAATATTTTTTCAGAGCTAGATGCAGAAAAAAATTATTTTTAATTTGCAACCTGGTGGAGGTTAGTATAGATGGACTAATAGAACAAGTCCAACACACTGCTACAAGCCCAAATATTTTTTCAGAGCTAGATGCAGAAAAAAATTATTTTTAATTTGCAACCTGGTGGAGGTTAGTATAGATGGACTAATAGAACAAGTCCCAAACACTGCTACAAGCCCAAATATTTTTTCAGAGCTAGATGCAGATAAAAATTATTTTTAATTTCCAACCTGGTGGAGGTTAGTATAGATGGACTAATAGAACAAGTCCAACACACTGCTACAAGCCCAAATATTTTTTCAGAGCTAGATGCAGATAAAAATTATTTTTAATTTGCAACCTGGTGGAGGTTAGTATAGATGGACTGATAGAACAAGTCCCACACACTGCTACAAGCCCAAATATTTTTTCAGAGCTAGATGCAGATAAAAATTATTTTTAATTTGCAACCTGGTGGAGGTTAGCATAGATGGACTAAAAGAACAAGTCCCACACACTGCTACAAGCCCAAATATTTTTTCAGAGCTAGATGCAGATAAAAAATATTTTTAATTTGCAACCTGGTGGAGGATAGTATAGATGGACTAATAGAACAAGTCCCACACACTGCTACAAGCCCAAATATTTTTTCAGAGCTAGATGCAGATAAAAATTATTTTTAATTTGCAACCTGGTGGAGGTTAGTATAGATGGACTGATAGAACAAGTCCCACACACTGCTACAAGCCCAAATATTTTTTCAGAGCTAGATGCAGATAAAAATTATTTTTAATTTGCAACGTGGTGGAGGTTAGTGTAGATAGACTAATAGAACAAGTCCCACACACTGCTACAAGCCCAAATATTTTTTCAGAGCTAGATGCAGATAAAAAATATTTTTAATTTCCAACCTGGTGGAGGTTAGTATAGATGGACTAATAGAACAAGTCCAACACACTGCTACAAGCCCAAATATTTTTTCAGAGCTAGATGCAGATAAAAATTATTTTTAATTTGCAACCTGGTGGAGGTTAGTATAGATGGACTGATAGAACAAGTCCCACACACTGCTACAAGCCCAAATATTTTTTCAGAGCTAGATGCAGATAAAAATTATTTTTAATTTTCAACCTGGTGGAGGTTAGTATAGATGGACTAAAAGAACAAGTCCCACACACTGCTACAAGCCCAAATATTTTTTCAGAGCTAGATGCAGATAAAAAATATTTTTAATTTACAACCTGGTGGAGGATAGTATAGATGGACTAATAGAACAAGTCCCACACACTGCTACAAGCCCAAATATTTTTTCAGAGCTAGATGCAGATAAAAATTATTTTTAATTTGCAACCTGGTGGAGGTTAGTATAGATGGACTAATAGAACAAGTCCCACACACTGCTACAAGCCCAAATATTTTTTCAGAGCTAGATGCAGATAAAAATTATTTTTAATTTGCAACCTGATGGAGGTTAGTATAGATGGACTAATAGAACAAGTCCCACACACTGCTACAAGCCCAAATATTTTTTCAGAGCTAGATGCAGATAAAAATTATTTTTAATTTGCAACCTGGTGGAGGTTAGTATAGATGGACTAATAGAACAAGTCCCACACACTGCTACAAGCCCAAATATTTTTTCAGAGCTAGATGCAGATAAAAATTATTTTTAATTTCCAACCTGGTGGAGGTCAGTGTAGATAGACTAATAGAACAAGTCCCACACACTGCTACAAGCCCAAATATTTTTTCAGAGCTATATGTAGATAAAAATTATTTTTAATTTCCAACCTGGTGGAGGTTAGTATAGATGGACTAATAGAACAAGTCCAACACACTGCTACAAGCCCAAATATTTTTTCAGAGCTAGATGCAGAAAAAAATTATTTTTAATTTGCAACCTGGTGGAGGTTAGTATAGATGGACTAATAGAACAAGTCCAACACACTGCTACAAGCCCAAATATTTTTTCAGAGCTAGATGCAGAAAAAAATTATTTTTAATTTGCAACCTGGTGGAGGTTAGTATAGATGGACTGATAGAACAAGTCCCACACACTGCTACAAGCCCAAATATTTTTTCAGAGCTAGATGCAGATAAAAATTATTTTTAATTTGCAACGTGGTGGAGGTTAGTGTAGATAGACTAATAGAACAAGTCCCACACACTGCTACAAGCCCAAATATTTTTTCAGAGCTAGATGCAGATAAAAAATATTTTTAATTTCCAACCTGGTGGAGGTTAGTATAGATGGACTAATAGAACAAGTCCAACACACTGCTACAAGCCCAAATATTTTTTCAGAGCTAGATGCAGATAAAAATTATTTTTAATTTGCAACCTGGTGGAGGTTAGTATAGATGGACTGATAGAACAAGTCCCACACACTGCTACAAGCCCAAATATTTTTTCAGAGCTAGATGCAGATAAAAATTATTTTTAATTTTCAACCTGGTGGAGGTTAGTATAGATGGACTAAAAGAACAAGTCCCACACACTGCTACAAGCCCAAATATTTTTTCAGAGCTAGATGCAGATAAAAAATATTTTTAATTTACAACCTGGTGGAGGATAGTATAGATGGACTAATAGAACAAGTCCCACACACTGCTACAAGCCCAAATATTTTTTCAGAGCTAGATGCAGATAAAAATTATTTTTAATTTGCAACCTGGTGGAGGTTAGTATAGATGGACTAATAGAACAAGTCCCACACACTGCTACAAGCCCAAATATTTTTTCAGAGCTAGATGCAGATAAAAATTATTTTTAATTTGCAACCTGATGGAGGTTAGTATAGATGGACTAATAGAACAAGTCCCACACACTGCTACAAGCCCAAATATTTTTTCAGAGCTAGATGCAGATAAAAATTATTTTTAATTTGCAACCTGGTGGAGGTTAGTATAGATGGACTAATAGAACAAGTCCCACACACTGCTACAAGCCCAAATATTTTTTCAGAGCTAGATGCAGATAAAAATTATTTTTAATTTCCAACCTGGTGGAGGTCAGTGTAGATAGACTAATAGAACAAGTCCCACACACTGCTACAAGCCCAAATATTTTTTCAGAGCTATATGTAGATAAAAATTATTTTTAATTTCCAACCTGGTGGAGGTTAGTATAGATGGACTAATAGAACAAGTCCAACACACTGCTACAAGCCCAAATATTTTTTCAGAGCTAGATGCAGAAAAAAATTATTTTTAATTTGCAACCTGGTGGAGGTTAGTATAGATGGACTAATAGAACAAGTCCAACACACTGCTACAAGCCCAAATATTTTTTCAGAGCTAGATGCAGAAAAAAATTATTTTTAATTTGCAACCTGGTGGAGGTTAGTATAGATGGACTAATAGAACAAGTCCCAAACACTGCTACAAGCCCAAATATTTTTTCAGAGCTAGATGCAGATAAAAATTATTTTTAATTTCCAACCTGGTGGAGGTTAGTATAGATGGACTAATAGAACAAGTCCAACACACTGCTACAAGCCCAAATATTTTTTCAGAGCTAGATGCAGATAAAAATTATTTTTAATTTGCAACCTGGTGGAGGTTAGTATAGATGGACTGATAGAACAAGTCCCACACACTGCTACAAGCCCAAATATTTTTTCAGAGCTAGATGCAGATAAAAATTATTTTTAATTTGCAACCTGGTGGAGGTTAGCATAGATGGACTAAAAGAACAAGTCCCACACACTGCTACAAGCCCAAATATTTTTTCAGAGCTAGATGCAGATAAAAAATATTTTTAATTTGCAACCTGGTGGAGGATAGTATAGATGGACTAATAGAACAAGTCCCACACACTGCTACAAGCCCAAATATTTTTTCAGAGCTAGATGCAGATAAAAATTATTTTTAATTTGCAACCTGGTGGAGGTTAGTATAGATGGACTGATAGAACAAGTCCCACACACTGCTACAAGCCCAAATATTTTTTCAGAGCTAGATGCAGATAAAAATTATTTTTAATTTGCAACGTGGTGGAGGTTAGTGTAGATAGACTAATAGAACAAGTCCCACACACTGCTACAAGCCCAAATATTTTTTCAGAGCTAGATGCAGATAAAAAATATTTTTAATTTCCAACCTGGTGGAGGTTAGTATAGATGGACTAATAGAACAAGTCCAACACACTGCTACAAGCCCAAATATTTTTTCAGAGCTAGATGCAGATAAAAATTATTTTTAATTTGCAACCTGGTGGAGGTTAGTATAGATGGACTGATAGAACAAGTCCCACACACTGCTACAAGCCCAAATATTTTTTCAGAGCTAGATGCAGATAAAAATTATTTTTAATTTTCAACCTGGTGGAGGTTAGTATAGATGGACTAAAAGAACAAGTCCCACACACTGCTACAAGCCCAAATATTTTTTCAGAGCTAGATGCAGATAAAAAATATTTTTAATTTACAACCTGGTGGAGGATAGTATAGATGGACTAATAGAACAAGTCCCACACACTGCTACAAGCCCAAATATTTTTTCAGAGCTAGATGCAGATAAAAATTATTTTTAATTTGCAACCTGGTGGAGGTTAGTATAGATGGACTAATAGAACAAGTCCCACACACTGCTACAAGCCCAAATATTTTTTCAGAGCTAGATGCAGATAAAAATTATTTTTAATTTGCAACCTGATGGAGGTTAGTATAGATGGACTAATAGAACAAGTCCCACACACTGCTACAAGACCAAATATTTTTTCAGAGCTAGATGCAGATAAAAATTATTTTTAATTTGCAACCTGGTGGAGGTTAGTATAGATGGACTAATAGAACAAGTCCCACACACTGCTACAAGCCCAAATATTTTTTCAGAGCTAGATGCAGATAAAAATTATTTTTAATTTCCAACCTGGTGGAGGTCAGTGTAGATAGACTAATAGAACAAGTCCCACACACTGCTACCAGCCCAAATATTTTTTCAGAGCTAGATGCAGATAAAAATTATTTTTAATTTCCAACCTGGTGGAGGTTAGTATAGATGGACTAATAGAACAAGTCCAACACACTGCTACAAGCCCAAATATTTTTTCAGAGCTAGATGCAGATAAAAATTATTTTTAATTTGCAACCTGGTGGAGGTTAGTATAGATGGACTAATAGAACAAGTCCACCACACTGCTACAAGCCCAAATATTTTTTCAGAGCTTGATGCAGATAAAAATTATTTTTAATTTGCAACCTGGTGGAGGTTAGTATAGATGGACTAATAGAACAAGTCCCACACACTGCTACAAGTCCAAATATTTTTTCAGAGCTAGATGCAGATAAAAATTATTTTTAATTTGCAACCTGGTGGAGGTTAGTGTAGATAGACTAATAGAATAAGTCCCACACACTGCTACAAGCCCAAATATTTTTTCAGAGTTAGATGCAGATAAAAATTATTTTTAATTTGTAACCTGGTGGAGGTTAGTATAGATGGACTAATAGAACAAGTCCCACACACTGCTACAAGCCCAAATATTTTTTCAGAGCTAGATGCAGATAAAAATTATTTTTAATTTGCAACCTGGTGGAGGTTAGTATAGATGGACTAATAGAACAAGTCCCACACACTGCTACAAGACCAAATATTTTTTCAGAGCTAGATGCAGATAAAAATTATTTTTAATTTGCAACCTGGTGGAGGTTAGTATAGATGGACTAATAGAACAAGTCCCACACACTGCTACAAGCCCAAATATTTTTTCAGAGCTAGATGCAGATAAAAATTATTTTTAATTTCCAACCTGGTGGAGGTCAGTGTAGATAGACTAATAGAACAAGTCCCACACACTGCTACCAGCCCAAATATTTTTTCAGAGCTAGATGCAGATAAAAATTATTTTTAATTTCCAACCTGGTGGAGGTTAGTATAGATGGACTAATAGAACAAGTCCAACACACTGCTACAAGCCCAAATATTTTTTCAGAGCTAGATGCAGATAAAAATTATTTTTAATTTGCAACCTGGTGGAGGTTAGTATAGATGGACTAATAGAACAAGTCCCACACACTGCTACAAGCCCAAATATTTTTTCAGAGCTAGATGCAGATAAAAATTATTTTTAATTTGCAACCTGATGGAGGTTAGTATAGATGGACTAATAGAACAAGTCCCACACACTGCTACAAGACCAAATATTTTTTCAGAGCTAGATGCAGATAAAAATTATTTTTAATTTGCAACCTGGTGGAGGTTAGTATAGATGGACTAATAGAACAAGTCCCACACACTGCTACAAGCCCAAATATTTTTTCAGAGCTAGATGCAGATAAAAATTATTTTTAATTTCCAACCTGGTGGAGGTCAGTGTAGATAGACTAATAGAACAAGTCCCACACACTGCTACCAGCCCAAATATTTTTTCAGAGCTAGATGCAGATAAAAATTATTTTTAATTTCCAACCTGGTGGAGGTTAGTATAGATGGACTAATAGAACAAGTCCAACACACTGCTACAAGCCCAAATATTTTTTCAGAGCTAGATGCAGATAAAAATTATTTTTAATTTGCAACCTGGTGGAGGTTAGTATAGATGGACTAATAGAACAAGTCCACCACACTGCTACAAGCCCAAATATTTTTTCAGAGCTATATGCAGATAAAAATTATTTTTAATTTGCAACCTGGTGGAGGTTAGTATAGATGGACTAATAGAACAAGTCCCACACACTGCTACAAGCCCAAATATTTTTTCAGAGCTAGATGCAGATAAAAATTATTTTTAATTTGCAACCTGGTGGAGGTTAGTATAGATGGACTAATAGAACAAGTCCCACACACTGCTACAAGCCCAAATATTTTTTCAAAGCTAGATGCAGATAAAAAATATTTTTAATTTGCAACCTGGTGGAGGTTAGTATAGATGGACTAATAGAACAAGTCCCACACACTGCTATAAGACCAAATATTTTTTCAGAGCTAGATGCAGATACAAATTATTTTTAATTTGCAACCTGGTGGAGGTTAGTATAGATGGACTAATAGAATGATGCTATGCCCAAAAGGTTTTACTTGGCTAGGTGCAGTAAAAAAAATTGTATTCTATACACAGGTGGTGTAGCTTGCAACACAGATAGGCTACTCCACTGACTAACACAATCTGCAAGAGGCCAAAAAGGATTTGTGTAGCTAGATTTAGCCAAATGCTGTGAAAAAAACTTGTACAGCACTGGCACAGACCTGCCTGGCAAAAAGTGATAGGAACTGATGTAACCTAGCCCTCAATAGGACTGCATTCACAACTATTCCCTACTCCCAAGCTATCTGTAGATTTGTGCGAAAATTGGCTTGAAATTAACACTCAAAGTACAGCGCACACAGCAACAGCGGTGCCGTCTAACACGCAGCTGCAGCAGTGAGAAAATGGTGGCGACGGGGAAAATGGCTGGGTCTTATAGGGCAAGGACATGTGACATACACTGCCAATGACACATGCCCTTGCTTGTGTGAAAAAAGCACTTCGCTCCGTGTGTGCGCTGCTGATAGGCTGACAGATTGCACCTCCCCACTGTAAATGCGGGAAAGAGATAAAAAAATGGAGATCTACATTATTCCTGCAGAGATCCATCCCCTGCCCCTCCCCCCACCCCGCTGTACACTCAAACTGCGTATTAACATTAATTTTCATCATTACTGAGAAAAAATCCAGTTATGATTTTGGTGCACGAACAGTTATCGAACATAACCTCGAACAGCCGAATTTTTCTCAAATCGTTCGTGTTCGCCGAACGGCTCGAACACCGCCCAAAACAGCTCGAATTTGAGATTGGCGAACAGTTCGAGTCGAACACCGCTCATCTCTAGTTAACATCTCAATACAAAAGTGTTAAAATGAGCCAAGAAGACTTTTTTTGTGAACATTAAGCCCCCCATATAAAATAGAGAGTTATTGTACAAACAATAGTTTGGCCAACAGTTATCTCTCCCAACTTTCACACACACTGGAGCGCTTGCTGTGTCCTCTACAGGAAAGATGTTGCCAGACTCCTCTGGCGTCTTATCGCTCTGAGAACAAAAGGATCATCAGTCCGAAATCTAACATGGATGTCTGGGAGGTTATCTCCCCCGACATCATCATCACTAACTATCTGCTGAGCCCACCTATATTTCTGAGTGCATGTGTTTTGGGAACTAAACCTTTTTTTTTCACCTACTTCCTTGGATTCCTTGGCGTATACACTGTAGGATACAAGCTTTTTTTATGTATGTATGTATACACACACAGATTTATGTAATATTCTATTTCTAAAAAAAATAACTGCAGACGAGCAAACAGTGTCCATACATGGCGCCTTTCCATTCCAGTCCGAGATGCTTTGTCACTATTATTGCGGGTTTCTCTGTTTTAACAGTGACTCATATGTAACCTGGCGTTAGTGAGTAATGCCCCTATACAATGAGCGGGTGGTGAGGTTGTACAGGTGCATCTCACTAAATTAGAATATCATCAAAAAGTTAATTTATTTCAGTTCTTCAATACAAAAAGTGAAGCTCATATATTATATAGAGTCATTACACACAGAGTGATCTATTTCACGTGTTTATTTCTGTTAATGTTGATGATTATGGCTTACAGCCAATGAAAAGACAAAAGTCATTATCTCAATAAATTAGAATACTTTATAACAACAGCTTGAAAAAAATCCGAAATGTTGTCCTACTGACATGTATGTTCAGTAAATGCCCTCAATTCTTGGTCGGGGCTCCTTTTGCATCAATTACTGCATCAATGCAGCAATGTGGCATGGAGGCGATCAGCCTGTGGCTGCTGAGGTGTTATGGAAGCCCAGGTGGCTTTGATAGCAGCCTTCAGCTCGTCTGCATTGTTGGGTCTGGTGTCTCTCATCTTCCTCTTGACAATACCCCATAGATTCTCTATAATAGATTCTCTATGCGGTTAAGGTCAGGCGAGTTTGCTGCCAATCAAGCACAGTGATACTGTTGTGTGTAAACCAGGTATTGGTACTTTTGGCAGTGTGGACAGGGGCCAAGTCCTGCTGGAGAATGACATTTCCATCTCCAGAAAGCTTGTCGGCAGAGGGAAGCATGAAGTGCTCTAAAATGTCCTGGTAGACGGCTGCGCTGACTTTGGTCTTGATAAAACACAGTGGACCTACACCAGCAGATGACATGGACCCCCAAACCATCACTGATTGTGGAAACTTCACACTAGACCTCAAGCAGCTTGGATTGTGGCCTCTCCACTCTTCCTACAGACTCTGGGACCTTGATTTACAAATGAAAATTGGAACTCTGGGACCTTGTGGACTGTGTCAATGACTGCCTTCTGGACATCTGTTAAGTCAGCAGTCTTCCCCATGATTGTGGAGCCTACTGAAACAGACTAAGGGACCTTTTTAATGAAGCCTTTGCAGATGTTTTTTGTTAATTATTCTAATTTACTGAGATAATGACTTTTGTGTTTTCATTGGCTGTAAGACATAATCATCAACATTAACAGAAATAAACACTTGAAATAGATCACTCTGCTTGTAATGACTCTATAATATATGAGTTTCACTTTTTGTATTGAAGAACTGAAATAAATTAACTTTTTGATGATATTCTAATTTAGTGAGATGCACCTGTATGCATGAAAACTTTTTTGGAGAAAAAGCAGGTACGTCCACTTATAAAAACAATACGTTTTATTTCAGCTCCATAAAAAACAGTTCTGTCGGCTCAAACAGACATGTCCGACGCGTTTCCAGCGTTGCTGTCCGCCCTTAATCATAGAGATTTCTGTGACTAAAGGTGGTCAGCAACTCCAGAAACGCGTCAGACATGTCTTTATGAGCCCACAGAACTGTTTTTTTATGGAGCTGAAATAAAGCGTATTGTTTTCATAAGTGGACGTACCTGCTTTTTCTACAAACAATCATGTATGTTGCTGCAGTCTGAAGCAAGTCCCGCATGTGATGTGACGCTATATTACATTTGATGCCGGTGAGTTCATTCCTTTTCACTTTGTTTTCTCTCTGGAGGATGTATGTACTCATCATATTCATATGATAGATGCTCAGTTTAGTGGCTTAGGGAGAAGGATACTGATATTTTAAAGTCTTCAGGAATATAAGGACTAATTAAGGTATATAAAAGAATTGAGGCAGCACTACAAAGTACAGAGGAAAAAAGTATAAGGCCAGGGTGACACGAGGGATGATTCTCCTGGTTCTCCAAGGGCGGCAAAACATCCTTAGGGCCGTACGTCGTGCAGTCCTGCCATAATCAATCCGATTCTCTCAGAAGACAGAATCATTGCTCGTGTGAGCGAGCCCTTAAAGTAACACTAGAGAAAATGAACAAATAATAAATGACAACTCCGCTCTTCTTCCCGTAATCTCCTCCCTTTCATCAATCTTGTTTTGTTTCATATTGCAATTAACATTCAGAAATATATAAAGACATTTTTCCTGTGTGTTTTAGGAGATCAGACGGGTTCTCCTTTCTTCTCCTTCTCACTGTCCTTGTAAGACAATTTGCTGCAGCAGGAGCCTCTCCCCTCTGTGCAGTGGGACAAAGGATTGATATTTCCTGCCATGTTGGATATCAGGATGGAACTGAACAACAGGGGGTTAATCTTCAGTGTAATACAATCCCAGCACCTGTCTGTGACATACAGAAGTAGTGTTGTTGCTTTAAAAGCATCCAGCAACTAGAGGGGTTAATACAGTCACAGGCGAAGGGGAGCGTTTTAGTAGAGCCCCAGGGGGATTGTGGGGAAGTTGTTTACTGTCTGGCCGGAACTGAAGAGAAATGTGGCTTATGATCTGTATCTCACAGAAAGCAAGGGAACATAATTCAGGTCAGGAGGGAAGCTAAACACAGGTCAGTTAGACTCCCTGAGTTAACAGTGTGGAGTATTGCTGGCCAGGAAGATAAGGACTGGAAGGAAGCCTGTCATAGAGATCATCTCCCTCATCAGACCCTCCCCCACTCCATCTCCATGCAGGATAAACAATGCTTTGTACTATTGAGTCCTTGTGAAGGAAAAGGCTGTGGTTGTGTATGCATTAAAACTGTGCTGTACTGTGATACCGGATAATAGACTGTGTACTGCTGTGCTGCAAAGGAGATTGTACTGTTATTACTGGAGCCTATTGCTCAAAGAGACATTTGCATTGCACTGGCCGTGCCTCATTAAATGTTACTGTTCTGCCGTTTATGAAGACTCTTGTCAGATGTGTCTAGTCAGCAACTGAATCTATCGTGTGCCTGAGAGAAGCTGCAGCCTATGGTCACCCTGAGTAACGGTTCCCCCAGAATTCCAACGAATTTATGTAACCGGTCTCGCTCCTATCTAAACTTAGGCGGTGTGCATGTAACATGACCTCAGATCACCTTTACTATGTGCCCTCCCTGTTATCTGAGCCAGTGCATGATACAACCTGTTGTAATGCAGTGGCTTGCGACATTACTGTAATGGTCCAGGGAGTGTGTTCTGGCTGACCATGTACCTCTCCCTCAGGTGACTGATCACATGACTGTGACATCATCACAGGTCCTGTGTGCACTGAAGGATATATGAATCCTGGTGGTTTTGAAACAGGGTGAGAGGCGTGAAAACCCTGTGTATGGGACACCATTAGCCTGGAAAGGCTGGAAGAGAAAGAGTGGCCTGGTGAGGCCTAGAGAGAGAGGCCTGGTCCCTGTGTGGGACTCCACTAGCCTGGAAGGCAGAGGCTGGATCCCCCTGTGTTTGAGATACCAGTAGCTTTTGAAGGTACGTGGCCCGGAGGCCCCATCTGGGAAGCCTTAAAGCCACAGCTGTGGCAGAACCGAGCTGACTGAACCAGCTACAACCCGGCAAAGGTAAAAACACTGCTTGATGTGGACATTGATATTGTTACCTTGCTGAAGGCTGTGTCTGGAGCCAAGTGGGCATGTCTGTCACTAGAAAGGCTCTGGGATATTATGTGTAACATGTCAGCGAGCCACTGAGATGGACTATGTTATGAGCGGTTTATGAGAGGTAATAAACTGCTGGACTGTGAATTACCGGAAAAACGTTTCATGTGTGCTTTAATTGACCCGGTAAAGCGGTTACTCCCAATAGCGCTACCTTACATGTGGTTAGAGAATGCGGGCAACTGCAGCCTGGTTGCTAGGGGCAACTTCAGCCTGGTTGCTAGGGGAAACTGCAGCCTGGTTTCTAGGGGTAATGGCACAGGACGACGATTGTGGATGCAAGCATCTTGCTGTGGCTCAGCGGGGTCACGAAGATTAAAGCATCTTGCTGTAACTCGGCGGGGTTACGAAAATTGTCGTTGCACTCAAACCTGGTTTGCTGTGGCTCGGCGGGGTCACGAAAATTAAAGCATCTTGCTGTAACTTGGCGGGGTTACGAAAATTGTCATCGCACTCAAACCTGGTTTGCTGTGGCTAGGTGGGGCCACGAAAATTTTTCCAGGGAGAGCGGTGTGAAGTGTCTAGTGTGAACAGTGTACCACGATGGCCATGAATGGAGCAGTATCTCCAGACGGAATGGAGAAGGGGTTAGATGACCGGCTGCAAACTGTCTGCAGCAAAATGGAGTGTCCTGAAGAAATGCAGGAGCAGATAAAGATGGCTGTGAAGGGAGCAGCAAATGAGACTGAAGCTATTGAGCGATTAAAGTGCCTGTTAAAATCGCAGCAGCAGGCATTTGAGAAACAACAGCAGGTATTTGAGAAATGACAACAGGTCGTGGTGCAGGAAGGGCAGGAGCTGTTGGCCCGTTACAGAAAAGCGGCAGCGGACCATTCCTTGAGTTCTCCTGTGGTGCCAGTACTATCCCAGAGTGCCCAGGGAGGTGGTAAGAGATGTTATGAACTGGGTCCTAAGACTATTGCTGATTTTTTTTGTAAAGTACACCCTACCGGTGTGGTTGTTAAAAAGGAGGCGGAGTCAAAAAAGGGGTGGAGCATACAAAACCAGAATTGGTTACTGGTCATGTTTTGGTACCGCCTAAAAATGGCAATTCGACTGTTGATAACGGAGTAGCTCCAGTAGAAGGGGTTGACGTCAAAGTGGGAGGTGACTTGTTAGTCCACAATACCATGGGGAGTGACACAGACCCCATAGCTGACGGTGACACTACCAAAGTAGAAAGAGAGTTCAATCAGGAGGAACTAGACGAGGTGAGAAAGTCCCCCTCTCGTCGTCGACGGCGCAAGGGTCACAAAAAAGTTGTTCCTGTAGCCGGTGCTGAAAGGGCAAATAAAGAAAATGCAATGTTGTGTGCCTTTATTCCGAGTGTGGATCCTCCTTTGGAAGCAGAAGAGGAGGTGACGTTGCCAGTAGCAACCTCTAGTAAAGTATCAGACAACAATGAAGAGTTGGATGCAGTTCTGCAGATTCGTTGCAGGCAGGATGATCTACTGAGACACAAGGATCCGGAACCAACAGCCCTGAAAGAGGAGGTGGCCAATCCTGACCAGCTGAGCCTGGAGTCTGAACAGCGGAGAATAAACCAGGTTGTGAGGAGCTTGCAGCGAGAACTGGAGGAAAGCAGTGAGGAAATCAACAAATGGAAGGAAATGTTCCAGAAAAATAAAGAGGACCTCCACAGAACCAAAGAGGAGGTTTTTCAGTTGAAGCTTGACAAAGCGGAGTCTGAAGATGAGCTGTACGAGATGAAAAATCGTTTCTCCCTGTTGCAGTTAGAGCTGATGCAGGAGAAGCAAAAGCTGGATGAGGGTCTACACCAGAGGGATAGGGAGCTGTCTGCCCTAAAAGAGGCGCTGCAGGATGAAGTTTCTGGACGTGATAAAAACCTAGAACGACTGCGCGAACAGTTCAACCAGGAGCTGTGTGAATCTGTGGCGCCCCTGAGGGTTCGGTCGCCACAGAGGTATTGCATCTCATCCAGAGGTGTGGTACCTCACTCTCAGGTAAGGAAGGAGTATGGCTCAGGATACTAACACCAGCATTCACTACACCACATTTCAGAGGGCAGGGCGAGATTGCTTCTACGGGAGAGCACAGTCCCTGATCCCTGGCTGGAGTGGGGGGAACCACCTAGAGAGGGGGAACCATGTAGTAGATGGGGTGGAGGAAGTAGATCCTGGGAGCACATGACAGAGAGAGTATAAAATAGAGACACCATCTGAGATCAAAAAGAGAGTTCAGTCAGAGGAGGAGAAGTGAAGGAGCAGAGGCTCTGTATGAGCTCTGCTCCAGAGGCGGCCTAGCCTGTGAGGCCCAGGACTGAAGGAGAGAAGAGAGGAGTGGGAGCAGGAAGGCTCCAGGAACCGAAGGGACCCTAGGGGTACGGGCCGTGCAGAAGGCCACCCGTACGCCTGCTGCTACCAGGAGGTAGAGGGGTCAGGCCAGATAAGGGGAACCGGTCCCTCAACTAGTGGAGAAACAGCAAGGCTCAACTAGAAACCGGAGGCTGCAGCACTTTATGTACCGTAAGCCAAAAGTCCACACCAGCCTCACTAAGAAGGTAGCCACATAGGACCCAGGGGACGGAACACACGTCGCCCGCCAAGGCCCGAGGGTACCGGATAGAAGTGTCACTGGGTGTGAGGTGCAGGGAGAAAGCCAGAGAAAAGACACACAGAAGGGGGTCCTGATAAATACTCCGGAGTTACCTGGGGGTCGGCTGAACCCTTCACTGAGTGAGCACAGAACGACAAGGGCCGTTACATGGGTCCCTGTAACCAGAACTGCAACAACTGTGAGTAAAGATAATGGGACTGCATCACACGGACTCTGTGTTCATTACTGACTCCCTGCACTACAACCACCATCATCCACCCACACTGCCCTGAAGCTACACTCCTCCTGTGGGGAGTAATAATACCCTTGCTGCCATACCACCAGCTTCGGAGGACTGTTCCGCAGCAGCGGCCCCCTTTAGCCGCACTCCACAGGTGGCGTAGTCGGACATTATATAACCTATATACATCTACTACCCTTGGATTGACCGCCCTGGGTCACGGACCGGGTTACCGCCACAGTGACTACAACCCCCAGCATCTGCCGGCCCGGCTCCGGGTACCCCACGGCCCAGGGGGCGCGTCAAATCCAAGAAGGAGTGTGGTGAACTCAGTAAGGAACTGCAACAAATTAAGAGAGACTATGAGGATCTCCTCAAGGTTAAGGAAAAACTAGAGGATGATAAGGCGGATGCAGACCACATGTGCCAAGTGATTGAGACCACTCTGCAGGACACCCGTGATGAGAATGATGATCTCCGCAGAAAAATCTCGGGACTGGAAGCTCAGGTGAAGGAGCTGCAGACGTTCTATGATGATCTCCAGAGGGCAGAAATGTGCCTTAAGGATAGAATCTCCTGGATGGAAGTGGAGCGGAAAAAGATGGAGGAGTCTATCAGAGAAGCCACAGACCAGGGTCAGGAGTTGGCCACTGGAGATGGGAGGTATGAAGCAAATACCTCCACTAATAATGCGAGCTCGGATGATTCGGTGGATGTAAGAGCCGAGATCAAGGAGCAGTTGAAGCAGGAAGAGCTTCAGAGATGGGCTGCTGAGAGGCGAGTAGCTGAGCTAGAAGGTCGCGTGGCAAAGTACCAATCAGTGAATGAAGCCTCCTTGGAGAAGGAAAGGGGCAAACAAGTTGCGCTTAATCCTTTATACTATGTGAAGGAGGACCTGAGGAGAATTCTGGAGTTCATAGCGGTGAGGCAGCTCAGGGGAAGCATACAGGGTGAAGAAGCTGAAAGTCAGTTGTCCCTGAAATCTGAGCCGGTTGATCGTCTGGAAACCACTGGTGAGACAGAAACGTCTCGGTACAAGTGCCTCATAGATGTACCCGAAGATTTGAGAGAAGAATGCACCAGAGAGTCAGTGCATGAAGAGTTTAAGAAGGCCGTGGAAGCCTGTAAGGTGTACTCGACCTCAGAAGCTAAACAGCTGGTGGTCCTGTCCACAACCGAAGTGACAGTGAAGAGGGTGGCTATCCTAAGTGACATGCACTGGCGATATGTTCGCACGAAGCGGTTTGTCCGGTTGAAGACGGAACAAGCCATTAGACAACTGGAACTTATGAGAAGAGCTTAAAGTCTGCGGGAAGAGGTCATCCGGGTGCCTCAGGCTCTGGTAAGAAAACTCATTGGGAGAAATGGCTGAACCATGCAAATGATGGTAAAGAAGTCTGTTGTGATGAAGGTAAGCAGTCCACGTGATCGTCAGGACTGGATACCAGATGAAGACGGCATGGTGTCATTCTCCGCTGTAGGAACGGAAGAAAATCTTGCATATATATGCATGCTGATGGAGTACCGAGTGACCTACCTGCGAGAGGTAGAACAGTTGAATCTCGCTATACTGGAAAGACAGAATCGCCTGAGCAGCAGAAGATGACAGCCGTCTATAAATTGCGAGACCAGACAGAGAAAGAGCCCTTCAAATAATAGAAAGGCTACAGTAGAAGTTAGAGACCTTTCAAGATGTCCTGAGGATAGTGGGCGTGGGTTTAGAAGTAGTGAGACCTCCAGTAACTCAGGTCTGAGAGGCCCATACAAACGACCCAATAGAGTACGGGACAGTACGGAGTCGAACTGGACCTTAGATACAAGGGCATGTGAGTCACACTGCTGTATTGACCGCTGGGAGCGGGGGAGGTCTGACAAGGTTATGACTGACCGCTGGGAGCAGGGGAGGTCTGACAAGGTTACGACTGACCACTGGGAACGGGGGAGGTCTGACAAGGTTACGACCCGGAAATGTGACTTGACGAAGTCAGTGACAATGACAGATGGTAGGTCCCTAAGGAATGCTCTAATGTCGATGACTAATGTTCCAGGGGCTGAGCAGCGCAATTGTCAAGTACATGGTCTCTGTGTGAACTGTGGGCTATAATGTGATTGTGTATATTATGTGTTAAACCCCACAAGTTTGAACAGAGGGGGGGGATATGTAATGCTGCGGCTTGTGGCATTACTGTAATGGTCCAGGGGGTGTGTTCTGGCTGACCATGTACCTCTCCCTCAGGTGACTGATCACATGACTGTGACATCATCACAGGTCCTGTGAGCACAGAAGGACTGATCACATGACTGTGACATCATCACAGGTCCTGTGTGCACTGAAGGATATATAAATCCTGGTGGTTTTGAAACAGGGTGAGAGGCGTGAGGCCTGATCCCTGTGTGTGGGACACCGTTAGCCTGGAAAGGCTGGAAGAGAAAGAGTGGCCTGGTGAGGCCTAGGAGAGAGAGGACTGGTCCCTGTGTGGGACTCCACTAGCCTGGAATGCAGAGGCTGGATCCCCCTGTGTTTGAGATACCAGTAGCCTTTGAAGGTACGTGGCCTGGAGGCCAAATCTGGGAAGCCTTAAAGCCACAGCTGTGGCAGAACCGAGCTGACTGAACCAGCTACGACCCGGCAAAGGTAAAAGCACTGCTTGATGTGGACATTGATATTGTTACCTTGCTGAAGGCTGTGTCTGGAGCCAAGTGGGCATGTCTGTCACTAGAAAGGCTCTGGGATATTATGTGTAACATGTCGGCGAGCCACTGAGATGGATTATGTTATGAGCGGTTTATGAGAGGTAATAAACTGCTGGACTGTGAATTACCGGAAAAACGTTGCATGTGTGCTTTAATTGACCTGGTGAAGCGGGTACCCCCAGCGTGATGAATAGCGCTGCCTTACACTGTATACAGACAAGAAATTATAGGTGATTCTGCAAAGCTCATTCAGTAACCTCTCATACCTCCTTGTCTGTTCCAGGGCGTTGTCCACAACTTATTCAAAGTTTTTCAAATAATATCCAATTAATATCCACTTTCACTGTTTTGAAGGGGATTTAGCATCTCGTATCACTTTATTTGTCTCACATATAAAAAAAAATCCAGGTACAGAAATATTTGACCCCTTCATTGGGTGACATACGCTTTATATCTTTATACTGAACTGCAGTTCTAGCAATTCAAACATCCAAATGTGCTTTTTCTTATTGCAGCCAAAAATATCCTCTTCTTTTTTCTTTACTTGGACTAAAACTATTTCCTCATTAAATATTTTACACCTTTTGGGTTTTACTGGCTTATTCCTTACATATTGCTGGCCGCAGGATGAGTTACCTGAGAATCAGTCAGTGAACTCATTCACATAGGGAGTTTGTAACTATTTTATGTCTTTTTCTGAGCTCCTGTCAGCTATATTATGACCACAGACAACAAGAAAGTTGAGCTGAACTTGTATCAGATCATCAGCGCAGAGACGTTGCTGCAGTTATAGTCCAGAGATAATGCAGAGAGAAGATGCCATAGAAGCTGGGTGTACCCGGATTGCCCAGCAGAGTTTCCTGCAGGCAGAAATAAGGCGAGGAACAGAGCAAAGAGTCGCCACAAACAACAAAAAAAAAAACACAGAAAAACTGCAACTCCAGAGTCTCAATTTTTGTTTTCTTTACCATTTGGGTTCATACATTTTATAGTTTCATAGTATGGACTTATAAGAGCGCTGCAGTAACAGAGATGTTTATTTGCTTAATTTATTTATGTTTTTTTGGGGGGGAAAATGAGCTGATATAAACTTTTATAAAGTTTCTATTTTTTTTTCTTTTTTGAAAACACTTATTAATTTTATACTTTATATTATTGGCTTCCGTAGGGACTTGAATATGGGACCATTTGATCCTTTGTTCTATACGCTGCAATACTATATATAGTACTGCAATACTTCAATCAGTTTTAAGTTACAAAAAATGGCACAAATTGCTTGATTAATTAATCCATTAATTCTTAGTCATCATTCATATTTTTATTGTTAAATGTATTATTCCTCCTCAGCTACATCTATATATTTCCCCTTCATACTAGGACATTGGGTCATGTAATCACCAGGAACATGGTGTAAACCCAGCCATACAGATGTATTTTATCTTATTAATAATAATAATAATATTTTTATTTATATAGCGCTAACATATTCCGTAGCGCTTTACAATTCAGGCAATTTACAGACAATATAGGCATCTTCAGTAGATATTACATTCTGTGTCGTCTTTGTAGAGTCATTCATGCTTCTATATGATGTCATAGATGTCCCTGGATTGTAGGTGATGTCACAGAAGGTTCTGCCAGGGCGGGTTATAGAATGCTGAAGTCAATCATCTCTCAGTCCTCAGTCCCTCTCTGGATCAGTTACCATCTGAAGATCCAGCTCAACTAAAAATGTGTATGGAAAGATTTGGCCGCCGCTCCTTGTCAAGAGGCAGAAGAAGAAAGTACAGAAGCAGCTGCGGTTCGGACTATTCGTACAGAGTCAAGAGCTCTCCATCCAGAAGACGTGGACGTAAAAGAAGTGCGAGGCGCAGGAGAAGACATTAAGCAGGTATGATCCATAAAAGATATGAAATACTCATTTTTTTTCCGACATCCTGAGGCTAAACAAAACTCCAAAAACTCTGAGACCATCAAAAAGCCTATATAAGGTGATCCTCCTGCAATGTCTCAATGCTC
Source organism: Phyllobates terribilis (assembly GCF_046119375.1). Lineage (NCBI taxonomy): Eukaryota > Metazoa > Chordata > Amphibia > Anura > Dendrobatidae > Phyllobates > Phyllobates terribilis. The sequence goes on from NW_027362762.1 coordinate 941,041,437, forward strand.
TTGACCCATCCTGACCCTGTTCTCTAGATATGATCTAGATCTGGGAGGAGATCCCAACCAGACCTGGGTTCTACATCTACATCCTAAATCACAGACATGGCCAGTTATTGTCAAGAGTACAGATAGGCATATGTGGGCCATACACATTTGCCTGTGATCTCAATCCAGCCCTCAATTTTTTGATGATCTCGGTTTTCCATTCACCATTGATAACAAATTACACAACTTATATCAGTAAAGATTTTCAACTTGAATCTTTCATTCATCGAGTTCCGATGTGTTATTACACTGTTCCCTTTAAAGGATTGTCCACAGCCCCTTTTAAATGAAGTAGTCCCCTTTGTAAAATAAAAATAGCAGCTACTTACCTCTCGCACTGGCGCCATTCCAGTGATGTCAGCGCCAAGTGTCCCGGGGCTCTCATGACATAACAATGTTACTTGAGCCCCCTCTGACGTGAGTCCCAGGAGACTCGGCACCAACATCGCTGGAGTGGCGCCAGTGAGACTGGTAGCTGCTATTTTTATTATACATAGGGGACTACTTAATTTAAAAAAAGGGTTGTCCAGATAATGGACAACCTTTTTAAAAGAACACTATGTTAATAAGGGAGATTCATGAAACTACCTAAGAGAAAATCTATCATTCCCGCCCACAGTGCAGCTATTACTTCGTATTCTGCTCTTGAAAAAATTAAAACTACTTTTAGGTAGTTTAAAAAATTTGCCCCAATATTACATGGGCTTAAATGTCTTCATTTATCACTCAGTATCTTTCTCGTGCCTTATTTTAAGCCTTCAGTAACGCTCCCAACACATTTTTATAGGATGCCGTCCATTAAGAAGATTTCAACAGTTTCACCAGTAGTGGTTAAGAAGTATGGACACCGCCTTCCCTGATCCGTCTTCCAATCCTCACCACCAGAAAAGATGGGACTACAGTAATAAGGACATTTCCTGACATTCCACCTAATAAATGTGACAGATGAGCATCTACACCCCTTCAGTCTTTTGTTCTTTTAGGAGAAAACGCGGGCGGATTTATAAAAGGAAAGCCTGGAACCTATGGCCCGCTGGAGTAGGGTGATCCGTCTCAATAAAATTTGGCCGATCTTTTGGGCTGTTCACAAAAATTAACTCTACAATAGCCAGGAACTGAAGTTGGGCAATTTTAGGCTATCTCTACTACTGTTAAGTCTCACCCACTTTTAGAAAAGTGGCAAAAAACTGCGTTATTTTGCAAGAAAAACAAACAAAAAAACGAGGTCAAATTTTCTGACTCTTTGACACCAGTTTAGCACAGCAGGGATAATAAATTATTATTACCCAAGAACTTCAGCACCATTGCCCAAGCTTCAAAAACTTCCCTGAATGCATAGGAAACTGCTCAAATCTGATGAATACAATAATGAATGATGACACATTTAAATTTTCCATTGTTGGAGCAATGTGAGAGTTTGGGGTTTTTTAGGAGGGGTTTTAAGCCGTAGATTTTATTGGTGTTGCTAATTTTTGAGGGAAATGCAACGTTTTATTCCATTTTTGAGAGATGACCAGAAAGCAGCGATTCTTGATTTTGGGATAATGTGATATTTTGTGTTTTTTAAAAGAAAAAGATAAAGCAGCGCTGTTCCATTGGGAGATGGCGAGATGTGATTACAACAGGCTCAACTCTGTCTGAGAATTCGTAAAGCGTGGACCAGCTACTATTCCACCCTTGTGTCGGTTATGCACAATGTCAGCTGCAATGCGTAATGCAGGGTGTACAGAGATGTCAAACTCAAATACACACAGGTCCAAAATTAAAAGCTTGGACAAAGTCGCGGGGCAACCTTGATATTTATTAAAAACATGTCTACAATGGAGGACGTTTTTCCTTATCAAATATAACGATGAACTTTTTCATATGGAAACAAACTTAAAGGGGTTGTCCCACAAACAAATTACATTTTAATGAATAGATCTTAGAATAAAATATAGAAATAATATAATATGTTATGTAAGAGCAGTAAAAAGCATATGGCCCAATGGCCTAATTTAAATATGCAATAACAAAGAAGATAAAACCTTGAATAAAACAGATAATAAAGTATGATGCAAACAAAAGTGCCCCCCAAACACAGTATGATAACCCCACAATGAATTCGGTATAATCACCCTACAAGTAACCCCTCCCTCATTCCTCCCGACAAAGGATGGTGACCTCATCACAGTATGATTCTCCAACTGTAATCCACACACAGCTCTCCATACAGTATAATGACCCCACACAGTCCTCCACACAGTATAATGGGCCTCACATAGTCCTCCATACAGTATAAAGGGCTCCACATAGTGCTCCATACAATATAATGGGTCCCACATAGTCCTCCATAGAGAATAATAGGCCCCACATAGTGATCCATACAGTATTATGGGCCCCACATAGTCATCCATGCAGTATAATGGGCCTCACATAGTGCTCTATACAATATAATGGGCCCCACATAGTCCTCCATACAGAATCATGGGCCCCATATGGTCCTCCATACCGAATAATGGGCCCCACATAGTCCTCCATACAGTATAAAGGGCCTCACATAGTGCTCCATACAGTATAATGGCCTCACATAGTGCTCCATACAGTGTAATGGCCCCATATAGTCATCCATTCAGTATAATGGACCTCACATAGTGCTCCATGCAATATAATGGGCCCCACATAGTCCTCCACACAGAATCATGGGCCCCACATAGTCCTCCATACTGAATCATGGGCCCCACATGGTCCTCCAATACGAATAATGGGCCCCACATACAGTAGTGCTCCATACAGTATAATGAACCCCACATAGTCCTCCATACAGTATAAAGGGCCTCACATAGTGCTCCATACAGTATAATGGCCCCCCATAGTGCTGCATACAATATAGTGGACCTCACATAGTACTCCATAGAGCATAATGGGCCCACATAGTGCTCCATACAGAATAATGGTCCCACATAGCGTTCCATACAGTATAATGGGCCCACATAGTCCTCCATACAGAATAATGGGCCCCACATAGTCCTCCATACAGAATAATGGACCCACATAGTCCTCCATACAGTATAATGGGCCCCACATAGTCCTCCATACAGTATAATGGCCCCACATAGTCCTCCATACAGTATAATGGGTCCACATAGTGTTCCATACAATATAATGGGCCCCATATAGTGCTCCATACAGTATAAAGGGCCCCATATAGTGCTCCATACAGCATAAAGGGTCCCACATAGCCCTCCATACAGTATAATGGGCCCACATAGCACTCCATACAGTATAATGGGTCCACATAGTGTTCCATACAGTATAATGGGCCCCACATAGTCCTCCATACAGAATAATGGTCCCACATAGTATAATGGGCATCACATAAAAAAATACTCTCTTCTGCCCATTCCCCCACTTCTCCGGTCTCACCATGGAGTCTTCAGATCCTCCTAACACCACAGTGCAGCGGGCGCATTGTAAAGATGTAATCGCGCCTGCTGCGCTGAGACGTCAGACACAGAGGGGGAATAACGGGAGAGGGAGAGTCAGATGATGCTTCCTCCTCCATCATTACTTTCAACTTCCAGGATGCTGATATAGTTGGAAGTGCGTCGCTGGAAAAATATACTCATCCTGCGGGCCAGAGTTTGTCATATGTGATGTAGAAGAAAAACAAGGAACCACTAGGCACTGCTGCAAATAAAATGGCTCATACATGGAAGTATGGTCACCTTGTTAAGGCTATGCATTTCAGCATCATTCAGGTGCCTTTGATGCTCCCCCTGGGCCGTGGTGTACTCGGTAGCCAGGCTGGTCGGTGCTGGGGGATGTCACAGTGGCGGTGACCCGGTCCGTCACCCAGGGCGGTCAATAAAAAGGGGATTATAGTTTTTATAGTTTAATGTTCATGACGCCACCTGTGGTATGCGGCCATGTGGAGCCGCCGCTGCGGTGCAGATCCTCTGGAGCTGATGATGATGCTGCAGAGTTGGTTCAGCTCTTCACAGGCAGAGCTTAGCTCCAGGGCAGGAAATGGTGATGTTATAGATGTTGCTGGTGCAGTGTAGTGCAGGGGATGGCGCAGATAATAACCAGTCCACAACTTAATGGCGGTTTCCTCTTATCTTTACTTGGGGTGGTTAGGCAGACCGGGGCATGGGTACTAGCTTGTAGTAGAGGTCCGGGCGGCCTGGAAGCAAGTGGGGAATCCACCTAGCCAGGTGAAGTTGGAGGCCTTCCTTTTGCGCTAATCTCTTTGGCCCTGCTGCTTGTAGCTGTGCTGTGGCCCTCGTCCCTGAGTAGAACGTCTTTGTGCTCACCCGTATGGCAGGCAGCTCGGGCCTTCCTGGAGTGTCGCTCCCACGTGTCGGTGCTGGGCCCTATGTGCTGCAGAGCCACCGGGCATCTGATGGGGCCAGGAGACCTGCAGTCTTCTGCCCTCCGGTTTCTACTGCTGGGCCTTCAGTGCCCCACAATCTCGGACTCCGGTGTCCGGTTCTTCTACGCTCCTCTCTGGGGTGAGCTGCCATGCAGCTCCACTCCCCAGGTCTTTCCTCTTCGCTGTCCTGACTTCAACTCCCCTCACTAACTCTAACTAACCCCGCCTCCAGATTCCAGTTGCTAAGGGGAGGAGCTCCCCTTGCTGGTCTGGAGCCAGGAAAGTGTTGCATGCTAGTATACCTGACTAGGGGACCCCTGCTTGCTTCCAGGCATGGCATCACCTCTTGTGAGGGAGGCAATGCCACTGTGGTAACCGGACCCCTGGGGTGCAACATTCCCTCCTAGTTAAATTCAGTACTACCGGACTGAGAATACCTTTGTGAATTAACAATCAACAATAATAACAATTCACATTACAAATAGTTTACAAAGTCAAAAATTACAAAAAACCCAACCAAAAATTTATAGCAGTCACTGCGGGGCTTAGTCTTTACGCCACAATCTGGGGATTGTCTTTTTCCAGATAATTGAAATTTGGTTAGTGGGAACTGCATCAACCCACTTTGTGTATCGTCCCTGGGCGTGGCTTCAGGGCACTCTGCCGTTGGGCCCGGTCTTCGGCCACGCCTGTGGTTTATTTTCAAGGCCACTTACTAACTATTTTCAATATTGTCCTGACCTCACCTAGTCCTGTGGTCCGATTGTCCATAAATTTAACAACTATATATATCCAAGATTATTTAACGGCTACAACTATATATAACATACACTTTAGTTCCTCCAGCGGGCAGGGAGCTGACCTTTAGTACTTTGGGTCGATCTACGTAGTACATTTGTTGTTACTGACCTACCCTGGTCCCTAGTGTCTACCCCTGGTGTGGTGGGTTCAGTGTGAACTACACTACAGGTAGTCTGAGGTAACACTGGTAGGCTGGGTAATCTCCTACGAATTCTTTGGCTCACCCTGGGTACAACAGGTTCACTGCTAGCAGAGGGTAGATTCTCCTGATCTGCTGCTGATGAAGCATCTGTCTCTGGGGCCGCTTGGTCTCTCTGCTGTTCTGGAACCTCTGTGGCTTCCGATGAGGCCGCTTGGAGAAAGGTCAGGACCGGTACCACAATTGCTCTGTTCACCTGAGTCCAAGACCAGGGAAATGCTCCAAGGACTGTCTGGACCATTTCCTCCACTTTTTCTATGGGCTGAGGGCTGTCTTGGTCTTCTCCTTTGTGTTTCGACCGTTCAGGGCATATCTTCAGGTGGTCTCTTGAGACTGCCACTGAAGTTTCCCCTCCATCTTTACTGATGAGGCACACTTTGGTGTTATCGTAATTCGAGGGTAGGATGGTGTATGGCTCAACCTCCCACTGGCCATCTATTTTATGGACTCGTCTCTTCCTCTTGAGTACCTGTTCTCCAGGTGATAAGGGAACTGCAGGTGCGTGCTGATTGTAAGTTTTCTCCTGCTTCTGTCTCGCCTGGGACAAACTTCTCTCCACACATTCTTGCACCTTGCGGTATTGTTGCTGCCACTCTGTATCCCAATCTGCATCTGGTGATGTCATCTCTGGTGTTAAGACACCCATGTCTAAGTCAATAGGTAACTTGCCAGGTCTTGCTCTCATCAGGTAAGCGGGTGTACAGTTGGTGGAGTTCACCGGGATGTGGTTATATAGGTCCACCAAATCTGGTAACTTCTCTGGCCACAGGCTACGTTCTTCAAGGGACAATGTCTCCAACAGGTCTATTACCACGTGGTTCATTTTCTTGCACAACCCGTTGTTCTGGGGATGATACGTCGTTGTCCTTATTTTCTTGCAGCCGTACAAGTTACAGAATTCTTGAATCACTTCTGCTTCAAAGGCTGGACCTTGGTCGGTCAGCACTCATTCAGGGTAACCGTGCGGGCGACAAAAGTGTTGTTGAAATGCTTTGGCTGCCGTCTGAGCCGTCTGATCTTTCATTGGCACTACTACCAAGAACCTGGAGTAGTGGTCTACTATGGTGAGAGCGTAGACATAGCCTGACCGGCTTGGGGCTACCTTCACGTGGTCCAAGGCTGTTTGGTGATTATGGGCTGCAGGGGAGCCCTCTAGCTGTCACGGTCTTTCCGTCTCAGGTTGCATGGACCAAATTCTTGACACCATCTCTCGATTGCTTTCCTCATGTCAACCCAGTAGATTTGCTCACGTAGCAGGACTTCCAACTTCTTCAATCCGAAGTGTCCTGCTCCATCAAGGTACGCTTCTAAGACCATTGGCGCATCCCGCCTCAGGAATACTACCTGCCAGACCAGTTCGTGTGTCCGGGAGTTGATACTTCTTCGAAACAGCTTTCCCTCATAGATGAACAGCGTGCCCTTCTCCTTCCACAACTGTTGGGTCTCCTGTGAAGTATTTGGATCAGGTTGCGAGTCAGCTTGTGTCAGCAACTCCTTTACCAGGCGGACAGCCGGATCGCTATCCTGCATCTCCGCCCATCCATGGTGGGGCAAGGGCAACGTGGCCTCTCTGTTGGTGGAGCGCTTGTCCCTCACACAGTGGGAGCACTGGGTCACCCCGTGACGATGGAAAGCGGGTAGCTCTATCTCCTCCAGATCTTCCGGGTCTTCTTCCCCATCTGGCAAGTTGGGCATCCTGGACAGCGCATCAGCATTAGTGTTTTTATGCCCCGCCCGATACTTGATGGTAAACTTGTAGTTAGACAGTCGGGCCATCCATCGCTGCTCTAGGGCACCAAGCTTCGCAGTCTCCAGGTGCGTCAGAGGGTTGTTGTCTGTGAACACTGTAAATCTGGAGGAGGCGAGGCAGTGTTTGAAGCGCTCTGTTACAGCCCAGACTATGGATAAAAACTCCAACTTTAAGGAACTATAGTTGTCGCGGTTCCTTTCCGTAGGACGAAGCTTCCTGCTGGCGTAGGCAATCACTCTCTCTCTGCCCTGCTGTACCTGGGACAGCACCGCTCCCAATTCTACGTTGCTGGCATCCGTATGAAGTCCAAAGGGTTGGCCATAGTCAGGGTAGGCCAGGACTTCATCTCCAGTAAGAGCCATTTTCAGTCGAGTGAAAGATTCGTCTTCTGGTTTACCCCATTTGAACGGAGGTTTCGGGTTCTTGGCCTTCTTGGACTGGCCCACTAAGAGGTCCTGCATGGGTGCCGCTATCTTGGTGAAACCCTTGATAAATCTCCTGTAGTAGCCTACCAGCCCGAGGAACTGCCGCACTTCCTTGATAGTGGAGGGTCTTGGCCAGTCCTTGATCACAGTGACTTTTTCAGGGTCTGGTACTACACCTTCGGTGCTTACCACATGACCTAGGTACTGCACCTTGGGCTTTAACAGGTGGCACTTGGACGCAGGGGCATACATAGAAGTCATGGAGCAGAAGCTCTAAGTGGGCCCCCCCCAAAAAAAAAAATTATATTTGTCTGTGTCACAGAAGAGCAGATCTCATAACTTTCCAGCCTTTACATTGTAATTTTCCTCCTTCTGAAGTCATAGATTCCTCTTTCATTGCCCCATAAAGTATGATACCAACAAAAGTGCCCCCCAAACAGTATGATACCCCTATGGTGCATTCCTCCACATTAGCCTCCACATGCACAGTATAATGACCCTATTGTACCCCACTTCAACTCCCACGGCAAAGTATGGTGACCCTAACACAATATAATCCCCCAACTGTGAACCCCACAGAGCCCTCCATACACTCTCATGGCCCCCACACAGCCCTCCAAACAGTATAATGGCCCCCACACAGCCCTCCAAACAGTATAATGGACCCCACACAAACCTTCACACTGAATAATTGCTTTCATACAGTATAATGGCCCCCCACATAGCCTTCAAATATTATAATGGCCCAACATAGCCTTCCATATAGTATAATACACCACCGATAATCTTCCATATAGTATAATACACCACTGATAATCTTCCATATAGTATAATGTGTAATGCACACGCCCGGACTGACTGGCGTGTGCGTGTTTATGTAGTGATTCCACTGTGCCATGAACCGGAGAGTGCCTGGAGGGGCGTAACTAAGCATCTGCCCGATCCGACCAAGGTCGCACGACGGCATACGACGCCAGTGCACCAGGGAGGAACCGAGCAGAGGAACCAGGGTCTACTCCAGGTCAGACTCCGGACACGGCTGTTGACCCACACCGGGGAATACAGGAACAGGCAGACTAGAGCGCAGGCTGGGTAGGGTCCAGTACAGACTGGGAGACAAATTCGAAACCGCAGACGCGGTGGACAGGGCTGAGCAAAGCGAAAACCGCAGACGCGGTGGACAGAGCTGAGCAAAGCGAAAACCGCAGACGCGGTGGACAGAGCTGAGCAAAGCGAAAACCGCAGACGCGGTGGACAGAGCTGAGCAAAGCGAAAACCGCAGACGCGGTGGACAGAGCTGAGCAAAGCGAAAACCGCAGACGCGGTGGACAGAGCTGAGCAAAGCGAAAACCGCAGACGCGGTGGACAGAGCTGAGCAAAGCGAAAACCGCAGACGCGGTGGACAGAGCTGAGCAAAGCGAAAACCGCAGACGCGTTGGACAGAGCTGAGCAAAGCGAAAACCGCAGACGCGGTGGACAGAGCTGAGCAAAGCGAAAACCGCAGACGCGGTGGACAGAGCTGAGCAAAGCGAAAACCGCAGACGCGGTGGACAGAGCTGAGCAAAGCGAAAACCGCAGACGCGGTGGACAGAGCTGAGCAAAGCGAAAACCGCAGACGCGGTGGACAGAGCTGAGCAAAGCGAAAACCGCAGACGCGGTGGACAGAGCTGAGCAAAGCGAAAACCGCAGACGCGGTGGACAGAGCTGAGCAAAGCGAAAACCGCAGACGCGGTGGACAGAGCTGAGCAAAGCGAAAACCGCAGACGCGGTGGACAGAGCTGAGCAAAGCGAAACTGCAGACGCGGTGGACAGAGCTGAGCAAAGCGAAACCGCAGACGCGGTGGACAGAGCTGAGCAAAGCGAAAACCGCAGACGTGGTGGACAGAGCTGAGCAAAGCGAAAACCGCAGACGCGGTGGACAGAGCTGAGCAAAGCGAAACCGCAGACGCGGTGGACAGAGCTGAGCAAAGCGAAACCGCAGACGTGGTGGACATAGCTGAGCAAAGCGAAACCGCAGACGCGGTGGACAGAGCTGAGCAAAGCAAAAACCGCAGACGCGGTGGACAGAGCTGAGCAAAGCGAAAACCGCAGACGCGGTGGACAGAGCTGAGCAAAGCGAAAACCGCAGACGCGGTGGACAGAGCTGAGCAAAGCGAAACCCGCAGACGCGGTGGACAGAGCTGAGCAAAGCGAAAACCGCAGACGCGGTGGAGACAGTGCTCTGTACACACGGAACAGACTAGAAGGGAAAGGTAGAACCAGATACCCACAGGGTACTTGCAGAGAAGTAGCGAGTGGACCACAAACTCACAAACGGAAGTACAGTGACAACGAGCAGGAGTTAGGTACGAGTTCAGACTCTGCAGAAAAAGGGAAAGTACGGACATAGAGAAAAACAAAACAGGCTAGGAGAGTATTCAGACAAGAACAGACAACAGCAAGATACAGGAGCGGGTTCACACAGGCCTGGAAATACAGCCTCCAGGATAGGCAGAAGACAACAGGCTAGAAGATAATACAGACAGGACACAGTTCAGACACGGGAACTGACACCGAAGGCAGGAAACATAAACGGGACCTGGCATATCAGTGACCAAAGGCCAACTGACAAAACACAATGCTCAGGCAGGGATTCATTGGAGCAGCTGGATTAAATACCAGATGGCAGACAGCAATTGGCTGAGGACGCACAAGGGGTGTGTCTGCAGCAGGTACAAAAAGCAGGAAGTGATCGGGCGCCGCCCTTAAGCAGCAGACACAGAGGCAAACAGACAGCATGGAGGGAAGCCAGGCTAGCAAACTGGACTGGAGATCAAGTGCGCTCTTGCACAGTGGGAGATGGACCACTATGCAAGGACGCCGCTAGGTATGTTACATAATGCTCCCCCCATAATCCTCCATATAGTATAATGCGCCCCCATAATCCTCCATATAGTATAATGCTCCCCCCATAAACCTCCATATAGTATAATGCGCCCCCCATAATCCTCCATATAGTATAATGAACTTCCCATGGTCCTCCATGGAATATAATGCACTCCCCATAGTCCTCCATACAGTATATTACACACCCCATAGGCTAAAATGCAGCCCCCATACAGTATAATGCACGCCACAGTCCTGCAGTATTATGGGCACCACGTACTCACTGATTTTAAAATACCGTATATTTTAAATAAGCCGACCCGAATATAAGCCGTGGCCCCTAATTTTACCACATAAAAATGGGAAAACCTATTGACTTGAGTATAAGCCTAGGGTGGGAAATGCAGCAGCTACTGGTAAATTTCCCCATCCTGGTATGTGTGGCCCCCTCAATCCCACAATCCCTGGTATGTGTAGCCTTCTCAATCCCCCAATCCCGGGTATGTGTGGCCCCCTCAATCCCACAATCCCTGGTATGTGTAGCCTCCTCAATCCCCAAATCCCTGGCAAGTGTGGCCTCCTCAATCCCCAAATCCTGGTAAGTGTGGCCTCCTCAACCCCTAAATCTTGGTATGTGTGGCCTCCTCAATCCCCCAATCCTGGTATGTGTGGCCTCCTCAATCCCCCAATCCTGGTATGTGTGGCCTCCTCAATCCCCAAATCCTGGTATGTGTGGCCTCCTCAATCCCCAAATCCTGGTATGTGTGGCCTCTTCAATCCACCAATCCTGGTTAGTGTGGCCTCCTCAATCCCCCAATCCTGGTATGTGTGGCCTCCTCAATCCCCAAATCCTGGTATGTGTGGCCTCCTCAATCCCCAAATCCTGGTATGTGTGGCCTCCTCAATCCCTCAATCCTGGTATGTGTGGCCTCCTCAATCCCACAATCCTGGTATGTGTGGCCTCCTCAATCCCCAAATCCTGGTAAGTGTGGCCTCCTCAATCCCCCAATCCTGGTATGTGTGGCCTCCTCAATCCCCAAATCCTGGTATGTGTGGCCTCCTCAATCCCCATATCCTGATATGTGTGGCCTCCTCAATCCCTCAATCCTGGTATATGTGGCCTCCTCAATCCCCAAATCCTGGTATATGTGGCCTCCTCAATCCCCAAATCCTGGTAAGTGTGGCCTCCTCAATCCCCAAATCCTGGAATGTGTGGCCTCCTCAATCCCCAAATCCTGGTAAGTGTGGCCTCCTCAATCCCCAAATCCTGGTATGTGTGGCATCCTCAGTCCCCAAATCCTGGTATGTGTGGCCTCCTCAATCCCCCATTCCCGGTATGTGTGGCCTCCTCAATCCAAGTATCCTGGCATGTGTGGCCTCCTCAATCCCCCAATCCTGGTAAGTGTGGCCTCCTCAATCCCCCAATCCTGGTATGTGTGGCCTCCTCAATCCCCAAATCCTGGTATGTGTGGCCTCCTCAATCCCCAAATCCTGGTATGTGTGGCCTCCTCAATCCACCAATCCTGGTAAGTGTGGCCTCCTCAATCCCCCAATCCTGGTATGTGTGGCCTCCTCAATCCCCAAATCCTGGTATGTGTGGCCTCCTTAATCCCCAAATCTTGGTATGTGTGGCCTCCTCAATCCCTCAATCCTGGCATGTGTGGCCTCCTCAATCCCCCAATCCTGGTAAGTGTGGCCTCCTCAATCCCTCAATCCTGGTATGTGTGGCCTCCTCAATCCCTCAATCCTGGTATGTGTGGCCTCCTCAATCCCCAAATCCTGGTATGTGTGGCCTCCTCAATCCCCAAATCCTGGTATGTGTGGCCTCCTCAATCCCCCAATCCTGGTATGTGTGGCCTCCTCAATCCCCCAATCCTGGTAAGTGTGGCCTCCTCAATCCCCAAATCCTGGAATGTGTGGCCTCCTCAATCCCCAAATCCTGGTATGTGTGGCCTCCTCAATCCTCCATTCCTGGTATGTGTGGCCTCCTCAATCCAAGTATCCTGGCATGTGTGGCCCCCTCATCCCCCAATCACTGCACACATAAAACAATAAACACCCATGGGAGTGGAGAAGAGGGAATATTCATGTCCCTTTAGCAGCGGGCACACGTAGTAGCTGCGGCAGGGGTACTACGTGTGCCCTGCTCCTCCACTGCCGGAACCCGCTCCTCTGCCGCCGCAACCTCCTACTCACGTATGCTCCTCGTTCCCATGATGCTTGGGGCTCTCCCGGCTCACGGGCCCCCTACAGCCACGGGCCCCATAGCAGTGGCGTGGTCTGCCGCCATTGGCGGTACGCCACTGCTTGGACGGCTTCACTTTCAGGCCATAACCAGATAGGGCTTTGAACACCTCGGCCAGGTGCTCCAGGTGGTCTTCATATGTCTTTGAGGAGACGATTACGTCATCTAGATACAGCAGGACGGCTTCAACGTTTTTGTGTCCTAGGCAACACTCTTTTAACTGCTGGAAGGTTCCTGGGGCGTTGCAGAGCCCGAATTGCATGCAGTTGAACTCGCTGAGGCCTATTGGTGTTGTAAACACGGTCTTTTCTCTTTCCGCCTCTGCCACAGGAACCTGCCAGTACCCACTGGTGAGATCCAAAGTGGAGAAATAGTTAGCTCAATGCTGCTAATGATTCCTCAATTCTGGGTAATGGGTAGGCGTCCTTATGTGTAATGCGGCTAATCTGCCTGTAATCAACACACATCCTCATTGTACCATCTTTCTTTCTAACGAGAACTAATGGAGCTGCCCAGGGGCTACAACTATCTCTGATCACCCCAGCCTCCTTCATCTCCCGTAACATTCCTTTGGCACATTGATAGTGAGCTGGAGGTACAGGCCGGTACCTCTCTTTGTAATAGGTAGATGATCTCCCATGGGGATATGATGTTGGACCCCTTTTACCTGCCCAAAATCTAGTGGGTGCTTGCTGAAGACTCGCTCATATTCTTGGACCACCCTGTATACTCCATGCTTTTGGTGCAAAGGGGTGGAGTCAGTGCCCACTTGTAGCTTCTGACACCAATCCTCCATCTGCCCCTTGGAGCCATTATCCTCCGCCGGTTTGGATGGAGGCAAGGGTTCCACTGTCTTTATTGCATTGTTACTGACAGTGAACAGCTTAGCAAGGGTAGCATACCGGGGTAAATGGACCTCTTTCTCCCCACAATTCAGGATGCGTATCGGTACTCTCCCCTTGCAGACATCGACTACCCCCCTGGCTGTCAAGATGGTGGGCCTACTATCAGAGTACACGGGTTCTACCAGGGCCTGATAATCTTGACCCCTGAGACGATTTCTGCCCGACACCATATTAACATTTCACTCCTAGGGGGCATTGCAATGGGGAATGGATCACTCATTCTGACACTGCCAACTTCTCCTCCAGACAGCTCTACCTGTTGTCTTTTCATCAGGGCTCTGATTTCCTTCTGCAGAACTCGTTGCTGACTGGAACTGGCAGTCTCTGCGACCTGTTGCAACAAAAGAATAATTTCCCCAAGACAATTCTCTATCACATTGGTGCCTATAGTTATCATAGGATGACTTTCTCGGCGATCAATATCAACAATAATCATTCCTTGTGATGGCAATTCTGCTCCGCCAACTTTTATGGTCACCTCTTTATACCCCACCTGAGGCAAGGGCTGACCATTGCTGGCATAGATACTAAGATGTTCATCTGGACAGCGGGTAATGTCTGAATCAGTCCAGTATTGTTTATAAAGGATATATGGAATCGTTGTCACCTGGGACCTAGTGTCCAGCAGTGCGTTCATCAGGATGCCATCAAGCATGACAGGTAGGACCGGCCGTCCTCCCACATACTTGTCTCACCAGCTTTGTGGGCCTGGTCGCCTTACTCCTGGGCGTTGGCCCTCTGCACCAGGGGTTGCTCGTTTTAAATTGCAGAATCTTGCGAAGTGCCACGCCTTTTGACAGCGGCAGCAGATGGGTTGTCCGTCCTGGTTGTAGCGATCACTGTTCCTCCGTCTGGTCGGTGGAATTCTTCTCTGTCGTCGCCACGGGACATCATCTGGACTGGAAGCCAGCTGGATCCTTTCCTTTGGAGACACTTGCATGGCCTGCATGGTTTTGGTAAGTGTAGCCATACTTTTGGCCAGCTCCTGGACCTGAAGGCGTAGGTCTGCAGACAGGTCATTATCTAGGGCAGTGGTTCTTAACCTTGTTTGAGGTACCGAACCCATCAGTTTCAAATGCACATTCACCGAACCCTTCTTTAGTGATAAATCAAATATGATTTTTTTCCAAATTCAAGACATAGGTATATGTTTTTTTACTGGTACACAAAATGAACCGTGCATGAACATCACCTTGATCAAAGAACAAAACCAACACAGTGCATGAACTCACAACAAATTACATACCTGCAAATCAGTGAGACTTCTGCTGTTGTTTTTGAGAGACCAGTTCAGATATGCGTGGCTTCACCTTGGCTAGTGCTACTCTCATGTCATTTTCATAGCAAAGTCTGTTCCTTTTCTTTGTTTTTATGTCCAGCATCCTCGAAATGGATTGTTCGCAGGGATATGCTGCAACAAATGGTATAAAAAATTCCAGGGCTTTCTTAGCAATAATTGGGTACTTTTCCAACTGTCCACACCAAAACGTTGAGAGTGTTGTTGTTCGGAAGAGTTGCAGTTGAACCTGGCTCTGCTGAATTTCAATGATTTTGTCGAGGTATTCATAATTGACATCTGCTGTCTCAACAGCAAACGTGAATGGCTGTCTCACCCATGCTGGATATGACTCTCTTGAAGGGAAATATCCGTCGAGAAACTTTGCAAGCTCATGTAAGTGCGTGGCAATTGTTTGCTTCAGTTCCATGGATACAGAAATGTCTCCGATTCCAGACACATCTTCGATCTTACTTACACAGTCGTCCAGAAGTGGAAAGTTTGCGAAGTTATTGTTCTCTGTTCGTCGTTTCCATAACGGTAGTTTTCTATGAAAAGCCTTCAGGTTTTCTTCTGTTTCCATGATGTTGACTCCACCACCCTACATCTGCTGATTGAGATGATTTAGAGCTGCAAATATATCAGCCATGTACGCTAAAATGAGAATGAACTCAGGATTTTTGAAGCAATCTGCATGACAATGTTGGTGCTCTTGCAAAAACAGGGCTAATTCCACACGCATGGCAAAAACACGATTCAGCACCTGTTCCCGGGATAACCACCGAACATTAGAATGGTATAGGAGTACCTCGAATTCAGAGCCTATTTCTTTACACAGCTCACTGAAGATGCGGTGCCTCAGAGCACTATTTCGCACATAGTTCACACATTCCACTACAGTTTTAAATACTTCTGCCATTTTTGGAGGCAAGGTTTTTGTTGCCAACGCATGCCTGTGCAGAATACAATGCGTAACAATGATGTGTGGTGCATCGGCTTTTACTAGCGCACCAAAACCAGACTTTCTTCCCAGCATGACTGGAGCTCCGTCCGTACAAACTGCAGAAACCATATCCCATGAAAGATTGTTGTCTCTAAGGAAGTCATGCACAAGCTTCTTCACATCGGCTGCCTTGGTTGCTGTTGTAAGAGGCTTACAAAATAAAAACTCTTCTTTTATCATGTTGCCTTTCACACAGCGCACGAAAACAGCAAGCTGGCTTAGATTAGAAACGTCTGTGGTCTCGTCAAGTTGAAGGCTGAATTTTGCCGGACTTGAAATTAGATCTGCGACTACTTGAGCCAAGATGTCTTTACTCATGCACTCTATTCTGTTACTGATGGTGTCATTTGAAAGAGGAATTTGGGATAATTTACCTTCGGCCGCTGTTCCGAGTATCAGATTCGCCATCTTTAAGGCTGCTGGTTTTATGAGTGTTTCACCGATGGTGTGCGGCTTGCCCTGCTTTGCGATCAGATAAGCATCGCACGATGCGGTGAGGATCGGTTTGTTCACGGGTACAAATCCAAGAGCAGGCAGAGTGGCCCTTTCATCGAATCTGGCTATTTTCACCTTGAATTCAGCAATCGTTGTGTTCTTGTATTCCCCATCTCCATGCAGCTTCAAGAAGTGTTCCTTCAGTTTTGCCGGTGCGAGACTAGAGTTGCTCAACTTGGCATTGCAAATCATGCAGATAGGACGCTGACTCCCATCACGTTCCGTGATACATGTGAATATATGTTGTACATATTCGTCCGACCACTTTCTTTTTTTGCTCGACATAGTTAGTATGGATTACTGAGCACACTAAATTCCCCACAGCACTGATTGGCCAATTAATGTAACTTGATCATCTGCAGCAAGTGATGGCCAAGCGGGGCGTGTCATCACGAATTTACTTAATGAGTCGGGTGTGTCTTGACCTCCGTGGAGGAGGCTCCACCGAACCCCTGAGACCGATTCACCGAACCCCTAGGGTTCGATAGAACCCCGGTTAAGAACCACTGATCTAGGGCCTGCGCATCAGCCTCCACAGGTGCCGGGGAAAAGGACGCCACCTCCTGGTGGTATGTTATAGCTGGGCGCCGGAGGGATGCAGTGCCACCTGCGGTCGGTTCTCGTAGCACCCGGATGGCTCGGTCTTTAAATTGTGCAAAGTCCAGATCAGGGTTTTACTGAGCCATAATGCGCAGCTGTGTCCAGTGGGGGTTAGACAGGAGCCCCTCGATAAACTGCTCAGTTAGCAATCTGTCCTCGTCTCGCACACTGTCGGGGTCTACCTGTTTAATGGCCCGCAGCACCTCCTGCAGGTTTAGATCATAGTCCCGTAAACTGTCCTGCACCCCTTGTTTGCACCCGTAGAACTTCATTTTAATCTCTGCTGCTGTGCAGGTGTCAAAGGTATCCTTCAACCTGGCCAGTATTTCCTTAACAGTGCTTTTGTCCCTGCCCGGCCAGGACTTCACCTCTCTCTGGGCTGCATCGATTAGCCGGCCTACAAGGATGCTGAATTTTTGCTCCTCAGACAGGGGGTACACTTTAAACAAGCTGCACAGTCGCTCCTCAGAGTTGCTCAGGGTGTGCGACTCCCCTGAGTACTGGGGCAACCACGCCGCCCCTGGTATATACGGCATTGATAGCGGCATTACAGTGGCGTCGGCCCGCCCGCGGCTGTATCCTCTCCCAGGTTGGGCACCTTCCTCCCCCCTAGTGAACCTCAGCCAGGTCCTGGGTTTCTGCTGACGTACCAGTATGCTGCTATGCAGGCGAGAGCGATCACTTACCCGGTGGTTCCGGATCGGGGCCTCCTGCTTCCCCTTGGCTGACAGCAAATGACGTGGTGACACAGTTCAGTAAAGTCTATGGCACACAGTACCCGGTTATACCGGGCTTCCTGAATCCTGTTCATGACGCCAAGTTGACGCGCCCTCTGGGCCGTGGGGTACTCGGTAGCCGGGCCGGTCAGTGCTAGGGGATGTCACAGTGGCGGTGACCCTGTCCGTGACCAAGGGCGGTCAATAAAAAGGGGATTATAGTTTTTATAGTTTAATGTTCATGACGCCACCTTGGTATGCGGCTATATGGAGCCGCCGCTGTGGTACAGATCCTTTGGAGCTGATGGTGATGCAGCAGAGTTTGGACAGCTCTCCACAGGCAGAGCTTAGCTCCAGGGCAGGAAATGGTTATAGATGTTGCTGTGCAGTGTAATGCAGGGGATGGTGCAGATAATAACCAGTCCACAACTTAATGGCGGTTTCCTCTTATCTTTACTTGTGGTGGTTAAGCAGATTGGGGCACGGGTACTAGCTTGTAGTAGAGGTCTGGGCGGCCTGGAAGGAAGTTGGGAATCCACCTCGCCAGGTGGAGTTGGAGGCCTTCCCTTTGCACTAATCTCTTTGGCACTGCTGCTTATAGCTGTGCTGTGGCCCTCATCCCTGAGTAAAACGTCTTTGTGCTCACCCGTATGGCAGGCAGCTCGGGCCTTCCTGGAGTGTCGCTCCCACGTGGCGGTGCTGGGCCCTATGTGCTGCGGAGCCTCCAGGCGTCTGATGGGGCCAGGAGACCTGCAGTCTCCTGCCCTCTGGTTTCTGCTATATTACTGGGATACTTGTTACCCCCATTGCGGTTCCATGTGCATATAAAGGTACAGTATAACATGTGTATACAGAGCAACACTTATGTCTTGTACATGTTGAAGGGATACCAGTTTATAGATGCGACTTGCCTCATTATTACAATAGATATCTGAATAGAGATGAGCGAACCCGAGCGTGAAACTTCGGCATTCGTACCGGACAGTTAGTGTGTGGTGCTAAACACTGTACATTGATTTTTCCCCGGAAGTCCGTTGCAATGTTTTGAGTTTCGGGAAAAAGAAAGAGAGAGAGGAAGAGAGAGAGAGAATTTTTTTCCTCCATGAGTCCGCTCATCCCTACATCTGAAATGAGCCTTAATCAGATCCACATGATGATCAAATGTAGATACGTGCAAACATTACAAACATCTGTTCTTTATCTTATTTTCTGAAAACCTCACTTCCATCCGGTGTCTGGTTTGTCCAAATTTATTTTCATTGTTTTATTTTTGACCGGTTGATTTGATTGATTTTGCAAAGTTGAGATTCCCTTAATGTGTCATAAGAAAATGACCTGTTGCTTTAAATCAGGTTTTTATGTTAAATATGATTTTAAAAAAGTTTTGATCTTTTTTTTATCATGATATGGGGTTTTATTATTTTAATAAGAAATCTTGTAAGTTTCATGGTTTACACTAAGCTTTATACTAGACTAAACTTTGCTATACTTATAGTTCTTTTCAGCAGGTGCATGGACATAGGCAGCAATTGACTGGCTCTGGCTACTACTTCTAAAGAAGTGTTTTATGGGCCTGCTCTGATGTGGGGAAAAGTCATTGTACAGGGTGGGAGAGGAGGTGAGCTGTTACTCCGCCTACTTTGAATTGTATATCATGTGTTATGTATAGTGCGGCGCCCCTGCGGGAGCAGTTGCCACAGAGGTACTGCGTCTCAGCCAGAGGTAGCACCTAAACTTGGAATAATTCCAAATACCACTTGCAAATATACACTACCGTTCAAAAGTTTGGGGTCACCCAGACAATTTTGTGTTTTCCATGAAAGCTCATACTTTTATTTATCAAATGAGTTGCAACATGAGCAGAAAATATAGTTCAGACATTGACAAGGTTAGAAATGATGATTTTTATTAGAAAGAATAATTTTCTCCTTCAAACTTTGCTTTCGTCAAAGAATGCTCCCTTTGCAGCAATTCCAGCATTGCAGACCTTTGGCATTCTAGCGGTTAATTTGCTGAGGTAATCTTGAGAAATTTCCCCCCATGCTTCCTGAAGCCCCTCCCACAAGTTGGATTGGCTTGATGGGCACTTTTTGCGTACCATACGGTCAAGCAGCTCCCACATCAGCTCAATGGGGTTGAGATCTGGTGACTGCGCTGGCCACTCCATTACAGATAGAATACCAGCTGCCTGCTTCTTCCCTAAATAATTCATGTATAATTTAGAGGTGGCTTTGGGTCATTGTGCTGTTGCAGGATGAAATTGGCTCCAATCAAGCGCTGTTCACAGGGTATGGCATGGCATTGCAAAATGGAGTGATAGCCTTCCTTATTCAAAATCCCATTTACCTTGTACAAATCTCCCACTTTACCAGCACCAAAGCAACCCCAGACTATCACATTACCTCCACCATGCTTGACAGATGGTGTCTGTGTGATCGAAACATATCAAACTTTGATTCGTCTGTCCATAAAACTTTTTTCCAATCTTCCTCTGTCCAATGTCTGTGTTCTTTTGCCCATATTAATCTTTTCCATTTATTAGCCAGTCTCAGATATGGCCTTTTCTTTGCCACTTTGCCCTGAAGGCCAGCATCCCGGAGTCGCCTCTTCACTGTAGACGTTGACACTGGCGTTTTGCGTGTACTATTTAATGAAGCTGCCAGCTGAGGAGCTGTGAGGCGTAGATTTCTCAGGCTAGAGACTCTAATGTCCTTGTCTTGTTGCTCAGTTGTGCAGCGGGGCCTCCCACTTCTCTTTCTACTCTGGTTAGAGCCTGTTTGTGCTCTCCTTTGAAGGGAGTAGTACACACCGTTGTAGGAAATCTTCAGTTTCTTGGCAACTTCTCGCATGGAATAGCCTTCATTTCTAAGAACAAGAATAGACTGTTGAGTTTCACATGAAAGTTCTCTTTTTCTGGCCATTTTGAGAGTTTCATAGAACAAACAAATGTAATGCTCCAGATTCTCAACTAGCTCAAAGGAAGGTCAATTTTATAGCTTCTCAAATCAGCCAAACCATTTTCAGCTGGGCTTACATACTTGTGCAAGGGTTTTCTAGGGTTTTCTAAACATCCATTAGTCTTCTTACACAGTTAGCAAACACAATGTACCATTAAAACACTGGAGTGGTGGTTGTTGGAAATGGGCCTCTATACACCTATGTAGATATTGCAATAAAAACAAGACGTTTGCAGCTAGAATAGTCATTTACCACATTAACAATGTATAGAGTGTATTTCTGATTCATTTAATGTTAGCTTCATTGAAAAAAAATGTGCTCTTCTTTCAAAAATAATGAAATTTCTAAATGACCCCAAGCTTTTGAACTGTAGTGTATAATAACATTCTTTATTGAAAAATGATAATTAAAAAATCATTATTAGATGATCACAAAGTTTAAAAAGGATTTTTAAGAGGAAAGAGGATGAAACAAAAAAATCATCAAGCACATATAGACAATAATGAATTCCCAGTGGACTCTAATTCCTATGGGTAAGTATTTATAGAAAAAGGACTAGGTAGAGTAGTAGTAGTGACATCTCCCATACCAGCTGGTAATATACTAGAGAATGTGGCCATACAAATGAAGTCATAGGTCATATGCCATATTAGTGAAGGCCCTAAGGTTTGAATACAATAGTATGGCTCACAAAAAGGATCTATATGGAGAGAATAACAGAATGATGCTTGCCCTAAGGCCAGCACCGACCCAGGCCATTTAACTTACCCATCAGGAATATCGCTGCGTGCAGTCCCGTGCCAAAAGTAACGCCCCAACGCGCGTTTCGCACACCCAGTGCTTTCTCAAGGGTGCTCGACCCGAGCAACGAGCCCAATGTTAGTCTATGGGAGACCCGAGCATTTTTGCGGCGGCACCCCCGGCAGTCTGTAGAAAGCCTAAAAAGTGCCCAAAACGATAGTAACAGTGCTCAAAATTCATGGGGACAGCATGGGCATCGCCCCAGGAAGCATTTCTGACCCCCAGGTCACTGCTGTCAACAACGTGGTCAGAGGTATCAAGCCACTTTTACGGGCTCACAATAAAATGTTCAAAAACGAAACTGAAACGGTAAGGAACTTCCTTTCCAGGGTAAAGACTTGTGTATAAGGTAAAATAAATAACCAAAAACAAAAATACTCCTCCACACCTTGGGCTATGTTCACAAGTAGCATTTTTTACGCGTTTTTGCACTTTTGTATTGCTTTCAACTGTGACAAATGCATTCACCGGGAAATGTCATTTTAACATTTTACAATCTTATCTGGCCATGTGCTGTGTGACACATGCATACAGTGCTGAAAAGACATGGGAACAGCATGGGGAAGACCCCTGTAAGCATCTCTGACACCCAGGTCACTGCCTAAAAGTGTGCCCATCAGAAGTGATCCTTGCCGCATCAGAAGATGCAGACTTGCAACTATCCCCGTGCAAGTCCTTGTCCCAAAGCAGTGTTCAATTGTACCTCCCGCATTCCTTGCAATGCAAGCGCAAGTATGCAGCCTGCCACCCACCCACCCCCAGGCTGCAATACCATACTGCTAGCTTGCACTTGAAATGGGGCCTTTTAGTTTGGAGGAGGCCGAAGCTGGCCACTACCTCATGGCTGCTTCGGCAGCGAAGTATCCATACTCAGTCCCCAGCCACCCGGCGGCCCGGTGTCCACGCTCGGTCCCCAGCCGCCAGGGGGCGGCCGGGTGTCCATACTCGGTCCCCAGCCGCCCCGCGGCTGGGTGTCCACACACGATTCACAGCCGCCTGGGGGCAGCCTGGTGTCCATAAACGGTCCCCAGCTGCCCCTATTTCTCCTTGGAAGTTCCCCCACACTTTTCTTAGCCCGGCCTGCTTTAGGGCAGCATTGGACGAGCCCACCAGAGAACCAGACTCCTCCGGTGGGCCCTGACTTCTCCATCAGGAGAGTTGAGAGTGCCAAGGTGAGGAGCATGATGATGATGATAGAAGTTAGCATCTGCTTTGTTTTCTTGGAATGCAAGCGCATGTATGTAGTAGAGGCTAGGCCTGAGGTGGTCAGTGTTTTGGCGCATATCCTACCTCCTCCAAGGATTGCTCGATGTTTTCCTGCTACTATCCCAGTTCTATGACTCCTGCTAAAACAAAGCTTCAGGTGATGAATGATTGATGAGGTGGTGGCAAAGGAGAAAGAGCAGGAGGAACAGGGACCATTCACATCAATATCAGGCAGGTCAACCACACATGTCTTGTAGGATATGTTTCTGTACCAAAAAGAGCGGTTCGGCTACACAGTTATAGGGCATGCAGTGAGTGCAATGCCTACCAAAAATTACGAGGCACCCCAATGCCCCTTGGAAGTGACATGGAGGCCAGAGGGCCTTAACTAAACCATTTTTTCCATTTATAGCAACTGGGTCTCCTGTGCACTGTTGGCCTAAGCAGTGAATGGAAGGCTTTCCAAAAATTATGAGGAACTGCAATGCCCCTTGAAATAGACGTGGATTACAGCGTACTAAAACCCTTCTAACCATTATTGGGGAGTGGGTCTCCCTTAGTGTTCGCCTATGCATTGAAAAGCAATAGCTGACCAAAATTAGGAGGAAATGCAATGTCCGTTGGAAGAAAGGTGGAGGTCGCAGTGGAATAAAAAGACAATATCAATGCCCCTTGGAAAAGTGGTGGAGGTCGCAGTAGCTTAACAAGATGGTTTTTATGCCCCTTGGAAGAGACGTGGAGGTCGCAGTAGCTTAACAAGATGGTTTTAATGCCCCTTGGAAGAGACGTGGAGGTCGCAGTAGCTTAACAAGATGGTTTTAATGCCCCTTGGAAGAGACGTGGAGGTCGCAGTGGAATAAAAAGACAATATCAATGCCTCTGGGAAAAGTGGTGGAGGTCGCAGTAGCTTAACAAGACGGTTTTAATGCCCCTTGGAAGAATGGAAGAATGATGGAGGTCGCAGTGGAATAAAAAGATAATATCAATGCCCCTTGAAAAAGTGGTGAAGGTCGCAGTAGCTTAACAAGACGGTTTTAATGTCCCTTGAAAAAGTGGTGGAGGTCGCAGTAGCTTAACAAGACGGTTTTAATGCCCCTTGGAAGAGATGTGGAGGTTGCAGTAGCTTAACAAGACGGTTTTAATGCCCCTTGGAAGAGACGTGGAGGTCGCAGTGGAATAAAAAGACAGTATCAATGCCCCTTGGAAAAGTGGTGGAGGTCGCAGTAGCTTAATAAGATGGTTATAATGCCCCTTGGAAGAGACGTGGAGGTCGCAGTAGCTTAACAAGATGGTTTTAATGCCCCTTGGAAGAGACGTGGAGGTCGCAGTGGAATAAAAAGACAATATCAATGCCCCTTGGAAAAGTGGTGGAGGTCGCAGTAGCTTAACAAGACGCTTTTAATGCCCCTTGGAAGAGACGTGGAGGTCGCAGTGGAATAAAAAGACAATATCAATACCCCTGGGGAAAATGGTGGAGGTCGCAGTAGCTTAACAAGACGGTTTTAATGCCCCTTGGAAGAGACGTGGAGGTCGTAGTGGAATAAAAAGACAATATCAATGCTCCTTGGAAGAGACGTGGAGGTCGCAGTAGCTTAACAAGACGGTTTTAATGCCCCTTGGAAGAGACGTGGAGGTTGCAGTAGCTTAAAAGGACGGTTCTAATGCCCCTTGGAAGAGACGTGGAGGTCGCAGTAGCTTAACAAGATGGTTTTAATGCCCCTTGGAAGAGATGTGGA
The DNA here is from genome assembly GCF_046119375.1 of Phyllobates terribilis. Classification (NCBI taxonomy): domain Eukaryota; kingdom Metazoa; phylum Chordata; class Amphibia; order Anura; family Dendrobatidae; genus Phyllobates; species Phyllobates terribilis. Next base: position 941,065,811 of record NW_027362762.1, read on the forward strand.
GGTCACAGTAGCTTAACAAGATGGTTTTAATGCCCCTTGGAAGAGATGTGGAGTTCGCAGTGGAATAAAAAGACAATATCCATGCCCCTGGGAAAAGTGGTGGAGGTCGCAGTAGCTTAAAAAGACGGTTTTAATGCCCCTTGGAAGAGACGTGGAGGTCGCAGTAGCTTAACAAGACAGTTTTAATGCCCCTTGGAAGAGACGTGGAGGTCGCAGTAGCTTAACAAAACGGTTTTAATGCCCCTTGGAAGAGACGTGGAGGTCGCAGTGGAATAAAAAGACCATATCAATGCCCCTTGGAAGAGATGTGGAGATCGCAGTAGCTTAACTAGACGGTTTTAATGCTCCTTGGAAGAGACGTGGAGGTCGCAGTAGCTTAACAAGACAGTTTTAATGCCCCTTGGAAGAGACGTGGAGGTCGCAGTGGAATAAAAAGACAATATCAATGCCCCTGGGAAAAGTGGTGGAGGTCGCAGTAGGTTAACAAGGCAGTTTTCATGCCCCTTACAAGAGCCATGCAGTACAGCATATTAAAAACATTATTCCCATTATTGGGGAGTGGGTCTCCCATAGTCTTTGCCTATGCCTTCCAAGCAAAAGCTGCCAAAACTTAGGACGGAGGAACTTGCAATGCTGGCAACACGGACCACGGTCACCCAGGTGGTATAGTGGTGGTGGAAGCTGAGGATAAGGAGAAGAGCAAAATACAGCCGAAATGAGGAAGCGTATACCCATGTGTGGGTGTGAAGCGGTGCATGGGAATACACCTCCCAAAATAGCACAGTGGATTTGACTTTATGTTACTCTGCTGTCATTTAGTGGTGATGAGAAGTCTGGCCCAATCCAGCCCTTGTTCATTTTGATAAGGGTCAGCTTGTCAGCATTGTCAGTTGACAGGCGAGTCGCTTATCAGTTATAATTCCCCCAGCGGCACTAAAAACACGCTCCGATAACACGCTAGCGGCAGGGCAGGCCAGGACCTCCAAGGCGTACAGAGCGAGTTCATTCCAAGTGTCCAGCTTGGATACCCAATAATTAAAAGGCACAGAGGAATCACGGAGGACGCTGGTATGGTCGGCAAGGTATTCCCTCACCATCTTTTGAAACTTTCTACTCCTTGTGAGAGTACCCCGCGCCTCAGGGCCTGTAAGCTGAGCGGGTCTCAGAAAACTGTCCCAGAATGTTGACAGTGTTCCCCTGCCTCTGCTGAATTGGAGTTGCGTCTCTCTCTCCTGTACGCCTTGGTTGGTCAACGAACTGTGACCTCTGCCGCTAACGTGTTCAGATGGGAATTTTTTTAACAATTCTGCAGCAAGGGCCTTCTGGTACTGCCCCATTTTTGTAGACCTCTCCACCTCAGGAATAAGAGAGTGAAAGTTCGCCTTGTAGCGGGGGTGTAAAAGTGTCACCAACCGGTAATGGCTGTCACCCAACATTTTGACAACGCGAGGGTCACAGTTAAGGCGGCGTAACATAAAGTCAGCCATGCGTGCCAGACTGGTAACGGGCAAGACTTCCGTGTCCTCACCAAGATGACGACTGACCATGCTCTCCTCCTCCTCCTCCCCCCTGTCCTCAGGCCACCCACGGTGAACCGACTGTATGACAGTTGTACAGTTACTACCCTCTACAGCGCATGATACCAGCTCCTGTTCTTCCTCCTCCTCCTTCTCTCCCTCATTGTCCCCCAATGCACGTTGGGATGAGATGAGGCTGGGCTGTGTGTAATCGCCCATTATGGGTTCTTGATCCATCTCATCATACTCTGGCTGCAATGCCTCCTCTTTAATTCTCTGCAGAGAGCATTGCAAAAGACAGACAAGTGGGATGCTGACGCTAATGATGGCGTCATCGCCACTCACCATCTTGGTGGACTCCTCAAAGTTTGTCAGAATGGTACATATGTCAGACATCCAGGTCCACTCCTGAGGTGTGGAGTCTGACCTGAATATCGACGGCCTTGTTGCAGCTGGTACTCCACAACTGCTCTCTTCTGCTCACAAATCCTTTGCAACATGTGGAGGGTAGAGTTCCAACGTGTGGGGACATCACACACCAGTGGGTGTGCCGGAAGCTGCAAACCCTGCTGCAACACAGCAAGGGCGGAAGAAGCTGTAGCTGGCTTCCGAAAATGAGCTGACAGGCGGCGTACTTTGACGAGCAGATCTGGCAACTCGGGGTACGATTTAAGAAACCGCTGAACCACGAGGTTAAGCACATGAGCCAGGCATGGTACGTGTGTGATCTCGCCTCGCCTCAGAGCCGCCACCAGGTTACGGCCATTGTCACACACGACCATGCCTGGATGTAGGTTCAGCGGTCTCAGCCACAGATCTGCCTGCTCTTTCACAGCTGTCCACAACTCACAAGCAGTGTGAGGTTTATCACCTAAGCTTATGAGTTTCAGCACAGCCTGTTGCCGCTTGGCTGAGGCAGTACTGCAGTGCTTCCAGCTTGTAACTGATGTGGTGATATCTGAGATGGAGGCTGAACATGAGGAGGAGGAGGAGGATGATGTGCAGGAGCTGTACACTGTGGGGGCAACTCTGACTGATATAGGGCCCGCAATCCTCGGTGTGGGGAGGATGTGTTCCGTCCCAAAGTCCGACTGGGTCCCGGCTTTCACTATGTTTACCCAGTGTGCCGTCAGGGAGATGTACCATCCCTGGCCACAAGCACTTGTCCACGTGTCCGTTGTCAGGTGGACTCTCCAAGTAACTGCGTTGTTGAGGACACGGCAGATGTTTTCGGACATGTGCTTGTGTAGTGCGGGGATGGCACACCGGGCAAAATAGTGTCGGCTGGGGACCGAGTACCGAGGGACGGCCACCGCTATAAGGTTGCGCAAGGATTCCCTCTCCACCAGCCTAAAAGGCAGGACTTCCAACGCAAGCCGTCGTGAAATGTGCGAATTTAGGACTGTGGCCTGTGGAGCGTTGGCTGCGAATTTGCGCTTTCGTTCAAAGCTTTGGGATATGGACAATTGAACGTTGCGGTGGGACGTGGACATGGATGCTGTTTCTTGAGAAACTGCTATAACAAGTGAAGACTGAGAGGAGGGGGCATCTTTGCATGCAGTATGGACAGGGGATTGCCTTGCATGCACTATAGGGGGTTCTATTACATGCACAACAGCGGAAGAAGCAGTGGTGACACCTGCTGACACTGGTCGTGGACCCTGGGGTTCACCCTACAAAGTCGGGTGATTTGCTGCCATGTGCCTGATCATGCTGGTGGTGGTCAGGCTAGTAGTTTTGTCACCCCTGCTGATGCTGGCATGGCAGGTGGTACAAATGGCCTTTTTGGGGTTATCTGCAGAGTTTTAAAAAAAATTCCAGACTCTGGAAGACCTACCGGTTGTACTGGCAACGTCCCTCGTGTTGGTGTTACGGGGAACTGTTGCCCGCCTTCTGTGTGCGGCCACCACACTGCTTCTTCCTGTCTGTTGGGGTACTCTGCCTCCCTCCCCCTGTGTGCTGCTGGCCTCGCTCTGTGTGTCCTCCTGCCACGTTGGGTCAGTTACTAGATTATCCACCACCTCCTCCTCTTCCACTTGCGCACCACGATCCTCCTCCTCACTTCGTGGCAACTGTGTCTCGTCATCGTCCACCTCTTGTGACAAATTGCAAGCATCGACTTCCTGTGGCCGTGGCTGTTCAAATATTTGGGCATCGCTACATGGGATCTCCTCTTCCACCACTTCAAGCAGAGCAGGCGAGGGGCACAAATATGGAAATGGACCAGGGAACAGCTCTTCAGAGTGTCCAAGTGTGGGATCAGTTGCTGTCTGAAGACACTCGGCATGGTGGGAGGAAGGAGCATCAGGGTGAGGAGGAGTATGCGGTCGAGACTCACGGCTACTAAAACTTGACCGTGTGGAAGACAGACCGGAGGTGGTAGTGCCCAGGTAACTGGAAGTATTATCTGCTATCCAGTTAATAACCTGTTCACACTGATCAGTTCGCAATACTGGTGTTGTAGTGTGCTTCACTAGTAATTCGGTCAAGAAGTGGGAGCGAGAGGATGGGGCTCTTGGTTGTGGCACATTTTCACCTTGGCCACGGCCCCGTCCTCTACACGCACCATCACCAGAACGTCCAGTTCCACATCCCTTGCCACGCGCCTTGCCCATTGTAAATGAAGTAAAATAGCTTACACTCACACTATCAATGGAAAAAGGGTAATAAAAAGGAGATTAGAACCATGGAAGAGGAAAACCACAGTTCTATTTGTCTGGCCTACACCAGAATCTTTTAAACAGATATATTTGTGACTGAACAGACAGGGAGACACTATTACTGTTTTTTTTATGTAAAACAGGCCAAAAGCTGGATAATACAGAGATTTAAACAGTGGAAGTACAAAACCACAGCTCTAATTCACTAGCATATGCTAGACTTTTTTAAATAGATATATTTGGGGCTGAACAGTCAGTGACACACTCAAACTGTTTTTTTTTATGTAAAAAAGACCTAAAAGTGGATAATACAGAGATTTGACCCGTGGAACTGCAAAACCACAGTTGTAGTTATGTGGCGTACACCAGAATCTTTCAAACAGATATATTTGTGTCTGAACAGTCAGGGAGACACTATTACAGTTTTTTTTTACGGCAAAAAATGCCAAAAGCAGGATAATACAGAGATTTGACTCGTGGAACTGCAAAAGCACAGTTCTATTTCTCTGGCCTACACCAGACTCTTTTAATCAAATATATTGGTGTCTGAACAGTCAGTGAGACACTATTACAGGTTTTTTTATTGCAAAAATGCCAAAAGCAGGATAATACAGAGATTTGACCTGTAGAACTGCAAAACCACAGTTATAGTTATGTGGCGTACACCAGAATCTTTCAAACAGATATATTTGTGTCTGAACAGTCAGGGAGACACTGTTACAGTTTTTTTTTAACGGCAAAAAATGCCAAAAGCAGGATAATACAGAGATTTGACCCGTGGAACTGCAAAAGCACAGTTCTATTTTTCTGGCCTACACCAGACTCTTTTAAAGAGATATATTGGTGTCTGAACAGTCAGGGAGACACTATTACAGTTTTTTTTACGGCAATAAATGCCAAAAGCAGGATTATACAGAGATTTGACCCGTGGAACTGCAAAACCACAGTTATACATATGTGGCATACACCAGAATCTTTCAAACAGATATATTTGTGTCTGAACAGTCAGGGAGACACTATTACAGGTTTTTTTTACGGCAAAAAATGCCAAAAGCAGGATAATACAGAGATTTGACCCGTGGAACTACAAAACCACAGTTCTATTTTTCTGGCATACACCAGACTCTTTTAAACAGATATATTGGTGTCTGAACAGTCAGTGAGACACTATTACAGTTTTTTTACGGCAATAAATGCCAAAAGCAGGATAATACAGAGATTTGACCCATGGAACTGCAAAACCACAGTTATAGTTATGTGGCGTACACCAGAATCTTTCAAACAGATATATTTGTGTCTGAACAGTCAGAGAGACTCAATTACCGTTTTTTTACGACAAAAATGCTAAAAGCAGGATAATACAGAGATTTGACCTGTGGAACTGTAAAAGCACAGTTCTATTTCTCTGGCCTACACCAGACTCTTTTAAACAGATATATTTGTGTCTGAACAGTCAGGGAGACACTATTACAGTTTTTTTTACGGCAAAAAATGCCAAAAGCAGGATAATACAGAGATTAGACCCGTGGAACTGCAAAACCACAGTTCTATTTTTCTGGCCTACACCAGACTCTTTTAAACAGATATATTGGTGTCTGAACAATCAGGGAGACACTATTACAGTTTTTTTACGGCAAAAAATGCCAAAAGCAGGAAAATACAGAGATTTGACCCGTGGAACAGCAAAGCCACAGTTATAGTTATGTGACGTACACCAGAATCTTTCAAACAGATATATTTGTGTCTGAACAGTAAGGGAGACACTATTACAGGTTTTTTTTTTACGGAAAAAAATGCCAAAAGCAGGATAATACAGAGATTTGACCCGTGGAACTGCAAAACCACAGTTCTATTTTTCTGGCCTACACCAGACTCTTTTAAACAGATATATTGGTATCTGAACAGTCAGGGATGTTATGCACACGCCCGGACTGCCTGGCGTGTGCGTGTTTAGTGATTCCACTGGACCAAGAACCGGAGAGTGCCTGGATGGGCGTAACTAAGTATCTACCCGATCCGACCAAGGTCGCACGACGGCTAACGATGCCTGTGCACCAGGAAGGAACCGAGCAGAGGGACCAGGTGCTACTCCAGGTCAGACCCCGGGCACGGCTGTTGACCCACACCGGAGAATACAAAAACAGGCAGGTGAGGCTGGCACACAGACTGGTGGGTATAGACAGGCATGGCTGGCATGCAGACAGGCGGGCACTGGTAAGCACGACTGGGATGCAGGCAGGGGGTGCTAGAAAGCACGGCTGGATTGCCGACAGGGAGGCACTAGCAGGTTGGAGCACAGACTGGATAAGGTCCAGTACAGACTGGGACTCAGGAACAGAACTGCAGATGCGGTAGACAAGCAGAGCAGAGCGAGACCGCCGGAGCGGTGAACAAGAGCAGAACAGGGCGAGACTGCCGGAGCGGTGAGCAAGAGCAGAGCGAGACCGCCTGGAGCGGTGAGAAAAGGCAGGGCAGAGCGAGACCGCTTGGAGCGGTGAGCAAAGGTAGAGCAGAGCGAGACCGCCTGGAGCGGTGAGCAAAGGCAGAGCAGAGCGAAGCCGCCTGGAGCGGTGAGCAAAGGCAGAGCAGAGCAAGGCCGCCTGAAGCGGTGAGGAAAGGCAGAGCAGAGCGAGACCGCCTGGAGCGGTGAGCAAAGGCAGAGCAGAGCGAGGCCACCTAGAGCGGCGAGCAAAGGCAGAGCAGAGCAAGGCTGCCTGGAGTGGCGAGCAAAGGCAGAGCAGAGCGAGGCCGCATGGAGCGGTGAGCAAAGGCAGAGCAGAGAAAGGCCGCCTGGAGCGGTGAGCAAAGGCAGAGCAGAGTGAGGCCGCCTGGAGCGGTGAGCAAAGGCAGAGCAGAGCAAGAACCGCCGGAGCGGTGAGCACGGCAGAGCAGGCAGGAACCGTCGGAGCGGTGAGCAAGGCAGAGCAGAGAGAAAGCGCCGGAGCGGTGAGCAAGGCAGAGCAGCAGAAACCGCCAGAGCGGTGAGCAAGGCAGAGCGGGCAGAAACCGCTGGAGCGGTGAGCAAGGCAGAGCAGGCAAGAACCACCGGAGCGGTGAGCAAGGCAGAGCAGGCAAGAACCGCGGGAGCGGTGAGCAAGGCAGATCAGGCAAGAACCGCCGGAGCGGTGAGCAAGGCAGAGCAGGCAGGAACTGCCAGAGCGGTGAGCAAAGGCAGAGCAGAGGGGACAGGGCTCTGTTCACACGGAACAGACTGAAAGGGAAAGGCAGAACCAGATACACACAAGATACTTGCAATGAAGTAGCGAGTGGACTCTAAACTCACTAACGGAAGTACAGCGACAACGAGTGGGAGTTAGGTGCAGGTTCAGACTCTGCAGAAAAAGGGGAGATACAGACATAGAGAAAAACAGGAAACAGGCTAGGAGAGTGTTCAGACAGGAACTGAGTGTTCAGACAGGAACTGACACTGCAGCGAGATACAGGAGCGAGTCTGGGTATGCTGCCCCCAGAGGGCGGGACGAACAGGCTAGGAGCGTGTTCAGACTGGCCTGGAAATACAGCCTCCAGGAAGGCGGACAGACAGGCAAGAAACACAGATAACAGATCTAGGTATGCGGCCCCTAGAAGGCGGGACGAACAGGCTAGGAGCGTGTTCAGACAGGCCTGGAAATACAGCCTCCTGGAAGGCAGACAGGCAGGAGAAACAGAACAGAACCTGGCACATTCAGAGTCAAGGAGCACACTGAATGATAAAGTTGCTCAGGCACCAGATTCCAGGTGAAGCTGGTTTAAGTATCCAGTGACTGACAGCAATAGGCTGAGGACGCATTGGGGGTGTGCCCACAGCAGCTGCAAGAAACAGGAAGTGACCGGGCCGCCGCCCTAAGCAGCCAGAACAGAGGCAAGCAGACAGCATGGAAAGAAGCCAGGCTATCAGACTGGACTGATGACCAAGTTTGCGATCTTGCATAGTGGGAGATGGTGCCCTATGCAAGAACGCCGCCAGGTATGTTACAAGGGAGAACTCTATTACAGTTTTTTTTTACGGCAAAAAATGCCAAAAGCAGGATAATACAGAGATTTGACCCGTGGAACTGCAAAACCACAGTTCTATTTCTCTGGCCTACACCAGACTCTTTTAAAGAGATATATTGGTGTCTGAACAGTCAGGGAGACACTATTACAGTTTTTTTTACGGCAAAAAATTCCAAAAGCAGGATAATACAGAGATTTGACCCGTGGAACTGCAAAACAACAGTTATAGTTATATGGCGTACACCAAAATCTTTCAAACAGATATATTTGTGTCTGAACAGTCAGGGAGACACTATTACAGTTTTTTTTTTGACGGCAAAAAATGCCAAAAGCAGGATAATACAGAGATTTGACACGTGGAACTGCAAAACCATAGTTCTATTTTCCTGGCCTACACCAGACTCTTTTAAACAGATATATTGGAGTCTGAACAGTCAGGGAGACACTATTACAGTTTTTTTTATGGCAAAAAATGCCAAAAGCAGGATAATACAGAGATTTGACCCATGGAACTGCAAAACCACAGTTCTATTTCTCTGGCCTACACCAGACTCTTGTAAACAGATATATTGGTGTCTGAACAGTCAGGGAGACACTATTACAGGTTTTTTTTACGGCAAAAAATGCCAAAAGCAGGATAATACAGAGATTTGACCTATGGAACTGCAAAACCACAGTTATAGTTATGTGGCGTACACCAAAATCTTTCAAACAGATATATTTGTGTCTGAACAGTCAGGGAGACACTATTACAGTTTTTTTTTATGGCAAAAAATGCCCAAAGCAGGATAATACAGAGATTTGACCCGTGGAACTGCAAAACCACAGTTCTATTTTTCTGGCCTACACCAGACTCTTTTAAACAGATATATTGGTGTCTGAATAGTCAGGGAGACACTATTACAGTTTTTTTTTACGGCAAGAAATGCCAAAAGCAGGATTATACAGAGATTTGACTCGTGGAACTGCAAAACCACAGTTATAGTTATGTGGCGTACACCAGAATCTTTCAAACAGATATATTTGTGTCTGAACAGTCAGGGAGACACTATTACAGTTTTTTTTACGGCAAAAGATGCCAAAAACAGGATAATACAGAGATTTGACCAGTGGAACTGCAAAACCACAGTTCTATTTCTCTGGCCTACACCAGTCTCTTTTAAACAGATATATTGGTGTCTGAACAGTCAGGGAGACACTATTACAGTTTTTTTTTACGGCAAAAAATGCCAAAAGCAGAATAATACAGAGATTTGACCCATGGAATTGCAAAACCACAGTTCTATTTCTCTGGCCTACACCAGACTCTTTTGAACAGATATATTGGTGTCTGAACAGTCAGGGAGACACTATTACAGTTTTTTTTACGGCAAAAAATGCCAAAAGCAGCCAGCCAGCCAATCACTGTAATACCCACAAACAACATGGCTGCGGCATTCCAGTGACTGGCTGGCAATCCCTGCATGTTCATTGGCTCTGTAAAGAGCGCCAAACGTGCAGGGCGGAGACCCGAGCTCCCGCCCGAGTAACCCGGAAATGCTCGGTGCTCGCCGAACATCCCGAGTAGTGAGATGCTCGGGCGAGTAACGAGCAGTGTCGAGCATGCTCACTCAACACTAGTTATCAGTCATTGTACAGGAGGGGGAGGAGGTTAGCTGTGACATCACCTATTTTGAATGGTGGATCCTGTGTTATCTACTGTATATAGAGGTGTTATCACTTATCAGTCATTGTACAGGAGGGGGAGGAGGTGAGCTGTGACATCACCTATTGTGAATGGTGGATCCTGTGTTACCTACTGTATATAGAGGTGTTATCAGTCATTGTACAGGAGGAGGTGAGCTGTGAAAAGTCTTCTGTACAGAACATGAAGTAAGAACCAAGTATTAGGTCTAGTGACCAGTGTGAAAGTGCATATTTTCAGATTTTTTATAGTGATTTGGAAAATTGAAAAAAAAAACATGAAAAATGTTTTCAAAAACAAATTTAACATAAAAACCTGATATAAACATTAGGCAATTTTCTGGTGACACTTTCCTTATGGGGCATGAAAAGTTTAACGTCAGCAGGTTGTTATGGTGGGGTAATGTAGAATACAGTCTGGCGATTGGCTCGTTGTCCGCTTTACAAATCTGAACATATAAAAAAAAGAATCTTATCCCTATGTTTCTCCAGTGTGAACTTAATCTGATATCGACTATTAACCAAGTGCTAGAAATGAATGAACATTGTACCACGTCTTTGTTTCAATATGATATCAAATAAGTTTACTTTTTTTTATGTAACAAATGATAAAAGATTGAGTAAACCATATAGGTTTTTGCACTTTATTTTTACAGCTTTTTTTGAACACTTTTGAAAACTTTTTTTTTCTTAGTCTCACTAGGGGCTTGACCCTGCGGTCTTTTGAACACTGTTACCCTATACCCTGTCAGTCTTCCATACTTTGGTATATTGTCCTGTCAACACTCTCCTTAACGCAATGGACGATCCCTTTATTAGTGGATCCAAAGAACTGCAAAAAATATATCGATATTCACCTCTTAGACCAGCTGTACTCTTCTATAGTCAGTGATGTCTTGCCTGTTAGTCTGTTGGAATTAGTAACTGCTGATTGGCTGCAGCACTCACTGGATGCTTGTGACTGTGACTGCGCCCCTGAGGGTTCGGTCGCCACAGAGGTATTGCATCTCAACCAGAGGTGTGGTATCTCACTCTCAGGTAAGGAAGGAGTATGGCTCAGGACCCTAACACTGCATTCACTACACCACATTTCCGGGGGACAGGGCGACAATGCTCCTAAGGGAGAGCACAACTGTCCCTGATCCCTGGCTGGAGTGGGGAGGAACCATTAGAGAGGGGGAACTAGGTAGTGGATGGGTGGAGGACATAGATCCTGGGAGCACTGGAGTAGGAGGTATAAAAGGAAGGAACCATTCTGGTTCAAGGGAGAGAGTCAGCTAGTGAGTAGTGGTGAGGAGGAGGTGTCAGGAGCAGAGGCTCTGTACGAGCTCTGCTCCACAGGCAGGCCTAGTCAAGAGGCCTGAGCCTGAAGGAGAAATGAGAGGAAAGAGGGAGCAGGAAGGCTCCAGGACAGAAACCGAAGGGACCCCAGGGGTACGGGCCATGCAGCTGCCACTCGTACGCCCGCCGCTGCCAGGAGGTAGGGGGATCAGGCCAGAAGAAAGGGAACCGGATCCCTCAGCCAGCAGAGACTACAGGGCTCGACTGGGAACCGGAGGCTGCAGCACTTTAAGTCAGCAGGCCGCCCACACCAGCCATCAGGAAAGTAGCCACATAGGGCCAGGGGACGGAACACACGTCGCCCGCCAAGGCCCAAGGACACTGGACAGAGGTGCCGCTAGGTGTGAGGTACAAGGAGAGAGGCCAGAGAAAGGTACACAGAACGGGGTCCTGAAAAGTGCTCTGGTGATACCTGAGGGTGGACTGAGCCCCTCACTGAGTACGCACAGCACGACGTGGGAAGTTATGATCTGCAGTATAACTTGGAAACTGACAACCGTGAGTAAAGACCCTGGGACTGCATCATCTTGTCTCAGTGTTTCTTACCACGCCAGCACTCACTGCACTGGGACGCCCCGCACAACCACCATCATTCACCTGCGCTGCCCTGAAGCTACACTCTTCCTGTGGGGAGTTATACTACACTAGCTGCACATACCACCAGCTTCAGTGGACTGCTCCGCAGCGGCGGTTCTCCATAACCGCAATCCACAGGTGGCGTAGTCGGACTATATAAACCTATACACATAGACTGCCACTGGTTTGACTGCCCTGGGTCACGGACCGGGTCGCCGCCACGGTGACTACAACCCCCAGCATTTACAAGGCCCGGCTCCGGGTGTCCCCACGGCCCAGGGGGCGCGTCAACTGCTGCAGCCAATCATTGCACTCAGTGTTTATGCTCTGGCAGATGGCACAAGACCAATGAGCCCAATGATTGGCTGCAGGGATCACGTGCTGAAGTCATGATGTCACCGCTGCCGCCTGGTCAACAAAGACTGGTGGGAAGTGACGCGCCCCCATGGGCCGTGGTGTACTCGGTAGCCGGGCCGGTCGGTGCTGGGGGATGTCACGGTGGCAGTGACCTGGTCCGTGACCCAGGGTTGTCAATAAAAAGGGGATTAGAGTAAAAGGAAAATAAAGTTTTTATATATATTGTTCGTGACGCCACCTGTGGTATGCAGCTATATGGAGCCGCCGCTGTGGTGCAGATCCTCTGGAGCTGATGGTGACACAGCAGAGTTGGTTCAGCTCTCCACAGGTAGAGCTTAGCTCCAGGGCAGGATGTAGTAATACTAAGAGGTAGCTGTGGTTGGTGCAGTGTGGTGCAGGTGATGGCGCAGATAATAATTCTAGGACACAGTGGGGGTGCAGTCTTCAGATTTACTCACAGTTCTCAGATTCCAAGTTCCCAGCACCAGGGTAACCTCCCACGCCGTCCTGTGTTTACCAAGGGAGGGGTTCAGCAATCTCCCAGGTATCTCAGGAATACTTAACAGGACCCCATTCTGTGTGCCTTCCTCGGTCGTCTTCCTGCACTGGCTCTCACCCTCTTGCCCTGCGCCTCCAGTGTCCCAAGCCTGTAGTCTCGGATTTTGGCAGGCAACGTGCAGTCCCCACCTTTTTGGCGATATAGTTGCGGTAGTGAACAGCTGCACCCTGAAAGTACAGTAGCCTCCGGTTCCTAGCTGAGCCTTGTAGTTCTCCACTAGTTAGGGGCCGGTCCCCTCTTCGGCCTGATCCCTCCACGTCCGTGTAGATTCAGGCGTACGGGTGGCTTCCGCACTCGCCGTGCCCCTGGGATCCCCTCTGTTCCTGGATCCTTCCCTCTGCTCCCGTTCTCTTCCAGCCTGTCCTCCTGGGCCTCTCAGTCTAGGCCCGTTCCTCTCTCCTCTCTTTCTGAGCAGAGCTCCTACAGAGCTCCTGCTCCCATTCCTTCTCCTCTCAGACTGAACTCCTCTGTCTGACTGACTTCCTACAAGATGGTTCCCCTTTTTATACTCCTACTCAAAGTGCTCCCCTGTCCTGCTTCTTCCACCCACACCCACAACAGAGTTCCCCCTCTCTCGGTTCCGCCCACTTCCAACCAGGGACAGGGCTCACCATAAGCCAGTGTATCTTGCCCCGCCTGCTAATCTGGAATGGTGTAGTGTTAGATGCAAGTGGGTGGGTCCCGGGCAGTACTCCCTCCTTACCTGAGAGTGGGGTACCACACCTCTCAGTGAGATGCAGTACCTCTGTGGCGACTGAACCCACAGGGGCGCCACATAAGCAGTGGTGAGACAGCACTGGAGCACCAGGGGAGAACTAATAACAATTTTGTTGGAATCTCATTTCCACCCAACACCATGTTGCGAGGGTGTGATTTGGTCACAGCTGGTGATGACTGTATTACAGACCCTGTCGAAGGATCTGTGGATGGCATGGATAATAAGGTAGACATGAGATGGTAAAACACAGCTATTAAAACTTTTTACTGTTTACAGGAAAAAAAACATTAACAATTCTTGGTCTACAAAAAGATGGCGGCCAAACTCATCAACCCAAACTCCGGCTGCGCATAATTAGTGCATAATCTATGGGGTCGCCCATTAACTAACTTTTACTCTACCTTTGGTAAACTTCCTTCCGCAGTTCTGTGACTCTCTGCCTCCTCAGGAGCTCACGCGCTGGCAGGGCATACATTTCTTTTTGATCTGGCGGCACTAATCCTGTCTTGCTGCATCACAATGTCTATGTGAACCCATCACCCTCCTGGCACTCTGGCGTGATGGGAGCCTTCATCTCCTTCCATGCATTCATGATGTTTGGGATGTCCTTGGCCTTTTTTCCCTGGGTCTGGTCTGCCTGTGGTCTAATCATCACATTTTCCATGCTTATCCTCCTAGTTTCTAGGAAGGCAATAGAATATAGTCCAGGACTCAGGTTTCGGGTTCAGAGCGATAAACAGAATGCTAATGTAGCACCCCGAGGACTCGGCTGCTACAGGGGTATTGCACCTCGAACCAGAGGTGTGATATTCCACTCCCGGGTAAGGATGGAGTGTGGACCGGGGCTCAGTAGGCTGCATGCACCACACACACCTCATTTCCGAGGAACAGACCAACGGTGCTCCCACTAGACAGAGTGCAGGCACGACAGCTTCTGTTCCTGGCTGGAGTGGGGAGGGGGAGGAAAACCCAGTGGTGTAGTAGCAGATAGGGGTGGGTTTCTGGGCATAGGTAGGAGCCCATTGGTTGCTAGTCACCTGGGCTCACACATAGAGGGAGGTATATAAGGTGGGCACCATCTTAGATCAGGGTTCAGTTCAGAGAGGAGGAGAAGAAGAGAGGAGCTCAGCCAGAGAGGGCTGACAGGGAGCTGTGGCTCAGTCTGGGCCCAGCTCCAGAGGCAAGCCTGGAGTGGAGGCCTGAGACAGCAGAAAGAGAAAGGAGAAGGAACAGGAAGGAAAGTAAGAAAGGAACTGAAACGGAGGAGAAAGGAGGCAAGGAACACAAAGAAAGGCCCAGAGACACGAAGGCAGAAGGAACCCCATATTCCCAGAGGAGATACTGGGTGAAGGGTTGGCAGAGCAGGGTACCGGAACCCGAATTGGTGGAGGCGACTACTCCTCAGCCAAAACCGGAGGTCGTGACCACATCTTGGTGCGACCCCTCACTACATCCACCAGAAAGGCATACCGCATAGGGTCAGGGAGACCGGAGAGAGGTTTCACCAACAGAAGGCCCGAGGAAGCTGGACAAAGGTGGGTCACTAGTGGGGACGGCCAGTAGAAAGGAAGAGAGGGGAGCTTTCAGCCACACTCTGGAATTGCTTGAGAGTTGACCGAGTCCCTCACCTGGTGGACGCAGCACGGCTCGGGCGGTCACTGCTGGCCGAAGTGACCGGAGCAACAACTGTGAGTAAAGCTTTGGAAACTGCACCACACGTCTCTGTGATTCCTTGCCGCTCCAGCACCACTAGCACTGGGACCCTCACACCATCACTACCACCATCATCCACATTAGCTGCCCTGAGGCAATACTTCTCCCGTGGGGAGTCATCCCATACTCAGCTGCGCAAACAACATCAGCCTCAGCGGTCTGCAGCGCAGCGGCGGTCCCCACTGACCGCAATCCACGGGTGGCGTAGTCGGACACTTATTACCATACAAATAGACTGCCACTGGTTTGACCACCCTGGGCACGGACCGGGTCACCGCCACGGAGAACTACAACCCCCAGCGATCCGGCTCCGGGTACTCCCCCTGCACAGCAGCAGCGCACAGGCCCAGGGGGCGCGTCACTAACTCAGGCTACAGAGTTCACTGTGTCTTCTCTCTCAGAGGAACAGTAGGAAGAGCAGCCAGGTATAACCACCATGATGGTTCCATTAGAGGAGAGTCCAGGGGCAAAAGCATCAGACAAGGCCCTCATCTCCCTGGGCGGGAGAGACTTGGAAAAAAGTATGAGGAGTGGACATGTAGCAATGTCTGTTTATGGGGCCTGCTATGTTGCACCTGATTAATTGAACCCTTGAGGCCCCTGTACTGGATGATCAGTTCATGAGCAAAGCGGACAGTTGGTGCTGGTGCAGCAGGATGGTTATGTTGGGGGGAAGTGGTGACAAAGCTGTAAAGGGATGTAGAAGAGATGAACTGGTGAATAAGTACAGCAACAGTGGAGACTGGTGACACATATAGTCAAGCTGGAACAATGGAGACTTGGCTTATCAGAAATAAGACAAAAGCAGCTGATGTAGAAGGGATGGAAAAGTGGAACAGTGGAGACTTAGTGCACAAAACGCACCAAATATAAGACAACAGCAACTGAAGTAGTTGAGGTGGAAAAGTGGAACAATGGAGACTTAGCACATCAAAAATAAGACAAAAGCAGCTGATGTAGCAGGGATGGAAAAGCGGAACAGTGGCGACTTAGCGCACAAGATATAAGACAAAAGCAGCTGATGTAGCAGAGATGGAAATGTGGAACAGTGGAGACTTAACATACAAGATATAGGACAACAGCAGCTGAAGTAGCAAGGATGGAAAAGCAGAACAGTGGAGACTTAGCACACAAGATATAAGACAACAGCAGCTGATGTAGCTGGGATGGAAAAGTGGAACAGAGGAGACTTAGCACACCAGATATAAGACAACAGCAGCTGATATAGCTGGGATGGAAAAGCGGAACAGAGGAGACTTAGCACACAAGATATAAGACAGCAGCTGATGTAGCAAGGATGGAAAAGCAGAACAGTGGAGACTTAGCACACAAGATATAAGACAACAGCAGCTTATGTAGCTGGGATGGAAAAGTGGAACAGAGGAGACCTAGCACACCAAATATAAGACAACAGCAGCTGATGGCGAAGACCCAGCGGTCATGGTCCACATCGGCACCAATGACAAAGTGAGTGGTAGATGGAGGGTCCTTAAAAATGATTTCAGGGACCTAGGTAGGAAGCTTAGGGCAAGGACCTCCAAGGTAGTTTTCTCAGAAATACTACCAATCCCGCGAGCCACACAGGAGCGCCAACGGGAAGTTAGGGAGGTGAATAAGTGGCTAAAGAGTTGGTGCAAGGCAGAAGGGTTTGGGTTCATGGAGAACTGGGCCGACTTCGCGGTCGGCTACAGGCTCTACCGTAGGGACGGGCTGCACCTCAATGGGGAGGGTGCAGCGGTGCTGGGGAAGAAGATGGCTAATAGGTTGGAGGAGTTTTTAAACTAGAGACGGGGGGGGGAACCAAGGAAATAGGTGGGATGTGAGGCAAGCAAGGGGGAAGGGGAGAAGTGAATAGGGTGGAGAGGGGGGTGGGGATAGTACAGTTAGATCGTTAGAGAAGAATAGGATGCTAAATAACCCCAAAGTTTTATCTTGCATGCTGACCAACGCAAGAAGCCTGACCAATAAGGCGGATGAGCTGCAGGCGCTTATATCGGAGGAGAGGTATGACATTGTAGGTATAACAGAGACTTGGCTAGATGATAGCTACGACTGGGCGGTAAATTTATTAGATTATAGTTTATTTAGAAGGGACCGGAAACAGGGGAAAGGCGGAGGAGTCTGCTTATATGTAAAGTCATGTCTAAAACCCAGACTAAGGGAAGATATAGGAGAGGGAGAAGAGGGGGTCGAGTCCATGTGGGTAGAGATAGAGGGAACTAAAAATAATAATAAAATATTACTGGGGGTCTGCTATAAGCCACCAAATATAACAGAAGAGAATGAGAATCTGCTATTAGGACAAATAGACAAAGTAGCAAAACATAATGAAGTGATTGTAATGGGGGATTTCAACTACCCGGATATTGACTGGGAAACAGAAACCTGTAGATCTCAGAAAGGAAAAAGGTTCTTGACAAATATTAAGGATAACTATCTCTCCCAACTAGTGCAGGAACCAACGAGAGGGAAGGCCGTGTTGGACTTAATATTGACTAATAGGTCTGATAGAATAACTGAGGTACAGATAGGGGGGCACCTAGGTAATAGCGACCATAATATTATCGACTTCAAAATGCCCTTCAGTAGGGTTATCAATAAGGGAACAACAAAAACATTAAACTTTAGGAGGGCGAAGTTTGATCAGCTGAAAGAAAGCCTTCAACTTATTGACTGGGACAAAGTTCTTAATCAAGGAAATACGAATAGTAAATGGGAAACCTTCAAAAGAATTCTGAATACTCAGTGCGAGAGGTATATACCGTATGGGAATAAAAGGGCCAGAAATAAGAGGAAACCAATATGGTTGAACAAGAACGTAAAAGGGGCGTTAAATAGCAAAAAAGAGGCATTCAAGAGATTAAAACAGGAAAACAGTAAGGAGGCACTAATGTGTTACAAGGAAAAAACGAGAACCTGTAAAAAACAAATAAAAATAGCGAAGGAGGAAACAGAGAGACGTATTGCTAGGGAAAGTAGATCAAATCCCAAACTGTTCTTTACGTATATAAATAGTAAAAGGATTAAATCGGATAATATTGGACCGATAAAAAGTGAGGAAGGCAAAATCATAGAGAAAGATGAGGATAAAGCTAATCTATTAAATAATTTTTTTTCGACAACTTTCACAAAGGAAATAGAACTAACAGGAGAAATGAGAAGTGACAAGCTTAATCCTCCACTAAGTATGACAAATCTAACCCAAGCTGGGGTACAGAAACGCCTCAGTAACATTAAAATAAACAAATCACCAGGACCTGATGGCATACACCCACGGGTACTAAGGGAACTAAGTAATGTGATAGACAGACCATTATATCTTATATTTAAGGACTCTGTTGAGACTGGGTCTGTGCCACTTGATTGGCAACAGGCGAATGTGGTGCCAATATTCAAAAAGGGAGCGAAAAGTGACGCCGGAAACTATCGGCCAGTGAGTCTGACGTCCGTTGTGGGCAAAATTTTTGAAAGCTTCATTAAAGAGGCAATTACGGAGCATCTTGATGCTAATAATCTTTTAATCCCGAACCAACATGGATTCATGAGGAATCGCTCCTGCCAAACAAACCTGATTGACTTCTACGAGGAGGTTAGCTCTCGAGTAGATCAGGGGGAACCAGTGGATGTCGTGTATCTCGACTTCTCAAAAGCGTTCGATAGCGTGCCACATAATAGGTTGGTATACAAAATGAGAATGATGGGGCTGGGGGAAAATGTCTGCAAGTGGGTAGCAAACTGGCTAAAGGATAGAAGGCAGAGGGTGGTTATAAATGGAATATACTCAGATTGGGTAAGCATCACTAGTGGGGTACCACAGGGGTCTGTACTAGGCCCAATGTTATTTAATATCTTTATTAACGACATAGTCAACGGGATAAATAGTAAAATATCAATATTTGCAGATGACACAAAGTTATGTAAAACAATTAATACAAAAGAGGACAGTGCAGACCTACAGAGGGATTTGGATAAGCTGGGTAGGTGGAGCATTAAATGGCAAATGAGGTTTAACGAGGAGAAATGTAAGGTCATACATATGGGAAGGAAAAATGGAAGTCACCAGTACTCACTGAATGGGAAATCATTGGGGAATTCAGAGATGGAGAAGGACTTGGGCATCTTGATTGATAGCAAACTAAATTGGAGTGCCCAAAGTCAGGCCGCTGCTGTAAGGGCAAACAGGGTAATGGGATGTATCAGAAGAGGTATAGCTGCAAAGGATGAGAACATTGTTCTTCCACTGTACAAAGCACTGGTCAGACCACACTTGGAATACTGTGCTCAGTTATGGGCCCCAATATATAGAAAGGATATAAATGAGCTTGAAAAGGTACAAAGGAGGGCAACAAAATTAATAAAGGGAATGGAGGGACTGCAATACCCAGAGAGGTTGGCAAAGCTAGAACTATTCAGCCTGGAAAAGAGAAGGTTGAGGGGGGACATAATAAATGTGTACAAATATGTTAGGGGACAGTATAGAGATCTTGCCCGGGATTTGTTCAAAAGGAGGGATATTACGGTAACAAGAGGGCATTCACTAAGACTGGAAGAGAAAAGGTTTCAGCACCAGCATAGGAAGGGGTTCTTTACGGTAAGAGCAGTGAGAATATGGAATTCACTGAGTGAGGAGACGGTAATGTCAGATTCACTACACCAGTTCAAGCGGGGACTGGATGCATTTCTAGATACCAGGCAGATTTCAGCGTATACTTAAAAATAAAATAAAATAGTAGGTTGATACAGGGATTTATTCTGACTGCTGGTTTCAGAGTCGGGAGGGAATTTTTCCTCAGGTGAAGATTGGCCAAATCATTTGGGGTTTTTGCCCTCCTCTGGATCAACTTTAGCAATTACAGAACTAACAGGTCGAACTTAATGGACGCAAGTCTTTATTCGGCTTTACAAACTATGTTACTATGTTACTATGATGTAACAGGGATGGAAAAGAGGAACAGTGGAGACTTAGCACACCAGATATAAGACAACAGCAGCTGATTTAGCTGGAATGGAAAAGTGGAACAGAGGAGACTTAGCACACAAGATATAAGACAACAGCAGCTGATGTAGTTGGGATGCAAAAGTGGAACAATGGAGACTTAGCACACCAGATATAAGACAACAGCAACTGAAGTAGCTGGGATGGAAAAGTGGAACAGTGGAAACAGCACATCAGGAATAAGACAACAACTAATACAGCAGGGATGGAAAAGCTTAACAGTGGAGATTTGGAACAGCAAAATTGAGACAACAGCAACCTATTTACCGCAGCTGATGCTCCGAAGACTGATATTGTAAAGCTAGCACAGCTACTACAAGTGTCAGAAGAGTTCCTAACACTGTGGCAGGCCGCCTGACTATATGGGGAGTGACCACTGAAAACAGAGCTGCAATAGGGCCCCCCAGTTTGAGACACCAGAGACTTCAAAGAGGCCATCAGAAGTTTCCAATGATCTGCATAAACACTTTAAAAGTTGTGGGATTATTTCCAGAATCCCCATGTGGGCATAAGGCCTGTTTTGATGCAAAAGAAGTCAACCAAATCCACCTATAGAGAGATAGAAACTGTATACAGCTGCAACTGCCATATTTTTTTAATGCTTGTAGCAAGTTTATATTTCTGCTTTGCCGACCACATTGTCTGGCTGCCAATATCAGTCAGTGTGCCATCCCAGCCATCTGCATTCCTCATCTCGCATACAGCAAAGCATACAGCAGGCCCCTAGGCCAGTAAGCAGGTGATTCAACTGCCTCTCCCCCGCTGTGATCTGTGATGGAGGGGCCAGCATTAACTCTTTGTAGTACTCTCACCGGTGACTTCCTTCACCCTTAAATTTTATCTTCTTAAAGTGCACTCTTTCATGTGAAAGATTTGGGCAAAACCTCATATTACAGGGGTTCCAAGAAAGAAATTACAAAGTTGTAATTTATGGCAAACATTTTTTATTATTTAACTCTAACCCCTATATTATTATCCAACTTATTGATGGCGTTCCTCAACTCTCCAACTTCAAAAGTAATTTCTCTGATTCTAAAGCAATCAATGTTATTCTTTCATCTTATAGCACATTTAAAAAAGTATTCGAAGAATATCTCAGCATTAAAGGGGTTATCCAACACCTCTCACCTCAGCATGAGAAGGCGAGAGGTGCTGCTGCATCAAAAGCTACTTGCCAAGTATGGCATTTCGGTGAAGGTGCAAGTTGGCCCTCCATGGAGGCACTGTTTGTCTAGGAGATTGGATGGATGATGTGGAGAAGAGGACACCTTTCGTCAGACCTTCTGGTCTTGCAGGTCAATCTGTCCGTTTTGTTCAATGGCGAAACAAGTGACAGGTCTAAATATGGAGCTTGGACCAGCATTGTTCATCCTCCACCTTTGCAAGTTTTTCTTTTCTATTTATTAGAGGCTTTGTCTTCAACACCTTGTGATACTGTTGCAGTCATACATTTCTTTCCGGTGGACAAAGAGGGAACCTTCATCAATACCTCTCTAGATCTACAAAATTAATGCTACATTTGTAAATAGTCCTGAAATTTCAACACCCAGAGAGAAAAGTTGTGGAATTCTGGAAATCTCAGGATGGATAGATGTGTTTTGATATAGAAATGATGAAAAAATAGAATTTTTTTTTTTTTTTTTAAATGTTTCAATTTATTCAGTATCGAGTATAATAATAAGACCCACATGCAGAAATCCCCACACTTACAGCCTTGGCTGCTATCAGTGAGGTTATTAATAGTTGTGAGAGGAAGGTTTTTCTGTACTGAATGCAGTTGAGCAAATTATCAAGATCCACTGCTGGCAGCTCCTGTCTAATCACCGACCAATGATGTCCCAGATGTGCTCAATGGGCCTGAAGACGCTGCACTCCATGGCAGCAGGTTTAGGCCACACAAGCTGCTCACAGTAGCATGAGCAACATGCAGCCTGGAGTCAAAGTGAAAAACAACTCATGGGACACTTTGGAGAAATGGCAGAACCTCTGGTTCCACCACCGAATCAATGTAACGCAGAGCTGTTAGTTTACCTGGAATGAAGACTAGAGGGATCCAGCTACTGTGCATTGTGCCACCCCATACTATAATCCTGGGAGTGGGATTGGTGTGGCATTCCCTCCTGAAGACTAATGGGGATAAAAATACCCTTCCAATCAGTGTAAGTCATGGAGGTCGGACCCCCACTAATCAATAAACTATATTGCAGATATGTGATAACTTGTTTTCACTGGACAACTCCTTTGAATTGTTTAATTGTTACTTCTGAAAAAAAATTGTCCCCCAGGTCCCATTTATACCGGGGGGGTTGACTGTTAGTATGTGTAAATGGAATTGAGGTGGAGACGTTCTTTCCACAATGTGCACCCTATAATAACCTGATTACACATCAAGATAACAAAAATAAATCTACTGTAAAAATAAATAAGATAAACAATTAGGCAATAATAAAAATCAATCTCCCAGCTATAAACCTTACACAACACGATGAGAGAAGATACAATGAGCTCTTCACTCCACAGTAAGAACCTGGAAGTATCTTATGTCCTGAAAAATCCCTGGTTCCTACTGCATCTTCAGTTTCTACTTGCTATTTCTGATGAGATCATTAAACTCAGTCAGGTCTCTCACTCGTTGCCTGAGTGTCAGTGCAGGTACTTTTGGTTCCGTTCCAGTTCCTGTGTACTGTTTTAAGCTGTTTAACATTACTGCTGGGCTGTTCCTTGAGTTTGTGCTACTACTCTCATAGGTCTTGACTCAGTCTCCTCAGTGTCCTCTGAGCTGTGGTTCTTTTGGCAGATCTACAAATCCCAGAATGCATACCAATCCTGAGAATGAAGGCCCTTGCAACTTTTTCCTATGCATCCTGGTGCCTTAGGTGAATTTAATGGGGCTGTGCTACAGTTCCATCCTCAGCGGGTGACAACCAATATGTGCACCATCATGGTGGCCATATAGGTAGTCACTTAAAGGGGTTTTCCATCACTAATATTTAGATGACCTTTCCTTAGCATAGGCCATCAACATAATTTCGGTGGGATTCTGACAGGCGGCACCCCCATTGATCTGCTGTTAACAGGTCCTGTGTCCATTGGAAATAAACCACAGCTCCATACACTATATACTGGCCACTGAGGTGAATGAGAGCTGAGCTGCAGTACCTAAGAATGGCCACTACGCAGCGCGAAGCTGAGGTGTTCTGGCTCTATATACTATTTACATCTGGGGTCCGCAGTTTCTGGTAACGGCAGATCAGGGGAAGGGGGTGTCCGACACTCTCCAATCTGAAACTGATGACCTATCCTAAGGTCGTCTGAATTCAAAAGCCTCGTTTCCAATAATAAATCATTGTGTTGGCTACATGTTTCCATGACTATAACTCCAAGACTTTCCATTCGATGCGATTCATTAACTTCTACGTATTTTTACTCAGAGGTTAATCATAAACTTTGGACCTATTTGCACAATTTGATATAAGGCTGCACACAAAAGCAAAATGAGACTGAGATATGGTAGTCAGATAAATGACTTGTGCTTCATGTGACATACAGATGTAGCGGAGCTGTGTTTGCTAGGTAGTCATATCACAATGTAGGAGTGTTATCACACTGCATAAACAAAGTAACAATGAAATTTGAATTTGTGCCCGGTACTCAATGAGCAGGTTGCTGTGTCAACTGTACCAACCAGCATGCAGCAGAGCGGCACGACCAGGTGGTAAAGTCACAGCGGAGAACAAAGGTGTCAGTGCCCTATAAAGCAGGGATGTTAAACTCAAATACACAGAGGGCCACAATTAAAAGCTTGGACAAAGTCGGGGGGCAAACTTGATATTTATTAAAAAATTGTATACAATTGAGAAAGTTATTCTTTATCATCGCATATAACAATGAAACTTTTCATATGGAAACAAAGTTAAATGGGTTGTCTCACAAACAAAGTATATTTTAATTAATAGATCTTAGAATAAAATATTGGAATAATATAACATGTTATGTAAGAGCAGAAAAGCAAATGGTACAATGGCCTAATTTAAGTATGTAATAACAAAGAATAAAAAACCTTGAATAATACAGATAATAGAGTATGATGCAAACAAAAGTCACCCCCAAACACAGTAGGATACCCCCACAGGGAATTCCTCCACAGTACCCTCCACACGCAGGGTATGATGACACTACTCCCCCCAGCAAAGTATGGTGACCCCCCACACAGCCCTCCATACAGTACAATGGCCCCATATAATGCTCCATACAGTATAATGGGCCCCACATAGTCCTCCATACAGTATAATGGCCCCACATAGTCCTCCACACAGAATAATGGCCTCACATAGTGCTCCATACAGTATAATGGGCCCCACATAGTGCTGCATACAGTATAATGGGCCCCACATAGTGCTCCATACAGAATAATGGGCTCCATATAGTCCCCCATACAGTATAATGGCCCCACATAGTCGTCCATACAGTATGATGGCCCCACATAGTCCTCCATACAGAATAATGGGCCCCACATAGTCCTCCACACAGAATAATGGCCTCACATAGTGCTCCATACAGTATAATGGGCCCCACATAGTGCTGCATACAGTATAATGGGCCCCACATAGTGCTCCATACAGAATAATGGGCCCCATATAGTCCCCCATACAGTATAATGGCCCCACATAGTCCTCCATACAGAATAGTGGGCCCCACGTAGTCCTTCATACAGTATAATGGCCCCACATAGTCCTCCATACAGAATAATGGGCCCCACATGGTCCTCCATACAGTATAATGGCCCCACATAGTCCTCCATACAGTATAATGGTCCCACATAGTGCTGCATACAGTATAATGGCCCCACATAGTCCTCCATACAGTATAATGGGCCCCACATTGTCCTCCATACAGTATAATGGGCCCCACATAGTCCTCCATACAGTATAATGGCCCCACATAGTCCTCCATATGGTATAATGGGCCCCATATAGTCCTCCATATGGTATAATGGGCCCCATATAGTCCTCCATATGGTATAATGGGCCTCACATAGTCCTCCATATGGTATAATGGGCCCCACATAGTCCTCCATATGGTATAATGGGCCCCACATAGTCCTCCATATGGTATAATGGGCCCCACATAGTCCTCCATACAGAATAATAAGCCCCACATAGTCCTCCATACAGTATAATGGGCCCCACATAGTCCTCCATACAGTATAATGGGCCCCACATAGTGCTGCATACAGTATAATGGGCCCCACATAGTCCTCCATACAGTATAATGGCACCACACAGTCCCCAGTACAGTATAATGGCACGACATAGTCCTCTATACAGTATAATGGCCCCACATAGTCCTCCATACAGTATAATGGGCCCCACATAGTCCTCCATACAGTATAATGGCCCCACATAGTGCTCCATACAGTATAATGGGCCCCACATAGTCCTCCATACAGTATAATGGCCCCCACATAGTCCTCCATACAGTATAATGGCCCCCACATAGTCCTCCATACAGTATAATGGGCCCCACATAGTCCTCCATACAGTATAATGGCACCACACAGTCCCCAGTACAGTATAATGGCACCACATAGTCCTCTATACAGTATAATGGCCCCACATAGTCCTCCATACAGTATAATGGGCCCCACATAGTCCTCCATACAGTATAATGGCCCCACATAGTGCTCCATACAGTATAATGGGCCCCACATAGTCCTCCATACAGTATAATGGCCCCCACATAGTCCTCCATACAGTATAATGGCCCCCACATAGTCCTCCATACAGTATAATGGGCCCCACATAGTCCTCCATACAGAATAATGGCCCCACATAGTCCTCCATTCAGTATACTGGGGTCCTGCATTGTCCTCCATACAGAATAATGGGCCCCACATAGTCCTCCATACAGTATAATAGCCCCATATAGTGCTCCATACAGTATAATGGGCCGCACATAGTGCTCCATACAGTATAATGGCCCCATATAGTGCTCCATACAGTATAATGGGCCGCACATAGTGCTCCACACAGAATAATGGCCCCACATAGTCCTCCAAACAGTATAATGGGATCCTGCATTGTCCTCCATACAGAATAATGGGCCCCACATTAAAAAAAAAAATTACTACTAACCTCTCCTCGTTCCCCTGCTGCTCCGGCCTCAGCAGTGAGTGTTCAGAAGCTCTTTACTGTCCGGCACAGCGGGCGCATTGTAATGATGTTATGGCGCCCGCGCTGACTCTCCTCCTCCATCATTGCTTTCAACTGTATCGGCATCCAGAATACCGTTGAAAGGGCGAAGCTGGGTGGGGGGGCCGTCGTGGGCCAAATATACTCACCCTGTGGGCCAGAGTTTGTTGCGTGCTATATAGGATAGCTACATGGCTATGGAGGTTGTCACAGTGGCTTCAAGTCCTCCACAGAAGAAATAAAACTTTGCTTTACAGCAGGAACCTGAAAAATAAAACAGAATATAACCTATTGACTTCAATGTGAGATCGTAGTGAGCATGCGCTGTGTCTTCTGCGCAGGGATGCGGAAGAGGGAGGAGGAGCTGGTCCTATCTCCTATTGTCCATGATGTCTGCAGCCTTATGACAGAACTGTTTCCTTTCATTAAATGATTACCCTCTGATGATAATGCAGTGATGTACGTGCACAAGCTAAATAGTGACTAGAATGAAATCTGCATCTAGGATGGTTTTGAACATTGTGGCATAAAATATAAAGTACTAATCAGACAGCAAAAATGGTTTAAAAAATATAATATAATAATAGCTTTCTGCCTATGCACTGTGTACACAGAAAGCTGCATATCAGTGGTGTTGGCGGGGTTATACAGAGCTCAGCATTCAGAGAACTGCTAGATCGGCTTCAGATATAACAAAGATTTTATAAAAAATATAGCACAGAGTCGAGTGAGTGACACATCACTGGAATCAGGGTCTCTGCCCCTACATTATAGTGCTCTCAGATGAGTTAACTAAATCCTGGTGACAGATTCTCTATTAGCAAGACCTAATAGGTGTGGCAAATCATCTATAATGCATCGGTACAGGAGCTCGCTGGCTCCGGGTCACTGCTCACACAAACAACTTTTTTCCCCTGTCCGTAAAAAATATTTAATGTGTCCGTGATTTATTATTGAAGAAACTTGTACTGGTTATCATGACTGTAATAATCATCATTTTACAATTCACAGTCAATGTAGCTGTGACGCTCACAGCCCTCCCTGGGAAGATGGGGAACTCGGAGCCGGGTCTGCTGTTGGGGGAAGCAGTCGTGGCCTAGACCCGTTACGTGCCCAGGGCCGTCACATTAAAAGGGTGTAATGGGCTTTCAGGGTTGAGTGGTTGCTAACGACTACGCCACCTGTGGCACCTGGTGAAGGCCACCAGCGCTGCTGCAGTCCTCTGAGGCGTGATGTTGTGGCAGCCGTAGTTGACACTACTCCCCACAGGCAGAGCAGGGCCTCAGGGCAGAGATGAGGATGGAGGGAGTTGTAGTATAGGAGGTCTGGTGCTACGCGGTGTGGTGCAGAAATAAAGAGTCCGGAGGCCATAGGGGTTGACTTCTAGGGTTTTTACTCACGGTGGAGAGTGCAGCTGAAAGGCTTCTCCCTGCTCCTCACGGGGTTCTGCGGTCACCAGGGACGGGGGTCCGACAACCTCCGAGTAATTCCAGTGCTTAATCAGGACCCCGCACCAGAGTGTTCCTAGACTTCAGACCGAGTCCTTTCCTGTCTGTGTAGATAGGCCGGGTCTCCCTCTGGACTACGCTCAGAAAAAGGGTACGGGTGGCAGCTCCACTCCTTCCGTTACCCGGTGGGATCCTCTGGGCCTGCAGGGCTTCCCTGACTAGGACGTTGAGTAGCAAAGTCAGGTATCAGGGGCCGGTAGCCCTCTTGCAGCCGGAATCCCTCTGACTAGGCCAGAATAGCGAGGACAGGTGGCGTATACCGCTCCGTCTGAATCACCCTGGGATCCTTTTGCGGTGGAGCTAGACTCCTAAGCTCCAGGCCTTCTTGGGTATGGTCCTTGACCGGGTTGAGACATTCGTTAACTCCAACCTGCCCCTCCACTCAAGGCCGGAGTACGAGGGCCGTGTCTCCATCCGCTGGAGGTTCACCCAGAAGCCACGTTCAGGGATGGAGATCACAATCAAAAGACCATGAGCCCAAGATGGCTGTTTATTAAATATGAAATATTAAGTGTAACTAAATGTGCATCCTCCACCCTCACCCACTAAATGGTTCCCCCTATCTCTTGGTTCCCCAGTCTCCCATTTTCCAGTAGGGGCAGCTCACTAGTGCCTACTAGCCCCCCTCTGGTGGGAGAAGTGTGGTGTTGGATGTGGAGGTGGGGTCCTGACCATTGCACCGTTCTTACCTCTAAGGAGGAACACCACACCCCATTGAAGAGGTGCAGCATCCCTGTGGCGGTCGAACCCTCAGGAGCGCCACATAGCTGAATGTCTTTAGAACAGAATTATGGGCTGTAGACATACATCAATTAAAATCACAATGGTTTATTAGACTTTTACAATGTGTCTATACAAAATGATGATTGTCCTTGATTTTTTGATAAGCGGCCCAAAAAAAAAAAAAAAAACTCAAGTTGATAAAGCTGACTGCATATTATAGTTTGTAGAGTTTGGTGCAGGAGAAAGTATTACCGTAAATTCTACACTATATGGAAAAATAAAAAGTGCAGATTCCATACTGGACATGATGAAAATGAATGCATTAATTGAATGTATACTCAGCGCTATACTCTCTGTTAGTAAATTGCAGGTTAAAGCAATTAAAAAACATAATTCCTTATTCATTAAAGGGGTTGTCCACTACTTTATATGATCCCCCAGGGTCCATAAGTGTTTCTCTAAATACCTTGTGGTGCCTTTTCTGCCTGTGAGTGGCGCTATCACTGGCCGCTCACAGGCATCACATGACCCCTGGCTGCAGCCGGCTCTGACATCCGCTGATGTCACGTCAAGTTCTGGCTGCAGCAGGGGGTACTCACTTCTGCGTTCCACGCTGTGCTGTGGGTGGGGTTACCCAGCTGGTCACCACCACGCGCTCTCCCTCTCCTTATACACTGGGAAAACGCGCGGTGGTGGGTAACCTCGCCCACAGCCCAGCATCCACCACGGGGAGCGCGTCACTGATGTCACGCCTTTACTTGACGTGACATCAGTGACGGGCCACGTGATGCCTCTGAGTGGCCAAGGATAGTGCCACTCAGAGGCAGAAAAGGTATCGTAAGGTATTTACAAAAACACTTCTGGGAATACATTGGAGGGTTCATATAAAGTAGTGGACAACTTCTTTAAGTCAACGAGAATCAGGGTCAACTGCATAGGGGCCATCATTAAAGGGGTTGTCCGGTCTAAAATGATCAGCCTGTATTCATCCTGTGTGACTTCAGACTTTTGAATCTCTTCATCGCACGCACTGTGCGCTACGAGGATTCACCGGTTTCTGAGTTGGGAACGGCGGCGATGTATGCGATATGCATAGTCCTGGGCAGAAGCACGGCCTTGTTCCATACAAGTGTATGGAGTGAGGGTGGGGTCGTCTAGTGAGCGTGGCCATCTAGTGGGCATGGACACACTCCATATCCTTGTATGGGACGAGGCAGCGCCAACTAGACGACTTCTGCCCGGGACTATGCATCACTGCCGTTCCTGGCTTGGAAACTGTGACTGCAGACTTTTAATTTTAGACCGGCAACCCCTTTAAGGTTGATCTATTCAGGATGGGTGCACTATGTGACTGCAGACTTTTAATTTTAGACCGACAACCCCTTTAAGGTTGATCTATTCAGGATGGGTGCATCATGCAGGATACACAGAAGGCTCTATGAGGGAAGTTTTTTGTAGAGGACACATGGAAGTCTTACATTCTGACTTAATAAATGTTACATTTCAAACATGTGTTTGATATCCTTATGACTAGGGGGTCTTTATTTTTCTGTGAAATGGTTGTTGTGTCCAAGACAAAAGTTGCTGAAGAAGATAGACCTCCATTCCAGCCTTGGGACTCCATCTGGAGACCATGTAGGCAATACAATGAAAAAGCCTTCACTATTCTCCGGGGATTACAATGAGGGGTGGTATAATGTCCGGTAGCCGGATCCCTTTAGTCTTCATCCCAGGTGCACCAACAGTTCGGCGTTACATAGATTTGGTGGTGGAACCAGTGGGGTGTCCATCTCTCCAAAGTGTTCCAGGAGCCGCTTTTCAACATGACATCCCCAGGCCAGATGTTGCTCGTGCTACTGTGAGCAGCCTGTGTGGCCTGAAGGTGGCCCTGTGGCTGCAGTGTCTTTGGACTTGTCTCCCATCGAGCACATCTGGACATTATTTGTAAATCCCGCTCTCAATCTCTGCGATTACTGGTGTGTGCTCAACATTGCCCACCGGCCACCCACGATGCGATAATGGGAAACCAATGAATTACCATGGCAGCTAGGGACCTGCTTCAAGGCCCCCATCGTCACCATCTTGGTACTCCTCTGAAGCTCAGCTCTATGGCCACAATTTATACTGTATACTGTAATACCATGGTATTGCAGTGTATAGTATCAGCGATGAGACAATAGCAGGTTGAAGTTCCATAGACTATTAAATAAAGTTAGAATTTATAAAAAATACATTTTTAAAGATATAACTATAATAAATAAGTTTTAAAATGAAGAGCTAAAAAACAATAATAATAATAAACATATTTGGCATCGCCATGTTCGTAAAAGTTTGGTCTGTTAAAATATAAAATTATTTAAAACATAAGACGAACAGCGAAATCAAAAGAAAAAAAATCAAAACTCTAGATTTGCAGTATTTCAGTGACCATAATTCCCAAAAGTAATACAATAAAAAGTGATCAATATGACATATGTAATGATACCAATAAAAACGACAGCTCGTGGCGCAAAAAAGAAGCTCTCACACAGCTCCATACACAGAAAAATAAAAAAAAAGTTGAGCCTCAGAAAACGGCGACACAAACAACATTTTTTTTGCACACCTAGGATTTTTTTTTCACTATTAAAATAAAAAAATATATACAAGTTTGATATCGTCGTAATTATACTCACAATCATAATCATGCTGCCCGATCATTTTTCCTGCACAGTGAACGACGTAAAAACAAAATTCACTGTTTTTCAATACATGTTATGGTAAAATGAATGGTGACACTCAAAACTACGTGTCCCATAAGAAAAACAAGCACCATATTTTCATTTTATTAAACATTTATTAAAGGGGTTTTCCCACAGACAAAATGCATTTTAATTAATAGATCTTGGAATAAAAATAAAATTCCACAATTGGATGTGTAAAAAAAAAATGTTCCTGTGCTGAGTGTCACGGGTGTGTCAGGTGTAACAGTCGCTCTGGATCTAGCTGTAGAAGGTCACTGCGCTTGGCATTGCAGACACCTTATAAATCCTTCCTCCTTTAAGACCCAGTGGTGACCTCCCTCCTGCTGCTGATTGACACACCCTTGCATGAGAGTTATAAACTCTCAGTTTGTTCCAGGCAATCGCCGTTGATACTTCTATGTACAGGCTTGGAGCACTAGCAGTCGGCTAGCGTCTTCTCTGGTGCTCTTGGAGGACAGTTGGCATTAATCCTCTGGTGTCTGCTCAAGCTAAGTTAATCCCCTTTGTTTGTCTACCTTGTTGTCTTTAGTTTGTAGTGGGGCCTGACCAGTGCTCACCCCTCCCACTCCTTATCTAGAACCAAGCCCTAGGGTCATCCAGGGTTTAGGGTCCTGCTCGGTAATAGATGTGGAACTTATATAGGGACGGGAGGGTAGGCAGGTTGATATTAGATCTGCCTAAGGGTCTCCACTCCCCCCTCCCTAGTGTTTAGGCTTCCTCCTTCTCTTCCCTTTGTGTTGCACTTAGTCTTTTTCACACCTTGAGTGACACTGAGATAATCTTATAAATGTGCCCCTGCTGTGTACTGTGTAACGGCTGTGTCTGACCTTACAGGAACATGGTCTGATCATACCACATCTCCTGGATGGGCGAGTAAGCAAAAGAGTATACAGACAGGACAGCAGGGGATTGCTAATGATTCTTTCTGTGAGGTAAAACATTTCCCTGCCTGTTTTTAAACAATATTTTACCTCACAGAAAGAATCAGCTGTGATCCCTTGCTGTAATGTCTGTATACTCTTTTGCGTCCTCCCCTGCCCAGGAGCTGTGGTATGATCAGACCGTGTTCCTGTACTGTCAGACACAGCCATTACACAGTACACAGCAGGGGAACATTTATAAGATTATCTCAGCACAGGAACATTTTATTTAAACTCATCCAATTGTGGAACTTATTATTATTTAAAGATCAATTGATGAAAATTTTGATTAAAGTTAACTTTGTTCATGGGAAAACCCCTGTAAGTCTTATTTCAATTCCAGCATTTAGGCTTTTTTTTTTTAGTTTTCACATTTGATCAGCCTTATGTGCAAACTAATACAATGAAAAGCAAATCTTTAGTCATACTGGGGAATATACATTACCAAATACTAATGTACTCAAATTCATCGCCTCTTTCTCGCCTTGAGATGTGATTTGAAGGTCATGGGCTCTGGGGGCTCTTTGCGGAGAGTCCATTTTCAGCGTTTTCCCACCAAGGGCTGAGCGCTTTATCTTGGTTACAGTGGAGGAAGCAAGCACTGGTGCACAGATAACAGGAGTTTTGGGCGGGTTTTTCATCACTCCACACCCTGTGGTCACTGATATTTAGTTTTTGCCTTAAGTAAAGTTGATATATAAGGTACTGACAGCTAGAAGATTATAAACCGCAGGAGCACAGTGTGGGTTATCTTCTTATGCAGACTTTTTGTGCACCCATCACTTATATCACTTGATATAAATAATTTTATTTTTAGTATCATTTGAGTCTCTTTTTTTTGCTCTATAAAGGGGTATTTCCAAAAAAATTTGATTATCCCCTAACCATAGGAAAGGGGATAATTTGCAGAGGACGGGGCTATGCAGCCCTGTCCTAAACTGAGTGGGAACAACACTCACCAGTAGTTCCTTAGAAAATGAATGTAGCGCATGCCATTCACGGACACCCCCCCTTCATTCAGGACAAGGCTCCATAACCCCGTACTTGGGGTCGCTGAGGGTCCCATCGATCCTATTTCTTTATATTATTGGTTAACTTAATTTTTTAGGAACAACCCTTTATTGAGCATAAAAACGACCTGACAACATGATTTTGCAGGTCAGATCGATTATGACTTAAACAAATTGCAGACCTAGGTAAAGTTTTGGGACCGGTAGCTTTCTTATTATTTAATTTGGAGCTATATGAGAGCTTATTTTTTTTGTATGGTAGACTGTAATTTTGGGAGCACCAACTACACTCCTGAACTAAGCACATATGTAAGAAAAGAAGTATGTAATGTAGTCAGAGTAATAAATAACCAATAGTGTTGAGCGAGTATGTTCTGTTAACCCTTTCGCCGAGTATGCTCGGGTCGAGCTCCGAGTATTTACAGCTGCTCGGTGATATGGTTGAATCGCTCCCGTGTGCATGATTTGCGACTGTTTGACAGTTTTATTTCATGTGAGGATTGTCTATTTCTTACACATTCCTCACATGTAATAAAGCTGTCAAACAGTTGCAAATCATGCACACGGGAGCGATTCAACCATATCACCGAGCAGCTGTAAATACTCGGAGCTCGGCCCGAGCATACTCGGACAGAACATACTCGCTCAACCCTAATAACCAAATAATTATTTTTTGTTTTCACAACATGAACAAACAAAGACATACATAATAAAACAATTAAAAGGCCAAAAAAGGCTTAAATACAAGACTGGATGTGTCCCGGTAAGGGCCGACACCCTTCCTCCAATGTACACGCTGTGGTAACCCACGATAATGCACTAGACAGTATAAATATCAAAAAGCCTGGAAAAAAATGACTAATCTAATCTGTCCAAGATGTATATACTCATAAAATGATCTAGAGAAACCGTATGATGCATTCATATACAGAAGAGACCAAAAGTTTTGTATTTTTTTTTAAAGTGTGATGACTTCTGTCTGGTTGTTGTGATGCCATTTCCCTGGTGATGAATTGAAAGTGCATGAAGTTGTCGTCATAGAATACCTTAATTTTAACCAAAATGCTTTTGAATATCGGTCTGGTCATTTAATTAAAGAAAACTGACGGCCAAAAGTTTTGCATCTACTATTTATTGATCACAACATAGAGAGTAATTCATTGCTTACAATGCCATAACTTAGTATTTTGTAGCATAACCTCTTGCTTTAATTACTGCACCGCGCTGACAGGGCATTGAAGCCACTCGGGTATTGAAGACATCTGGAGGGATCTTGCTCCGTTCCATTTGCAAATCTGCCAACAATTCATCTTTATTGCTCTGGGTACGGGCCCCAACTCGCCCTAACTCATCCCAAAGGTGCTCTATGGGGTGTAAATCAGGTGATTGGCTCGGCCATTGCAACAGGTGAACATTTTTCATTGCTAACCAATTTTTGACTAAATTGGATGTGTGCTTAGGATCATTGTCTTGCTGGAATTTCCATCCCCTGCCTACTTTGGTTTTACCATGTGGCAGTATTACATTCTCCAGTATATCCTTGTACATGGTAGCATTCATATTTCCATCAATTTTATGCAGAGGGCCATTGGCAGATGCAGAAAACCAGCCCCAAACCGTGACATTGCCTCCACCATGTTTCACTGTAGGTGTTTGGTATCTTACATCATTACGTTTTCCAATTGGGTGGCATATATAGTGCTGCCATCACTACCAAACAGACTGAACTTGGATTCATCCAAACCACAACACCTTAGACCAATCTGTCTCTTTCCATTGGCTGTGTTCTTTGGCAAACTCAAGTCGGACCTTTCGGTT
The DNA here is from genome assembly GCF_046119375.1 of Phyllobates terribilis. Taxonomy (NCBI): domain Eukaryota; kingdom Metazoa; phylum Chordata; class Amphibia; order Anura; family Dendrobatidae; genus Phyllobates; species Phyllobates terribilis. The sequence continues at coordinate 941,100,841 of NW_027362762.1, forward strand.
CTTTGCAGAGATCAAAGGCTTCTTGACGGGAACCCATGCATTCAACCCTACTGCTCTTAGCCGTCGCACCACAGTTTGGTGACTCACTTTGACCCCATATTCTTCATTCATTTTGTGTGAAATCTGTACAGCACTTTTATGGACATCAGATACTGACTTTTTCTTAATAATGTGATCAGACCTGGAGGAAGTTTTCCGTGGTCGTCCACTTCTAGGTTTGTCAGCTGTTCCATAACCTTCTTTTTCTTTCATTAATATACGTGACACTTGACTCTGAGAACAGGTGAGTTCCATAGCTGCTTATTTTTGGCTTTTGCCTGACTTCCCTCTCAGAATAATAAGCCTCCTGACATCTGGTGATAAATTTGCCTTTGTCTTTGCCATGTTTTAACCTAAAAACACACACATACATTTTTTTTAGACAAAATTCGACTACCCATGGCAAAACATTTGGCCCAGCAAATGTTAAAAACTAACACATAAAGAGATAAAACAATGTCAAACACAATTTCTTCATTATATCTGACAACCATTTTCTCCCGGTTTACTAAAATCACCAGGGAAATGGCATCATAACAACCAGACAGAAGTAATCACACTTTTAAAAAAAATGCTAAACTTTTGGTCGCCACTGTATAATAGGTACAAAAACAGTTATGTGACTAAAATAAATCAATAATCAACTCATGAATAATAAATAAGTATACCAATATGTTTCTAATAGACCAAAGAGAAATTGTCATACAATGGTGGGACCTGTATGCAGAGGCCGTGACATGAGGAGCAGGTTCCCCACACGTTTCGCCACAGAATGTGGCTTCCTCAGGGGTAATGGTGACCATTACTGTTTTTGTACCTATTATATATATATATACAGTCATGGCCAAAAGTATTGAGAATGAGACAAATAGTAATTTTTCCAAAGTTTACTGCTTCATTTTTTGTAATGGCAATTTGCATATACTCCTGAATGTCAAAGAGTGATCAGCTTAACAGCAATTACTGTACTTGCAAAGTCAATATTTGCCCAGAAAATGAACTTTAACCCCCAAAACACATTTCAACATCATTGCAGTCCTGCCTTAAAAGGAGCAGCTAACATTGTTTTAGTGATTGATCCATTAACACAGGTGTGGGTGTTGATGAGGACAGGGCTGGCGATCAATCAGTCATGATTAAGTAAGAATGACATCACTGGACACTTTAAAAGGAGGCTGGTTCTTGGTATCATTGTTTCTCTTCAGTTAACCATGGTTATCTCTAAAGAAACACGTGCAGCCATCATTGCACTGCACAAAAATGGCCTAACAGGGAAGAGTATTGCAGCTACAAAGATTGCACCTCATTCAACAATCTATCGCATCATCAAGAACTTCAAGGAGAGAGCTTCCATTGTTGTCAAAAAGGCTCCAGGGCGCCCAAGAAAGACCAGCAAGCGCCAGGACCGTATCTTAAAACTGTTTCAGCTGCGGGATCGGACTACCAGCAGTGCCGAGCTTGCTCAGGAATGGCAGCAGGCTGGTGTGAGTGCTTCTGCACGCACTGTGAGGCGGAGACTCTTTGAGCAAGGGCTGGTTTCAAGGAGGGCAGCAAAGAAGCCACTTCTCTCCAGAAAAAACATCAGGGACCGACTGATATTCTGCAAAAGGTACAGGGAGTGGACTGCTGAGGACTGGGGCAAAGTCATTTTCTCTGATGAATCCCCTTTTCGATTGTTTGGGACATCTGGAAAACAGCTTATTCGGAGAAGAAGAGGTGAGCGCTACCACCAGTCTTGTCTCATGCCAACTGTAAAGCATCCTGAAGCCATTCATGTGTGGGGTTGCTTCTCAGCCAAGGGAATCGGCTAACTCACAGTCTTGCCTAAAAACACAGCCATGAATAAAGAATGGTATCAGAATGTCCTCCAAGAGCAACTTCTCCCAACCGTCCAAGAGCAGTTTGGCGCCCAACAATGCCTTTTCCAGCATGATGGAGCACCTTGCCATAAAGCAAAGGTGATAACTAAATGGCTCATGGAACAAAACATAGAGATTTGGGGTCCATGGCCTGGAAACTCCCCAGATCTTAATCCCATTGAGAACTTGTGGTCAATCATCAAGAGACGGGTGGACAAACAAAAACCAAGAAATTCTGGCAAAATGCAAGCATTGATTATGCAAGAATGGACTGCTATCAGTCAGGATTTGGTCCAAAAGTTGATTGAGAGCATGCCAGGGAGAATTACAGAGGTCTTGAAGAAGAAGGGGCAACACTGCAAATATTGACTTGCTGCATTAACTCATTCTAACTGTCAATATAACCTATTGGTACTCATAATATGATTGCAATTATATTTCTGTATGTGATATAAACATCAGACAAACACTAATAAAAACCAGAGGCCAGCAGATCATGTGAAAATATAATTTTGGTGTCATTCTCAAAACTTTTGGCCATGACTGTATACAGTACAGACCAAAAGTTTGGACACACCTTCTGATTTAAAGATTTTTCTGTATTTTCATGACTATGAAAATTGTACATTCACACTGAAGGCATCAAAACTATGAATTAACACATGTGGAATTATATACTTAACAAAAAAGTGTGAAACAACTGAAAATATGTCTTATATTCTAGGTTCTTCAAAGTAGCCACCTTTTGCTTTGATGACTGCTTTGCACACTCTTGGCATTCTCTTGATGAGCTTCAAGAGGTAGTCACTGTAAATGGTTTTCACTTCACAGGTGTGCCCTGTCAGGTTTAATAAGTGGGATTTCTTGCCTTATAAATCAGTTGTGTTGTGCAGAAGTCTGGTGGATACACAGCTGATAGTCCTACTGAATAGACTGTTAGAATTTGTATTATGGCAAGAAAAAAGCAGCTAAGTAAAGAAAAACGAGTGGCCATCATTACTTTAAGAAATGAAGGTCAGTCAGTGTGAAAAATGGGAAAACTTTGAAAGTGTCCCCAAGTGCAGTTGCAAAAACCATCAAGCGCTACAAAAAAACTGGCTCACATGAGGACCTCCCCAGGAAAGGAAGACCTGCTGCTAGGAAACCACTGCTAAGGACAGGCAACAAGCTGAAGAGACTTGTTTGGGCTAAAGAACACAAGGAATGGACATTAGACCAGTGGAAATCTGTGCTTTGGTCTGATGAGTCCAAATTTGAGATTTTTGGTTCCAACCACCGTGTCTTTGTGCGACGCAGAAAAGGTGAACGGATGGACTCTACATGCCTTGTTCCCACCGTAAAGCATGTAGGAGGAGGTGTGATGGTGTGGGGGTGCTTTGCTGGTGACACTGTTGGGGATTTATTCAAAATTGAAGGCATACTGAACCAGCATGGCTACCACAGCATCTTGCAGCAGCATGCTATTCCATCCAGTTTGCGTTTAGTTGGACCATCATTTATTTTTTAACAGGACAATGACCCCAAACACACCTCCAGGCTGTGTAAGGGCTATTTGACCAAGAAGGAGAGTGATGGGGTGCTACGCCAGATGACCTGGCCTCCACAGTCACCAGACCTGAACCCAATCAAGATGGTTTGGGGTGAACTTGACTGCAGAGTGAAGGCAAAAGGGCCAACAAGTGCTAAGCATCTCTGGGAACTCCTTCAAGATTGTTAGAAGACCATTTCCGGTGACTACCTCTTGAAGCTCATCAAGAGAATACCAAGAGTGTGCAAAGCAGTCATCAAAGCAAAAGGTGGCTACTTTGAAGAACCTAGAATATAAAACATATTTTCAGTTGTTTCACACTTTTTTGTTAAGTATATAATTCCACATGTGTTAATTCATAGTTTTGATGCCTTCAGTGTGAATGTACAATTTTCATAGTCATGAAAATACAGAAAAATCTTTAAATGAGAAGGTGTGTCCAAACTTTTGGTCTGTACTGTATATATCATATGGCTTCTTTAGATCATTTTATCAGCATATTTTGTACAGTAAGTGGGGTGTATCTTTGTCTCTATACAGGAAGTGTGGGTGTGTCTTTGTACAGTAAGTGGGGGTGGGTCCTTGTCTCTATTCACAAAGTAGGGGAAGGTCTTTTTCTCTCTACACTATAAATGTAGGTGGGTCTTGTCACTATTCAGAAAGGGGGGATGGTTCTTTGGCTCTTTATACTGTAAATGTGGGCAGGTCTTTGTATTCAGGAAGTGAGGGCAGATTATTGTATCTATACAGTAAGTGTGGGTGGATCTTTGTGTTAGAACCCTCCTGTTTGTTTTTTTCTATCTTGTGTTTTGCGGTCACGTGACCATCTGCCTTTATATTCCAGCTCCGCCCTTTTGGCTGTGCTGGACTTCAGTGTTTGACTGTTTCTCTAGCCAGGTGCTTCTGTGCCTTTCTCTGCCAGTTTGTTTTGTCCTTCTGGGACCACTAGTACTTTTTTTGTCAGTTTATCTTTTTGTGTTCTGCAACAACTTCTCTGTTTAGGAGATGTCCCATTTTTGTCCCAGTCCTTAGTTCTTTTAGGGACCCCTCCCCTTATGCTATAGGTCTTCATTCAGACTAGCCGAGGACTAAAGCAGGTCTGTTCGCTAGGAACAGGCAGCCCGCTACATCATAGGGATTCAGCTTAGTTTTACTGTAGGGACAGTTTTCCCTTATCTTTCCTTAGTACTTGTTGCAGATCATAACACTTTGTACAGGAAGTGGGAAGGGTCTTTGACTCTCTATACAGGAAATGGAAGCGGAGCTTTGTCTCTATACAGGAAGTGGTGGGATTTTGTCTCTGCAGGAAGTGAGGGTTGGTCTTTCACTCTCAACAGTAGTGGTGCGGATCTTTGTCTCTATACAGGAAATGGAATGGGTCTTTGTCTCTATCTAAGAAGTGTGGGAAGATCTTTGTCTCTCTAAAGGAAGTATGTCTCTCTACAGGACTTGGGAGCTGGTCGTCTATCTGCTCCTGATATCCTGTCTGTCAAATTGCATACAAGCATAGCAGAGGAAACAGGCAAACCATTGAACCATGGAAGGAGCAATGCATGAAAAAGGAAGTTCCAGAATCTAAACTACTGTCAGAATGCCAATAAACAGATTTCAGAGCACAAGAATGTATGTGCAATCAAAAGAGCTTTACCTTTTGCGAGATGACAGCTGCAAGATCATGCTTTTTTTATAGGTTTTGTGTGAATGCACTGGTGCACTCTGACATATTAAGATAAAATGTAAGCAACGACACAATTCCTAACGCGTTTCCATCACTAGTAATGGTAAAAGGTTGTTATAATTTCACATATCGGAGAAAGATGTCGCATGCAAGATGCCATTGGTGCAAGCAGTGCTGCCACCAGGAATTTCAGGGCCCCATACTGGCAACATTTTTGGACTCCCTTGAGACTCCGCCCAGACTTCACCTCAGTTCCTCCTCCACCCAGCTCCACCTCCACCCCTCGAACCTTCCACAGTCCCACTCTTGGAAAAACTCCACTTCGACACCACATCCTCACCAATCACACATTAACAGTTCCCACAGGAGCTCTGTATATAGTATATATTGTACAGGTAATAAAGGGACTCACCAGTGACATTATACACAGGGGCTCTGTATATAGTATACAGGTAATACAGTGATCACCAATAACATTATACACAGGTGCTCTGTATAAAGTGTCAGTGTACAGATAATACAGGGATCACCAGAGACATTATACACAGGCGATAGGTATATAGAGTCAGTGTACAGGTAATACATGTTAGAACTCTCCTGTTAGGTTTTTTCTATCTTGCTGGTCACATGACCTTTTTTGCCTATTTAATCCTGCTCCGCCCCCCTGGCCTTGCTGGACTTCATTGTAATTTCTACTCTTAAGTTAGCCTGGTGCTTAGTTACCTTTCTCAGTCAGTTTAGCTAGGTCTTCGGACCTTTATGTTCTATGTTGTGTGCTTGTCTTTTACTGCTACAATTTCTGCTAGGAGGTGTCCAACTTTATCCCAGTCCCTAGTTCTTGTAGGGATCCCTCCCTTGAATTTATAGGTCTTCGTACAGACTAGCCGAGGACTTTAGCGAGTCTGATTGCAGGATCAGGTTCCCCGTTACATCATAGGGATCTAGCTTAGTTTTATTGTAGGGACAGATCTCCTTTCTTTCCTTAGTGCTTGTAGCAGATCATAACAGTAAGTCCAGCCCAAAAATATCTCTAAGGATAGACTTCCAGTTTCCATCATGGTGTCGGTTCAGGATTTGGCTCAACGCCTGCAGGGACTCTCTCTGGAGGTGGCCGAGCTCCAACAACACGTGAGTAGCTGTTCTGGAGCACATTTTGTGGAGCCAAAGGTACGTTTGCCTGATTTATTTTTTGGTGATCAAGAAGAATTTTTTTACTTTAAAAATGCTTGTTTGTTGTATTTTCGTTTGAGACCCAGATCCTCTGGTGATGAATCACAGCGCATAGGGTTCATAATGTCACTTTTGCACAAAGAACCTCAGGGATGGGCCTTTTCTCTCCAACCTGGTGATCCATGCTTTAGATCAGTGGATAGTTTTTTTTCTGCTTTGGGTTTGTTGTATGATGATCCTGATCGTGTCTCATCAGCTGAGACTGAATTGAGACGTTTGAGGCAGGGATCAGGTAATGTGGAAAAATATTGTTCTCACTTCCGTCGGTGGTCTGCCCAGGTGGGGTGGAACGATTCAGCTTTGAAAAGTTTGTTTCTTGCGGGGCTAGGTGAAAGGGTTAAGGATTTGCTGATTGCTTATCCCACACCTGGAAACTTGCAGGAGGCAATGCAATTAGCTATACGGGTGGACAGGAGACTGCGTGCAAGGGTTAATGAGAGTAAATCCTCTGCCATGTCAGCTCCGAGTCTTGAGAGGGTCTGTACTGACATTGGAGAGCCGATGGAGATTGGGGCGAAGGCACCCCGCTCTCAGGAAAAAGACCGCAGATCTTCTGAAGGTTTGTGCTTTTATTGCGGGAAGTCTGACCATTTTATTAAGAACTGTGTGCTTCGAACGAACAGTTACGCCCGCATTGCCTGTTTAAATACTAAGGGGGTATTTCTTTCTGCTACTACTGCTGCTCAGGAAGAATTAATTGAATTTCGGATATTTGTGTATTGTGGTTCTACTCTGAATGTGATTGACGGGGGATTCTTGGAAAAACTTAAATTAAAACCCAAACCTTTGTCATCCCCTATTGCTGTGGTTTCTGTCGATGGCTCCCCCTTGAAGAGTGTTACTCACAAGGTCTGTGAATTTCCCCTCACTATTAATGGTATTCACCAAGAAAATTTGGATTTGGTGGTATTAAATAAATTGCCTTCTCCAGTAATTTTGGGGTTACCCTGGTTAAAATTGCACAATCCTGTACTGGATTGGTCTACCAATGAAATTAAGTCCTGGAGCCCTAAGTGTTATGACAAGTGTTTTAACGGACGTATTGCTGCGGTGGAAAAAGGGGAATTACCTGTACCTATTCAGGATTTTTGGAGAGTTTTTTCTGAGGAGGAGTCACAAATTTTGCCTCCCCATAGAGACTATGATTGTACCATTGAATTTGTCCCTGGAGCGACTCTTCCTAAGAGTCGTTTATTTAACCTTACTATTCCTGAGAGGAAGGCTTTGGAGGAATACATACAGACAAGCTTGGAAGCCGGTCACATTAGGCCTTCCAAGTCTCCTGTGGCTGTTGGATTTTTTTTTAAAAAAAAGGACGGCGGTTTACATCCTTGTCTGGATTTTCGTGAGATTAATAAAATTACTGTACTTAATCCCTACCCACTGCCATTGATTCCTGATTTGTTTAACCAGTTAGTGGGGGCCAAGTGGTTCTCTAAAATTGATCTCCGGGGGGCATACAATTTGTTGCGCATGAAGGAGGGTGATGAATGGAAGACTGCTTTTAACACTCCTGTGGGTCATTTTGAGAATCTGGTGATGCCTTTTGGTCTTACCAATGCTCCAGCATTTTTTCAGAATCTTATTAATGACATCCTTAGACCTTTGATCGGCAAAAATGTGATTGTGTATTTGGATGACATTTTGATTTATTCGCCTGATCTGGAGTCTCATTGGCGGAGCGTACGTGAGGTATTACAGTTATTAATGGACAATTCGCTTTTTGCTAAGCTGGAGAAATGTGAGTTCGCTGTACAGAGAATTAGTTTTTTGGGCTACATTATCTCCAGCGAGGGCTTTGAGATGGACCCTGTGAAGGTTCAGGCGGTTCAGGAATGGCCTAGGCCTATTGGTTTGAAATCGATACAGAGGTTTTGGGTTTCGCCAATTATTACAGAAAATTCATTAAAAATTTTTCTATTATTGTCAAACCACTGACCGATCTCACCAGGAAAGGTGCTAATGCGGTTCAGTGGACTACTGAGGCCATTGAAGCTTTTGTGTTTCTAAAGGAGAGGTTCAGCTCTTCCCCCATCCTTATGCAGCCTGATGTGACTAAGCCGTTTTTGGTTGAGGTTGATGCTTCTTCGGTGGGGGTCGGTGCGGTGTTGTCTCAGGAAATCAAGGATGGAGTACATCCCTGTGCTTTTTTTTCAAAAAAATTTTCTGAGACTGAACTTAATTACGATATTGGTAATCGGGAATTGCTGGCCATTAAACTCGCATTTGAACACTGGCGTCATCTCTTGGAAGGTGCTGAATTTCCCATTCAGGTTTTCACTGATCATAAAAATCTGATCTATCTTGATGCTGCCAAGCGCTTGAATGCCCGTCAGGCTAGGTGGGCACTTTTTTTCTCGCGGTTTAATTTTTCCGTTACTTACATCCCGGGTACCAAGAATGTTAAAGCTGATGCTTTGTCTCGCAGCTTTTCTCCCATGGTCGGTGCTGAGGAGGAGGAGAGCATTTTACAAGAAGGTGTTGTGATTGCTGCTTTGGACTGTTTTGGAAGATGAGATTCTTAAAGCACAGGAGAATGCCCCATCTAACACTCCCCATGGGAGGTTGTTTGTGCCTAGGACCTTTAGGAGAGATTTGTTTGTTGAGTGTCATGAGTCTCGGTTGGCAGGTCATCCAGGAATTTCTGAGACCAAGAGACTTGTGGGTCGCAGTTTTTGGTGGCCTGGATGGCAGAAGGAAGTCATTAAGTGGGTGCGTCAATGTACTGTGTGTGCTAGATCTAAGTCTTCTCATACTCCTGCGACGGGGTTGCTTTGCCCTCTTGAGGTTCCTAGTGCACCTTGGACACATCTGGCTATGGACTTTATTACTGACCTTCCCCCCTCTGAGGGTTTCACAGTCATCTGGGTGGTCGTGGACCGTTTTAGCAAGATGTGACACTTGGTTCCTTTCATCAAACTGCCCTGCGCTAAGACACTCGCTAAGGCTTTTGTCAAGGAAATTGTCAGACTACATGGCGTTCCTACTGACATTGTTTCGGATAGGGGACCTCAGTTCGTGGCTCATTTTTGGCGTGCCTTTTGTGACAGGTTGGGAGTTCATTTGTCGTTTTCATCCGGATATCATCCTGAGTCTAATGGCCAGACAGAAAGGAAGAATCAGGATGTTGAGCAATTCTTGCGTTGTTTTGTGGCAGACAATCAGGAGGGGTGGTCTGAGTTTCTGCCACTTGCTGAGTTTGTTCTTAACAACCATACATCCTCTTCTGCTGGTTGTTCGCCTTTTTTTTGTTGTTCTGGGAGACATCCGTCTTTTGGGTCATTCTCCAAATTGGTATCGGCTGTGCCTGAGGAGGAGAGTTTTTCCGGTGATTTGGAGAGAGTTTGGACGGATGTGCGTGGTAATCTTCAGGAGGCTAACAAAAAATCTAAGAGGTACTTTGATAGGAAACGGCAAGAGGTTTTGTTTGCTATTGGTGACATGGTTTGGTTGTCCTCTTAGAATCTGCGGTTGAGGATTCCTTCTAAAAAATTGGGTCCCAAGTTTGTAGGGCCCTTTAAGGTGCTTCAGGTAGTTAACCAATCTGCTGTTAGGTTGGAGGTTCCTACCTCCTGGAAGATTAATCCGGTGTTTCATGTTTCTCTGTTGAAAAGAGCATATGTGTCGGATGGAAACGCCTCTGCCACTGTTCCTCCGGTGGTGGAGGACGGGGAATATGAAATTTCCCGCATCCTAAATTCTAGACGGTATAGAGGGAATTTGCAGTATCTCATCGCTTGGAAGGGTTTCGGTCCCGAAGATAACTCATGGGTGAGGGCGGATGATGTTTCTGCTTCCAGACTTGTCAGAGCGTTTCACAAGAGGTTTTCTGATAAGCCTGGGCCTAGGGGATCCGGAGGATCCTCATAGAAGAGGGGGTACTGTTAGAACTTTCCTGTTAGGTTTATTCTATCTTGCTGGTCACATGACCTTTTTTGCCTATTTAATTTTGCTCCGCCCTCCTGGCCTTGCTGGACTTCATTGTAATTTCTACTCTTAAGTTAGCCTGGTGCTTAGTTACCTTTCTCAGTCAGTTTAGCTAGGTCTTCAGACCTTTATGTTCTATGTTGTGTGTTTGTCTTTTACTGCTACAATTTCTGCTAGGAGGTGTCCAACTTTATCCCAGTCCCTAGTTCTTGTAGGGATCCCTCCCTTGCATCTATAGGTCTTCGTACAGACTAGCCGAGGACTTTAGCGGGTCTGATCGCAGGATCAGGTTCCCCGTTACATCGTAGGGATCTAGCTTAGTTTTATTGTAGGGACAGATCTCCTTTCTTTCCTTAGTGCTTGTAGCAGATCATAACAATACAGTGATCACTGGTGACATTATACACATGAGCTCTGTATATGGTATACAGATAATACAGTGATCACTGGTGATGTTATACACAGGAGCTCTGAATATAGTGTCAGTGAACAGGTAAGACAGGGATCACCAGAGACATTATACACAGGAGATCTCTATATAGTGTCAGTGTACAGGTAATACAATGACCACCGGTGACATTATACACAGGAGCTGTGAATATAGTATATAGTGTACAGGTAATACAGGATCACCAGTGACGTTATACACAGGAGCTCTCTACATAGAGCATAATCATTCACTCTACCTCGTCCCTCACGCTCAATTCATCATTTGCTGTTCCCCACCCTGAACCATCAATTCATCATTTGCTGTCACCCAACCGCCACCTTCAATATAGCATCATTTTCTCTCCTTCAACCCCAAGTCATCATTATTTGCGCTTCCCCACCTCAATACATCCTCATTTACTGTTCCCCATCCCCTACCCTCAATTCATCATCATTTTCTCCCCCCACATCAAATTCATCATTATTTAAATTCATCATTTGCGTTCCCCCATCTCATTCCATCATCATTTACTGTCCTCCGTTCCTCACCTTCTATTTATCATCATTTGCTCCCCCTACACCCATTTAATTCATTTTATGAAAACAAAAAAAAAAGAGTTTTTCATATTTACCTCTCATGCGATCCCCTGCAGCTCCACTCCCGGTATCCAGCGTGCGTACATGCAGGTGCCGGCGCCTGCGCGATAACGTCATTGCATAGGCACCGTCAGAGAAGAGGAGGAGGGAGCTCCCCTGGAGCTGCGACGCCGTTCTGATTTGACAGCCGCGGAGCTCCAGGAAAGCTTCCTGCTACGCAACCCATCCCTGACCCTGGGGCCTGGTGAGCAGAAGCAAAAGATGGTCCGGGCCCCCCCTCTTTGCTTCTGCTCACCGGACCCCATACTCCTGTAAGGGCAGTAATGTCCTGATGGCAGTCCTGGGTGAAAAGACAACTATGGATAGATGATTCATTGCAGAGTTTTTGCTCTTTATTTTGCATCTGACCTGTTATTTTTGTGACTTGGTGGAATCTATTATTTTCTTACAGATTAGATTTGGTTTATAATTTAATATATAAATAAATATTAGGAATTGTTCTTTTTTACCTTTAGGGTAAAACTTAAACCTTTTATTCATTTCCTCCACCAATTAGGAATAAATAAGTGACAGCCTGGTAGCATGCCAAATATAGTTTTGGTTGGCATTTTTCCTATGACAAGTATGTATATAGTGTACAAATGGTAAATAAATATCTAATGTCATACGTTTTTCATTGTATTAAGATTCAATTATAGGTTGGAACGTGGCCATTAAAATACAATTCCTCACCTATCAGATGGAAACACGTCTGGTAAATGGCTCCAAATAACCGAGGAGCTAAATGAATATTATTCTAACCCACCCTTACCACATCACAGCAACTCCGAGAATCTCCGTCAGAGTTCTCATAACAGAGGAAGATGCCCACAGAAACCCCAGAACAACAAATGACACCCACACACCAACATTTCATAACATCACCCAATGGGGGAATTTATTGCATCAGATTTTTGGTGTCAAAAAGTTGCGCTTTTTTTGTATCTTTTTTTTTCTATTTTACGCCACTCTCTGCACTTTTAAAAAGCAGGTGCAATCTTGGAGCGGCTAGCTATGCCAGCAAGGTCTAAGCCATATTTATGAGTTGCAAAAAAGTTGCAGACTCCTTCCTTGGTGGTTATGTGTGAAAAGTGGTAAAGCAACTCTCAACAGGAACGTTATATCTAAAGATGCACCACATATACCAAACATTGTGGGGGAACAGTGTAAAATACAAAAAAATCATATTTTCCTTCAAAAACAGCAAGTAAGGAACTGTCACATCTTTTTGAACCCCTAAAAAATAGTCACAAGAACCTTGATAATTTCACCCCTAAGTCTTTATTCTAACCTCCTGTTTCAGTTTTTATTTATTACTATATGTACCCGGCCACGCGTTGCTGCGCTCAGACTGGTTAAATGGAAAAGAAAGAAAAGAGAAAGCGCACGTTTCTAAAATATTTAATTTCACAATGCTTGTGGGTATACAATATTTTTTCTTGTTCCATTGTCTGTGTAGATATAGAGATTGCCTGGTTTGCCGACTCTAAAACATGCAACATATAATTGTCCATGTGAGAAGCATTGAAATGGAATCGTAAAATTGGAACTATATAAATAGTAAATGGATCGTAAATCGGAAACATTGAAATGGAATTGTAAAATATTTAGTGTAGCGTGTGTTGCTTTTACGTCCAACAGATGGGTATAGCGTGTGTTGCTTTTACGTCCAACACATGGGTATAGTGTGTGTTGCTTTTACGTCCAACAGATGGTATATAAAAACATAGTAGGTATATAAAAACATGCGTGTATTCGAATGCAACGTTCATTTTTATTGATATAGATTATATATTATATATGATATATACATATACTTACATTTTTATTTATATATATATATATATATATATATATATATATATATATATATAATCAGATGGGGCAATGCTGGCGCTGTTAATAGTTGTGGCCATCAGGCAGGCATGGTGGCAGCCTGTACCCTGTGACCCCTGCAGGCCTGTACTCTGCACAGGTCACTAAAGAGGTCGGTACTTGCAGTCAGGTGTCACAATGGAGCTGGTCATGTCAGGGATTGCTAGTTAGGCCATTCCCTAGTACAGAGGGAATGTGACAGGAGGGCACGCAGAGATGAAGGCAGGTGGCAGCAGAGGAGGAGGGGGTGATCTGCTTGACATGTCCCAGGCCTGTACCGGCCAGAGCGCAGCGCTGCTGCCGCCGGTGGCGTAGTGAGATTTGCACTCGCTCGCTATCTGCCCACTGCTGCGAGGCTCGGGCCCAGCTCAGCTCCCAGAGCGGAGGCCGCGGCCTGCACCTCTCTGTGCAGCCTCCCTCTCTCCTTCCCTACCTCCCCCACTTGTTTTTGCACAGTCGGAAATAAGACTCACCTTCAGGAGAAGAAGAAGCCGTAGCAGCAGCGGTGCCGGAGAGCAGAGGCGACCGCCTCTCAGGTGGTGGTGATTGAGCAGCAACGTCTTTCGGCCTCAAACAGACGGTCATTCCTCTTCCCCCTAACTCCCACGAGGGACATGAAAGGAGCAGAGCACAGGCAGCGGTTGGGGCGAATGAAGGAGAGGGAGAAGGGTTTATGAATGAGATGTCACTAAGGGGGGGGGGGAATGCCGGGCAGCTGGGGAGAGTCAGCCTGGGACTGAGCTCGCAACAGCCCCCTCTCGCTGTTGCTTTTACATCCAACAGCTGGTATATAAAAACATAGTAGGTATATAAAAACATGCGTGTATTCAAATGCAACGTTGTGTCAAAAATTTCAAAGAAATCGGTGAAGAACTTTCGGAGATTTAAGATTTTGAATAAACGAACATTTACAGTGGGATTTCCACTTGCTCGCTATCCGCCCACTGCTGCGAGGCTCGGGCCCAGCTCAGCGCCCAGGTTGGAGCCCGTGGCCTGCGCCTCTCCGTGCAGCCTTCCTCTCTCCTTCCCCCCTTCCCACGCTTGTTGCGCAGTCGGAAATAAGACTCACCTGCTGGAGAAGAAGACGCCGCAGCAGCAGCGGTGCCGGAGAGCAGAGGCGACCGCCTCTCAGGCGGTGGTGTTGATGAGCAGCAACGTCTTTCGGCCTCGAACAGACGGTCCTGTTTTTTTAATGCATAGCACTCAGACCAAAAATACGGTTGTGTGCATGAGCTCTTAGAGCGAAGTCAGACTGCCTTATAAGTTGGACTGAGATCAGAATGCAGTATACCGACTGGCCGGCGGTTTCCAACCTGAGAGTGACAGCTTCATGTATTTCTATACAGATGTCACGTTCGGGTGGGAAAGTTGCCGGCCCATCTGAGCACTGCGGTCCGATGTCAGACCGATTTATATGGCCATCTGATTGTGCCCTAAGTGGGAGCCAGCTGCATTTTAATATCTTAGGTACATCTCTTGCTGTGAATGTGCCAGAAAACTAAATCTAAGCCATTTATAGGCTTGGCTAGCTTTGCACCATAAATGTCCCCACATTCTGGTGTAAATTCTAGTAAATTTGTTGGGAACTTTTCGACTAAGCAACATCAACTGAGACGAATGTTGGAAAAAACGAGAAAACAAGCCTATGGAGGTGGCAAATTATTTTTTATTCCTGACTTTAGGACAGTCAAAAAATGTGATAAATCCTTTAGTAAATTGTGTTCAATTTATTCCAATTGTCCAGTGATTTTTCTTTTAGGACAGGTGCAGAGGACCGTGTACTTTCTCAGCCTGGAGAAACGGGTCAATTATGCAAATCACACTCTGAGTTTGATCATAGCGTGATCCGATTTTCTCAGATGTGAAGAAGATGAAAAAAAAAAATTCTCTATTTTCTCCATTCTCTGAGTGCGCAGAAATCGGACTGCACTCAGATGTCGTCCGAGCCCAGTGCAATGGTTTCCACAGACTCATTGACTTGCATGGCTGAGTGTGATGCAAATATCAGATCAAACTCTGCAAGCTGCGATTTCTGTCCGATAAAAATATCTGACTTTTGCACGGCCCCATAGAATAACATTGGTCTGAGTGTGATCCCATGCTTTGTTGGTTCACACTCGGACTGAAAATACGGTCGTTTGCAACTGGTCTTAGACTGTTATATAAAACTTCAGTGATTTAGGAAGCAGAGAGGCCCCGTTGATTATCACGGAGGGGATTTGTCTGGGTTCTGTCATGTGTCTTGTTTTTACAACAGAAGGAATAGTTCTGCACGCTGCGCTTTTTCTTCCATCCTAAAAACTGACACCAAACAGAAACCAGACCGACCCCATAAAATCAATTGCTTCTGTTTGCATCAGTTATGCAATGCATACATTTTATCACATTAATTCCTTCTGTTTCTAAAAACGGAAAGTCCAAATGCAAATGTGTATATCGCCTACGACCGTCATAGTCATGAGAAATTCGGCATTGGTAAGAGTAACTACTAGTGTATATTCTGTATACTGTGTGTACATAAGTGCATGAGATTTTTATGCTCTTGTGTATGCACAATATTGTGAGGGTGTAGTTACATATTGACAGTACACTGCAATACTAAAGTACTGCAGTGTATTGTACCAGCGATCAAATGATCGCAAGCTAGAGACTCCTAAAAAAGCTAACAAATTGGAAAAATAGAAAAAAAAGTTTAAAAATATTCAAAAAATGTAAAAAAAAAAAAAAAAGCCTAAGAGTTCAAATCAGCCCCCTATTAAAAAAAATAAAAATAAAAATTGCAGCTTTGATATCGGCATCCTTAAATGTCTGATCGTTTAAAATATACAATTCTTATTTAGCATTTTATTTATTATTCATTGTTTATTCCATGCATTAAACACTGTAAAGAAAAAAACATCAAAATGGGAAGTGTAGATTTTCAATCATCTTTCCTCCCACAAAAAAAAAAATGGAATAAAAAACTTAAAAACAATCAAAATACCATATGCAACTCAAAATGCTGCTAATAAAAATGTCAAGTTCCCAGCCAAAACAGAGCCTTTATACAGCGCCATAGACAGAAAAATATAAAAGTTACGGGTCTCATAGAATGGTCACATAAAGTAAGTTTTTTTCAACTAATTTCAACATTTTTAAAAGCAACAAAATATAAAAAAAAAACTGTATAAATTTAGTACCACCGTAATTGTTACCACTCATGAACACTGAAAAAACAAAAGCCCCTTAAAAATGTAGGGATTGTGTGTTTTTTTTTCAACATTTCACCCCAGTTGGATTTTTTTTCCTGTTTTCCAGTATTTTAAATGGTAAAATGAATAGTGATGTACAAAAGTACAACTTGTCCCTCAAAAAGACAAGCCTCCATGCAACTATGCGGATGGAATAATGAAGGATGGAAGTGAAAAAGAGAAAAGTGCAAGAATTCAAACTGGTCCATTCAGGAAAGGGTTAACATAAAAATGTAATTTAAACTTTTGGACAATAGGACAATTTCTGATGACACGTTCCTTGTAAGAGAAAACAACACTTCACACTCTGTATCAGCTTTCCGCCTTATTAGAGCTCGGAGACTCAGGATAGAAATTTCTTTGTCAGAAACCAGTTTCTGTGAAATATAAGGAGGGTGGGGTCCTGTATCTACTGTACAGAATGCCGATGGGGTCCCTGTATCTACTGTACAGAATGCTGGCGGGGACCCTGTAACTACTGTACAGAATACCGGTGGGGTCCTGTATCTACTGTACAGAATACCGGTGGGGTCCCTGTAACTATTATACAGAATACCGGTTGGGTCCCTGTATCTACTGTACAGAATACCGGTGGGGTCCCTGTAACTACTATACAGAATGCCGGTGGGGTCCCTGTATCTACTGTACAGAATACTGGCGGGGACCCTGTAACTACTGTACAGAATACCGGTGGGGTCCTGTATCTACTGTACAGAATACCGGTGGGGTCCCTGTAACTACTATACAGAATACCGGTTGGGTCCCTGTATCTACTGTACAGAATACCGATGGGGTCCCTGTAACTATTATACAGAATGCCGGTGGGGTCCCTGTATCTACTGTACAGAATACCGGTGGGGTCCCTGTATCTACTGTACAGAATGCCAGTGGGGTCCCTGTAACTACTATGCAGAATACCAGTTGGGTCCCTGTATCTACTGTACAGAATGCCGGTGGGGTCCCTGTATCTACTGTACAGAATACCGGTGGGGTCCCTGTATCTACTGTACAGAATGCCGGTGGGGTCCTTGTAACTACTGTACAGAATACTGGTGGGGTCCCTGTATCTACTGTACAGAATGCCGGTGGGGTCCCTGTATCTACTGTACAGAATACCGGTGGGGTCCCTGTATCTACTGTACAGAATGCCAGTGGGGTCCCTGTAACTACTATACAGAATACCGGTTGGGTCCCTGTATCTACTGTACAGAATACCGGTGGGGTCCCTGTATCTACTGTACAGAATGCCGGTGGGGTCCCTGTATCTACTGTACAGAATACCGGTTGGGTCCCTGTATCTACTGTACAGAATGCCGGTGGGGTCCCTGTAACTACTATACAGAATACCGGTTGGGTCCCTGTATCTACTGTACAGAATGCCGGTGGGGTCCCTTCCCTGTAACTACTGTACAGAATACTGGTGGGGACCCTGTATCTACTGTACAGAATACCAGTGGGGTCCCTGTAACTACTGTACAGAATACCAGTGGGGTCCCTGTAACTACTGTACAGAATACTGGTGGGGACCCTGTATCTACTGTACAGAATACCGGTGGGGTCCCTGTAACTACTGTACAGAATACCAGTGGGGTCCCTGTAACTACTGTACAGAATACTGGTGTGGTCTTGTATCTACAGTACAGAAACCGGTGGGGTCCTGTAACTACTGTACAGGAGACCAGTGGGGTCCCTGTATCTACTGTACAGAATGCCGGTTGGGTCCCTGTATCTACTGTACAGAATGCCGGTGGGGTCCCTGTATCTACTGTACAGAATGCCGGTGGGGTCCCTGTAACTACTATACAGAATACCAGTTGGGTCCCTGTATCTACTGTACAAAATACCGGTGGGGTCCCTGTAACTACTGTACAGAATGCCGGTTGGGTCCCTGTATCTACTGTACAGAATGCCGGTGGGGTCCCTGTATCTTCTGTACAGAATGCCGGTGGGGTCCCTGTATCTACTATACAGAATACCAGTTGGGTCCCTGTATCTACTGTACAGAATACCGGTGGGGTCCCTGTATCTACTGTACAGAATACCGGTGGGGTCCCTGTATTTACTGTACAGAATGCCGGTGGGGTCCCTGTAACTACTGTACAGAATACTGGTGGGGTCCCTGTATCTACTGTACAGAATGCTGGTGGGGTCCCTGTAACTACTATACAGAATACCGGTTGGATCCCTGTATCTACTGTACAGATGCCGGTGGGGTCCCTGTATCTACTGTACAGAATGCTGGTGGGGTCCCTGTAACTACTATACAGAATACCGGTTGGGTCCCTGTATCTACTGTACAGAATGCCGGTGGGGTCCCTGTATCTACTGTACAGAATGCCGGTAGTGTCCCTGTATCTACTGTACAGAATGCCGGTGGGGTCCCTGTATCTACTATACAGAATGCCGGTGGGGTCCCTGTAACTACTATACAGAATACCGTTTGGGTCCCTGTATCTACTGTACAGAATACCCGTGGGGTCCCTTCCCTGTAACTACTATACAGAATACCGGTTGGGTCCCTGTATCTACTGTACAGAATACTGGTGGGGTACCTGTAACTACTGTACAGGATACCAGTGGGGTCCCTGTATCTACTGTACAGAATACCGGTGGGGTCCCTGTAACTACTGTACAGAATACTGGTGGGGTACCTGTAACTACTGTACAGGATACCAGTGGGGTCCCTGTAGCTACAGTACAGAATACTGGTGGGGACCCTGTAACTACTGTACAGAATGCCGGTGGGGTCCTGTATCTACTGTACAGAATACCGGTGGGGTCCCTGTAACTACTATACAGAATACCGGTTGGGTCCCTGTATCTACTGTACAGAATGCCCGTGGGGTCCCTGTAACTACTGTACAGAATACTGGTGGGGTCCCTGTAACTACTGTACAGAATACCAATGGGGTCATGTATCTACTGTACAGAATTCCGGTGGGGTCCTGTATCTACCATATATATGTGTAATAGGGATAGCTGAGCCAGGAGATGTAACTAGTTATAGCCAGAGAAGAAGAAATTAATTGCTGCCGGCTATAGATCGATGCAATTTCTTTTATACACATTGATCCCTTCAAATAATATAAAGTTTTTTAAAGTTTTCATTCTTTTTCAGCAAAGCTCATGTTTTGAGAGACTGTGGCACTTATTCAATGAATTTACTTGTTAGGCCCCAGTCATTCGAGCGTAAGAATCGGACGAAACAATCGCATTGCACTTGGACCAATGTTCTTCAATGAGACAGTGCAGATCAGCGTTATTTTTCTCAGGTGTATTCGACGTGCGTTCAAAAGCGCAGCATGGTGCGATTGTGCTCGTATATAGTGCGAGACTCGCCAGTGCAAGTCAATTGGTGCGAGAAAAAATCGGTTTGCAGCGGACAACCCCTTTAAACTTTCATAAACTTCTAATGTATCGTAACTTGTCTAAATAATGTTGTATGTAAATATGTTCCAAAACAATGTTTTTTTTAAATATGCTTCAATGAAAAATGCTAATTTATTGGAATATTATTTGTTCACAGTGGCTGATGTGACACGACGGTGGCAAAGCTGGTGGGTTCAATATCGCCGGGAGCAGCAGCAGCCTGCCAGGAGGGGCTCCGCAGCCCCTAAAAAGCTGAAATATATATATTATGAATGCTTGAACTTCCTCGCTCCCATTATGGATCTACGTCCTTTGACAGAGTCACTGGTATGGTATATGAGGTGAGGTACAGTACAGACCAAAAGTTTGGACACGCCTTCTCATTTAAAGATTTTTGTGTATTTTCATGACTTTGAAAATTGTACATTCACACTGAAGGCATCAAAACTATGAATTAACACATGTGGAATTATATACTTAACAAAAAAGTGTGAAACAACTGAAAATATGTTTTATATTCTTGGTTCTTCAAAGTAGCCACCTTTTGCTTTGATGACTGCTTTTCACACTCTTGGCATTCTCTTGATGAGCTTCAAGAGGTAGTCACCGGAAATGGTTTTCACTTCACAGGTGTGCCCTGTCAGGTTTAATAAGTGAGATTTCTTGCCTTATAAATGGGGTTGGGACCATCAGTTGTGTTGTGCAGAACTCTGGTGGATACACAGCTGATAGTCCTACTGAATAGACTGTTAGAATTTGTATTATGGCAAGAAAGAAGCTGCTAAGTAAAGAAAAACGAGTGGCCATCATTACTTTAAGAAATGAAGGTCAGTCAGTCCGAAAAATTGGGAAAACTTTGAAAGTGTCCCTAAGTGCAGTTGCAAAAACCATCAAGCGCTACAAAGAAACTGACTCAATGAGGACCGCCCCAGGAAAGGAAGACCAAGAGTCATCTCTGCTTCTGAGGATAAGTTTATCCGAGTCACCAGCCTCAGATATCACGGGTTAACAGCAGCTCAGATTAGAGACCAGGTCAATGCCACACAGAGTTCTAGCAGCAGACACATCTCTACAACAACTGTTAAGAGGAGACTTTGTGCAGCAGGCCTTCATGGTAAAATAGCTGCTAGGAAACCACTGCTAAGGACAGGCAACAAGCAGAAGAGACTTGTTTGGGCTAAAGAACATAAGGAATGGACATTAGACCAGAGGAAATCTGTGCTTTGGTCTGATGAGTCCAAATTTGAGATCTTTGGTTCCAACCACCGTGTCTTTGTGCGACGCAGAAAAGGTGAACGGATGGACTCTACATGCCTGGTTCCCACCGTGAAGCATGGAGGAGGAGGTGTGATAGTGTGGGGATGCTTTGCTGGTGACACTGTGGGGATTTATTCAAAATTGAAGGCTTACTGAACCAGCATGGCTACCACAGCATCTTGCAGCAGCATGCTATTCCATACGGTTTGTGTTTAGTTGGACCATCATTTATTTTTCAACAGGACAATGACCCCAAACACACCTCCAGGCTGTGTAAGGGCTATTTGACCAGGAGAGTGATGGGGTGCTACGCCAGATGACCTGGCCTCCACAGTCACCAGACCTGAACCCAATCGAGATGGTTTGGGGTGAGCTGGACCGCAGAGTGAAGGCAAAAGGGCCAACAAGTGCTAAGCGTCTCTGGGAACTCCTTCAAGATTGTTGGAAGACCATTTCCGGTGACTACCTCTTGAAGCTCATCAAGAGAATGCCAAGAGTGTGCAAAGCAGTCATCAAAGCAAAAGGTGGCTACTTTGAAGAACCTAGAATATAAGACATATTTTCAGTTGTTTCACACTTTTTTGTTAAGTATATAATTCCACATGTTTTAATTCATAGTTTTGATGCCTTCAGTGTGAATGTACAATTTTCATAGTCATGAAAATACAGAAAAATCTTTAAATGAGAAGGTGTGTCCAAACTTTTGGTCTGTACTGTATGTGTCACACAGGTTGCTAGCCTGTGTGAACTGAAACCAGTGGACTTTCTGCCAGCATGTTATATGCTGTTGGGTTAAATCACTTAAAGGGCTTGGTTTTAGGGGAATGACACAGTGATGGGAGGGACGTCATTCCCCAAACCTCCACCCCAGGGTGTGGCTGAGCATCGTTTAAATGTTCAGTCCTATTTTTTTTTCTTTGAGTTGTGTTTGGAGAGGAAAGGTCTCCAGACTGGACAGCCATAGCTCAGGAGGGAGCTGAAGGCTGGACATAACTTGTGTGTACGACCCGCACACACATATATGGACTGTGCTATAGTTTATCTTTTCTTTTGTTGTTTAGCCAAGTAAGGCTGTATTTATTTTGCTGGAGTGCAGAGCTTTATGCTGTTAATAAAGCCTGCAAAGAAAACCCGGGTTCCTGAATCTACTTCCGGAAGTGGCCGAGCGAGTCGTCCTACCACAGTTGGTGCAAGAGTGCGTGCAAGATTCCAGGAACACGTGTACCTGCCACAGAGACCAGTGGATGTCCTGGGTAAAGGCTGCCAGCCAGCCAGAGAAGTCTGGCAGCATGGAGGAGCTCATTAAGCACCTGGTCCAAAGCCAGCAGAGCATGCAACAACTGCACTTGCAGACCCACAGAGAGCAGCTTCATCAGCAACAGGAGCAGCAGCAGGAAAAGCAAATCCAGCAGCAGCAACGACAGATGGAGCTCCTAGCAGGGGAGATCCATGGCAGGACATCCACTCCACCCCCAGATCCAGGTAAGGACACACACGTCAGGAAAACGGTAAGAAGAACCTTACAGAAGATGACCCCGGGGAAGGACGTTGAGGCGTTCCTGTTTTTGAAAGGGTGGCAGAGCGGGAGAGATTACCTCAGGAGCAGTAGGCGGAGGTTCTGGCGCCATATTTGACCAGGGAGCTGCAGAAGGCCTATTACGATCTGACTTTACAAGATGCAAAGGAGTACATGAAATTAAAAATGAGATATTGGCACGCTCAGGAGTGACAATGTCTGTCAGAGCGCAAAGGGTCCACCACTGGGCGTATGCTGGCAACAAACCTCCACGCTCACAGATGTTCGACTTGTTACATCTAGTCCAGAAATGGCTGCAGCCAGAGTCTTCCACTCCTGCCCAGATGGTTGAGCGTGTGGTGATGGACAGGTTTATTCATTCCTTACCCAGGCCGGTGCAGACTGGGTTCAACCCCTCATCTGGGAACAACGATGAACATATATTATATTTATTTATATATATATTTTTTAATCTATCATATACATGGTTAAATACTTATGCAGGATTGTTATTATCTGTTCCGTCTCCCATGTTGAGATATATATACAGTATATATGTACAGTACAGACCAAAAGGTTGGACACACCTTCTCATTTAAAGATTTTTCTATATTTTCATGACTATGAAAATTGTACATTCACACTGAAGGTATCAAAACTATGAATTAACACATGTGGAATTATATACTTAACAAAAAAGTGTGAAACAACTGAAAATATGTCTTATATTCTAGGTTCTTCAAACTAGCCACCTTTTGCTTTGATGACTGCTTTGCACACTCTTGGCATTCTTTTGAAGAGCTTCAAGAGGTAGTCACCGGAAATGGTTTTCACTTCACAGGTGTGCCCTGTCAGGTTTAATAAGTGGGATTTCTTGCCTCATAAATGGGCTTGGGACCATCAGTTGTGTTGTGCAGAAGTCAGGTGGATACACAGCTGATAGTCCTACTGAATAGACTGTTAGAATTTGTATTATGGCAAGAAAAAAGCAGCTAAGTAAAGAAAAACGTGTGGCCATCATTACTTTAAGAAATGAAGGTCAGCCAGTGCGAAAAATTGGGAAAACTTTGAACGTGTCCCCAAGTGCAGTTGCAAAAACCATTAAGCGCTACAAAGAAACTGGCTGACATGAGGACCGCCCCAGGAAAGAAAGACCAAGATTCACCTCTGCCTCTGAGGATAAGTTTATCTGAGTCACCAGCCTCAGAAATCGCAGGTTAACAGCAGCTCAGATTAGAGACCAGGTCAATGCCACACAGAGTTCTAGCAGCAGACACATCTCTTCAACAACTGTTAAGAGGAGACGTTGTGCAGCAGGCCTTCATGGTAAAATAGCTGCTAGGAAACCACTGCTAAGGACAGGCAACAAGCAGAAGAGACTTGTTTGGGCTAAAGAACACAAGGAATGGACATTAGACCAGTGGAAATCTGTGCTTTGGTCTGATGAGTCCAAATTTGAGATCTTTGGTTCCAACCACCGTGTCTTTGTGCGACGCAGAAAAGGTGAACGGATGGACTCTACATGCCTGGTTCCCACCGTGAAGCATGGAGGAGAAGGTGTGATGGTGTGGGGGTGCTTTGCTGGTGACACTGTTGGGGATTTATTCAAAATTGAAGGCGTACTGAACCAGCATGGCTACCACAGCATCTTGCAGAGACATGCTATTCCATCCGGTTTGCGTTTAGTTGGATCATCATTTATTTTTCAACAGGACAATGACCCCAAACACACCTCCAGGCTGTGTAAGGGCTATTTGACCAAGAAGGAGAGTGATGGGGTGCTACGCCAGATGACCTGGCCTCCACAGTCACCAGACCTGAACCCAATCGAGATTGTTTGGGATGAGCTGGACCGCAGAGTGAAGGCAAAAGGGCCAACAAGTGCTAAGCATCTCTGGGAACTCCTTCAAGATTGTTGGAAGACCATTTCCGGTGACTACATCTTGAAGCTCATCAAGAGAATGCCAAGAGTGTGCAAAGCAGTCATCAAAGCAAAAGGTGGCTACTTTGAAGAACCTAGAATATAAGACATATTTTCAGTTGTTTCACACTTTTTTGTTAAGTATATAATTCCACATGTGTTAATTCATAGTTTTGATGCCTTCAGTGTGAATGTACAATTTTCATAGTCATGAAAATACAGAAAAATCTTTAAATGAGAAGGTGTGTCCAAACTTTTGGTCTGTACTGTATATATATGTAGCACCCTATCACTCTCCTTCTTGGTCAAGTAGCCCTTACACAGCCTGGAGGTGTGTTTGGGGTCATTGTCCTGTTGAAAAATAACTGATGGTCCAACTAAACGCAAACCGGATGGAATAGCATGCCGCTGCAAGATGCTGTGGTAGCCATGCTGGTTCAGTACGCCTTCAATTTTGAATAAATCCCCAACAGTGTCACCAGCAAAGCACCCCCACACCATCACACCTCCTCCTCCATGCTTCACGGTGGGAACCAGGCATGTAGAGTCCATCCGTTCACCTTTTCTGCGTCGCACAAAGACACGGTGGTTGGAACCAAAGATCTCAAATTTGGACTCATCAGACCAAAGTACAGATTTCCACTGGTCTAATGTCCATTCCTTGTGTTCTTTAGCCCAAACAAGTCTCTTCTGCTTGTTGCCTGTCCTTAGCAGTGGTTTCCTAGCAGCTATTTTACCAAGAAGGCCTGCTGCTTTTTCGCACTGACTGACCTTCATTTCTTAAAGTAATGATGGCCACTCATTTTTCTTTACTTAGCTGCTTTTTTCTTGCCATAATAAAAATTCTAACAGTCTATTCAGTAGGACTATCAGCTGTGTATCCACCTGACTTCTGCACAACACAACTGATGGTCCCAACCCCATTTTTAAGGCAAGAAATCCCACTTATTAAACCTGACAGGGCACCCCTGTGAAGTGAAAACCATTTCCGGTGACTACCTCTTGAAGCTCATCAAGAGAATGCCAAGAGTGTGCAAAGCAGTCATCAAAGCAAAGGTGGCTACTTTGAAGAACCTAGAATATAACACATATTTTCAGTTCCTTCACACTTTTTTGTTAAGTATATAATTCCACATGTGTTAATTCATAGTTTTGATGCCTTCAGTGTGAATGTGCAATTTTTATAGTCATGAAAATACAGAAAAATCTTTAAATGAGAAGGTGTGTCCAAACTTTTGGTCTGTACTGTATATAATTTTTTTCTTTCTTCTTTTTCCTCTTTTTTTCTTTTTCTTTTGTTTTCTCTTTCTTTCCTTTTCCCCTTTTCCCCCTTTTTTCCCCCCTTCCCCTTTTTCCTCTTTCCTCTTTTTTATCCCCCAAGTTAAATACTCACGTGCGTCTTTCAAATAGCACAGTGGGGAATGAGATTCGTCTGGGTCTGCCCTCAGTTTTTCCCATAAACAACATGGCCGCTTGGGTGTGCGCGCGCGCACTGAGTCTCCATACCGCTGTTGTCACCGAAGGCATCCCTACGATGCGACGTGGGTGCTGACCTCACAAGAAACTTTTCCTTGACCCGCGCCGTCATCGCGATCGCCGGAAGTGGCATGCGGGCGGATGGGGATTCACTACGCGTGCACCGATACCGGCGGAAAAACACTCCAATTGCACTAGAGATGGTGATATAAAAGGATGCAAAAGCACATACACATCACACCACCCCCCCAAGGAAGCCCTCCACGCGAAACGCGCGTCGGGGCAACTATTGCAGTCGGACATACATCTGTGCCATGGGTAAGCCACACTCTTCATATATAACAGTTTGAGAGTTTTATGGTCTGGTACTATCACTTTACGTGTACCATATATCCCTCTGGTGTGCACTTGCCCTATGGGATACCTTGTCTCTCGATGTTTCTAGGATGCATTTACATGTATGAAACATTAGCATACTGGTTGCTGGTACTTAGCTACCTAGATGATTTAGATGGCATTTTGATGGATTGTGCCCCTCTGTGATCTTTCACATATTCTTCACCTTATACCATTTGATCAAATTTACTGTTTTTCTTCTATTTTTAATGCAATTCATTAAAATATATATTTTTAACTCCATTCTGAGTGTATTGGCAGTATTTTGGGGTTGACTATTCAGAAATATAGGTTGATAATGTTGGGAGGTATAGAAAACCCCTTTCTTCATATGGTATTATGAGATTTAAATATACCACAGTGTTGGTTCTATGTTCACCTTACAGAAGATGACCCCGGGGAATGACGTTGAGGCGTTCCTTACTGTTTTTGAAAGGGTGGCAGAATGGGAGAGGAGGAGCAGTGGGCGGAGGTTCTGGCGCCATATTTGACCAGGTAGCCGCAGAAGGCCTATTACGATCTGACTTTACAAGATGCAAAGGAGTACGCGAAACTAAAAATGAGATATTGGCAAGCTCAGGAGTGACAATGTCTGTCAGAGCGCAAAGGGTCCACCACTGGGCGTATGCTGGCAACAAACCTCCACGCTCACAGATGTTCGACTTATTACATCTAGTCCAGAAGTGGCTGCAGCCAGAGTCTTCCACTCCAGCCCAGATGGTTGAGCGTGTGGTGATGGACAGGTTCATTCATTCCCTACCCAGGCCGGTGCAGACCTGGGTTGCCCAGGGCGACCCTCGGAATGCGGACGACCTTGTTGGCCTGGTAGAGAGGTACCAAGTAGTCGAAAAATCCCTAGGGAAACCCGACATAATCACTTCCCCCTACTGGAGTGCCCAAAAGGGGGCGGGTTCACCACGGAAGGGGTTCAGAGCCACAACTTGGAGGCGTCCCACTTCCACTGAAGGTGCTGCAAGGACTGTTGCTAAGGATGTGATCTGTTGGCGGTGTCGCAATCCGGGACACGTAGCCGCCCAGTGTCATACGTCTGCTGAGCCAATGGACTGCAGCCTAAGCAGACAATGTTCATATTATGCTTACCCAGCCTGCAGTGTGGACTGTCAACCCAGCGAGGGCCCGCAGGAGTGTGCCGTATCTGTTAACAGAGTGATGGTCCTGGGGCTGTTGGACTCTGGGAGTCTGGTAACCTTAATCAGTACCACCCTTCCCCACCAGCTGATCCCTACCAAGTCTGTGGGCGTCTGCTGCATACATGGGGACGCCAAAAACTACCTGGTGGCTAGAGTGACAGTTGGAATAGACTGTGGCGCCCAACCCCACAAGGTCGGGGTGGTCAGGGACCTGATACATCTTGTCATTTTGGGGCACGATTTTCCCTTGTTCTGGGACTTGTGGGGGAAGGGATCCAGATCGAGTCCCTTGGAAAAAAGCCAGGACCCTAGATAAATACCCCGGTTGACATTGGAAGTGGATGAGTTCCCACTATGTTTCCTTGTTGGCGACGAGGATGAGACTGTGTCTGAGGTGGTCAACCTCCCTGAATTAGAGGTGCCTGGAGAGAACTTTGGGTCAGCTCAGGTTCGGGACTCGACCTTGAAAGGGGCGTGGGATAATGTTACTGTTTGTAATGGTGTTGCTCAAGAGCCGGGGGCGGACACCAGGTACCCACACTTTGCAGTTCGGGGGGAGCTATTATACCGGGTGACCAAACTAAAAAGTGAAGAGGTAGAGGTACAGCTGTTAGTTCCAGGTTCATACCATCAGAGGATATTAAACATGGCACACTCACATATTCTGGGGGGACACCTAGGGGTTGAGAAAACCCAGGAGAGAGGTTTTATTGGCCAGGATATTATCGGGAAATCTTAACCTATTGTAGGTCCTGCCCCAACTGCCAAATAACCGCGCCCACCTCCCACTTCTGTAGTCCCTTAGTTCCACTACCTGTCATAGAGACTCCCTTTGAGAGGATTGCTATGGACCTTGTGGGTCCCTTAGTTAAATCGGCCCGGGGCCACCAATACATTCTGGTGGTCATGGACTATGAGACCCAGTACCCCGAAGGGGTACCCCTAAGGAACTCGTCCAGTAAAAGTATAGCCCGAGAGCTAGTTCATATTTTTGCTCGGACAGATCTGCCAAAAGAGATTTTGACAGACCAAGGAACCACCTTCATGAGCAAGGTGATGAAGGAGCTATGCAGAGTCCTTTAGATTGCCCAGATTTGGACCTCAGTTTATCATACGCAGACGGACGGCTTAGTGGAACGCTTCAATAAGACCTTAAAGGCGATGCTCAGGAAGGTCGTTGAAAAGGATGGGCGAGACTGGGACTACCTGCTCCCATTTCTGCTTTTCTCTGTCAGAGAAGTTCCTCAAGCCACCACTGTATGGACGGCATCCAAGAGGTCTCCTAGACATCGCCAAGGAAACCTGGGAGGCCGAGGTCACACCCCACCGGAGCATCATCGAACATGTCGCCCAGTTACAGGAGAGAATGGCGAAGATGATGCCCATCGTGAAGGAATATCTCCTCCAGGCGCAAGTGTCGCGCCCCCGGGGGCCTTACTGTTTGGGGACAGTATATATATGTCACGGTGGCTGGCCCAGGGCGGACAGTGCACAAAAGGGGTAGCGATTACTAATAAAGTTCAGAGAAATTCGTGACGCCACCTGTGGTGCCTGGTGAAGGTCACCAGCGCTGCAGCAGTCCTCTGAGGCAGGTGACAAGGCAGCTAAAGATGGTACAGCTCCCCACAGGTGGAGCGGGCCTCAGGGCAGTGTAGATAGATAGATGGTGGGTGCACTGCGCGTTGTTGTGCAGGTAGAGAATGCAGCAGGAGTAACGGACAGAGACAGGGGGTTAGCTTCGTTACCTTTACTGGTACAGCTGGTACTGTAGATATGATCCAGGGTACTCTAGGTGAAGGGCGCACTTTTGGACTTCTCCCCAGAGAGCGGGTATAAGGCCTCCTGATCCGTGTCTGCCTCTGTGTAAGCTCCTGGGCAGCCTGCAACTGTGCCTAGCTTATGTGTCTTGCTTTTACTCCACCTGTTGCTCTGAAGTAGGACCTCCGGTTGGTGACCACTTTCCCTGGACATCGGGGCCTTCGTGGTTCCTGGTCCTGTATGTGTCTAGCTTCAGGTCTGCCAGGGACTTGTAGTCCTTCTGGAATTCCGGTTAACCCTACTGGGTGTAAAGGGTCCCTGTAGGCTCGGACCAGGTGTTATGTTCTGCTACCAGAGCTAAGGAAAGAGAGGAGATCTGTCCCTACGATAGAACTCAGCTTAATCCCTACGATGTAACAGGGAACCTGATCCTGCGATCAGACCTGCTAAAGTCCTAAGCTAGTCTGTACGGAGACCTATAGATGTGAGGAAGGAATCCCTACAAGTACTAAGGACTGGGAGGAATATGGGACACCTCCTAACAGAAATAGTAGCAGACAGACGAACAAACAAAATATATAGAACATAGAGGTCAGTAGACCAAGCAAACTAACAGAGCAAGACACAGAGCACAGGCTAGCTAGAAAGTTGATATACAATGAAGTCCAGCAAAGCCAGAAGGGCGGAGCAGGATTAAATAGGCCAACAAGGTCATGTGACCAGCAAAGGAAAAAAAACTAAGAGCAAGGTTCTAACAGTACCCCCCCTTCTAAGAGGATCCTCCGGATCCCCTAGGACCAGGCTTATCAGGAAATCTCCTGTGAAACGCTCTGATAAGTCTGGACGCGGAAACATCATCCGACCTCACCCAAGAGTTATCCTCGGGACCGAAACCTTTCCAGGCCACAAGATACTGCAAACTACCTCTATACCATCTAGAGTTAAGGATGCGAGAAATTTCATATTCCCCGTCCTCCACCACCGGAGGAACAGAGGCAGAGGCGTCACAATCTGATACCATAGCTTTTTTCAACAGAGAGACATGAAATACCGGATTAATTCTCCAGGAGGTAGGAACCTCCAACCTAACAGCAGATTGGTTGACAACCTGAAGCACCTTAAAGGGCCCTACAAACTTGGGACCCAATTTCTTTGAAGGAATCCTCAACCGCAGATTCCTAGAGGACAACCAAACCATGTCACCAACAGCGAACAAAACCTCCTGTCGTTTCCTATCAAAGTAGTCTTTAGATTTTCTGTTGGCCTCCTGAAGATTACCACGCACATCCGTCCAAACTCTCTCCAAATCACCGGAAAAATTCTCCTCCTCAGGCACGGCAGATCCCAACTTGGAGAACGACCCAAACGACGGATGTCTCCCAGAACAACAAAAAAAGGCGAACAACCAGCAGAAGAAGATGTATGATTGTTCAGAGCAAATTCAGCAAGTGGCAGAAACTCAGACCACTCCTCTTGATTGTCTGCCACAAAACAACGCAAGAACTGCTCAACATCCTGGTTTTTCCTTTCTGTCTGGCCATTAGATTCAGGATGATATCCGGACGAGAACGACAAACTCCCAACCTATCACAAAAGGCACGCCAAAAACGAGCCACGAACTGAGGACCCCTATCAGAAACAATGTCAGTAGGAACGCCATGAAGTCTGACAATTTCCTTGACAAAGGCCTTAGCGAGAGTTTTAGCGCAGGGCAGTTTGACGAAAGGAACCAAGTGACACATCTTGCTAAAACGGTCCACGACCACCCAGATGACAGTAAAACCCTCAGAGGGGGGAAGGTCAGTTATAAAGTCCATAGCCAAATGTGTCCAAGGAGCACTGGGAACCTCCAAAGGACAAAGCAACCCCGCAGCAGGAGTATGTGAGGACTTAGATCTAGCACATATAGTACATTGACGCACCCACTTAATGACTTCCTTCTGCCATCCAGGCCACCAAAAACTGCGACCCACCAGTCTCTTGGTCTCAGAGATTCCGGGATGACCTGCCAACCGAGATTCGTGACACTCAACAAACAAATCTCTCCTAAAGGTCCCAGGCACAAACAACCTCCCATGAGGAGTGTTAGAAGGGGCATTCTCCTGTGCTTTAAGAATCTCATTTTCCAAAACGGAGTCCAAAGCAACTATCACAACACCTTCTTGTAAAATGTTCTCCTCTTTCTCAGCACCGACTATGGGAGAAAAACTGCGAGACAAGGCATCCGCCTTAACATTCTTAGTACCAGGGATGTAAGTAACGGAGAAATTAAACCGCGAGAAAAACAGTGCCCACCTAGCCTGACGGGCATTCAGGCGCTTGGCAGCATCAAGATATATCAGATTTTTATGATCCGTAAGAACCTGAACGGGAAATTCCGCACCTTCCAAGAAGTGGCGCCAGTGTTCAAATGCGAGTTTAATAGCCAATAATTCCCGATTACCAATATCGTAATTCAGTTCAGTCTCCGAAAATTTTTTTGAAAAAAAGGCACAGGGATGTAATCCATCCCCGTTATCCTGAGACAATACTGCGCCAACCCCCACAGAGGAAGCATCAACCTCAACCAAAAACGGCCTAGTAACATCAGGCTGCATAAGGATGGGAGCAGAGGTGAACCTCTCCTTGAGATACACAAAAGCTTCAATGGCCTCAGAAGACCACTGAACCGCATCAGCACCTTTCCTGGTGAGATCAGTCAGAGGTTTGACAATACTAGAAATTTTTTTTATGAATTTTCTATAGTAATTGGCGAAACCCAAAAACCTCTGTATCGATTTTAAACCAATAGGCCTAGGCCATTCCTGCACAGCCTGAACCTTAACCGGATCCGTCTCAAAACCTTTGCTGGAGATAATGTAGCCCAAAAAACTAATTCTCTGTACAGCGAACTCACATTTCTCCAGCTTAGCAAAAAGCGAATTGTCCATTAATAACTGTAATACCTCACGCACGCTCCGCCAATGAGACTCCAGATCCGGCGAATAAATCAAAATGTCATCCAAATACACAACCACATTTTTACCGATCAAAGGTCTAAGGATGTCATTAATCAGATTCTGAAAAAATGCAGGAGCATTAGTAAGACCAAAAGGCATAACCAGATTCTCAAAATG
Source organism: Phyllobates terribilis (assembly GCF_046119375.1). Lineage (NCBI taxonomy): Eukaryota > Metazoa > Chordata > Amphibia > Anura > Dendrobatidae > Phyllobates > Phyllobates terribilis. The sequence continues at coordinate 941,133,232 of NW_027362762.1, forward strand.
ACCCACAGGAGTGTTAAAAGCAGTCTTCCATTCGTCACCCTCCTTCATGCGCAACAGATAGTATGCCCCCTTAAGGTCAATTTTAGAGAACCACTTGGCCCCCATTAACTGGTTAAACAGATCAGGAATCAATGGCAGTGGGTAAGGATTGCGTACAGTAATTTTGTTAATCTCACGAAAATCCAGACAAGGACGTAAACCGCCGTCGTTTTTTTTTACAAAAAAAAATCCAACCGCCACAGGAGACTTAGAGGGCCTAATGTGACCGGCGGCCAAACTTGTCTGTATGTATTCCTCCAAAGCCTTCCTCTCAGGAATAGTAAGGTTAAATAAACGACTTTTAGGAAGAGTCGCTCCAGGGACAAATTCAATAGAACAATCATAGTCTCTATGGGGAGGCAAAACCTGCGATTCCTTCTCAGAAAAAACTCTCCAAAAATCCTGAATAGGAACAGGCAATTCTCCCCTATCCAAAGCTGCAATACGCCCGTTACAACACTTGTCATAACATTTAGGGCTCCAGGATTTAATTTCACTGGTAGACCAATCCAGTACAGGATTGTGAAATTTTAACCAGGGCAATCCCAATATTACTGGAGAAGGCAAGTTATTCAACACTACCAAATCCAATTTCTCATGGTGAACACCATTAATAGTGAGAGGAAATTCACAGACCTTGAGAGTAATATTCTTCAAAGGGGAACCATCCACAGAAACCACAGCAATGGGGGATGATAAAGGTTCAGGTTTTAAATTGAGTCTTTCCATGAATCCCCCATCAATAACATTCAGAGTAGACCCACAATCGACAAACACCCGAAATTCCATTAATTTTTCCTGAGCAATCGTGGAAGCAGCTAAAAATACACCCTTGGAATTTAAACAGGCAATACGGGCATGACTGACCATTTTTTTTTCTTTCTTCATACGAAGCTCACAGCCTTTAATCAAATGACCAGATTTTCCGCAATAGAAACACAAGCCTTCAAAAAATCTACGGTCTTTTTCTTGAGAGCGAGGTGCCACCGATCCAATCTCCATCGGTTCACCACTGTTAGTACACACATTCTCATAACCAGAAACTGACATAGCAGAGGATTTGCTCTCATTAACCCTTGCACGCAGTCTTCTATCCACCCGTATAGCTAATTGCATAGCCTGTTGCAAATCTTCAGGTGTAGGATAAGCAATTAGCAGGTCTTTAACCCTTTCACTGAGCCCAGCAAGAAATAGACTTTTCAGAGCAGAATCGTTCCACCCTGTTTGAGTAGACCAACGACGGAAATGAGTACAATATTTTTACACATTACCTGATCCTTGTTTTAAACGTCTCAACTCAGTCTCAGCTGATGCGACACGGTCAGGATCATCATATAATAGTCCCAAAGCAGAAAAAAAACTATCCACTGATCTGAAGCATGTATCACTAGGTTGCAAAGAAAAGGCCCACTCCTGAGGCTCTTTGCGCAAAAGTGACATTATGAACCCTACGCGCTGGGATTCATCCCCAGAGGACTTAGGTCTCAAACGAAAATACAATAAGCAAGCATTTTTGAATGAAAAAAATTCTCGGTGTTCACCAAAAAATAAATCCGGCAAACATACCTTAGGCTCCAAGAAATGTGCTCCAGGACAGTTACTCACGTGCTGACGGAGCTCGGCCACCTCCAGAGAGAGTCCCTGCAGGCGATGAACCAAATCCTGAACCGACACCATGATGGAACAGAAAAATCTTTCCTTAGAGAATTTGCTGGCTGGACTTACTGTTATGTTCTGCTACCAGAGCTAAGGAAAGAGAGGAGATCTGTCCCTACGATAGAACTCAGCTTAATCCCTACGATGTAACAGAGAACCTGATCCTGCGATCAGACCTGCTAAAGTCCTAAGCTAGTCTGTACGGAGACCTATAGATGTGAGGAAGGAATCCCTACAAGTACTAAGGACTGGGAGGAATATGGGACACCTCCTAACAGAAATAGTAGCAGACAGACGAACAAACAAAATATATAGAACATAGAGGTCAGTAGACCAAGCAAACTAACAGAGCAAGACACAGAGCACAGGCTAGCTAGAAAGTAGATATACAATGAAGTCCAGCAAAGCCAGAAGGGCGGAGCAGGATTAAATAGGCCAACAAGGTCATGTGACCAGCAAAGGAAAAAAAACTAAGAGCAAGGTTCTAACACCAGGTGTCCGGTATATGTAGCGGGGTGAGCTTTCTATGCTCCTCTGCCCCCTTTATCACTCCTTCCTTTCTCTCGCCTTCGGCCACGCTCGGGGCCCTCACTAGGCTCCAGGGCTGCTGGAGGCCTAGCTTGCCTCCCACAGCAGCCTAAGTGCTGCTCTCACTCTGACTGAACTGAAACTAAGACTAAAACTATTCAGCTGCCTGGCTCCACCTTCCCTTTATATATCCCTAACAGGGCTCCTCTGCTGGTATGAGGTGGAAGATGGAGGTGTTTGCATGTAGTGAGGGCCTCTTGTGGAGAAATCTGGGTTCTGTGGCACCATGCGCAGCAGGGCGCCACACAAGAAGCCCAGGCGAGGGTGTATAACCAGTCGGCAAGGCTGAGACAGTTCCAACCTGGGGATCGTGTCCTGGTTCTTATTCCCACCTTTGAAAGTAAGTTTCTGGCCAAGTGGCAAGGCCCATATGAGGTGGTGGAGAAGCTCGGTGAAGTGAACTACAGAGTCCACCAGCATGGCTGAAGAAAGCTACACCAGGTGTACCATGTAAACCTGCTCAAGCCAGGAGAGATCGGGAACCTGTGGGAACTCCTTGCCTGGGACCCACTCCCGAAGGCCAGGTGGAAGATGTCACGATAGTGAAGACCCTTTCGCCAGCCCAGAAGCAACAGTGTCGAGAACTGTCCCAGCAGAATCAGGACCTGTTCTCAGAGTTTCCAGGGCATACCCAGGTGGTAGAACATGATGTGCTAACAGCCGCATATAAGGGTGAACCTGAAGCCATACAGGATTTCTGAAGCACACCGGGAGGTGATCTCAGCCGAGGTGAAGAGGATGTTAGACCTCGGTGTGATAGAGGAGTCAAAGAGTGGATGGTCGAGCCCCATCGTCCTCGTGCCAAAACCCAATGGAGAGTGGAGGTTTTGTAATGATTACCGCCGGCTGAATGAGGTGTCCAAGTGTGACCCGATGCCCCGCATCGATGAACTAATCGAGAGGCTTGGACCGGCGAGGTACATCACCACTCTGGACCTGATGAAGGGCTACTAGCAGATCCCCATGTCCCAGACGGCCAAGGAGAAGACAGCTTTCTCAACACCTGATGGGTGCTTCCAATACACTCGGATTCCATTCGGACTACAGGGGGGCCCAGCCACCTTTCAGAGGGCTATGGATCGGATCCTAGCCCCACATAAGAAGTATTCCGCAGCCTACCTTGATGACATTGTAGTCTTTAGCCCAGACTGGGAAAGTCATCTACCTAAACTACAGGCCGTTCTGGATGCTCTAAGGAAGGCGGGATTTACAATAAATCCCAAAAAATACGCTGTTGGAAAAGAGGAGGCCAAGAACTTGGGCTATGTCGTTGGGAGAGGCGAAATAAAGCCGCAAGTTAATAAAGTGGAGGCAATCCAGACCTGGCTGAAACTGCTCTCCAAGAAGCAAGTGAGAGCGTTCCTGGGAATGGTGGGATATTACCGGCGGTTTATCCCAAATTTTGCCATGATGGCCCGTGCCACTGACGGATCTCCTAAAAGGCTCCAGCTCAACCACGGTGAAGTGGATGGAGGAAACAGAAACTGCGTTTTAACTGTTGAAGTCAGCACTGTGTAAGCAGTCGGTCTGGTCGCACCAGACTTCAAGAAAGAGTTTGTTGTCCAGACAGACGCTTCAGAGGTTGGTCTAGGAGCCGTATTCTCTCAAGAGATGGAGAAGAACATCCCATTCTCTATCTGAGCCGGAAACTTTCGTCCTGCGAGAAAAACTACACAATAGTAGAAAAAGAGTGTCTAGCCATAAAATGGGCCATAGATACACTAAGATACTACCTATTAGGCCGGAAGTTTAAGTTGGTATCAGACCATGCCCCGTTGAGATGGTTGAGGGAAAAGGGGGGTAAAAATGCCAGGGTAATTAGATGGTTCCTAGCTCTTCAGGACTTCAACTTTCACATAGAGCATAGGCCCGGGAAGTTACACGGGAACGCTGATGCCCTTTCTAGAATTCCCTGTCCGCTATCGGAAGGTGGCCAAATCCCCGGCTTTGGGCAGAGGGGGGGAATATGTGACAGAGTCACCGGTATGGTATATGAGGGGAGGTATGTGTCGCACAGGTTACTAGCCTGTGTGAACTGAAACCAGTGGACTTTCTGCCAGCATGTTATATGCTGGTGGGTTAACTCACTTAAAGGGCATGGTTTTAGGGGAATGACAAAGTGATGGGAGGGACGTCATTCCCCATACCTCCAACTCAGGGTGTGGCTAAGCATCGTTTAAATGTTCAGTCCTGTTTTTTTTTCTTTGAGTTGTGTTTGGAGAAGAAAGGTCTCCAGACTGGACAGCCATAGCTTAGGAGGGAGCTGAGGGCTGGACATAGCTTGTGTGTACGACCCGCACACACATATATGGACTGTACTATAGTTTATCTTTTGTTTTGTTGTTTAGCCAAGTAAGGCTGTACTTATTTTGCTGGAGTGCAGAGCTTTATGCTGTTAATAAAGCCTGCAAAGAAAACCCGGGTTCCTGAGTCTACTTCCGGAAGTGGTCGAGCGAGTCGTCCTACCACAGTCCGTAAGTTCATGCTCTATCTGTAGAAATGTAGGCTTCAATGTTTATTGTTAACGTGGACAATTTCAAAGTCATGTTTTTGTTTTCAGAATGGAATCAAACCTACGCGAGAGGGAGATGGCAGCGGAGTCTGATGCAATATTGGACGCTATTGGTGATATGGAGGAGGAGGCAGGACCATCTTCAGCAGCAGCAGCCGAACCACCACCACCACCTGCGCCCGGACCAAAAAAGAATCCAGATGTGGAGGAAGGCGGATGAAGCAGCAATCCAACACTCCCATGGGTTACGTCCTTTCAGGCTGCACCCATCACCCGTTGAGCCAGGCGCAGGAGGGTGCTCCCCACCACCAGTAACAGGCACGGGATAGATACTGGTGTATTACAGTACCTGTCTCGCACTGTAAACCATGATGGGGAGGAGGCGTATCCACGTAGTCTGGCTCAGACATTCCCCGCAAAGTGAGGCTGTGTGCCCGATGTGCCATGCAGATTCTTATTGAAGCAGGAACGACACCAAAGAATCCCAGGCTAGTTTTTAATTATCTGGATAGATGGAAGATGTCCACCGACAACCACCTCCGCATGCTTGGGAGCGTAGATGAAGAGCCCCCAGTACTCCCCGAACCCCTCCACCAAGGATACCATTACCAACTCAACAACAACCACAAGTGTATTCCCAGCAACTGGCACCACCACCACCTGAACCTTACCTCCACCATCATGCTGCACATGCCCAATATGGCCACTTGAGCATCTCCACTGTAGGAGAGTGGTCACAACGTGGGTCTGCTCGACATTCTGGGAGGCTTAGCCCATGGTCAAACCAACTTCAGCAGGAGAGTGCATACCCTTACCCAAGTGGCCAATACCATTTGCCACAACAGGGCCCACAAAACAACCCTCCCTTTAACCCTCTTCGAGCAACATCAACATCTCATGCCCAAAATTAACCACCATCACAAACTCTTCAAACCAGTAATGATGGCCTCCGTCCCATCAACATCTACTTACCATCATTTGTAAATTTTTGTTCTTTGGTTTAAATGAGCCTATATATTTTATCTGTTCATTTTTATTTTGTTACGTTTTTTTTTTGCAAATATTGTCCTAAAAAATGGGTATATGTTTAAAATATGTCTAATTTGGCCAAGTTGGCCCTTGCTTGTAATAAAAAATGTTGTTGAATATTTTTTTTTTTATAGTCTACCAGAAGCCGGATATGATCTGGATAAAGAATATAACAAAAGAATCCGTCACACATAGTGTTTTAAATAAAAAATTTACAGAGGAACAATTTACAAACACTGAATGATATTATAACATAGACACAGCAGTCTCTTGCCAAGGAGGAGATCCCTCTGGTGATACAAAATTATTTGTAAATATGTCACGAACCTTACGACCTGATGGCTGGCACTGTGGATTGGGAACAAGTGTTGTTTGGTTGCCATTTGGTCGAATTTCTCCATTTTCATCATCATTTTGGGGAGATACATGGATCCTTGTGAAATTGTGAAGTATCACGCAGGCCTTAATCACGGTATTTACATTAGCCTCACTTAATTGGGGGGCCGACACCATGACCCTCCATTTTGCAGACAGGATTCCAAAGCTGCACTCGACCAATAGCTTTGCGCGTGATAGGTGATAATTAAAGATTCTCCGCCGGTGGTCCAGCCCTCACTGTGGATATGGCCTCATGACATTACATGTCAATTGAAAGGCCTCATCCCCAACCATCAGATAAGGAACTGGTTCCAAACGTGAACCAGGTAGAACTCGTTGGAGTTCGTTCACAGCCTCCGACCCATTATGGAAGAATTGAAGACTCGGGAATCTGCAGTTCTTTCACAGGCCCCAGTATCGACAATAATAAACCTGCATGTGCTGTCAACCAGGATCAACAGCACAACCCAAAAAACTGCTAGTAATTATAATATTGGGACCCTGAGTTTGGTGGCTTGTGAACGCGGATGTGCTTGCCATCCAGGGATCCAATGCAGTTGGGGAACTGGCATGTTTTCCCAAAGCCACCGGCTAGTCCTCTTGGGTTGTCTCTGGCATAACAGAATTATGGAGATCCCTGTACACGTTGACCGTACAATGCCGGAGATGGTCGATTACCCAGAAGAAACTCAAGATGAAGGAGAGACCGGTGGATAGGAACCTAGAGGATAAGAACAACATATAAGTGACATTATCTATTTCCATTCTTTTTATGATGCTTACATGGAGCACATTAAGCACTGATATTCCTAAAAATTATATCGTATCATTTTTTTGATTAATTAATAGTGATAAGCGAGCACTAAAATGCTCGGGTACTCATTGCAAATTGGAATACTCGGGTGCTCGACCCGAGCATCGAGCCCAATGTAAGTCTATGGGAAACGCGAGCATTTTTCAGGCGGCTCCCCCGGCGGTCTGCAGAGGGCCTAAAAATTGCCCAAATCGATGGGAACAGTGCCCAATTGACATGGGAACAGCATGGGGAAGACCCCTGGAAGCATTTCTGACTCCCAGGTCACTGCTGTCAACAACGTTGTCAGAGGTATTACGCCACTTTTACGGACTCACAATAAAACATACAAAGACAAATCCAAAATGGATTTTCCTGGGAAATATGTTAAGGAACATCCTTTCCAGGGTAATGACTAGTATATAAGGCAAAATAAATAACCAAAGCCAAAAATACTCCTCCACACCTTGGACTATGTTCACATGTAGCATTTTTGATGCGTTTTTGCATTGCTTTCAACCAAGACAAATGCATTCACTGGGAAATGTAATTTTAACATTTTACAACCTTATCTGGCCATGTGGTGTGTGAAACATCATCAGACACATGCATACAGTGATGAAAAGACATGGGAAAAGCATGGGGAAGACCCCTGGAGCTGACTCCCAGGTCACTGCCTAAAAGTGTGCCCATCATAAGTGATCCTTATGCGAATATGCCTACCGCCATGCACCTATCGTTGCAGACTTGCAACAATCACTGTCCATGTCCTTGTCCCAGTGCAGCGTTCAGTTCTTCCTACCCCATTCCTTGGAATGCAAGCGCATCCAGCCACCTACCCACCCACAGGCTGCAATACTATACTGCAAAATTTTTGACAGCTGCTTGCACTTGAAATGTGGCCTTATAGGCTCGTGGAGGTGGAAGCTTTTCACAACCTCATGCCGGCGGCAGCCGGGTGTCCATACTCGGTCCCCAGCTACCACTGTTTCTCCCGGTATCGTCTTCACCTTCCACAAGCACGGGTCCCACAACATTACCTGTGCCCTCCCCAGTGAACTTTCTGGGAAGGACCGCCTACCCACAAACACGTGGTCAAGTGAATGTGGCCAGGGACGGTAATGAGCCAGTCCACAGCTTTTTTTGCTGAGTTGTATTTCACTACAGCCATATTGTTTAGCTTGGTGAAAGGACTTGGGAAACCATATCTACTCCAGCTGTCATTTCTCCCGGGAAGTCCTGTAAAGCAGCTTTCACTTGAAATGTGGCCTTTTAGGCTCGTGGAGGCGGAAGCTTTTTACAACCTCATGCCTCATGTCCATACTCAGTCCCCAGCCACCACTTTCTCCCAGTGTTGTCTCCGCCTTCTACAAGCGCGGGTCCCTGAACATTACTGCTGGTACTTTACTGTGGGAATCTGCTTGCCTCCTACCAGCCTGAAATATTTCCTGTAAACTATGGTACGACGACATGGTATTAGCACTGCCCCCAGTACCAGTGGCGAAGCCATCCCCAATTTCCTTCTCAGGAATTTTATTTGGTAGACTGAGTGGATGCCCAAATACATTAGTTTCTCACAAAGGAGCTGAAGATAAAGTGGCAATAGGTACAAGTTTCTCCAGCCTGTTAGATATCAGAGGGTGAACAGCAGCACATTGAATCAGTGGTTAGCACTGAAGCCTTGCAGCGCTGGGATCCTGGGTTCAAATCCCAGCAAGGACAACATTTGCAAGGATTTTGTATGTTCTCTCCGTGTTTGCGTGGGTTTCCACCTCAGTAAAAAAGCAGCCATAGAGTGTCCGGGAACTTTCCCACACACTTTTCTTAGCCAGGACTGCTTCTCGGCAGGGTTGGACGGCCCCACCAGAGAATTCTCTTGTGTGCCCTGGCTTCTACATCAGGAGAGGGGCTCTTGAGTGGGGGAGAAAGATGAGCCCTCAGAATCAAATCCTCTGGTGGGCCCAATGTTTTTCAATCTGAAACAGCTTCTCAGTGGGAGTTGTATTTCACCACAGCCATATTCTTTAGCTCGGTGAAAGGACTGGCATAGAGGGAAACTGTATCTACTCCGGCTGTCATTTCTCCGTCACCAGATTCCGCCCATTGTCACACACGACCATGCCTGGCTGTATGTTCAACGGTGAGAGCCACACATCAGGCTGCTGTGTTACTGTTATGTTCTGCTACCAGAGCTAAGGAAAGAGAGGAGATCTGTCCCTACGATAGAACTCAGCTTAATCCCTACGATGTAACAGGGGACCTGATCCTGCGATCAGACCTGCTAAAGTCCTAAGCTAGTCTGTACGGAGACCTATAGATGTGGGGAAGGAATCCCTACAAGTACTAAGGACTGGGAGGAATATGGGACACCTCCTAACAGAAATAGTAGCAGACAGACGAACAAACAAAATATATAGAACATAGAGGTCAGTAGACCAAGCAAACTAACAGAGCAAGACACAGAGCACAGGCTAGCTAGAAAGTAGATATACAATGAAGTCCAGCAAAGCCAGAAGGGCGGAGCAGGATTAAATAGGCCAACAAGGTCATGTGACCAGCAAAGGAAAAAAAAACCTAAGAGCAAGGTTCTAACAGTACCCCCCCTTCTAAGAGGATCCTCCGGATCCCCTAGGACCAGGCTTATCAGGAAATCTCCTGTGAAACGCTCTGATAAGTCTGGACGCGGAAACATCATCCGACCTCACCCAAGAGTTATCCTCGGGACCGAAACCTTTCCAGGCCACAAGATACTGCAAACTACCTCTATACCGTCTAGAGTTAAGGATGCGAGAAATTTCATATTCCCCGTCCTCCACCACCGGAGGAACAGAGGCAGAGGCGTCACAATCCGATACAACAGCTTTTTTCAACAGAGAGACATGAAATACCGGATTAATTCTCCAGGAGGTAGGAACCTCCAACCTAACAGCAGATTGGTTGACAACCTGAAGCACCTTAAAGGGCCCTACAAACTTGGGACCCAATTTCTTTGAAGGAATCCTCAACCGCAGATTCCTAGAGGACAACCAAACCATGTCACCAACAGCGAACAAAACCTCCTGTCGTTTCCTATCAAAGTAGTCTTTAGATTTTCTGTTGGCCTCCTGAAGATTACCACGCACATCCGTCCAAACTCTCTCCAAATCACCGGAAAAATTCTCCTCCTCAGGCACGGCAGATCCCAACTTGGAGAACGACCCAAACGACGGATGTCTCCCAGAACAACAAAAAAAAGGCGAACAACCAGCAGAAGAAGATGTATGATTGTTCAGAGCAAATTCAGCAAGTGGCAGAAACTCAGACCACCCCTCTTGATTGTCTGCCACAAAACAACGCAAGAACTGCTCAACATCCTGGTTTTTCCTTTCTGTCTGGCCATTAGATTCAGGATGATATCCGGACGAGAACGACAAATGAACTCCCAACCTATCACAAAAGGCACGCCAAAAACGAGCCACGAACTGAGGACCCCTATCAGAAACAATGTCAGTAGGAACGCCATGAAGTCTGACAATTTCCTTGACAAAGGCCTTAGCGAGAGTTTTAGCGCAGGGCAGTTTGACGAAAGGAACCAAGTGACACATCTTGCTAAAACGGTCCACGACCACCCAGATGACAGTAAAACCCTCAGAGGGGGGAAGGTCAGTTATAAAGTCCATAGCCAAATGTGTCCAAGGAGCACTGGGAACATCCAAAGGACAAAGCAACCCCGCAGCAGGAGTATGTGAGGACTTAGATCTAGCACATATAGTACATTGACGCACCCACTTAATGACTTCCTTCTGCCATCCAGGCCACCAAAAACTGCGACCCACCAGTCTCTTGGTCTCAGAGATTCCGGGATGACCTGCCAACCGAGATTCGTGACACTCAACAAACAAATCTCTCCTAAAGGTCCCAGGCACAAACAACCTCCCATGAGGAGTGTTAGAAGGGGCATTCTCCTGTGCTTTAAGAATCTCATTTTCCAAAACCGAGTCCAAAGCAGCTATCACAACACCTTCTTGTAAAATGTTCTCCTCTTTCTCAGCACCGACTATGGGAGAAAAACTGCGAGACAAGGCATCCGCCTTAACATTCTTAGTACCAGGGATGTAAGTAACGGAGAAATTAAACCGCGAGAAAAACAGTGCCCACCTAGCCTGACGGGCATTCAGGCGCTTGGCAGCATCAAGATATATCAGATTTTTATGATCCGTAAGAACCTGAACGGGAAATTCCGCACCTTCCAAGAAGTGGCGCCAGTGTTCAAATGCGAGTTTAATAGCCAATAATTCCCGATTACCAATATCGTAATTCAGTTCAGTCTCCGAAAATTTTTTTGAAAAAAAGGCACAGGGATGTAATCCATCCCCGTTATCCTGAGACAATACTGCGCCAACCCCCACAGAGGAAGCATCAACCTCAACCAAAAACGGCCTAGTAACATCAGGCTGCATAAGGATGGGAGCAGAGGTGAACCTCTCCTTGAGATACACAAAAGCTTCAATGGCCTCAGAAGACCACTGAACCGCATCAGCACCTTTCCTGGTGAGATCAGTCAGAGGTTTGACAATACTAGAAATTTTTTTTATGAATTTTCTATAGTAATTGGCGAAACCCAAAAACCTCTGTATCGATTTTAAACCAATAGGCCTAGGCCATTCCTGCACAGCCTGAACCTTAACCGGATCCGTCTCAAAACCTTTGCTGGAGATAATGTAGCCCAAAAAACTAATTCTCTGTACAGCGAACTCACATTTCTCCAGCTTAGCAAAAAGCGAATTGTCCATTAATAACTGTAATACCTCACGCACGCTCCGCCAATGAGACTCCAGATCCGGCGAATAAATCAAAATGTCATCCAAATACACAACCACATTTTTACCGATCAAAGGTCTAAGGATGTCATTAATCAGATTCTGAAAAAATGCAGGAGCATTAGTAAGACCAAAAGGCATAACCAGATTCTCAAAATGACCCACAGGAGTGTTAAAAGCAGTCTTCCATTCGTCACCCTCCTTCATGCGCAACAGATAGTATGCCCCCTTAAGGTCAATTTTAGAGAACCACTTGGCCCCCATTAACTGGTTAAACAGATCAGGAATCAATGGCAGTGGGTAAGGATTGCGTACAGTAATTTTGTTAATCTCACGAAAATCCAGACAAGGACGTAAACCGCCGTCGTTTTTTTTTACAAAAAAAAATCCAACCGCCACAGGAGACTTAGAGGGCCTAATGTGACCGGCGGCCAAACTTGTCTGTATGTATTCCTCCAAAGCCTTCCTCTCAGGAATAGTAAGGTTAAATAAACGACTTTTAGGAAGAGTCGCTCCAGGGACAAATTCAATAGAACAATCATAGTCTCTATGGGGAGGCAAAACCTGCGATTCCTTCTCAGAAAAAACTCTCCAAAAATCCTGAATAGGAACAGGCAATTCTCCCCTATCCAAAGCTGCAATACGCCCGTTACAACACTTGTCATAACATTTAGGGCTCCAGGATTTAATTTCACTGGTAGACCAATCCAGTACAGGATTGTGAAATTTTAACCAGGGCAATCCCAATATTACTGGAGAAGGCAAGTTATTCAACACTACCAAATCCAATTTCTCATGGTGAACACCATTAATAGTGAGAGGAAATTCACAGACCTTGAGAGTAATATTCTTCAAAGGGGAACCATCCACAGAAACCACAGCAATGGGGGATGATAAAGGTTCAGGTTTTAAATTGAGTCTTTCCATGAATCCCCCATCAATAACATTCAGAGTAGACCCACAATCGACAAACACCCGAAATTCCATTAATTTTTCCTGAGCAATCGTGGAAGCAGCTAAAAATACACCCTTGGAATTTAAACAGGCAATACGGGCATGACTGACCATTTTTTTTTCTTTCTTCATACGAAGCTCACAGCCTTTAATCAAATGACCAGATTTTCCGCAATAGAAACACAAGCCTTCAAAAAATCTACGGTCTTTTTCTTGAGAGCGAGGTGCCACCGATCCAATCTCCATCGGTTCACCACTGTTAGTACACACATTCTCATAACCAGAAACTGACATAGCAGAGGATTTGCTCTCATTAACCCTTGCACGCAGTCTTCTATCCACCCGTATAGCTAATTGCATAGCCTGTTGCAAATCTTCAGGTGTAGGATAAGCAATTAGCAGGTCTTTAACCCTTTCACTGAGCCCAGCAAGAAATAGACTTTTCAGAGCAGAATCGTTCCACCCTGTTTGAGTAGACCAACGACGGAAATGAGTACAATATTTTTACACATTACCTGATCCTTGTTTTAAACGTCTCAACTCAGTCTCAGCTGATGCGACACGGTCAGGATCATCATATAATAGTCCCAAAGCAGAAAAAAAACTATCCACTGATCTGAAGCATGTATCACTAGGTTGCAAAGAAAAGGCCCACTCCTGAGGCTCTTTGCGCAAAAGTGACATTATGAACCCTACGCGCTGGGATTCATCCCCAGAGGACTTAGGTCTCAAACGAAAATACAATAAGCAAGCATTTTTGAATGAAAAAAATTCTCGGTGTTCACCAAAAAATAAATCCGGCAAACATACCTTAGGCTCCAAGAAATGTGCTCCAGGACAGTTACTCACGTGCTGACGGAGCTCGGCCACCTCCAGAGAGAGTCCCTGCAGGCGATGAACCAAATCCTGAACCGACACCATGATGGAACAGAAAAATCTTTCCTTAGAGAATTTGCTGGCTGGACTTACTGTTATGTTCTGCTACCAGAGCTAAGGAAAGAGAGGAGATCTGTCCCTACGATAGAACTCAGCTTAATCCCTACGATGTAACAGAGAACCTGATCCTGCGATCAGACCTGCTAAAGTCCTAAGCTAGTCTGTACGGAGACCTATAGATGTGAGGAAGGAATCCCTACAAGTACTAAGGACTGGGAGGAATATGGGACACCTCCTAACAGAAATAGTAGCAGACAGACGAACAAACAAAATATATAGAACATAGAGGTCAGTAGACCAAGCAAACTAACAGAGCAAGACACAGAGCACAGGCTAGCTAGAAAGTAGATATACAATGAAGTCCAGCAAAGCCAGAAGGGCGGAGCAGGATTAAATAGGCCAACAAGGTCATGTGACCAGCAAAGGAAAAAAAACTAAGAGCAAGGTTCTAACACCAGGTGTCCGGTATATGTAGCGGGGTGAGCTTTCTATGCTCCTCTGCCCCCTTTATCACTCCTTCCTTTCTCTCGCCTTCGGCCACGCTCGGGGCCCTCACTAGGCTCCAGGGCTGCTGGAGGCCTAGCTTGCCTCCCACAGCAGCCTAAGTGCTGCTCTCACTCTGACTGAACTGAAACTAAGACTAAAACTATTCAGCTGCCTGGCTCCACCTTCCCTTTATATATCCCTAACAGGGCTCCTCTGCTGGTATGAGGTGGAAGATGGAGGTGTTTGCATGTAGTGAGGGCCTCTTGTGGAGAAATCTGGGTTCTGTGGCACCATGCGCAGCAGGGCGCCACACAAGAAGCCCAGGCGAGGGTGTATAACCAGTCGGCAAGGCTGAGACAGTTCCAACCTGGGGATCGTGTCCTGGTTCTTATTCCCACCTTTGAAAGTAAGTTTCTGGCCAAGTGGCAAGGCCCATATGAGGTGGTGGAGAAGCTCGGTGAAGTGAACTACAGAGTCCACCAGCATGGCTGAAGAAAGCTACACCAGGTGTACCATGTAAACCTGCTCAAGCCAGGAGAGATCGGGAACCTGTGGGAACTCCTTGCCTGGGACCCACTCCCGAAGGCCAGGTGGAAGATGTCACAATAGTGAAGACCCTTTCGCCAGCCCAGAAGCAACAGTGTCGAGAACTGTCCCAGCAGAATCAGGACCTGTTCTCAGAGTTTCCAGGGCATACCCAGGTGGTAGAACATGATGTGCTAACAGCCGCATATAAGGGTGAACCTGAAGCCATACAGGATTTCTGAAGCACACCGGGAGGTGATCTCAGCCGAGGTGAAGAGGATGTTAGACCTCGGTGTGATAGAGGAGTCAAAGAGTGGATGGTCGAGCCCCATCGTCCTCGTGCCAAAACCCAATGGAGAGTGGAGGTTTTGTAATGATTACCGCCGGCTGAATGAGGTGTCCAAGTGTGACCCGATGCCCCGCATCGATGAACTAATCGAGAGGCTTGGACCGGCGAGGTACATCACCACTCTGGACCTGATGAAGGGCTACTAGCAGATCCCCATGTCCCAGACGGCCAAGGAGAAGACAGCTTTCTCAACACCTGATGGGTGCTTCCAATACACTCGGATTCCATTCGGACTACAGGGGGGCCCAGCCACCTTTCAGAGGGCTATGGATCGGATCCTAGCCCCACATAAGAAGTATTCCGCAGCCTACCTTGATGACATTGTAGTCTTTAGCCCAGACTGGGAAAGTCATCTACCTAAACTACAGGCCGTTCTGGATGCTCTAAGGAAGGCGGGATTTACAATAAATCCCAAAAAATACGCTGTTGGAAAAGAGGAGGCCAAGAACTTGGGCTATGTCGTTGGGAGAGGCGAAATAAAGCCGCAAGTTAATAAAGTGGAGGCAATCCAGACCTGGCTGAAACTGCTCTCCAAGAAGCAAGTGAGAGCGTTCCTGGGAATGGTGGGATATTACCGGCGGTTTATCCCAAATTTTGCCATGATGGCCCGTGCCACTGACGGATCTCCTAAAAGGCTCCAGCTCAACCACGGTGAAGTGGATGGAGGAAACAGAAACTGCGTTTTAACTGTTGAAGTCAGCACTGTGTAAGCAGTCGGTCTGGTCGCACCAGACTTCAAGAAAGAGTTTGTTGTCCAGACAGACGCTTCAGAGGTTGGTCTAGGAGCCGTATTCTCTCAAGAGATGGAGAAGAACATCCCATTCTCTATCTGAGCCGGAAACTTTCGTCCTGCGAGAAAAACTACACAATAGTAGAAAAAGAGTGTCTAGCCATAAAATGGGCCATAGATACACTAAGATACTACCTATTAGGCCGGAAGTTTAAGTTGGTATCAGACCATGCCCCGTTGAGATGGTTGAGGGAAAAGGGGGGTAAAAATGCCAGGGTAATTAGATGGTTCCTAGCTCTTCAGGACTTCAACTTTCACATAGAGCATAGGCCCGGGAAGTTACACGGGAACGCTGATGCCCTTTCTAGAATTCCCTGTCCGCTATCGGAAGGTGGCCAAATCCCCGGCTTTGGGCAGAGGGGGGGAATATGTGACAGAGTCACCGGTATGGTATATGAGGGGAGGTATGTGTCGCACAGGTTACTAGCCTGTGTGAACTGAAACCAGTGGACTTTCTGCCAGCATGTTATATGCTGGTGGGTTAACTCACTTAAAGGGCATGGTTTTAGGGGAATGACAAAGTGATGGGAGGGACGTCATTCCCCATACCTCCAACTCAGGGTGTGGCTAAGCATCGTTTAAATGTTCAGTCCTGTTTTTTTTTCTTTGAGTTGTGTTTGGAGAAGAAAGGTCTCCAGACTGGACAGCCATAGCTTAGGAGGGAGCTGAGGGCTGGACATAGCTTGTGTGTACGACCCGCACACACATATATGGACTGTACTATAGTTTATCTTTTGTTTTGTTGTTTAGCCAAGTAAGGCTGTACTTATTTTGCTGGAGTGCAGAGCTTTATGCTGTTAATAAAGCCTGCAAAGAAAACCCGGGTTCCTGAGTCTACTTCCGGAAGTGGTCGAGCGAGTCGTCCTACCACAGTCCGTAAGTTCATGCTCTATCTGTAGAAATGTAGGCTTCAATGTTTATTGTTAACGTGGACAATTTCAAAGTCATGTTTTTGTTTTCAGAATGGAATCAAACCTACGCGAGAGGGAGATGGCAGCGGAGTCTGATGCAATATTGGACGCTATTGGTGATATGGAGGAGGAGGCAGGACCATCTTCAGCAGCAGCAGCCGAACCACCACCACCACCTGCGCCCGGACCAAAAAAGAATCCAGATGTGGAGGAAGGCGGATGAAGCAGCAATCCAACACTCCCATGGGTTACGTCCTTTCAGGCTGCACCCATCACCCGTTGAGCCAGGCGCAGGAGGGTGCTCCCCACCACCAGTAACAGGCACGGGATAGATACTGGTGTATTACAGTACCTGTCTCGCACTGTAAACCATGATGGGGAGGAGGCGTATCCACGTAGTCTGGCTCAGACATTCCCCGCAAAGTGAGGCTGTGTGCCCGATGTGCCATGCAGATTCTTATTGAAGCAGGAACGACACCAAAGAATCCCAGGCTAGTTTTTAATTATCTGGATAGATGGAAGATGTCCACCGACAACCACCTCCGCATGCTTGGGAGCGTAGATGAAGAGCCCCCAGTACTCCCCGAACCCCTCCACCAAGGATACCATTACCAACTCAACAACAACCACAAGTGTATTCCCAGCAACTGGCACCACCACCACCTGAACCTTACCTCCACCATCATGCTGCACATGCCCAATATGGCCACTTGAGCATCTCCACTGTAGGAGAGTGGTCACAACGTGGGTCTGCTCGACATTCTGGGAGGCTTAGCCCATGGTCAAACCAACTTCAGCAGGAGAGTGCATACCCTTACCCAAGTGGCCAATACCATTTGCCACAACAGGGCCCACAAAACAACCCTCCCTTTAACCCTCTTCGAGCAACATCAACATCTCATGCCCAAAATTAACCACCATCACAAACTCTTCAAACCAGTAATGATGGCCTCCGTCCCATCAACATCTACTTACCATCATTTGTAAATTTTTGTTCTTTGGTTTAAATGAGCCTATATATTTTATCTGTTCATTTTTATTTTGTTACGTTTTTTTTTTGCAAATATTGTCCTAAAAAATGGGTATATGTTTAAAATATGTCTAATTTGGCCAAGTTGGCCCTTGCTTGTAATAAAAAATGTTGTTGAATATTTTTTTTTTTATAGTCTACCAGAAGCCGGATATGATCTGGATAAAGAATATAACAAAAGAATCCGTCACACATAGTGTTTTAAATAAAAAATTTACAGAGGAACAATTTACAAACACTGAATGATATTATAACATAGACACAGCAGTCTCTTGCCAAGGAGGAGATCCCTCTGGTGATACAAAATTATTTGTAAATATGTCACGAACCTTACGACCTGATGGCTGGCACTGTGGATTGGGAACAAGTGTTGTTTGGTTGCCATTTGGTCGAATTTCTCCATTTTCATCATCATTTTGGGGAGATACATGGATCCTTGTGAAATTGTGAAGTATCACGCAGGCCTTAATCACGGTATTTACATTAGCCTCACTTAATTGGGGGGCCGACACCATGACCCTCCATTTTGCAGACAGGATTCCAAAGCTGCACTCGACCAATAGCTTTGCGCGTGATAGGTGATAATTAAAGATTCTCCGCCGGTGGTCCAGCCCTCACTGTGGATATGGCCTCATGACATTACATGTCAATTGAAAGGCCTCATCCCCAACCATCAGATAAGGAACTGGTTCCAAACGTGAACCAGGTAGAACTCGTTGGAGTTCGTTCACAGCCTCCGACCCATTATGGAAGAATTGAAGACTCGGGAATCTGCAGTTCTTTCACAGGCCCCAGTATCGACAATAATAAACCTGCATGTGCTGTCAACCAGGATCAACAGCACAACCCAAAAAACTGCTAGTAATTATAATATTGGGACCCTGAGTTTGGTGGCTTGTGAACGCGGATGTGCTTGCCATCCAGGGATCCAATGCAGTTGGGGAACTGGCATGTTTTCCCAAAGCCACCGGCTAGTCCTCTTGGGTTGTCTCTGGCATAACAGAATTATGGAGATCCCTGTACACGTTGACCGTACAATGCCGGAGATGGTCGATTACCCAGAAGAAACTCAAGATGAAGGAGAGACCGGTGGATAGGAACCTAGAGGATAAGAACAACATATAAGTGACATTATCTATTTCCATTCTTTTTATGATGCTTACATGGAGCACATTAAGCACTGATATTCCTAAAAATTATATCGTATCATTTTTTTGATTAATTAATAGTGATAAGCGAGCACTAAAATGCTCGGGTACTCATTGCAAATTGGAATACTCGGGTGCTCGACCCGAGCATCGAGCCCAATGTAAGTCTATGGGAAACGCGAGCATTTTTCAGGCGGCTCCCCCGGCGGTCTGCAGAGGGCCTAAAAATTGCCCAAATCGATGGGAACAGTGCCCAATTGACATGGGAACAGCATGGGGAAGACCCCTGGAAGCATTTCTGACTCCCAGGTCACTGCTGTCAACAACGTTGTCAGAGGTATTACGCCACTTTTACGGACTCACAATAAAACATACAAAGACAAATCCAAAATGGATTTTCCTGGGAAATATGTTAAGGAACATCCTTTCCAGGGTAATGACTAGTATATAAGGCAAAATAAATAACCAAAGCCAAAAATACTCCTCCACACCTTGGACTATGTTCACATGTAGCATTTTTGATGCGTTTTTGCATTGCTTTCAACCAAGACAAATGCATTCACTGGGAAATGTAATTTTAACATTTTACAACCTTATCTGGCCATGTGGTGTGTGAAACATCATCAGACACATGCATACAGTGATGAAAAGACATGGGAAAAGCATGGGGAAGACCCCTGGAGCTGACTCCCAGGTCACTGCCTAAAAGTGTGCCCATCATAAGTGATCCTTATGCGAATATGCCTACCGCCATGCACCTATCGTTGCAGACTTGCAACAATCACTGTCCATGTCCTTGTCCCAGTGCAGCGTTCAGTTCTTCCTACCCCATTCCTTGGAATGCAAGCGCATCCAGCCACCTACCCACCCACAGGCTGCAATACTATACTGCAAAATTTTTGACAGCTGCTTGCACTTGAAATGTGGCCTTATAGGCTCGTGGAGGTGGAAGCTTTTCACAACCTCATGCCGGCGGCAGCCGGGTGTCCATACTCGGTCCCCAGCTACCACTGTTTCTCCCGGTATCGTCTTCACCTTCCACAAGCACGGGTCCCACAACATTACCTGTGCCCTCCCCAGTGAACTTTCTGGGAAGGACCGCCTACCCACAAACACGTGGTCAAGTGAATGTGGCCAGGGACGGTAATGAGCCAGTCCACAGCTTTTTTTGCTGAGTTGTATTTCACTACAGCCATATTGTTTAGCTTGGTGAAAGGACTTGGGAAACCATATCTACTCCAGCTGTCATTTCTCCCGGGAAGTCCTGTAAAGCAGCTTTCACTTGAAATGTGGCCTTTTAGGCTCGTGGAGGCGGAAGCTTTTTACAACCTCATGCCTCATGTCCATACTCAGTCCCCAGCCACCACTTTCTCCCAGTGTTGTCTCCGCCTTCTACAAGCGCGGGTCCCTGAACATTACTGCTGGTACTTTACTGTGGGAATCTGCTTGCCTCCTACCAGCCTGAAATATTTCCTGTAAACTATGGTACGACGACATGGTATTAGCACTGCCCCCAGTACCAGTGGCGAAGCCATCCCCAATTTCCTTCTCAGGAATTTTATTTGGTAGACTGAGTGGATGCCCAAATACATTAGTTTCTCACAAAGGAGCTGAAGATAAAGTGGCAATAGGTACAAGTTTCTCCAGCCTGTTAGATATCAGAGGGTGAACAGCAGCACATTGAATCAGTGGTTAGCACTGAAGCCTTGCAGCGCTGGGATCCTGGGTTCAAATCCCAGCAAGGACAACATTTGCAAGGATTTTGTATGTTCTCTCCGTGTTTGCGTGGGTTTCCACCTCAGTAAAAAAGCAGCCATAGAGTGTCCGGGAACTTTCCCACACACTTTTCTTAGCCAGGACTGCTTCTCGGCAGGGTTGGACGGCCCCACCAGAGAATTCTCTTGTGTGCCCTGGCTTCTACATCAGGAGAGGGGCTCTTGAGTGGGGGAGAAAGATGAGCCCTCAGAATCAAATCCTCTGGTGGGCCCAATGTTTTTCAATCTGAAACAGCTTCTCAGTGGGAGTTGTATTTCACCACAGCCATATTCTTTAGCTCGGTGAAAGGACTGGCATAGAGGGAAACTGTATCTACTCCGGCTGTCATTTCTCCGTCACCAGATTCCGCCCATTGTCACACACGACCATGCCTGGCTGTATGTTCAACGGTGAGAGCCACACATCAGGCTGCTGTGTTACTGTTATGTTCTGCTACCAGAGCTAAGGAAAGAGAGGAGATCTGTCCCTACGATAGAACTCAGCTTAATCCCTACGATGTAACAGGGGACCTGATCCTGCGATCAGACCTGCTAAAGTCCTAAGCTAGTCTGTACGGAGACCTATAGATGTGGGGAAGGAATCCCTACAAGTACTAAGGACTGGGAGGAATATGGGACACCTCCTAACAGAAATAGTAGCAGACAGACGAACAAACAAAATATATAGAACATAGAGGTCAGTAGACCAAGCAAACTAACAGAGCAAGACACAGAGCACAGGCTAGCTAGAAAGTAGATATACAATGAAGTCCAGCAAAGCCAGAAGGGCGGAGCAGGATTAAATAGGCCAACAAGGTCATGTGACCAGCAAAGGAAAAAAAAACCTAAGAGCAAGGTTCTAACAGTACCCCCCCTTCTAAGAGGATCCTCCGGATCCCCTAGGACCAGGCTTATCAGGAAATCTCCTGTGAAACGCTCTGATAAGTCTGGACGCGGAAACATCATCCGACCTCACCCAAGAGTTATCCTCGGGACCGAAACCTTTCCAGGCCACAAGATACTGCAAACTACCTCTATACCGTCTAGAGTTAAGGATGCGAGAAATTTCATATTCCCCGTCCTCCACCACCGGAGGAACAGAGGCAGAGGCGTCACAATCCGATACAACAGCTTTTTTCAACAGAGAGACATGAAATACCGGATTAATTCTCCAGGAGGTAGGAACCTCCAACCTAACAGCAGATTGGTTGACAACCTGAAGCACCTTAAAGGGCCCTACAAACTTGGGACCCAATTTCTTTGAAGGAATCCTCAACCGCAGATTCCTAGAGGACAACCAAACCATGTCACCAACAGCGAACAAAACCTCCTGTCGTTTCCTATCAAAGTAGTCTTTAGATTTTCTGTTGGCCTCCTGAAGATTACCACGCACATCCGTCCAAACTCTCTCCAAATCACCGGAAAAATTCTCCTCCTCAGGCACGGCAGATCCCAACTTGGAGAACGACCCAAACGACGGATGTCTCCCAGAACAACAAAAAAAAGGCGAACAACCAGCAGAAGAAGATGTATGATTGTTCAGAGCAAATTCAGCAAGTGGCAGAAACTCAGACCACCCCTCTTGATTGTCTGCCACAAAACAACGCAAGAACTGCTCAACATCCTGGTTTTTCCTTTCTGTCTGGCCATTAGATTCAGGATGATATCCGGACGAGAACGACAAATGAACTCCCAACCTATCACAAAAGGCACGCCAAAAACGAGCCACGAACTGAGGACCCCTATCAGAAACAATGTCAGTAGGAACGCCATGAAGTCTGACAATTTCCTTGACAAAGGCCTTAGCGAGAGTTTTAGCGCAGGGCAGTTTGACGAAAGGAACCAAGTGACACATCTTGCTAAAACGGTCCACGACCACCCAGATGACAGTAAAACCCTCAGAGGGGGGAAGGTCAGTTATAAAGTCCATAGCCAAATGTGTCCAAGGAGCACTGGGAACATCCAAAGGACAAAGCAACCCCGCAGCAGGAGTATGTGAGGACTTAGATCTAGCACATATAGTACATTGACGCACCCACTTAATGACTTCCTTCTGCCATCCAGGCCACCGAAAACTGCGACCCACCAGTCTCTTGGTCTCAGAGATTCCGGGATGACCTGCCAACCGAGATTCGTGACACTCAACAAACAAATCTCTCCTAAAGGTCCCAGGCACAAACAACCTCCCATGAGGAGTGTTAGAAGGGGCATTCTCCTGTGCTTTAAGAATCTCATTTTCCAAAACCGAGTCCAAAGCAGCTATCACAACACCTTCTTGTAAAATGTTCTCCTCTTTCTCAGCACCGACTATGGGAGAAAAACTGCGAGACAAGGCATCCGCCTTAACATTCTTAGTACCAGGGATGTAAGTAAC
The DNA here is from genome assembly GCF_046119375.1 of Phyllobates terribilis. Classification (NCBI taxonomy): domain Eukaryota; kingdom Metazoa; phylum Chordata; class Amphibia; order Anura; family Dendrobatidae; genus Phyllobates; species Phyllobates terribilis. Next base: position 941,156,283 of record NW_027362762.1, read on the forward strand.
GGAGAAATTAAACCGCGAGAAAAACAGTGCCCACCTAGCCTGACGGGCATTCAGGCGCTTGGCAGCATCAAGATATATCAGATTTTTATGATCCGTAAGAACCTGAACGGGAAATTCCGCACCTTCCAAGAAGTGGCGCCAGTGTTCAAATGCGAGTTTAATAGCCAATAATTCCCGATTACCAATATCGTAATTCAGTTCAGTCTCCGAAATTTTTTTTGAAAAAAAGGCACAGGGATGTAATCCATTCCCGTTATCCTGAGACAATACTGCGCCAACCCCCACAGAGGAAGCATCAACCTCAACCAAAAACGGCCTAGTAACATCAGGCTGCATAAGGATGGGAGCAGAGGTGAACCTCTCCTTGAGATACACAAAAGCTTCAATGGCCTCAGAAGACCACTGAGCCGTATCAGCACCTTTCCTGGTGAGATCAGTCAGAGGTTTGACAATACTAGAAAAATTTTTTATGAATTTTCTATAGTAATTGGCGAAACCCAAAAACCTCTGTATCGATTTCAAACCAATAGGCCTAGGCCATTCCTGCACAGCCTGAACCTTAACCGGATCCATCTCAAAACCTTTGCTGGAGATAATGTAGCCCAAAAAACTAATTCTCTGTACAGCGAACTCACATTTCTCCAGCTTAGCAAAAAGCGAATTGTCCATTAATAACTGTAATACCTCACGCACGCTCCGCCAATGAGACTCCAGATCCGGCGAATAAATCAAAATGTCATCCAAATACACAACCACATTTTACCGATCAAAGGTCTAAGGATGTCATTAATCAGATTCTGAAAAAATGCAGGAGCATTAGTAAGACCAAAAGGCATAACCAGATTCTCAAAATGACCCACAGGAGTGTTAAAAGCAGTCTTCCATTCGTCACCCTCCTTCATGCGCAACAGATTGTATGCCCCCTTAAGGTCAATTTTAGAGAACCACTTGGCCCCCATTAACTGGTTAAACAGATCAGGAATCAATGGCAGTGGGTAAGGATTGCGTACAGTAATTTTGTTAATCTCACGAAAATCCAGACAAGGACGTAAACCGCCGTCCTTTTTTTTTTACAAAAAAAAATCCAACCGCCACAGGAGACTTAGAGGGCCTAATGTGACCGGCGGCCAAACTTGTCTGTATGTATTCCTCCAAAGCCTTCCTCTCAGGAATAGTAAGGTTAAATAAACGACTTTTAGGAAGAGTCGCTCCAGGGACAAATTCAATAGAACAATCATAGTCTCTATGGGGAGGCAAAACCTGCGATTCCTTCTCAGAAAAAACTCTCCAAAAATCCTGAATAGGAACAGGCAATTCTCCCCTATCCAAAGCTGCAATACGCCCGTTACAACACTTGTCATAACATTTATGGCTCCAGGATTTAATTTCACTGGTAGACCAATCCAGTACAGGATTGTGAAATTTTAACCAGGGCAATCCCAATATTACTGGAGAAGGCAAGTTATTCAACACTACCAAATCCAATTTCTCATGGTGAACACCATTAATAGTGAGAGGAAATTCACAGACCTTGAGAGTAATATTCTTCAAAGGGGAACCATCCACAGAAACCACAGCAATGGGGGATGATAAAGGTTCAGGTTTTAAATTGAGTCTTTCCACGAATCCCCCATCAATTACATTCAGAGTAGACCCACAATCGACAAACACCCGAAATTCCATTAATTTTTCCTGAGCAATCGTGGAAGCAGCTAAAAATACACCCTTGGAATTTAAACAGGCAATACGGGCGTGACTGACCATTTTTTTTTCTTTCTTCATACGAAGCTCACAGCCTTTAATCAAATGACCAGATTTTCCGCAATAGAAACACAAGCCTTCAAAAAATCGACGGTCTTTTTCTTGAGAGCGAGGTGCCACCGATCCAATCTCCATCGGTTCACCACTGTTAGTACACACATTCTCATAACCAGAAACTGACATAGCAGAGGATTTGCTCTCATTAACCCTTGCACGCAGTCTTCTATCCACCCGTATAGCTAATTGCATAGCCTGTTGCAAATCTTCAGGTGTAGGATAAGCAATTAGCAGGTCTTTAACCCTTTCACTGAGCCCAGCAAGAAATAGACTTTTCAGAGCAGAATCGTTCCACCCTGTTTGAGTAGACCAACGACGGAAATGAGTACAATATTTTTCCACATTACCTGATCCCTGTTTTAAACGTCTCAACTCAGTCTCAGCTGATGCGACACGGTCAGGATCATCATATAATAGTCCCAAAGCAGAAAAAAAACTATCCACTGATCTGAAGCATGTATCACTAGGTTGCAAAGAAAAGGCCCACTCCTGAGGCTCTTTGCGCAAAAGTGACATTATGAACCCTACGCGCTGGGATTCATCCCCAGAGGACTTAGGTCTCAAACGAAAATACAATAAGCAAGCATTTTTAAATGAAAAAAATTCTCGGTGTTCACCAAAAAATAAATCCGGCAAACATACCTTAGGCTCCAAGAAATGTGCTCCAGGACAGCTACTCACGTGCTGACGGAGCTCGGCCACCTCCAGAGAGAGTCCCTGCAGGCGATGAACCAAATCCTGAACCGACACCATGATGGAACAGAAAAATCTTTCCTTAGAGAATTTGCTGGCTGGACTTACTGTTATGCTCTGCTACCAGAGCTAAGGAAAGAGAGGAGATCTGTCCCTACGATAGAACTCAGCTTAATCCCTACGATGTAACAGGGGACCTGATCCTGCGATCAGACCTGCTAAAGTCCTAAGCTAGTCTGTACGGAGACCTATAGATGTGGGGAAGGAATCCCTACAAGTACTAAGGACTGGGAGGAATATGGGACACCTCCTAACAGAAATAGTAGCAGACAGACGAACAAACAAAATATATAGAACATAGAGGTCAGTAGACCAAGCAAACTAACACAGCAAGACACAGAGCACAGGCTAGCTAGAAAGTAGATATACAATGAAGTCCAGCAAAGCCAGAAGGGCGGAGCAGGATTAAATAGGCCAACAAGGTCATGTGACCAGCAAAGGAAAAAAAAACCTAAGAGCAAGGTTCTAACAGTTACAGCTTTCAACAACACAGCAGCCGCTAGGCCAAGGCAGTGCTGCAGTGCTTTAAGCTTGTGACTGATGTGGTCATTTCGGAGATGGAGGCTGAAGAGGAGGAGGAGGCTGAGGTGCAAGAGCTGTAGACTGTAGGGGCAACCCTTATTGACCTAGGGCCTGCGATCCTTGGTGTTTGGAGGATGTGTTCCGTCCCAAGGTCCAACTGGGTCCCGGCTTCCACTATGTTAACCCAGTGTGCCGTCAGCGAAATGTACCGTCCCTGCCTACAAGCACTTGCCCACGTGTCCGTGGTCAGGTGCACTTTCCCGGTGATTGCGTTGTTGAGGGCGCGGCTAATGTTTTGGGACACATGCTTGTATAATGGGGGGACGGCACACCAGGAGAAATAGTGGCGGCTGGGGACCGAGTACCAATGTGATCACATTGAGGTTACATTGGCGACTCTGTTTCTTATACTAAAGAAAGATCCTACTGTTTTTTTTTTTTACTTTATTTTTTAAGACAAATGCATTCACCGGGAAATGTCATTTTAACATTTTACAACCTTATCTGGCAATGTGGTGTGTGACACAGACACATCCTGTTTCATTTATGATGGAGGGACTCTGAAAGTCACAAAGCCTATTTTTATAGGGCCATCAGGCGGCCCTTACTATTCTTAAAAGGCCAGCAGTCGGCCCTCGCTATTGTTAGAGAGCCATCGGCCGGCTATACTTTGTTGTTCCCATTATTAATGAGTGGGTCTCCTATACTGTTACTGCGTATGCAATGACTGCAAGGGCTGCCAAAAAATTTGGACGCAACCCAATACCCCTTTGAAGAGACATATAGGAGGGTCTCAGTAAAAAAAATTTTCCCATTGTTAAGGAGCAGGTCTCCTATAGTGGTAATGCCCATGCTGTGACTGCAAGGGCTGCCAAAATTTGGGAAAAATCCCACTAAGAATTTAAAGACACATAGAGCAGGGCCACAGTAACGAGTACGACATGTTCCCATTAGGAAGGAGAGAGTCTGCTATACAGTTTTAGGGTATGCAGGGAGTCCAACGGCTGACCGAATTTAGGAAAAACCCCACTAAAAATTTAAAGACACATAGAGCAGGACCACAGTAACGAGTACGACATGTTCCCATTAGAAAGGAGCGGGTGTGCTATGCAGTTATAGGGTATCCAGTGAGTCCAACGGCTGACCAAATTTAGGAAAAACCCCACTAAGAATTTAAAGACACATAGAGCAGGGCCACAGTAACGAGTGCGACATGTTCCCATTAGAAAGGAGAGAGTCTGCTATACAGTTATAGGGTATGCAGTGAGTCCAACGGCTGACCAATTTTAGGAAAAATACCACTAAGAATTTAAAGACACACAGAGCAGGGCCACACTAACAAGGTACAACATATTCCCATTAGAAAGGAGAGAGTCTGCTATACTGTTATAGGGTATGCAGTGAGTCCAACGGCTGACAAAATTTAGGAAAAACCCCACTAAGAATTTAAAGACACATAGAGCACGGCCACAGTAACGAGTACGACATGTTCCCATTAGAAAGGAGAGAGTCTGCTATACAGTTATAGGGTATGCAGTGAGTCCAACGGCTGGCCAAATTTATTAAAAATCCCATTAAGAATTTAAAGACACATGGAGCAGGGCCACAGTAACGACAAATTCCCATTAGAAAGGAGAGGGTCTCCCATAGTATTGGCCTATGCAGTGACTGCAAGGGCTGCCAAAAATTGTGAGGCACTCCAATGCCCCTTGGAAGAGACTTAGAGGGCCTCATAAAAAAAATGTTCCCATTAGAAAGGAAAGGGTCTCCTATATTAGTAATGCCCATGCACTAAGTGCATGGGCTGACAAACATTTACCCCTGGGGGGTATACATGAACATACTGTATAAAAAATTTTTTTTACGGGCATTATAAACACCCTTTAAAAAAATTATGTGGGTGTTGCATCACAGACCACGGTCACCCTGGTGATATGGTGGTGGAGGATGAGGAGATGAAGGAGGACAAGAGCAAATAGCCAAAATCAGGAAGCGTATACCCATTTGTGGGTGTGAAAAGGTGCATGGGAATACACCTCCCAAAAAAAGACACTGGATTTGAGTTTATGTTACGCTGCTATCATTCGGTGGTGTTGAGGAATCTGGCCAATCAAGCCCTTGTTCATTTTTATAGGAGTCAGCCTGTTAGCATTTTCAGTTGACAGGCGGATGCGCTTATTAGTTATAATTCCACCAGCGGCACTAAAAATCCGCTCTGATAAAACTCTGGCGGTAGGGCAGGCCAGGACCTCCAAGGAGTAGAGAGCCAGTTCATTCCACGTATCTAGCTTGGATACCCAATAATTTTAAGGCACAGAGGAATCACGAAGGACGTTGGTACGGTCGGCAAGTTACTCCCTCAGTATCTTCCCAAACTTTGCACTCCTTGTAAGAGCACCACGCACCTCAGGGCCTGTGCGATGGGAGGGGCTGAGAAAACTCTCCCAGAACTTTGACAGTGTTCCCCTGCCTCTGCTGGATTGCAGTTGTGCCAGTCCTTGGTTGTCCAACGAACTGTGACCTCTGCCACCAGCGTTTTCAGATGGGAATTTTTTTAAGAGTTCCGCAACAAGGGCCTTCTGGTACTGCCCCATTTTTGTAGACCTGTCCACCTCAGGAATAAGAGATATAAAGTTCTCCTTGTAGCATGGGTTTAGAAGTGTCACCAACCAGTAATGACTGTCACCCAAAATGTTGAGAATGCGAGGGTCATGGGAAAGGCAGCGTAACATAAACTCAGCCATCCGTGCGAGACTGCTAACAGGCAAGACTTCCGTGTCCTCACCAAGAGGATGTGACCATGCTCTCCTCCTCCTCTTCCTCTCTGTCCTCAGGCCATCCAGGCTGAACAGACGGTATGACAGTTGTGCAGGTAGTACCGTTTATAGCACATGAAACTAGGTCCTGTTCTTTCTCCTCCTCTTCCTCATTGTTACCCAATCCATGTTGGGATGAGATGAGGCTGGGCTGTGTGTAATCACCCTGTATAGTTGCTTGCTCTATCTCATCGTGCTCCGCCTGCAATGCATCCTCTTTGATCGTGAGCATAGAGTGTTTCAGAAGACAGAAAAGCAGGATGGTGATGCTAATTATGGCGTCATTGCCGCTCACCATCTTGGTGGAGTCCTTAAAGTTTTGGAGGATGGTACATATGTCTGACATCCATGTCCACTCCTGAGGTCTTATGTGTTGAGTCTGAACTGAATACCGACAGCCTTGTTGATGATGGTACTCAACAACTGCCCTCTTCTGCTCACAAATCCTTCCCAACATCTGCAGTGTAGAGTTCCAATGCGTGGGGACATCACACACCAGTCTGTGAGCCAGAAGCTGCAAATGCTGCTGAAGCACGGCAAGGGCGACGGAAGCCGTAGCTGACTTTCTAAAATGGGCACACAGGCGGCGTACTTTGACAAGTAGATCTGGCTGCTCCGGGTAGGATTTGAGAAATCGCTGAACCACGAGGTTAAGCACATGGGCCAGGCAAGGTACGTGTGTGAGCTCGCCTCGCCTCAGAGCCGCCACCAGGTTCCGGCCATTGTCACACATGACCATGCCTGGCTGTAGGTTCAGCGGTGTGAGCCACAGATCTGCCTGCTCTTTCAGAGCTGTCCACAACTCTTCAGCATTGTGCGGTTTGTCACCTAAGCATATTAGCTTCAACACAGCCTGTTGCCGCTTGGCCGAGGCAGTGCTGCAGTGCTTCCAGCTTGTGACTGATGTGGTCATTTCGGAGATGGAGGCTGAAGAGGAGGAGGAGGCTGAGGAGGATGAGGTGCAAGAGTTGTAGACTGTGGGGGCAACCCTGATTGACCTAGGGCCTGCGATCCTTGGTGTCGGGAGGACGTGTTCCGTCCCAAGGTCCAACTGGGTCTCGGCTTCCCCTATGTTAACCCAGTGTGCCGTCAGCGAGATGTACCATCCCTGCCCACAAGCACTTGTCCACGTGTCCAGGGTTAGGTGGACTTTCCCGGTAATTGCGTTGTTGAGGGCACGGCATTTGTTTTGGGACACGTGCTTGTGTAATGCGGGGACGGCACACTGGGAGAAATAGTGTCGGCTGGGGACCGAGTACCAAGGGACTGCCGCTGCCATCAGGTTGCGGAATGCTTCGGTGTCCACGAGCCTAAAAGGCAACATTTCCAGCGCAAGCGAAATGTGGGAATTTAGTAGTGTGGCCTGTGGGGCGTTGACTGAGTATTTGCGCTTGCATTCCAAGGACTGGGGTATGGACAACTGAACGCTGCGCTGGGACAAGGATGTGGACGTGCTTCCTGATGCTGCTACTTGAGAGTGTGCAATGACAGGTGCAGGGCAGGAGGCATCTTCGCATGCACCAAGGACAGAGGATTGGCTTGCATGCATAACAGCAGAAGAAGCTGTGGTGCCACCCACAGACACTCTTCCTGGACCCTGGGGGTTCGACCCACAAAGTCGAGGGCTTTGCTGCCATGTGCCTGATCATGCTGGGGGTGGTCAGGCTGGTCGTTTTGCCACCCCTGCTGATGCTGGCCTGGCAGGTGGTGCAAATGGCCTTTTTGGGGTTATCGGCAGAGTCTTTAAAAAACAACCAGACTCGGGAAGACCTAACAGTTGTACTGGCAACTTCCTTCGTGTTGGTGTTACGGGGAACGGTTGCCTGCCTTCTTTCTGTGGCCACTACACTGCTTCTTTCTGCCTGTTGGGGTGCTCTGCCTCCCTCCCCCTGTGTGCTGCTGTCCTCACTCTGCATGTCCTCCTGTCAGGTTGGGTCAATTAATATATCATTCACCACCTCATCTTCCACTTCCGCACTCTGGTCCTTCTGCTGACTTTCTGGCAATTGTGTCTCATAATCACCCACCTCTTGTGACACTTTCCCACCGTTGCCTTCGTGTGACCGTGGCTGCTCAAATATTTGGGCATCGCTACATGCGATCTCCTCTTGCCCCGCTTCAAGTGGACCGGGCGAGAGGCCTGAATCTATAAATGGAAAAGTGAACAGCTCTTCGGAGTGTCCAAGTGTGAGATCAGTTGTCTCCGGGCACTCGGCATGGTGGGAGGAAGGAGGTTCAGGGTGAGGAATATGCGGTTCAGACTCACAGCTACTGAGACTTGACCGTGTGGAAGACAAGGTGGTGGTGGTGGTGGCTAAGTGACTGGAAGCATTATGTGCTATCCAACCAATAACCTTTTCACACTGCTCTGTGTTCAATAGTGGTGTTCTGCAGTCCCCTATTAATTGGGACAGGAAGGTCGAGCGAGAAGATGTGGGCGTTTGTTGTGGTACAATTTCAGCTTGCCCACGGCCTCGGCCTCTGCATGAACCATCACCATCACGTCCAGTTCCCCGTCCCTTGCCACGCGCCTTGCCCATTTTAAATGTAGGACAATATCTTCCACGCCCACTACAAATGACTGAATTTGAAGCAAACTTATATGTGATCCGTGTGACGGACAAACCACAGTTTTAAATAGCTGGCCTGTAGGTAACTATTTTGAACAGCAAACTGGTGTCAATTGCTTCACTGACACACTGAAACAAATTTTTAATGGAGGCCAGAAATGGCAGTATTTTCAGTGCAATTATATGTGATCCATGTGACGGACAAACCACAGTTTTAAATAGCTGGATTTTTAGCGCTGTAATATGGAAAGGACCTGGCTGTATTCTGCAGTGCCAACAAGCAAATGATGCAGAACAACAGTGTTCTCTGGATTGCTTTTTAAGCAAATAATGAGAATTATGATCCAAAATAAAAGTATTTCTGGCCCCTGAGACCTGGGCCTATTTCTAGAAATATCTAACAGCAACAGCAGACAAAACTGGAATGGAGCCTCTTTTGCTATGTGCACTGCAGTCTGCTATATACACTGTCTGCTTGCCTATATACACTGATTGCCTGATATCTCTGCAGATGTATTATTCCTCAGAAGGACTGTTTGTTGAGATGGATATGTGTCTCTAATATAGTCTGGTACACCTACACTAACTAGAAACAAGCAAATCTCTTCCTAGCTCAGCAGCAGCTCTCCCTACACTGTCTGATTCCAGAGTGACTGTGACGAGCATGGCGGTGCCTGGTCTGATATACTACACCTGATGATCCTGTGTGGCCTGCCAATCACTGTAATACCACAACCAATATGGCTACGGCATTACAGTGAGTGGCAGGCAATCCCTGCATGTTCATTGGCTCTATAAAGAGCGCCAAACATGCAGGGAGGAGACCTGAGCTCTGCCGAGCAACCCCGGAAATACTCAGCGAGTGCCAAGCATCTCGAGCAGTGAGATGCTCGGGCAAGCACCGAGAAGTAGCGAGCATGCTCGCTCTTCACTATTAATTAACTTTATAAGAAAACAGCTGAATTAATACCATCAACATTCCTACCAGGAACAGTCTAGTTAGTACTTCATAAGTTAAAGAAATTTTAAAATGTATGTAGGCTTCAAACAATGGCAATTTGTGTGCCATGTAATAAACGCACATTTGCAACGGAAACGTCAAATTTACATAGCTAATATTAATCTTTGGCAGGCAAACAATTGAGGTACTTTTTTGCTAAATTTCTTCAATTTCCGCACAGACGGCTCAGGCTAACGCTTCCCTTCCTGTAGAGATCATATCTCTGCAGTCATCTCATTATGATTACAGGCAGGAAGGTAGCACCTACAGTTGAAACCAGAAGTTTACATACACTATATAAAAAGACACATCTGCATGTTTTTCTCAATATCTGACATGAAATCAGAATAAACCTTTCCCATTTTAGGTTAATAAGGATTACCATATTTTTTTATATTTGCCAAATGCCAGAATAATGAGAGAGAGAGAATGTTTTAAGGCATTTTTATTACTTACTGCAAAATCAAAAGTTTACATACACTAAGATTACTGTGCCTTTAACCACCTCACGCCAGAGCCTGTTTTTGCCTTCGTGACCGGGCCAATTTTTTCAATTCTGACCACTGTCACTTTATGAAGTAATTACTCTGGAACGCTTCAACGGATCCCCCTGATTCTGAGATTGTTTTTTTGTGACATATTGTACTTCACGATTGTGGTAAAATTTCTTCGATATCACTTGCGTTTAATTGTGAAAAAATCGGAAATTTGGCGAAAATGTAGAAAATTTTGCAATTTTCAAACTTTTAATTTTCATGCCCTTAAATCAGAGATATGTCAAACAAAATAGTTAATAAATAACATTTCCCACATGTCTACTTTACATCAGCACAATTTTGGAACCAAAATTTTTTTTTGTTAGGGAGCTATAAGGGTTAAAAGTTGACCAGTGATTTCTCATTTTTCCAACAAAATTTACAAAAACATTTTTTTAGAGACCACATCATATTTGAAGTCACTTTGAGGGGTCTTTATGACAGAAAATACCCAAAAGTGACACCATTCTAAAAACTGCACCCCTCAAGGTGCTCAAAAACACATTCAAGAACTTTATTAACCCTTCAGGTGCTTCACAGGAATTTTTGAAATGTGGAAGAAAAAAATTAACATTTAACTTTTTCACAAAAATGTTAATTTAGACCCAATTTTTTTTATTTTCACAGGGGTAACAGGAAAAAATGGACCCCAAAATTTTTTGTGCAATTTCTCTTGAGCGCGCTGATACCCCATATGTGAGGGAAAACCACTGTTTGGGCGCACGGCAGGGCTCGGAAGGGAAGGAGCGCCATTAGACTTTTTGAATGTAAAATTTGTTTGAATAATTAGCAGACGCCATGTTGCGTTTGGAGAGCTCCTGATGTGCCTAAACAGTGGAAACCCCCCACAAGTGACACCATTTTGGAAACTAGACCCCTTAGGGAACTTATCTAGATGTGTGGCGAGCACCTTGAACCCCCAGGTGCTTCACAGAAGTTTATAATAATGAGCTGTAAAAATAAAATTTTCACATTTTTCCCACAAAAACGTTTTTTATCCCTTAACTTTGCATTATCATAAGGGTAATAGGAAAAATTGCACCATGAAATTTGTTGTGCAATTTCTCCTGAACACGCCGATACCCCATATGTGGAGGCAAACCACTGTTTGGGCGCACGGCAGGGTTTGAAAGGGAAGGAGCGCCATTTGACTTTTTAAATGTAAAATTTGTTTGAATAATTAGCAGATGCCATGTCGCATTTGGGGAGCCCCTAATGTGCCTAAACAGTGGAAACCCCCCACAAGTGCCACCATTTTGGAAACTAGACCCCTTAGGGAACTTATCTAGATGTGTGGTGAGCACCTTGCACCCCCAGGTGCTTCACAGAAGTTTATAATATTGAGCCATAAAAATAAAATGTTCACATTTTTCCCACAAAAAATGTTTTTCATTCCCTAATTTTGCATTATCATAAGGGTAACAGGATAAATTGCACCATGAAATTTGTTGTGCAATTTCTCCTGAGTACGCCGATACCCCATATGTGGGGGAAAACCACTGCTTTGGTGTGCGGCAGGGTTCGGAAGAGAAAGGAGCGCTATGTTGGCTGGGATAGGCAGCAGACACCATGTCACATTTGAAGACTTCGCTGACATGCCGAAACAGCAGAAACCCCCACAAGTGACCCCATTTTGTAAACTACACCTCTCAAGGAATTCATCTAGCGAAGTAGTGAGTATTTTTTAATTTTTTAATTTATACCATTGGGCAGTGAAAAAAGCATAATTATATTTTTACCACAAAAAATGTTTTACCCTCAGATTTTACATTTTCACACAGGGCAATGGGTAAAAATGGTGCCGAAATGTGTCACACAATTTCTTCTAAAAGTGGCAATACCCCATATGTGGCTGTATCGTACCGCTCAGCCATACGGCGAGATCTGGGGGGGACGGAGTGCTATTTGACAATTGGAGAACAAATTATTGTAGAATAGGCATTTGGATTTGGGAGCACAAAATTTTCTGAATTTCTTTTGGGGGGCAAGGGCCATTTCGCTTTTACAGAGCCTTTCTGCTACCAGTAACTTGGAAGTCCCTTATATTTTTAACAGATGACGGACCTGAGTGGGGACTAGCTTTTTTTGAGGACTGAGTTGAAGCTTTTATTGGGAACATTTTACGTAACATTTATCCGGCGCTCGAGGCTGAGCACTTACATCGGGGTTTCCATCTAAATTTCCAAGTGATGTAATTCAGATGAAACCCCTGCGGGATCCATTCACTATAATGAGGCAGCAGAGTTACTCTGGACTCCGTCTGGCCTCTGTTTAGCGGTGTCCTTTTTTTCAGAAGTACACAAAACTGTGGCCAACCGCACTTTTATGCACGCCTAAAACAAATGACACCGTGGGATCACAGGCCAGACGGCATTCACAGTGGCCTATATCTGCCTCATTACAGGGAATCTTCCGTCATGGGTTCCGGCTGAATCACGTATTTCAGAGATTTACACGGAAACTCTGGTGTAAGTGCTCAGCGCAGAGCGCAGGATAAATGTGTGCCGAGCCATACTGCGATCTTTGGGAGACATAATAAACAAATCAGTAGCAGGTGAAGAATTGGTTTTATTTATTTTTTACGCCATTCCTCGTGCGGTATAAGTGATGAGATTACTTTATTCTTCGGGTCGGTGCGATTACAGAGGTACCAGATTTATATCGGGTTTTTATGACTGACAGCTGTCACACACTAAGAGACGCTTTTTTTTGCAAAATCTAGTTTTTGCATCGCCATATTTTGAGAGCTATAATTTTTCCATATTTCTGCCGACAGAGTCATGTGATGGCTTGTTTTTTGCGGGACGAGTTGACATTTTTATTGGTACCATTTTTGGGTACGTGACATTTTTTGATCACTTTCTATTCCGTTTTTTGGGAGGTAAAATTAACAAAAACCAACAATTCAGGAATTGTTTTTTGAGGTTTTTTTTTATGCCGTTCTGCGTGTGGTAAAAGTGATCAGGCAGCGTTATTCTTCGGGTCAGTACGTTTACAGCGATACTACACTTACTGTATATTTTTTTTATGTTTTGGCGCTTTTACACAATGAAATAATTTTATAGAAAAAATATTTTTTTTGCATTGCTTTATTCTGAGCGCTATAACTTTTTTATTTTTCGGCTGATGGAGCTGTATGGCGGCTTTTTTTTTGTGGAACAAGATGACGTTTTCAGTGCTACCATTTTTATTTCCATTTTGATTTTTGATCGCATTTTTTTCCACTTTTTGTTTGGCGATATGATGAAAAAGCATATTTTTTTGCTCCGTTTTTTATTTTTTTTATTACGGTGTGCACAGAAGGAGTTAATTAGTGTGACAGTTTTATAGATCGGGTTGTTTCGGACGCGGCGATACCAAATATGTGTACTTTTTTTGGTTTTCCATAAATATACGGATTTATTGGTTCAATATTTTATTTATTTATTTTTATTTATTTAGTGATTTTTTTTTTTAACAGTTTAAAAACATTTTTTTTTACTTTTTTTTTTTACATTTTTACTTAGTCCCTGTATGGGACATCAATTTTTATTTTTCTGATCACTGATCTCATGTAATGTAATAGACATGTATTACATTACATGAGATCTTTGCTGACTGTTTCACAGTCAGTGTGTCCTGCCAGGCTTCAGCTGCAGGCTGAGCCAGGCAGGACACCATATATGGCAGATCCTGAGGCGGTCATGTGACCTCCAGCTGCCATAGCAACGCCAGGTCCTGGAAGGTATAAGGGGGCCGTCGGAGAGGTAAGTGGACGACCCCCTCTCCTCCTGCTGTCTTCTATATGCCGCGATCACTATAGATCGCGGCATATAGAAGACAGCAAAGGGTTAACATCACTGGGACCTGATCCAATTAGGTCCCGATGATGTTCCCTGTCAGAGCTAACGCTCTGCACCGGAATCGCAGCGCTTGCAGGACCCTGGGGGTCCTGAGCGCTGCGAGACCACCCACCGTTTTTAAACGTCGGCGCTGCACAGAGCCCAGCAAGCGCCGACGTTTATCTACAGTGGGCCGTCGCGAAGCGGTTAAACAATTCTCAACTGCCCACATGATGATGTCATGTGTTTGGAAGCTTCTGATAGTTTTTTTGGGGCAACATCTGAGTTAATTAGAGAAACACTTGTAGATGTATTCTAATGCACACCTGAAACACACTGCTTCTTTGTTTAGCATCATGAGAAAGTTTAAATAAATCAGCCAAGACATCAGGAAGAGAATTGTGGACTTGTACATTTCTGGCTCTTCCTTGGGTACAATTTCAAGATACCTGAAGGTGCCTCGTTCATTACAAAGAATTATACGCAAGTACAAACAAGATGGGAATGTCCAGCCATCATACCGCTCAGGAAGGAGACGGGTTCTGTGTCCCAGAGATGAACGTGCTTTGGTCTGACAACCCAAGGACAAAAGCAAAAGACCCTGTGAAGATGATGGCGGAAGCTGGTAAGATTGTGTCAATATTCACAGTGAAATGAGTACTGTATGAACATGGGCTGAAAGGCCACTCTGTCAGGAAGAAGCCATTACTCCAACAGAAACATAAAAAAAGCCAGATTAATTTTTTCAAATGCACACAGGAACAAAGACCTTATTTTTTGGAGACATGTCCTGGGGTCTGATGAAGCTAAAGTGGAACTTTTTGGGCATAATGACCATCGTTACGTTTGGAGGAAAAAGGGAGAAGCTTGGAAGCCTAAGAACACCATCCCAACTGTGAAACACGGGGGTGGCAACATCATGTTGTGGGGTTATTTTGCTGCAGGAGGGACTGGTGCACTTCACAAAATAGATGGCATCAGAAGAAAAGAAGATTATGTGGCAATACCGAAGCAACATCTCAAGACATCAGTCAGGAAGTTAAAGCTTGGGCGGAAACGGGTCTTCCAAATGGACAATGACCGGAAGCATACTGCCAAAATGGTAACAAAGTGGCTTAAGGATAACAAAGTCAATGTTTTGGAGTGGCCATCACAAAGCCCTGATCTCAATCCTATTGAAAATTTATGGGCAAAGCTAAAAAGTCCACGAGCAAGACGACCTACAAACCTGGATCAGTTACACCAGTTTTGTCAGCAGGAATGGGCCCAAATTCCCACCAACTATTGTGAGAAGCTTGTGGAAGGATATCCCAAACGTTTCACCAAAAGTCATTCAGTTTTAAGGGTAATGGTACCAAATACTAATGAAATGTATCAAAACTTTTGACTTTGCAGTAAGTAATAAAAATGCCTTAAAACATTCTCTCTCTCTCATTATTCTGGCATGTGGCAAATATTAATAATGATGGTAATCCTAATTGACCTAAAATGGGAAAGGTTTATTCTGATTTCATGTCAGATATTGAGAAAAACATGTAAATGTGTCTTTTTATATAGTGTATGTAAAATTCTGGTTTCAACTGTGTGTATATATATATATATATATATATATATATATATATATATGGTAGATGACACAGGATCCACCACATACAATATATATAATTGCAGTACACTCCCTGCACAGTGAATTCTGCACGAGTCACAGAGCATGCCCACAACACTCTCCAATAGAAGTCAATGAGCCATCTCTCCAGACTACCATTTATTTTATTCAATGTCAATGAGACTGCTGTAAAGCAAATCTCTAAACAGCTGTTAACGCAGATGTCTGCCCCCCATAATCCTGTACAGAAAATAGCATAAAAAGCAATCCACCATGAAAAAATACAATAAATTACAGGGGAAATAATGAAAAATTAGGTACAAAATCTTGGTGAAACATTCTCTTAAATGGGTTAGAAAATAAAATATGTATCTGTTCCTGTAACAGCGCCACTCTTGTCCTTTGGCAATGTCTGGAATTGAAGTTTTAACCTCATTTACTTCCATGGAGCAAAGTTGTAATACTAAACTCAGTAAACAGGCAATAGTGGCAATAGTGGCACTGTTTCAGAAAATAATGAAGAAACTTTTTTTCTAATCCCCTCGCTGCTGATACCTAGATTCTCTTTATAGGAGACTGTACAGGAGCTGGGTGATGAACCGTGGATGATATGTATCGCTGTCAACCACTTTTCCAGAAACGTATATTACAGAGAATTGTAAAATAATTTTCATTTTATAGATCATTTGTGATTTTAGGCGGAAGCAACAGAGAAGTCCAACAAGCCTGATAGTGATCACATCTCCTGTGCTTGGCAGGCTGCTGGTTCTCCCTCCCTCCTCCTTCCATGGATTGTGTCACTCTCTACACAGTCCCTTACCTCCTGCCCTTGGCAGATCATTCTCTCCAGAGGAAGGACTGGCTGCTACATTTCGCTCTGTTTTGTTTCCTAATCCTTATTGTCAGTGATTGCAAACAAATCGAAAGGCGGCTTTTATCCTCCAAGATGGAGCCGGAGGGTCGGAGCATCTGTAAGGTAGGGGAGATGCCACCTATTCACACCCAGCATAATAACAATACCATCCGGACGGATGAGACATTATTTTATTATAATATTATTTTTATTATATTTATATATATATATATATATATATACATATATATATATATATATATATATATATATATATATATATATATATATTCTTATAAATATTTTTTTTTTTTCATGTTTAAATATATATAGATTTTCCTTTTTTGGATAACAATTATGTATGTTATAGTATAATTATATACATTTCTGCATGGAAAATTATTACCATCATTATGTGAATTGTTTTTAATTATATTCCTTTTTCTGCATGGCTTTTTCCTTCCTATTTAATTATATTTTTATATATTTGCTTCACGTCATGATTAGATTTTTATGAAATTATTTTCATTTTTTTCATGATTATTATTTTTATTGTATATATGTGTATACGTATACATATATATATGT
Organism: Phyllobates terribilis; assembly: GCF_046119375.1. Lineage (NCBI taxonomy): Eukaryota > Metazoa > Chordata > Amphibia > Anura > Dendrobatidae > Phyllobates > Phyllobates terribilis. Next base: position 941,173,166 of record NW_027362762.1, read on the forward strand.
TTATGTATTATTTATGTTTTTATATATATATATATTTATTTTATTATTATATAGTATACATATTATTATATATATGATATACATATATATAATATTATATATATATATTATTTATATATATGTATTTATATATATATATTTATTTATATTTTTTAGGATGTTTTATTATATAGTACATTGTGTTTTTCCTTCTATTATCATTAACATCTTTAATGTTTTTTTTCTATATTTATTATTATAATTAAACAACAACAATAATAATAATAATAATAGTAATAATAATAGTCTTCCTGGTTGTGATAATTACTAATCAATAATTATACTGTTTTTGGGTTCTTTTTTATTTTGTATGGTGGCATTCTTCATTATTATTAAATATTTTGTTCTAATTTTTTGTTATTGTTTTTACTGTTTTTTACTTTCAGGTCTTTATGTACAGTGTATACACAGATCTATATTTCGGCCCCATTGTGCATCAGGTTGATTTTAGTCTTTGTTGGGTAATTTTGATTTAGAAGTAAAACTTCTGAGGTTAAAGTTTTTAGCTTGTTGAGAAAACCCACACTTGGATTCACGCTAAGAGATTTTAAGTTAATGTTTTAGGGTCTCCCATTCAGCATCTCCCTCTGTTACAGCCGAGCTGTCTCTGGGGAACATGGTATATCCATGCATTAGACAGATAGCCCATTCATTTCAATGGGAACTGTGCAGCAATACACTTCCATGTATGGTGGCTATGTTGGGCTACAGTAGTTTTCTAGGGACTATCCCAGTACTGTCACTGGACCCTTATAACAAGAAGAAAATTGTCTGAAGAGGTAATTACGGGTTGATATATCAATATTTTTTCTTCCTCCAGCCTGACGAAGGGTATATAACCTGAAACGTTGCCACAATTCACAGGTTTTTTTTTCACGCAAAGCAGTGGGCTTTATGGATATGAGAAAACATGAAATCTGTAATCTGTGACCCCTGGATGTGAGCCCGGCCAATCTCCTTACATACTGGCATTCCTGTCTCTTCTTTTTATTAGCCGGACAGTCATGACGTTGTGTGTCCAGTGTCCATTTTAGGACATGATCAGATATCAAAATCAAACATCAGAATGTTGTCCGTTTGAGTCTGAGAACTGATTTTGATAAGTACTAAATATGATAATTCGCGCTGAGCTGCTGGGAAAAAAAGGAGTAGGTTTAAAATCAATAAAAGATTTTATTTAAGTAGGATTAAAATACGTAAATGACAATTTTTTTTAAATAATAGTTGTTTCTAGGGTCGCTTCCAGAAAGGTAGATTAGGTACGGGAGAGAAGGTGAGATCCATTTGATAGTAGAAGACGGCCAATAATATCAGGGTGGTCAATAGGTTGTAATGAACGCTCGTAGGTGGAGAGAAAGGTGCGTGGGTTAGAGTGGATCAATGTTCCCATTAATGGACTAATGGAGAGGAACCGATATATTACCTTATTGGTTGTAGGTACGTTCCCTGATTATTTTCACCGGGTACAATTGTGCAGGTGACTAGATATATACAGGCACCTAGTATACAAAAACTCCAATTGAGTGTGAGAAAAAAAAGAGAGAAATTTGTATCGTGAGAAATTTGTCCAACAATGGATGCCTGATATGAAAGTTCTATATTTAATCCTGGGACAATACTTGAGGATGAAAGAGGACTCTGTTTGAGAACAGAGCAATTAATTCACCTGGGGGGATATAAGGGGTGATAAGATTTTAATTAGAGCTGGGGCAGGTATGCTAATCAGTTCCACTGTAGCAACCTATTATACCTGATGATCAATTGCTTTGTGGCATATTAATCTTCCCTGGGTTGGCTCAAGTGTGGGCTAATCTCCCCAGTTTCTCTAGTTTATGAGGTCGTTCCTATTCATAGGTAGGTGGAAGGACCTGGTGTGCTGATTGTCAGGCAGGAGTATCAGAAAACCTGGACCTTTTTGATACCAGAAGATGATATATGACCAATGAGTTGGCTGCAAGATAAAAGAGGGACTGAAAGAGCAATTCCCAATATTAGGTATAATAATCACCCTCAGAAAGCACCAGCGTAGACACCCCGCTGAGATATTAGGTTTGTTAAAAAACCACAAAACTATCAAAAATCAGAATATTGAGTTTCCAATCGCCGATTTTATTACATGTTCCACAAAGGGATTAATTTATGGTTTGAAATGTCCATGTGACAAATTATACATAGGACGTACCAAGCGCCTTATGTGTGTAAGGATCAATGAGCACCTTAGAAATACTAAAAATAAATTTACAGGTCATCCCCTTTCCAGACATTACACTATGAAACATGGGGGGAAAATTTATGGTACCCAAGTGATCGGTATTCAAACTGTCCTCAAACACTGGCAACAAGGGGACTATATAAAACGCATGTCCAGGGTCGAAACCCAGTGGATCTTTAACATGGACACACTGAGACCTAAAGGTCTTAACAGCGAAATTGAACTATTTGCGTTCAATGACTAAAGGACCTCCCACAACGATTGAAGGACCTCCCACAATGCATATAAAATGAGCTGAGATACCACCAAGGGACATCCCTGAGGAAGGAAACCGTTTGATTCCGAAACGGGTCAGAATTGGTCCTCTCCGCTCTCTGTAGCCTGTGCAACCACATGATCATCACGTGAGTGTGACGTCACGTCAGGTCCTGCTCATCTCGCCCGCATCACCGCAGTTGCGCGCCAACGAGTATAGTACCGTCGGAAGCCAGAGTCACCGGCCTTGACTCTGCTTCACTCTAACTCTACCACTTCAGAATCGCTCAGCAATCCGGAGGAAACACAACGAAGAGGTGACAACAGTGCTCTTAGCGTGCACCTCCGGCATTTTTGTTGCCCTCTGTATACTATACAATTATCACCGCATCCCGCGTGAGGTAAGACTACTAACAAACCTAATATCTCAGCGGGGTGTCTACGCTGGTGCTTTCTGAGGGTGATTATTATACCTAATATTGGGAATTGCTCTTTCAGTCCCTCTTTTGTCTTGCAGCCAACTCATTGGTCATATATCATCTTCTGGTATCAAAAAGGTCCAGGTTTTCTGATACTCCTGCCTGACAATCAGTACACCAGGTCCTTCCACCTACCTATGAATAGGAACGACCTCATAAACTAGAGAAACTGGGGAGATTAGCCCACACTTGAGCCAACCCAGGGAAGATTAATATGCCACAAAGCAATTGATCATCAGGTATAATAGGTTGCTACAGTGGAACTGATTAGCAAACCTGCCCCTGCTCTAATTAAAATCTTATCACCCCTTATATCCCCCCAGGTGAATTAATTGCTCTGTTCTCAAACAGAGTCCTCTTTCATCCTCAAGTATTGTCCCAGGATTAAATATAGAACTTTCATATCAGGTATCCACTGTTGGACAAATTTCTCACGATACAAATTTCTCTCTTTTTTTCTCACACTCAGTTGGAGTGTTTGTATACTAGGTGCCTGTATATATCTAGTCACCTGCACAATTGTACCCGGAAAATAATCAGGGAACGTACTTACAACCAATAAGGTAATATATCGGTTCCTCTCCATTAGTCCATTAATGGGAACATTGATCCACTCTAACCCACGCACCTTTCTCTCCACCTAGGGGGCTCATTACAACCTATTGACCACCCTGATATTATTGGCCGTCTTCTACTATCAAACGGATCTCACCTTCTCTCCCGTACCTAATCTACCTTTCTGGAAGCGACCCTAGAAACAACTATTATTTAAAAAATAGTCATTTATGTATTTTAATCCTACTTAAATAAAACCTTTTATTGATTTTAAACTTACTCCTTTTTTTCCCAGCAGCTCAGCGCGAATTATCATATTTAGTATTTACCCTCTTGGACAATTGTGGTTTGTTTACAATTCGCTGCAGGTCTGCTGGTCATATCCCCGAGAGCGCCACTGTATTATCTCCCTTCTGATTTTGATAAGTGACTTTGACATCTGATTTGATAAGTGACTTTGATAAGTGACTTTTACAACTGTAATAATAATAAAATCACTGTTTGCTGATGTCTCTACGTCTAGAAGCCAGTGCACTAACCATTGAGCTATAAACTCAGCTGTACAATTCTAGGTGTTCTATTTGGTTATGGGATTTTCAGTGCAAACCTGTCTGAAACTGATTGGGACTTACAGTGTCTTGAACCCAGACACTGTAGTTTCAGAGACTGATTCCTTACCATTGAGCTATCGATTCAAATGATAGTAACTGGCAGCTTTTCTTGTCTTATGAGATCAACCATGAAAATACTCAGGGTGACTAAAAGTCATTGTGATTCTGATGTTTGAAGTCACACATCAGACTCAAACATCAAAATCACACATCATTTGAATTTGGCTTGGAGGAGATATATCTGAAAGTCCCAATCAGTTTCAGACAGGTTTGCACTGAAAATCCCATAAGCAAACAGAACGCCTAGAATTATTCCACTGAGTTTATAGCTCAATGGTTAGTGCACTGGACATAGAGTTTTGGATTCAAGCCCATCAGCGAGCAGTGATTTTTTTTTATTGTTATTACAGTTGTAAAAGTCACTTATCAAAGTCAGATGTCAAAGTCACTAGTAAAAGCCACTAGTCAAAGTCACTTGTCAAAATCAGTTCTCAGTGTATTTAGCCTCAAACTGACATCATTCTGAGCAGAGAGCAAAAAGTGGTGATGTATTATATAAAAAATAACTTTTATTTATCTATTTCTAAAAAAGATTCAATAAATATTTAGGACTAATATAAAAACGAACGATATCAAGTGTTTCAAATCGTACTTAGCAGCCTATAAAATAGGTGTATCTGTGGAACTAGTAACACGCCTGGTGTAGTTCCCTCTAACTAGGGAACTTAATGGACCACAGGTGTATAACCATATAGACCACCACCTCAATTCCAACTAGGTGGTCTTGGTCTATTCCAAAGACAAAATCCTGTCATGCAATAAGTGGTTCCCTATATATAAATTGGAACGTATTGGACATGCAGGCATGAGTCAAAAATCCCCTACAACCATAACTTCAACTCAAAAATGGGTGGGGAGAGAAAGAAGATAGACCAACTACAATAAAGAGTCTAGATGTGACATAAAATACCTGGTGAAAGATAATTTAGATATGGAACAATCTCACCATTAGAATGTCAATGTCATCGCTGTTGACTCATTATCCATGCAGTTCTAAAAAAGACTCTTTGGAGGAAGCATTATCCAGTAGAGTGCAGGACTCATTTCTTCTGGATGCCCTCCCCATCCTTCACTCTGTTGGCTTAGGTCCTTCCAGAAGAAATGAGTCCTGCACTCTACTGGATAATGCCACCTCCAAAGTGGACACTGTACATGATCAGATATAAAAATCAAACATCAGAATGTTGTCAGTTTGAGGCTAAATACCCTGTCTAAGAACTGATTTTGATAAGTGACTTTGACATCTGATTTGATAAGTGACTTTGATAAGTGACTTTTACAACTGTAATAATAATAAAATCACTGTTCGCTGATGTCTCTACGTCTAGAAGCCAGTGCACTAACCATTGAGCTATAAACTCAGCTGTAAAACTCTAGGTGTTCTATTTGGTTATGGGATTTTCAGTGCAAACCTGTCTGAAACTGATTGGGACTTTCAGAAATACCTCCTCCAAACCAAATTCAAATGATGTTTGATTTTGATGTGTGAGTCAGATGTGTGACTTCAAACATCAGAATCACAATGACTTTTACTCACCCTGAGTATTTTCATGGATGATCTCATGAGACAAGAAAAGCTGCCAGTTATTATCATTTGACTGGATAGCTCAATGGTAAGGCATCAGTCTCTGAAATTACAGTGTCTGGGGTCAAACCCCAATAGGAATATTGTTGTTTCACTGTACTCTATAACTTCTTCTATATGTAGGCGTAAGGAAACATTACTTTTGGGGGAGCCATACCTAAAGTGACAATAGAGCATGTTTGACAAAGTACAGGGGCTATACATTTCCACTAAAAATTATACAGCCTGTACTGCTATTCAGGGTCCGCACTGTAGACTCTCCTGTCTACATGAACCCTTAATAGTGCTGAATCCTGCCGGTTAGCCACTCAGTCAATCAGTGTTACAGTACAATTGACATACATATGCATGAGTATTTTAATAGAGACTGTTTATTATTTCCCTTTTAGAAATTGTTTTTTTAACATTATTTCAATTTTCAAAATGTTTTTTGCATACAAACAGAGGTATCGCTATGGGGTCTAATGTCTCCCCGACATATGCTATCTAGTAATTTAAAGAATGATATATATTGTCATTCAAGTATTTCAAATTTCTAAGGATCTAGGTGAGACAAAAAGATGAGATTTTTCTCATTTAGACAGACTTGCTGTTTGCATTACTCATAGTTTCCATTTTTATACTCAAATACCAGTCTACAGTTTTGCATACACTGCAGAAAGTACAGGAAATGTTTTTGTAAATAATACAAACAGAATTACTCTCTTAAATGAATTGTCTCATCAATTTGTAACTGTTCAGTACAGGGTCAGATACTGGCTCCCTAGTTAAACGGCAGATTTAATTGAGTAAAATTCCAGATGGTCGGGTATTTCCTCAGTATTGGCAATTGCAGGGGATTTTTAACCAAGATGACCAACTTAATAATCATGCATAAAATGGAATAAAAATATTGTACAATCACAAAATTAAAACAGATAAAAAAGAATATCTGGTTTTAATCAGTAAAAAATGTAGACAATATATTTCCCGTAAGCCATATTTTGTATTTTTTATTGCACTTATAGACATAACAATTTGTTGTGTTTTTTTCTGCATTTTAATCTATTTTTTTTTTATTATTATTTTAGGGCCTGCCATGTTGTTATTAACAGCATTTAGAGATTTAATTTACAGCTGATCATAAAAAAAACTGTAGTCTGGATTTGAATCAATGACTTCTATGGGATAGTGTTGTGGGCATGCTCTGTGATCTGTGCAGAGGTTATTGTGCAGAGAGGGGGGGGGGTGAACTTTAACTTTACCTGTCAGTTCATAGGTAACATCTCGCCATGAGCTGTTATTGATTTAGGATAATACAGTAAAATCACTTATAGGATTTATATACAGTGTATATATATATACAGTTATATGAAAAAGTTTGGGCACCCCTATTAATCTTAAGCTTAATGTTTTATAAAAATTGGTGTTTTGCAACAGCTATTTCAGTTTGATATATGTAATAACTGTTGGACACAGTAATGTTTCTGCCTTGAAATGAGGTTTATTGTACTAACAGAAAATGTGCAATCTGCATTCAAACAAAATTTGACAGGTGCATAAGTATGGGCACCTCACCAGAAAAGTGACATTAATATTTAGTAGATCCTCCTTTTGCAAAAATAACAGCCTCTAGTCGCTTCCAGTAGCTTTTAATGATTTCCTGGATCCTGGATGAAGGTATTTTTGACCATTCCTCTTTACAAAACAATTCCAGTTCAGTTAAGTTTGATGATCGCCGAGCAAGGACAGCCCTCTTCAAATGATCCCACAGATGTTCAATGATATTCAGGTCTGGGGACTGGGATGGCCATTCCAGAACATTGTAATTGTTCCTCTGCATGAATGCCTGAGTAGATTTGGAGCGGTGTTTTGGATCATTGTCTTGCTGAAAGATCCATCCCCTGCGTAACTTCAACTTTGTCACTGATTCTTGAACATTATTGTCATGAATCTGCTGATACTGAGTGGAATCCATGTGTCCCTCAACTTTAACAAGATTCCCGGTGCCGGCATTGGCCACACAGCCCCAAAGCATGATGGAACCTCCACCAAATTTTACTGTGGGTAGCAAGTGTTTTTCTTGGAATGCTGTGTTTTTTTGCCGCCATGCATAACGCCTTTTTGTATGACCAAACAACTCAATCTTGGTTTCATCAGTCCACAGGACCTTCTTCCAAAAAGAAATTGGCTTCTCCAAATGTGCTTTTGCATACCTCAGCCGACTCTGTTTGTGGCGTGCTTGCAGAAATGGCTTCTTTCGCATCACTCTCCCATACCTTGTGCAAAGTGCGTTGTATAGTTGACCGATGCACAGTGACACCATCTGCAGCAAGTTGATGCTGCAGCTCTCTGGAGGTGGTCTGAGGATTGTCCTTGACTGATCTCACCATTCTTCTTCTCTGCCTTTCTGATGTTTTTCTTGGCCTGCCACTTCTGGCCTTAACAAGAACTGCCCCTGTGTTCTTCCATTTCCTTACTATGTTCCTCACAGTGGAAACTGACAGGTTAAATCTCTGAGACAGCTTTTTGTATCCTTCCCCTGAACAACTATGTTGAATAATCTTTGTTTTCAGATCATTTGACAGTTGTTTTGAGGAGCCCATGATGCCACTCTTCAGAGGAGATTCAAACAGGAGAACAACTTGCAAGTGGCCACTTTAAGTAGCTTTTGATTGCATACACCTTGCTATGAAGTTCAAAGCTCAATGAGGTTACAAAAACAAAAAAAGGGCTTTAGTAAGTCAGTAAAAAGTAGGTAGGAGTATTTAAAACAAGAAAATGATAAGGGTGCCCATACTTATGCACCTGTCAAATTTTGTTTGAATGCAGATTGCACATTTTCTGTTAGTACAATAAACCTCATTTCAAGGCAGAAACATTACTGTGTTCATCAGTTATTACATATATCAAACTGAAATAGCTGTTGCAAAAACACCAATTTTTATAAAACATTAAGCTTAAGATTAATAGGGGTGCCCAAACTTTTTCATATAACTGTATATATATATATATATATATATATATATATATATATATATATGTATATATGTATATATATATATATAAACCTAGAAAGCAAAATAATAGGCATGTAATAAAATTCACTAATTAGAAACAATCAATAAAATATCAGTATCACCCTTTACCACCAATGAATGACTTTATCATTCCCTATATAATTCATTGTTGCCTATACACCTTAAACGAATGTTGTTATTTGGCCGATAGCTATTTCTCCCTTCTTCTCCTTACAAATTAACTCTAAGTTTGGCTGAGTGTTCCCTATGTCGAAAGCAAAGAAATCCACCATCAGATTCATCTAGTAGTGTCTTGTTGGCCCACAGAACAAAAAAACTCAGTCTATTAAATTCAAAATGCCTGATCCCTATCTTCTCCGATATAATCTGTCAAAGGACAGTTGGTAGGCCCCTCATACACATTAGATGGTTGGCCAACCCCTCCAAAATCTAACATGTATGGGGGTCTTAAAAGATTGAAATGGTTATCCGCCCCCACCAATGAAATAACATAATTTCTCCATTCTCACTGTCAATCCCTTATCAACTTTTAATCTCAACGTTCTTTCTGAGCCATTAATAACTAAGGTCATAAATCCTACAAAAACCTTGAAGACAGAGAAATCACGAGGTCCGAATAGCTTTTCAAAAGTTCCCCTCGAGATTCGGACAATTTTTCCTGTCCCTGCTGCCGAAAAAGATCCCCACAGCATAATACTGCCACCACTATGTTTCACTGTGGGGATGGTGTTCTTGGGGTGATGAGCTGTGTTGATTTGGTGCCAGACATGGTTTTTACCTTGGTGGCCAAAAAGTTCAATTTTGGTCTCATCTGACCACAGCACTCTCCTCCATACATTTGATGAGTCTCCTACATGTCTTTTAGCAAACCCAAAACAAACCTTACAATTTTTATGTGTAAGTAAAGGCTTTTTTCTGCCCACTCTTCCATAAAGGCCACCTCTATGGAGTGTACGGCTTATTGTGGTGGTATGGACAGATACTCCTGTGGCGCCCCTGAGGGTTCGGCCGCCACAGGAATGCTGCACTTCTTTAATGGAGTGTGGTGTTCCTCCGCTGAGGTAAGTCCGGTGCGATGGTAGTTACCTAACTTTGCATCCAACACCACATGTCTCCACCAGAGGGAGCTAGTATGCACTAGGTGCTGCTCCCCTGGTTACAGGGAGACTGGGGAACACAAAGTGGTAGGAACCAGTTAGTGGGTGTGGGTGGAGGAACAGTTAGTTAGTGACACTTCTAATTTCATATTGAATAGTATACCATCTTTGATCTTGGTCCTTCAGTTCTTTTCTGTCATCAAAGCTGGTCCTGTTGGTCCTGTGTGGACCTGTCCAGTCCTGTTGGTTGCTGTGTGCTGTCAAATACTGTGTGTAAAGTGGCTTCCCTCCGGGAGTGCAGATCCTGTGTGGGCCTGCACCGGTATGGGACACAGCCCTCGTACCCCGATCTATGGGACGAGAGGGAGGTTGCAGACAAGGAATGTCTCAACCCGGCCAAGGACCAGGATCAAGAAGGCCCAGGAGCTTTAGAGTGTGGCTTCCTAGCAAATGGGTCCCGGGGAGGATGCAGACGGAGCGGAGCACGCCACCTGTCCTCTTCTACCTGATCTATTCAGAGGGATTCCGGCTACAAGAGGGGTACCGGCCCCCGACACCCGACCTCGTACTTTATGTCCAGGCGGGAAAGCCCGGTTAGGCCCTGAGGATCCCGCCGGGCTTGGGATGGAGAGGAATTGCCACCCGAGCCATACACCTGAGAGGAGCTCAGAGGGAGACCCGGCCTACCTACACACGCACAGACGGGAAAGGGTAAAGTCTGTAGTGCAGGAACACTCTGGTGTAGGGACGCTACCTCACACTGGACTTCCTCGGAGGTAGTCGGACCCCCGTCCCTGGTGGCCGTAGGACTCCGTGAGGAGCAGGGAGAAGCCTTGCGCTGCTTATGAGAACTGTGAGTAAAGCCTTGGAAATTCATCCCTATGGCCTCTGGACTGTTCATTACGCGCCATACCGTGCGACACGGTGCCCGCACTCCTACACTACTACCCCCCCCTTTCATCACGCCTTGCCTCCCTGAGGCCACGCTCCGCCTGTGGGGAGCAGCGAGAACTTTAGCCGCCATGACATCGGGCCTCAGCGGACTGCTAGCGGCGCTGGTGGCGCATCACCAGACACCACATGTGGCGTAGTCGACAATTACCACTCAACCCGGAAAGCCTAACAATTTTTAATGTGACAGCCCTGGGCACGGAACGGGTCAAGGCCACGACTGCATCCCCGTTCTCAACATCTGACCCGGCTCCGAGTACCCCATCTTCCCAGGGCAGGGCTTGCGAGCGTCACACTCCAGTCTCTGCTTCGGAACTCTTCTGCAGCTCGTTCAGGTTTACCTTTGATCTCTGCGCTGCCTCTCTCATTAATGTCTTCTTGCCCGGGCTGAGAGTTTTGGTGGGCGGCCCTCTCTTGGCAGGTTTACTGTTGTACTATATTCTTTCCATTTAATGATGATGGACTTGACGGTGCTCCAGAGATCATCAGAGATTGGGATATTTTTATAACCCAAACCTGACTTGTACTTGTCAACAACTTTGCCCTTGACTTGTTTGGAGATCTCCTTGGTCTTCATGGTGTTGTTTGGAGATCTCTTTGGTCTTCATGGTGTTGTTTGGAGATCTCCTTGGTCTTCATGGTGTTGTTTGGAGATCTCTTTAGTCTTCATGGTGGTGTTTGGAGATCTCCTTGGTCTTCATGGTGTTGTTTGGAGATCTCCTTGGTCTTCATGGTGTTGTTTGGAGATCTCTTTGGTCTTCATGGTGTTGTTTGGAGATCTCCTTGGTCTTCATGGTGTTGTTTGGAGATCTCTTTGGTCTTCATGGTGTTGTTTGGAGATCTCCTTGGTCTTCATGGTGTTTGGTTAGTGGTGCCTCTTGCTAATGGTGTTGCAGCCTCTGTGGCCTTTTAGAAAAGGTAAAGTGTATATACTGACAGACATGTTACACTTAGATTGCACACAGGTGGACATCACTAAGCATGTGACCTATGAAGGTAGCTGCGTGGTCGAGAAATTTTGGGGGGCTTCATCGCAAAAGGGGTGAATACATATGATCATGCCAATTTTTAGTTATTTGATCCCACAAATTTAATTTCTGCCTATATTTTTCTCACTTCACCAATAATTTAGTGCTGATGCATCACACACAAATCGGATTACAAAAATATTTAAACACAGGATGTGATGTAACAAAATAGCTAAAAAGTCAACAGGGGTAAAGACTTTTGCAAGCCACTGTAGCTGCACACCACCTACAGTAGCCATAATGAACCAAATGAGATTTTGGTGGCTTACCCACTTAGATAAGTGGTGGGTCTCTATAGTGCTAAAGATGCTCAGATGTTCTTGGTTTGTTTTTTCTTATGGCCTTACTGCCTTCTAGATTATCTTCATGCTGGTCACCAAGCATGAAAAAGTATGCTAATGCTTGGAGAACAACATTTTTTTAAATATTTTTGTACGAAACGTGCTTTAAAGGGTTTTCCCAAATTGTTAATTTATACCCAGTCCATAGTTTAGGAGATAATGTATTGTTTGCTGAGGGTCCAAATCACTGTGATCCCGAGATTTGGGCTCTGGGCTCTGTCCTGTCTTGAATGGAGCTCAGGTGCACCTGCTCGACCTCTACTCCATTTATTGTCTATGGGACTTTTGGAGAAGGCGCTCCACAGTCCCATAGACAACGACAGAAATGGAGCATGAACTTGAACATCTCTTCTCCATTCAAGGAATTTCAGTGCCGCAATCTCAAAATTATAGGGAGGCCCGGCAGTTGGACCTCCAGCGATCAGAAAGTTATTCCCTATCTTAAGGATAACTTAATCTATATAACTTAATATTTTAATATATTATAATATATTATCTTTTAATATAACTTAATATTTTGGGAATCACCCCTTGATCTCTGTACAATTGGAGAACCCATCCTTCCTTAAATTTGGTCCCCGTCACTTCTCAATGATTTTCAAAGCCCCCCCCCAAACAGTATAATGCCCCCAAAAAGCATTCCCCCAAACACTATGATGTCCAAAGACATTTATGGTATATCCTGTGGATTCCAATACTATATTCATGAACTTTAGATAATTTACATACCACCATATGAAGCATCCACAACACCTAGACCCCCTTGTCCTATGGAAGCAAACTTCTCTATGACTGTAGAACCCTACAGTTATCTAAGATCGGACCAGTTGAATCAAGAGTTGTTCAGATGTATAAGCCCATTATTTTTCTCAAATTGGCGCCAATCAGCGACTCTGGTGCCAAATTTGGCGCCGCTCCCCGGTTCTCACTAATACAAATCGCTGAATCAGCGATATTGGCGCCAAATTTAAACACCGCTCAGGTGATTGGTCGCGGTCGCCGGCTGCTACCAATCAGCATTATTGGCGCCTAATTCAAACTCCGCTCTGCACAGAGGTCAGCGGTGATGCAGCCGGGAGATGACCGGTGCCTTGCAGTAGAAGTACCCCGACCAGCGGCGCCGCTGACCTCCATGCGCCTACCGTCGTGAGATCAGCGGCTAGGGCCGCTGATCCCCCGATGGCAAGTGTGAAGGGAGGACCAGGGAGCGGCGCCGCCGGTCGGGATACTTCTGCTGCAAGCAGCCTGTCATCTCCCGCAGCGCTTCTCCCCGGTCCTCACTAATACGATTCGCTGACTGGTCGCGGCCGCCAGCCGCTACCAATCAGCGATAGTGCCGCCAAATTTAAACACCGCTTGGCTGATTGGTCGCCAGCCGCGACCAATCAGTGATATTGGCGCCAAATTTAAACACCGCTCTGCTGATTGGTCGCGACTGCCGGCCGCGACCAATCAGCGATATTGGCGCCAAATTTAAACACTGCTTTGCTGATTGGTCGCGGCCGGCGACAGCGACCAATCAGCAATTTTGGCGCCAAATTTAAATACGCTCTCCAGTCTTCACTAACACAGTTTGCTGATTGTTCGCGGTCGCCGGCCGCGACCAATCAGCGATTTTGACGCCAAATTTAAACACCGCTTTGCTGATTGGTCGTGGTCGCCGGCCGCGACCAATCAGCGATTTTGGCGCCAAATTTAAACAACGCTGTGCTGATTGCGCCTGGTCGACCGCATACATATTCTAGAATACCCGATACGTTAGAATCGGGCCACCATCTAGTATGCGACATAATTGTATTTATCTATTTTTCTTTACTGAACTTTGTTATATAATTTTTTTCAATATTTTTATATCACATTTTTTTTATATTCTTCGCGTCTCTTTCATTCCCTTTGGTAGTTACAAGGCACATTTCTTAATAAACAATTACACACCTTCCATAGCGACTGTTGCAAACACCTGAAATGAACTTCTATTGCTGACGCTCCAGAGAGTTCACTGGTTGTAGACTTATTTTAGAGTCTGGTATCATTAGGTGTCCATTAGTCTCGGACATAAATGACTGTGGGTGGGAGGATCGGAGTTCGTCCCCATTCACACATCCAATTTTTGCCGAGTGGCCATAGTGTAATGCACAGGTTGATTGAACCACTGGATAAAAAAGGTGAAAAATTAGTAAAACAGTCAAATATAATACAGACTTCCAGTCTAAATCGAAAAATTAATGTTGCATGTCAACATACCTGGTGATCCTTCTGTAGACAGACCCTACAGCCGTTGCCTGTCACTTAAGTCTCTCCTGCAGCTTCACAAAACGGCGGCCGCTAGCTGTGACTTTTCCATGAAGAGTTTTTTTCAGAAGTCACAGACATGCCCCCTCCATAGTTATCTCATAGGACCAACAAGAATAATGTTAGCGCTAATGTTGAACTCTCCGCATAAAGAATTCACAGATAGTGGCAGCAATTTTGGGAAGATGCAAATGGAAGATGTAAGTCAGACTAGGTGGGGAGAGATTCAGCAGCAGTAAGGAGGAGGGGTATTGAGAAGATGTCAATCAGGCAGTGTGGGTGGAGATTCAGTAGCAGCAGGAAGGAGGGATCCTGAGGAAATGTCAATCAGACTAGTTGAGCACAGATTCTGCAGTAGCAGCAGCTAGGAGGCACACTGAGGAGATGTCAAAAAGGCTAGTTGGGTGGAAAGTCAGCAGCATTAAGGGTGAAAGACACTGAGGAGTTGTCAATCAGGCTAAGTGGGCAGGATTTCAACAGCAACAGGGAGGAGGGACACTGAGGAGATGTCTATCAGACTGGTAGGTGGCGATTCAGCAGCAGTAGGTAGGAGGACACTGAGGAGATGTCAATCAGGCTGGTAGGTGGAGATTCAGCAGCAGTAGGTAGGAAGACACTGAGGAGATGTCAATCAGGCTGGTGGGTGGAGATTCAGCAGCAGTAGGTAGGAGGACACTGAGGAGATGTCAATCAGGCTGGTAGGTGGAGATTCGGCAGCAGTAGGTAGGAGGACACTGAGGAGATGTCTATCAGACTAGATTGGCAGAAATTCAGCAGCAACAGAGAGGAAGAACATGGAAGCGCTGTCAGCCAAGCTTGGGGAGGGGTGGAGATTCAGCAGCAGGGAGGAGCGACAGTGCAAAACTGTCAATCAGGCAGAGATTGAGTTTATAATACCAAATAGGTTCATACAGCCTTTCTGACATGGATTGCAAAAGGAAGTACATCAGTTTTGTCAAGTCTTATAGTTTACTCAATAATGTATGCAATATGCATATGAAATCAAGTGGGAGATCCATTTTAAACTCAGCAGTGAAAAAATATCCAGCATACAGGGACTTCATTGTATTTAAAAAAAAATCCAATTACATTCCAAACAGATTAAAAATTACTGCTGGACAACCTCTCCTTCTATGGTTAAGTGCCTCATGAAAATAAAACCATATATCCTTACTGTACTGTGCAAAAGTTTTAGACTGGTGTGTAAAAATGCTTTAAAAAATGGAAGTATGGAATAGTTTATTTTTAACAATTAACAAAATGCAAAGTGAATGAACAGCAAAAAAAATCTAAATAAAAATTCAATGTGATCGCCCTTTGCCTTTTTTCAGTTCTTCTAGTTGCACGTGCAGAGAGTTTTTGTAGAAACGTGGCAGGAGGTTGTTCCAAACATCTTGGAGAACAAACTCCAGATCTTCTGTGTATGAGGCTTGTGCAGATCCTTCTGTCTTTTCATGTGATCCCAGACAGTCTGGATGGTGATGAGACCAGGGCTCTGTGGGGCCGGATCATCACTTACAGGACTCCTTGCTTTTTACTAGGCCATGGCCCCGCTATCAGTATTTGGTCAGTATTTTTTCTCAGGAGTGGGAGCCAAATCCAGGTGAGGAACAATCAGAGAAAAGGTATAATAGAAACAAGTCACCAATTCTGCATTTATCACTCACTCCTGGTTTTGTCTCCCACTCCTGAGAAAAAATACTGACCGAATACTGGCCAAATACTGATAGTGGGGCAGTAGCTTTACTCTGAAGATCGTTCTTAATGACATTGGCTGTATGTTGGGGGTCGTTGTCCAGCTGCAGAATAAATTTGAAGCCAATCAGATGCCTCCCAGATGGTTTTACATGATGGATAAATATCTCCCTGGATTTCCTAGCATTGAGGACACCATTAATCCTGCACAAATCCCCAGTTCCATTGGTTGAAAAGCAGCCTCAAACTTGCAGGACCTTCCACCGAGCTTCACTGTTCTGTACCTGTGTGAGGGGCACAGGTTGGTAGTTGTGGCGAGTAGCTGATGTTCTCCCACACTCTGGCCTCCCACAATTAGAAGATCATGTCCTGTCTGTCGTGTGGTGTGGGTGAAATGCATCACAGTCACCGTTACGCTGGAAGTCTCGACGCGTACCACAGTCCCGGCTCCAAATGCCTCCACACATTGAATGACAGACGCCCGTGTCCATTTTTAACATATTAACTTCACTCAACAAGATCACAGTTTTCATGGCAGTTACAGTACGGCATGTGTCCATTTTGTCAGCCTGAGCTCTCCCTTTTGTTTCTGGCCCTTCTGGCTCCTGAGATGCTCTTCCTGGCTCTACAGCTCTCATGCATGCTGGTCCACTCTTCTGTGTCGGTCTCCCATCCTGCTCCCTTTTGTGGGATATGAAAGAGGCATCCATGTCCGTACCTGATTCGGGATGTAGGCCTCAGATTTTCCAGGAGATACCGCTGAATGAAGTGGCGGCCGTCCACATGGTGTATCTCAGTATCCCGTGCTTTCTGTATGTTTCCGGCTCTCTAGCCTAATCTGCCTTTCCTCTCTTTCTAGTAACTTCCAAATACCGCCAAGATGGCCGCCCCACTTCCTACTGTCACGCACATCCAACTGTCAACTCTCTCTCTTATCTCAACTACACCCCTCCCAACTGGGGAATCCCTTAAAACCATTAACTAAGCCCCTCCCACACTGGAGCTAGACAAATCACCAACACCATGCACTGAACTTCCTATAACCAATAAGTTAACTTCTTACTCCTATACTGTCTCTATTTAATCATGTAATATAATGTAATACAATGTCAATAAAATGTCAATGTCAATCAAATACATTTAAATCATTCACAGCGTTAATAATCATAAAACCTTACATCAAAATATATATAACAATATCTATATTACTAAAGGAAAGTGTACTCATTTTATTAAGGAGGCATGAAGCGCATGAGTGGCCCCTGTCACACCCTTACACCTGCAGACACTCATTATTGTGCCACTCTCCAGCCCTCCATGAGCAAACTGTCTTCTGTTACAGTCAAAAAATTCACATTTTGCCTCTTTAGTCCAGAGCACCTGCTGCCATTTTTCTGCACTCCAATTTTTATATTTGTGTGCATAGTTGAGTCGCTTGGCTTTGTTTCCACAAGAAAGGTTTGGTTTTTGGCTGACATTCTTCCATGAAGACAACTTCTGGCCAGACTTCTTCAAATAATTGATAGGCGTAGCTGGGTCCCACTGGTAGGTGCAAGTTCTGAGCTGATGGCACAGATAGACATCTTCCTATTTTGAAAGGAAGTATAATGTGTCTTTCCTCTGCTGCACTGAGTTTCCTTGGCTCACCACTACGTCTACGGCCCTCAATGTTCGCCATTTCTTGGTGCTTCTTCGAAAGATCTTGGACAGCACAACTTGCAACCCAAGTCTGCTTTTAAATCCTCCCTGAGAGAGACCTGGCTGATGCAGTATAACTACCTTGTATCTTGTTGCTGTGCTCAGTCTTCCTACAAAATCAGTGACTTTGTGCAAAACAGGGTGGTCATATCAAATATTGAGGTGATTTCAATTTCTCTTTCGTTCATTCTTGTTGCATTTTGTTAATTGCTAAAAATAAACTATTAACACGTCTATTTTTGAAAGGATTCTTACTGTGCAGCATTTTTTCTACACCTGCCAAACACTTTTGCACCGTACCATTCCTTCAGAATTTGATGTTGGCGTGTATCAAATGTAAGTTTGCTCGAAATACTGAAAGGCTGTTGCCGATCATCAGACGATATTACATGATTGCCGAGAGTAAGGGGAGTAAGTATGTATATTTTTTATTTGCCGTACGAAGGGCACTTTAGCAATTAAGAAGGAGTTGTCTAGCAGCGAGCAACCCCTTTTACTCATGGTACACAAAACACACATGGCCATACCATTTTTAAAGTCGTGCAGAAACTCGTAGCATTAATGATGCTCGGCTGTTGAAATTGGCTCGTGATCCAAGAATTAGCTACTGACAAAAAAATCATGCAATTGGATCCCGGATCATGTGATCTTAATTGTTATGTAGTCACAGAGTCGCACCTGTCATGTAAGCCAGATGAGCATCAGGCCTTAGGCTACAACCTTCTGCAGCTGCGAAGGGGCGGCAGGAAAGAATTGCTAATCAATGTCAACTTCTGCTAGCTTCTTACTTATTTTACACCGCTGTCTTATGAACCCACACTCTGCTGCTGATCTTTTCTGCATTGCACATGTTAACAACGGTCGGAACTTCTGCTGTTGTGCACAGATAAGCAGTTGGGCTGTGAAGGGTGGGGCAGGCACAGTGTAGGGCTGTGAAGGATGGGGCAAGCACAGTGTAGGGTTGTGAAGCTTGGGGCAAGCCCAGTGTAGGGCTGTGAAGGATGGGGCAGGCACAGTGTAGGGTTGTGAAGCTTGGGGCAAGCCCAGTGTAGGGCTGTGAAGGATGGGGCAGGCACAGTGTAGGACTGTGAAGGATGGGGCAGGCACAGTGTAGGGCTGTGAAGGATGGGGCAAGCACAGTGTAGGGCTGTGAAGGATGGGACAGGCACAGTGTAGGGCTGTGAAGAGTGAGGCAGGCCCAGTGTAGGGCTGTGAAGGATGGGGCAGGCACAGTGTAGGGCTGTGAAGGATGGGGCAAGCACAGTGTAGGGCTGTGAAGGATGGGGCAGGCACAGTGTAGGGCTGTGAAGGATGGGGCAAGCACAGTGTAGGGCTGTGAAGGATGGGGCAAGCACAGTGTAGGGCTGTGAAGAGTGGGGCAGGCACAGTGTAGGGCTGTGAAGGATGGGGCAAGCACAGTGTAGGGCTGTGAAGCATGGGGCAAGCACAGTGTAGGGCTGTGAAGAGTGGGGCAGGCACAGTGTAGGGCTGTGAAGGATGGGGCAGGCACAATGTAGGGCTGTGAAGGATGGGGCAGGCACAGTGTAGTGCTGTGAAGGATGGGGCAGGCACAGTGTAGGGCTGTGAAGGGTGAGGCAGGCACAGTGTAGGGCTGTGAAGGATGGGGCAGGCACAGTGTAGGGCTGTGAGGGTGAGGCAGGCACAGTGTAGGGCTGTGAAGGATGGGGCAGGCACAGTGTAGGGCTGTGAAGGATGGGGCAGGCACAGTGTAGGGCTGTGAAGGATGGGACAGGCACACTGTAGTACTGTGAAGGATGGGGCAGGCACAGTGTAGGGCTGTGAAGAGTGGGGCAGGCACAGTGTAGGGCTGTGAAGCTTGGGGCAGGCCCAGTGTAGGGCTGTGAAGGGTGAGGCAGGCCCAGTGTAGGGCTATGAAGGATGGGGCAGGCACAGTGTAGGGCTGTGAAGAGTGGGGCAGGCACAGTGTAGGGTTGTGAAGCTTGGGGCAAGCCCAGTGTAGGGCTGTGAAGGATGGGGCAGGCACAGTGTAGGGCTGTGAAGGGTGAGGCAGGCACAGTGTAGGGCTGTGAAGGATGGGGCAGGCACAGTGTAGGGCTGTGAAGGATGGGGCAGGCACAGTGTAGGGCTGTGAAGGATGGGGCAGGCACACTGTAGTACTGTGAAGGATGGGGCAGGCATAGTGTAGGGCTGTGAAGAGTGGGGCAGGCACAGTGTAGGGCTGTGAAGCTTGGGGCAGGCCCAGTGTAGGGCTGTGAAGGGTGAGGCAGGACCAGTGTAGGGCTATGAAGGATGGGGCAGGCACAGTGTAGGGCTGTGAAGAGTGGGGCAGGCACAGTGTAGGGTTGTGAAGCTTGGGGCAAGCCCAGTGTAGGGCTGTGAAGGATGGGGCAGGCACAGTGTAGAGTTGTGAAGCTTGGGGCAAGCCCAGTGTAGGGCTGTGAAGGATGGGGCAGGCACAGTGTAGGGCTGTGAAGGGTGGGGCAAGCCCAGTGTAGGGCTGTGAAGAGTGGGCAGGCACAGTGTAGGGCTGTGAAGGGTGGGGCAAGCACAGTGTAGGACTGTGAAGAGTGGGGCAAGAACAGTGTAGGGCTGTGAAGGATGGGGCAGGCACAGTGTAGGGCTGTGAAGGATGGGGCAAGCACAGTGTAGGGCTGTGAAGGATGGGGCAGGCACAGTGTAGGGCAGTGAAGGGTGAGGCAAGCACAGTGTAGGGCTGTGAAGGGTGGGGCAAGCACAGTGTAGGGCTGTGAAGGGTGGGGCAGGCACAGTGTAGGACTGTGAAGGATGGGGCAAGCACAGTGTAGGGCTGTGAAGGATGGGGCAAGTTCAGTGTAGGGCTGTGAAGGATGGGGCAGGCACAGTGTAAGGCTGTGAAGGGTGAGGCAGGCACAGTGTAGGGCTGTGAAGGATGGGGCAGGCACAGTGTAGGGCTGTGAAGGATGGGGCAGGCACAGTGTAGGGCTGTGAAGGGTGAGGCAGGCACAGTGTAGGGCTGTGAAGGATGGGGCAGGCACAGTGTAGGGCTGTGAAGAATGGGGCAGGCACAGTGTAGGGCTGTGAAGGATGGGGCAGACACAGTGTAGGGCTGTGAAGGGTGGGGCAAGCAGAGTGTAGGGCTGTGAAGGATGGGGCAAGCACAGTGTAGGGCTGTGAAGGGTGGGGCAGGCACAGTGTTGGGCTATGAAGGATGGGGCAGGCACAGTGTAGGGCTGTGAAGGATGGGGCAGGCACAGTGTAGGGCTGTGAAAGATGGGGCAAGCAAAGTGTAGGGCTGTGAAGGGTGGGGCAAGCACAGTGTAGGGCTGTGAATGGTGGGGCAGGCTCAGTGTAGGGCTGTGAAGGATGGGGCAGGCACAGTGTAGGGCTTTGAAGGATGGGGCAAGCACATTGTAGGGCTGTGAAGGATGGGGCAGGCACAGTGTAGGGCTGTGAAGGATGGGGCAAGCACAGTGTAGGGCTATGAAGGATGGGGCAGGCACAGTGTAGGGCTGTGAAGGGTGGGGCAGGCGAGTGTAGGGCTGTGAAGGATGGGGCAAGCACATTGTAGGGCTGTGAAGGATGGGGCAGGCACAGTGTAGGGCTGTGAAGGGTGGGGCAGTCACAGTGTAGGGCTGTGAAGAATGGGGCAGGCACAGTGTAGGGCTGTGAAGGATGGGGCAGGCACAGTGTAGGGCTGTGAAGGATGGGGCAGGCACAGTGTAGTGCTGTGAAGGATGGGGCAGGCACAGTGTAGGGCTGTGAAGGATGGGGCAGGGACAGTGTAGTACTGTGAAGGGTGGGGCAGGCACAGTGTAGGGCTGTGAAGGATGGGGCAGGCACAGTGCAGGGCTGTGAAAGATGGGGCAGGAACAGTGTAGGGTTGTGAAGGATGGGGCAGACACAGTGTAGGGCTGTGAAGGATGGGACAGGCACAGTGTAGGGCTGTGAAGGATGGGGCAGGCACAGTGTAGGGTTGTGAGTTGGAGAGGCTGAGAAAGCTGCTGGTTTTACACATTCTCTGAACTAATCCTGCAGATATCCTGCATAAAGGTGTTTCTGTATTTTTTTTACAGTATAGTATGCGGGTGATGTGAAGGTATTTGCATGTGTGTGTGTTGTATACGTACAGTACAGACCAAAAGTTTGAACACACCTAATTTAAGAGAATGCCAAGAGTGTGCAAAGCAGTCATCAAAGCAAAAGGTGGCTACTTTGAAGAACCTAGAATATAAGATATATTTTCAGTTGTTTCACACTTTTTTGTTAAGTATATAATTCCACATGTGTTAATTCATAGTTTTGATGCCTTCAGTGTCAATGTACAATTTTCATAGTCATGAAAATACAGAAAAATCTTTAAATGAGAAGGTGTGTCCAAACTTTTGGTCTGTACTGTACATATCATGAAAGTATAAGTGTGCAGGACTGGGACAAGGTATTTTGCTGCCCTAGGCAGATGAAGCAAATGGCGCCCCCCTCCTCTCCAAGCAAAATAATGCGTCAGAGACTAAGGTAACAAGACACCTATTGCACCCCCCCTATGAGTAAGGTAACAAGCTCCAACAACCACATCCTCTAGAATAGTTGCATTTTTCAATTTCAAAGTTAGATATAGAATCATTCATTGCTAGCGGACTGTTTGCACAATGCGAGGGACACATAATGATATTTATCCCTGATATATTATATTTTAAATGTCAGACCCAAGGACAGTCATAGAAACTAATATAGCTTAACTATATTGGGGGTTGAAAGTTTTAAATTAAGGTGTCCAGCATTTAGTGGATACTTTAATGGGAACTAAACAGACCCTATTATAGATAAAGGGATACGTATGGTGGTTTTTATGTCCGTCATGCGACAAATACAGCTTGAAACAAAATGGTTGGTGGTTCTGGTGACGTATTCATGTACTGATGGTCATAAATAGAACACCAGAACCATCAATAGTACATGAATACAGCACCAGACCCATCATCAGTACATTAATATGTCACCATAACCACAATCAGTACAGGAATACATCACTAGAACCATCATAAGTACTTGAATACAAGAACCAAGTTTAGTCCTGCAAACAATTGCAATGTCAACTCAGCCAAGTACACATTTATATCGCATAAACCTACAACTCCCAGTATGTCCTTAACAATGGTAAGGAGATACTCGGAGATAACACAAAAATGTTTACAACCAGGTACCTTATAGATAACATCTTGTCTGATTGAGTCATTCCCTTTTTTTTTCGTCTCCATCTTGTCCTGGCGCCATGATGACTTTTCACATCCACAGCTCTTCTCTGAAGACGTCCATCTTCCCAGTCTTTTGTAATGTGACACCCCAGGGGTCTGGTTGCCACAATGATAGAGATATTATGTCTGAGAGCAGGTGGGAGGTCCTTTGGTCAGGGATCCTGTGCATGCCACACCTCCTGCCCAGTCTTGGGAGGGGAAGGACTTCCCCTGTATAAACCCGGGGCTGAGGCAGGGTGAGTCAGACAAGGAGAGTGGAGACAAGAAGCAGCATAGGAAACAGCAGAGTTACAAGGAGTCAGGGGCTGGCAGCTACAGAGCTCGCCCTGACTAAGAAGATTCTTTACCGGACCCGGAGTCCGAGGCTGTGGGGACTAACTCCTACCCAGCAGCAGAATCCGTCGGGCAGGGGATTTCAGGTCCTCTGGCCCAGAAGCCCGAAGGCACGGTCACACGCGTGGGACCAGCACCGCCATCGTGGAGCGGAAGCCATTAGAAGGCCCCGAGTCACCAGCCATACGGGTGAGCACCACACGGTACACTCAGGGACGTGGGCTACTTACATCAGCTTCTAGCAAGGTAGCCAGAAGAGTACAGTCAGTTTGGGAGGCCTACAACTACGCCTGGCCAGGGGAGATCCCATCTGCTCAAAGACTGACCAGGCCCCGTTTGCTAGCAAGTACTCCGGGAGGGTCTGTCGTTGTTACCAGTAAAGACCCTGAACTACACCGTACCGTCTCTGAGTGGTTCCTGCTACCCCCATCATCCACGTTGGCTGCCCTGAGGCCATACCCCTCCCGTTGGGGGTTATACTATCACGCTGCACAATCCTACCACCGGCCTCAGCGGTCTGCCCTGCAGCAGCAGCTTCCTGGCTGCACTCAACGGGTGGCGTAGTCATCAACTATTTACTACTAATAGACTGCCGTCTAGTTTGACTCCCTGGGCACGGACCGGGTCACCGCCACGAGATTACAACCCTCCACGGATCCGGCTCCGGGTAAGCTCCTGCGTGCGCACCGCAGCGCGACACAGGCCCAGGGGCGCGTCAGTAACACATCCCAACACGGTGCCCTTAAAATAAGAGTGCTATTAAAATGCCCTCTGCACAAAAATATCTGTCCATGCTATGCCCTAAATAAGTCTGTTATGGTATATGGCCTCCACACTGTCTGCAATTATCAGCTATAACCACCACACTGTCTGCTCCTTATGAACCACAGCCTATACTATGGCTGTCCCCTCTTCACTGTTTTCTCTTACATTCTCGATGCATCCACACAGTTTCCCTTCCTCATGCTAACCTCTTTCCATACTGTGCCCCTATTTCACGTTGCCCACTCTCCATTCTGTGCCCCATCTTCACACTATTCCCTCATACTGTCCACCACACTGCTCTCTCCATACTGTACCCCCTCCTCACACGGTATGATGGTCAACACAACAATCAATACAGTATGCTGTCCACCACAGCCCACCCATTATATAGTATGGTCACCACCACAGCCCCCTTATACAGTATGATGCCCCCCCAGTCCATAATACAGTGTAATAGCACCCACAGTCCCTTATATACAGTATAATGTCTACCACAGTACCCCACACAGCCCCCTTTCTAGTGTGGTCATCACAGCCTCCTATGCAGTATGATGTCCCTACAGCTAAGGTATATTGTTTGCTACAGCTCCTCATATAATATCCCTAATATCATGTCCCCCCGCAGCCCCTCATATCAGATCCCCCCACAGCCCCTCAAATCAAGTCCCCTCACAGCCCCTCATATTATGTCCCCCACAGCCCCTCTTATCAGGTTCCCCACAGCCGCTCAAATCAAGCCCCCTTACAGCACCTCATATCATGTCCCCCACAGCCCCTTTTATCAGGTTCCCCCACAGTCCCTCATATCATGTCCACCCGCAGTCCCTCATATCAGGTCCCCCCCGCAGCCCCCATTTCATGTCCCCTATAACCTCTCATATCAGGTTCCATACAGACCCTCATATCAGGTCCTTCTTCTGCCCCCTCATATCAGGTCCTTCTTCTGCCCCCTCATATCAGGTCCTTCTGCCGCCCCTCATATCATGTCCACCTGGAGCCCCTCATATCAGGTCCCCCCACAGCCCCCATTTCATGTCCCCCATAACCTCTCATATCAGGTTCCATACAGCCCCTCATATCAGGTCCTTCTTCCACCCCCTCATATCAGGTCCTTCTGCCGCCCCTCATATCATGTCCACCTGGAGCCCCTCATATCAGGTCCCCCCACAGCCCCTCAGATCAGTTCCCTCCGCAGCCTCTCATATTATGTCCTGCACAGCTCTCAAATCAGGTCCCCCACAACCCCTTTTGTAATGTTCCCCACTTAATCGCCACCTAATATTTTGCAAAAAAAAACGTATACTCTCCTAATCCCTGTACACCGCAGCCACCATCTCCTCTTCTATGAAGCACAGCAGTGGGCGCTGGATGGCGCAATGACGTCATTGCATCACACCATCCGACATCCCCTGTGTGTGCCGTCTCCAACTAGGAGCAGGCCAGAGGTGGTCTGTGTTCTGCTGGAGTTTTTGGCGGGGGCTGATTACAGCTCTTCTGCTCCTATGGTGGCGGCGCTCTCAGCAATTGTATTTGTGTCTGACAGACGAAAATGCAATTGAGTGCGGGAAAGCAGCGACAGACGTAACGCAGGCAGAGAGAGGGGTGAGCGGTGTGAGTGACTCACTGACACTGCCCACTGTGCCTGTGCCCTGGCTCTCACTGTGCCTGTGCCCTGGCTCTCACTGTGCCAGTGCCCTGGCTCTCACTGTGCCAGTGCCCTGGCTCTCACTGTGCTGAATGCCTGCGGCCGGAGGAAAGTGCCAGGTGGCTGCAGGCATTCAGCAATATTAGTTTTGTGTTGTTTTTTTTTAAAACTGTGCCCCCTCGGAGCGGCAGGAGGTAGATCCTGAGATCCTGCTCTGTTCCCTGCCCGTATGTGATTCGATTACTGGTGGTCACAAGCCGACTAGCGACTCTCATTGTTCTATTGCGAGAAGTCATTACGTGATCGTCAGTATGAAAATTGTATACTTGTGGTCAACCACACAAAAAAACAACAGAGCTGAATCCTAAGAGTACGTCACGCCAACAATATACATGTTTTTTACTAATTGTTTTGTGTGTTGCTTTGCAGCATTTTTACTTATCTATCTGAATGGGTGAAAAGTGCAGCAAAAATGCTGACATGCTGCGTCCTGAGCAGAGCTTAAAATACGTGCGGAGAAAAACAACTGTGTGCACGAGATTTCAGAAATCTCATTGAATATGCCGGTACTATACAAAGGCTTATTCACTTATTTATACTTACAGTTTATTCACTTCTGGTGTAAAGTTGTGTGAGTGATTTATTCACTGCTGGAATAAATTTATATATAAGGTATATCCCTTGCTGGTATTTATTTATATTCTGAATATATACGGTTTATTCACTTCTAATATATATTTTTTGTCAGACTTGTTTGCTGCTGTTATATATTTAATGGGATAGGGGATAAATGTGACCATTGAGGATCCCATCCCCGAGACCCCCTCCTCTGGTATGAATGGAGCGGCACCGATCCCATTCTCTATCTATAGACCTGGTGGGTACACATGCTCACTACCCCGATCCATTCACACAGGGGACGTTGGGCTCCTTGTACTTACTTTTGGTATTACAGCATCACAATGCAACATAACTAAATAACTGATTTACTGATGACCATAAGAAAACCTGAAGACGCGCAGACACTTGTTTCATATACATTACAGACTTCACAGCCAGAGAAATGTCCTGGTGCAAACGGATTTATAAATACTTTAAACAGCGGCCCCCCATTGTTTTGTATATTACAGACACTTGTTTCCTATACAAGGAAGCCAGAAAAATGTCCTGTGTGCATGGATTTCTGAGTTATTTATACAATCCCCCCTCCTGTTTTATATATGGATGCAGTAGTGCAGCACCTATGGCAAGACAAGCATTTTACGCCCCTTAATCAGAGGGTCCCTTCCACCAGTTTAATATTGAACCCTTTATCGTTCACATTTATTGTATTTAAAAAAAAAAAACACTAATGTAATTTTAGTTTGCGTTATGACCCTCTATTTTATTCTGCTTTTTGCTGAAATATTACATTTTTATTCCTATTTTTTACTTTCAATTTTCACTTGGATTTTTTTTTATGCTATTATTTTATTACCCTATACCTAAGTTTAGCCCTAGCCTTAACACCAAGTTCTAACCCTAAGCCTAAAACCAATGGAAAAGTGTAAAAAAAAAAAAAAAAGATGTAAATTGTATTTTAATGTTGGTGCGGGGGGCATTTTTCTAAATAATTTGAGGCAGATTCTGTCTCTCTTTTCACAAGACTACAAGTGGGAGAAGAGGCAGAGAGCTGTGGGAGAGGATAGTGCAGCACATATGTAGTGCACATGATTCGAAACTGTCTTGCTCAGCCTCAGTCATCCTGTTTGCTGCCTATGCAGAGCATAACAGTCCAGAAGAATTTGTTCATTGGTTTTGCTCTCTGCATAGGAAGTGACTGACATAACAAAACATAATCTATTATACTGAGAGGTTTGTCATCTTATTTGCTGCCTATGCAGAGAGCGCAGCCAGTGATAAACCGATCTCGACTGCTGCGCTCTGCATAGCAATTGGTGGCAAAACATAAGTTTACAAAGCAGCCTCTGGTTCCAAGGGAAACCATGACCCTCCACTTTAGGCTACTGTGCCGATGTTTAGTTCTACTGTTTTTAATTTTAATAGTAAAAATTAGATTTTTTATGGGCAATTTTTCCTTCTTTCTTTGTGTTGGAGTTTCTAGTTAGTGTATGAAGTTGCCTTTGGGGACAGGACAAAGCTATTTATTTATGTATGTGAACAATATTTAGATTTGAGAGTCCTCAGTGGTTGATACCTTTTAATGGCTAACTGAAAAGATGGTAACAAATTGCAAGCTTTCGAGACTACTCAGGTCTCTTCATGAGGCATAGTATAAACACAAAATCTGAAGAGTCACATATTTATACACAATAAGACATACAAGAAAAAAAAAAAGAAAAAATGCAATAGGTAAGACAGGTGATGAAAAGCAGAGTTATTATGGAAGAGATAAACAGTTCTGGCTATAAATATTTTAGCAGTTAATAGATAAGGAGTGTGAAGGTTTTATTGTCCTGTGACCAGGTCCAGTGTTGTGATGGCCTCACAATTCTGAGGAGCACATTCCTTAGTTGATGTAGAATGACATAAATCCATGAGACACATTCATTCCTGCTCTGAAAGTGTTAAAGGTCATCATCAGTTTATATTCTGAGACTCTTCTTTCTCTTTGAGATTTGAAGTTACCTTTTAATACTAGTAATTTCATATCTTTTATGCTGTGATCAGGGGAACAAAAATGCTTGGCTACAGGCAGATCTATTCTTTTTTCTTTTACTGTGTGGCGATGATGATTCATCCTTGTCCTAAGTTTTTGCCCTGTCTCCCCTACATAAAGACCCCCAGCTGGACATTTGGTACATATAATTAAGTACACCCCATTAGATGTGATACAGCTGAACGTACCTGGGATCTTATAGTCCTGATGTGAGTTGGGGATCTTCATCTTGTCTGTGGTCGTTATAAACGGACAGGTTTTACATTTTTTCTGGTTGCAGGGAAAGGTTCCTGTAGCTGGTGGAGATGACAGGGAGCTTCTGACAATGATGCTTCTTAGATTTGGGGGCTGCCTGAAACACAGAAGTGGGGGGTCTGGAGATATGGATTGTAATCGGGCATCTTTTTGTAGTAAAGGTTGTAGTTTCCGTGCAGCTCTTCTTAGTGACGCGCCCCTGGGCCTGTGTCGCGCTGCGTTGCGCATGCGGGAGCTTACCCGGAGCCGGATCTCTTGAGGGTTGTAGTCTCGTGGCGGTGATCCGGTCTGTGCCCAGGGAGTCAGACTAAGTGGCGCTGTATTAGCGGTAGATGTTGGACGACTACGCCACCCGTTGAGTACAGCTAAGGAGCTGCTGCTGCAGGGCAGACCGCTGAGGCCGGTGGTAGGATTGTGCAGCGTGATAGTATAACCCCCAACGGGAGGGGTATGGCCTCAGGGCAGCCGACGTGGATGATGGGGGTAGCAGGAACCACTCAGAGACGATACGGTGTAGTTCAGGGTCTTTACTGGTGACAACGATAGACCCTCCCGGAGTACTGGCTAGCGATTGGGGCCTGGTCAGTCCTTGAGCAGATGGGATCTCCCCTGGCCAGGCGGAGTTGTAGGCCTCCCAAACTAACGATACTCTTCTGGCTACCTTGCTAGAAGCGGGTATAAGTAGCCCACGTCCCTGAGTGTACCGTGTGGTGCTCACCCGTATGGCCGGTGACTCGGGGCCTTCTAGTAGCTTCCGCTCCACGACGGCGGTGCTGGTCCCATGCGTGTGACCGTGCCTTCGGGTTTCTTGGCCAGAGGACCTGAAATCCCCTGCCTGACGGATTCTGCTGCTGGGTAGGAGTTAGTCCCCACAGCCTCGGACTCCGGGTCCGGTAAGAAATCTTCTCAGTCAGGGCGAGCTCTGCAGCTGCCAGCCCCTGACTCCTTGTAACACTGCTCCCACAGAGCTCCTGTTGTTTCTTCCCATAGCTGCTTCTCTTCTCTGTCTCTACTTCTGGCATGGCCCAGGAGCTGGGCCCAGCCGGAGCCACAGCTCCCTGTCAGCCCTCCTGGCTGAACTCTCCCTCTGAACTCCCTAACCCTGCCTCAGCCCCAGGTTTATCTAGGGGAAGTTCTTCCCCTCCCAGGACTGGGCAGGAGGTGTGGCATGCATAGGATTCCTGACCAAGAGACCTCCCACCTGCTCTCAGACATAACATTGCCATTACTGTGGAAACCAGACCCCTGGGGTGCCACATTCCCCCCTAGTGAAATTTAGTACTCCGGGACTAAACATATTTTTGTAAACATAACAGGGTATAACAATAATAATACAATAAGAAAAACACATAAAGGTGGTCACGGCGTGTCCGCAACCGGGTGCAGTCTTTGAAGAAAACAAAGGTGTCCATTTCACCAAAACAGGGAGACGTAACCAGGTAGGGGTCTGTCCTGCCCCGAGTCCTTAACAGTCTTTAGTCCATTCCTGGGTTACGCTCCACTAACTGTACAAAGGATTCCCGGTAAATCCACCAAGGACTCCTATAAATTACTAGAAACACATAATTATTTACAGGATATGGCCGCTCTCAGTCCTCGGCCAGTGGGGATAAGGATTGGCTGCTCACAGTCCTCAGCCTGGTAAGGGATAGGGGATGGCTGCTCACAGTCCTCAGCCTGGTAAGGGATAGGGACACACGGGGAACAATTCACTAATCCCAACGGGGACCATATTTTAATTAGCAGCAGTCCTTGTACCCTTACGGGTAACTATTTACAGCTCTTTATTCACGCTACTTCCCTTCAGTAGCTATGTCCTCTTTGTGCTCCCTCCTGAGGGTAGTCCTCAGACCCGTCCGGGTCCTCTTGGCTTTCCTCGTATTGGTAGTACTGCAGCTCCTCCTCGGTTAGCTGGGTTAGTATCTCTGCGACAGTCCTCCTCCCAGGTGGCCAGGACTTTACCTCCCTTTGGGCTGCCCCGGTTAATTGGTCCACCAGGATGCTCACTTTTTGCTCTTCTGTGAGGGGGTACACCTGGAAGAGGCTATCCAGCTTTTCACTAAAGTCATTCAGGGTATGTGACTCCCCTGAGTATTGGGGTAGCCAGGCTGCTCCCGGGATATAGGGCATGGTAAAAGGCATGACTGCAGCAGCGCTGGCGCTGGCGGGGGTTGAGGCAGTGAAGCTCTCCTCCGTATCCGACATCTTCCTCCCCCCTAGTGGACCGTGGCCTACCTTGCGATGATCCTCTTCCGTAGGCCGCGGCTCCGCAGTCGATCGTCAGGGTTGAGGACCTTCTGTCGCGCTCCTGTGACGTCAGCGTCTGCTGGGCTCCTTCCAGGACCTTACGCGACGTCTGGACGTGAGGCGGAGCTTCAGTTCTCGCGCGCTTTCGGAGTCCACGCCCCTCTTCTTCCCGCGCGGCGTCTTCAAGATGGCGTCCAACGGCGGGAAAACTCCACGGATGGCGGGAAGGAGGCAAAAGATGGCGCCGGATGGCGGGAATCTTCACGGATGGCGGGAAGAAGGCTGAAGATGGCGCCGGATGGCGGGAATCTTCACCACTGGTAAGTTTGAACAGTCTTTTTCAGGCACGCAGTACCCGGTGGTTGCGGGCACGAAATCCTGCCGACTACGCCAAAAGCTGACGCGCCCCTGGGCCTGTGTCGCGCTGCGTTGCGCATGCGGGAGCTTACCCGGAGCCGGATCTCTTGAGGGTTGTAGTCTCGTGGCGGTGATCCGGTCCGTGCCCAGGGAGTCAGACTAAGTGGCGCTGTATTAGCGGTAGATGTTGGACGACTACGCCACCCGTTGAGTACAGCTAAGGAGCTGCTGCTGCAGGGCAGACCGCTGAGGCCGGTGGTAGGATTGTGCAGTGTGATAGTATAACCCCCAACGGGAGGGGTATGGCCTCAGGGCAGCCGACGTGGATGATGGGGGTAGCAGGAACCACTCAGAGACGGTACGGTGTAGTTCAGGGTCTTTACTGGTGACAACGATAGACCCTCCCGGAGTACTGGCTAGCGATTGGGGCCTGGTCAGTCCTTGAGCAGATGGGATCTCCCCTGGCCAGGCGGAGTTGTAGGCCTCCCAAACTAACGATACTCTTCTGGCTACCTTGCTAGAAGCGGGTATAAGTAGCCCACGTCCCTGAGTGTACCGTGTGGTGCTCACCCGCATGGCCGGTGACTCGGGGCCTTCTAGTAGCTTCCGCTCCACGACGGCGGTGCTGGTCCCATGCGTGTGACCGTGCCTTCGGGTTTCTTGGCCAGAGGACCTGAAATCCCCTGCCTGACGGATTCTGCTGCTGGGTAGGAGTTAGTCCCCACAGCCTCGGACTCCGGGTCCGGTAAGAAATCTTCTCAGTCAGGGCGAGCTCTGCAGCTGCCAGCCCCTGACTCCTTGTAACACTGCTCCCACAGAGCTCCTGTTGTTTCTTCCCATAGCTGCTTCTCTTCTCTTCTCTACTTCTGGCATGGCCCAGGAGCTGGGCCCAGCCGGAGCCACAGCTCCCTGTCAGCCCTCCTGGCTGAACTCTCCCTCTGAACTCCCTAACCCTGCCTCAGCCCCAGGTTTATCTAGGGGAAGTTCTTCCCCTCCCAGGACTGGGCAGGAGGTGTGGTATGCATAGGATTCCTGACCAAGAGACCTCCCACCTGCTCTCAGACATAACATTGCCGTTACTGTGGAAACCAGACCCCTGGGGTGCCACATTAGCGCCTCCAGATTTGGATTGTAGGTGACTACTAGAGGCACCCGAATACTTTCTTTTTCAGTTTTGTAATGTAGGAGATGATTCCTTGATATTCTGGTGGCTCTTGTAATCTGGTTCTCAATTGTTCTTGGATGGTAGCCCTGATTCAAAAAGGTCTTTCTGAGGCCATCAAGGTGTTTGTCTCTATCCATAGGGTTGGAACATATCCGATTGTATCTGATGGCTTGGCTGTAAACAAAAGAGTTTTTTATGTGTTTTGGATGGAAACTGTCCCATTTAAGGTATGTAGGACGGTCGATTGGTTTCCGGTACAAGGATGTCTCTATTTCATTGTTCTGTAGCTTGATGATGGTGTCCAAAAAGTTAATTTCAGTACAGGAGTAGTTGAGTGTTAGGTTGATGGTGGGATGAAATCGATTAAAGTGTTCATGGAACGTCTTCAGCTGTTGTTCAGACCCCGTCCAGATGATTAAAATATCATCAATGAAACGATAGTAGGCCAGAGGCCTGATGGGACATGAGGACAAAAAGTCACTTTCAAGCTTGGCCATGAAAAGATTTGCGTACTGTGGAGTCATTTTACTTCCCATCGCTGTACCAGTTTCCTGTAGATATATGTTATCAAATTCAAAGTAATTGTGGGTGAGGATGAATTCTGTAAGTTTGACCACAGAATCAGCAACAATTCCTGTATTTTCTATGAAGATTGTGCAGGCATTTAATCCATCCTTGTGTGGGATATTAGAATACAAAGATTCTACATCCATGGTGGCCAGGATGGTTCCTTCTGGTAGAGAACCTATTGCTGCTAGTTTATTCAGTAGGTCTGTCGTGTCCTGAATGTAGCTGGGTGTACTCTTTACCAGTGGTTTAAGAACACACTCTACCCATCCAGAAATTTGCTCAGTAAGGGTGCCCACACATGAAATAATTGGTCTTCCTGGATTTCCAGATTTGTGGATTTTGGGGAGCATATAGAATGTCCCTATTCTTATCTATTAACTGCTAAAATATTTATAGCCAGAACTGTTTATCTCTTCCATAATAACTCTGCTTTTCATCACCTGTCTTACCTATTGCATTTTTTTTAATCTTTTTTTTTCTTGTGTGTCTTATTGTGTATAAATATGTGACTCTTCAGATTTTGTGGTATACTATGCCTGATGAAGAGACCTGAGTAGTCTGGAAAGCTTGCAATTTGTTACCATCTTTTCAGTTAGCCATTAAAAGGTACCAACCACTGAGGACACTCAAATCTAAATATTTTTCTATCTACTGGCTAACACAGTACAAGAATATATATTTTCCCTATATCAAAATGTATGTGAACAGTAATTGGATAATAATTACTAACCACTGCTTTATGGCTGACTATTATCAAACCCAATGATATACAAAACAGAAAAAAACTATGAAACCAAACAGAAGCTTGATCCCCAGTTGGATAACTAAGGTCAAACATTCCGACATTCATGAGGAGAGCAAACAAGGCGTACAAGGGAGAGAAAGAAGGGGGCTAGTGTTATGGTTAAAGCAACATACTGCAGGAAAATTACTTTATAGTCATTGTGGTGACCCAACCAGGCATGACACCCACGGTTGCCAGACCACTTCAAGCTTTGCTTGGTTGTCAGCATACTAGTGAGTTTATCATTATCCAACCTAGTTTATTTTTAACTATTTCCAGAGGTACCAAAGGGGTCTACTGGCTTCTGGCAATGGCCAGAAAAATAAAATAAAGACATTTCTCAGTGATTTTGGGAGTACAGGCAGTCCCCGGGTTGCAAACTAGATACTGTAGGTCTGTTCGGAACCCGAATATGTACATAAGTTGAAACAGGGACAAAAAAAAACATACTCACCTTGTCATTGACTTTTCTGGCTGCTCTCCACCCAACATCCGGTCCTCTTATTTTCGTTGTTGTGAAAGGCATCTCCGTCTACTTCACTATGGACCAAAACTTCTGGCTGCATCCAGGCCTCACAGATTACGTTGTACTCGTGACCTTACCACACGCAGTGACCACCGAGGTCTAGACGTCTTGGAAGTCTTTGAGATGCAATGGCTTAAAGAAGAGGACCGGACGGTGAACAGTAGGGCAGCCAGAGAGGTGGGAATTAGGTTTTTTAAACCAATAAACACCTCTACAGCTACCCCGTTGTTTGCCATCTGGTCCTCTTCTTTCCGTCGTTGAGCAAGCCACATTTTCGGCCTCTTTACTATAGGCCAAGATTTCCGTCCACATCCAGGCCAGTGCGCTGATGACAGCGCAGCCTTAAGACGCACAATGAACTCTGGCCTGAACATAGCCAGAAGTGCTGTCCTATAGTGAAGTGATTGGAGATAAGGTAAGCATCGGTGGAAAGAAGAGGTCAGGTAGTGGTGAAAGAGGTCAGTGGGGAGGTATTATGTTTTGGGCATTTTTTTGAACATCTAACCTTTGGAACTAGGGTCCGTACATAAGTCAGATATTCATAAATCGGGAACAGCCTGTATTTGGAATTGGAGCATTTAATAGCACTTGTTAGGTATTTTTGGTAAGATAAAGTGATATATACAGATTCAAAATCCCTGGATGTTCGGACATTCCCACTATATGATGTCCCATATAGCTACGTTTTAGAAAACACATTAGTAAGATGGTTGGAATCATGTACGGCTGTCTAATGTGAAGCAGGTACCATCTGACAAGGACCTTCAAACCCACTTAAACCAAGGACTTGTTAGTAGATGTTTTGGTTGTGGTTAAGATCCTTTGCATCCAACCTGAGTTTTCTAGTGTTCTACTTGTGTCTTCTTCCCATTGACTCATCTCTTGCAGTTTGCCATGGATGAGAGAAATCGATGTATAAAGAGGATATTATACCTTTTCTGTTGGTTGACCTCATGCCTAGAAGATTCAAATGGATTTCTTGTTGTAATGTCTGCATTATCAGCCTTTAACTTCTAAAGAAGTGTGAGAGTTACTGATAGCAAAAGTTTTAAGAATCTGGTAATTTGTAGGAGGCGCCGAAAAAAATTGATGGTTCTAACTCACCAATTCTCAGAATTAATCCACAAGGCAAACTACACATGAGACAGTCCAAGTTCAAAGTTTGGGTTCTGGAAATATGGGTGCAGTCAATGTATTTGCAGACACCAAGGTGTCCAGAAATAAAATATTGATGATCTATACATAGGAATTCAAAGTGAATGGGAGGTGAATCACAGGACTTAGCAGCGGCCATTTAAAAAATGCAAGGAACTGTGGTGTCTTGCTCCATACATTACTTAAATTTGGCTGTTAGAGCTGATATCAGCTGAGGGGGTTCCAGGTATGAGACTCCACTGATATTGTATCCTATGAGTAGGTCATCAATATTTGAGTCCTAGCTTTAAAGCCATCTTATCCCACAATGACAGAGAATGGATGGACAGAGAACATGTGGTCTTTTCCTGGGAGAGAACCAGAGAAGGATATGAAGAGGAGAATTTGTGGGAATGCCGTGAGTGATCTCTTGACCCAATGAGGGGAATGATGGACCAAGTGGTCTTGTAATAATTGCAATATATTATGATGGGGGGTATTCCTAGATGTTGTGGAACCATCTCGCCTCCTCTTAGAAACCTATAGACCGAGAAGTCTCTTTGTGCTTTTTTTTGTGTAAGGGACTAATGTAAGAAGCAAGTGACGCGCCCCCTGGGCCATGGGGTACTCGGCAGCCGGGCCTCTTACGGATACCGGTATGGGGAATATCACGGTGGCTGGCCCGGTCCGTGAGCCAGGGCGGTCAGTAAAAAGGGGGATATTTATAGGGGATTTAGAAAGTTTGTGACGCCACCTGTGGAATGCGGCCAAAGGGAGCCGCTGCTGCGGAGCAGTCCTCTGAAGCTGATGTTACAGCAGCAGGAATGGTGTGGCTCTCCACAGGTAGAGCTAGCTCCAGGGCAGTGTAGGATGTGTAAGTTGCGCTGGGCATTCTATTGCCGGGAGGGAGAGATGGCACAGATGAAAGAAGGGACGGAGGCAGTGCGGTGCAGTCATCCGAGTTTTTACTCACAGTTCTTATGACAGTTTCACTGGTGCACTGTGCAGGTGTCAGCCTCCAACGTTGCGCTGCGTTCACCAGGCAGGGGTTCAGCACTTCCTCAGGCAGATCAGGAGCACCTGACAGAACCCCACTTTCTTGTGTTCCTAGCTAGCCTGTCTTCACGCTGGGTCTTTCTCCCTCCTGCCCTGCGCTTCCCACTCTCAATCCCGCTCGGGTGCTCTGAAGTCCCTCCTGTCTCGTCGGAGTTCCCAGACCTGCTTGACCCTCACGGAGATTAGAATGTGGCTTCGGCAACTGACTATATAAGCCAGAAGCCTCCGGTTTTCCCAGCCGAGACTTGGAGTAGCACGGCTGGTCCAGGGGCCGGTCCCCTTCTTGCGGCCTACGATCCCTCTGTCTTCTGGCAGATTCGGGGCGTACGGGTGCCTTTCTGCACTCGCTGTACCCCCTAGGATCCCTTCTGTAGATCGGAACCTACTCCTCTGCTCCCCACCTGGGCTGCGCCCTACTTGTGGAGCAGAGCTCCTAGAGAGACTCTGCTCCCTGACTGACTGTCCTCACTCACTCCTCTCACTGACTCCACTGCCACCCTAAGATTGCTTCCCTTTATATATCTCACTCTATAGTGCTCCCCTAAACTGCTTCCTCCACCCACACCCACTACTGGTTCCCCCTACCTCTGGATTCCCCCCACTCCAGCCAGGGTCAGGGCTCAGCAGCTGCGCACATGCATGTTGCCCTTCCAGCCGGCCTGGAGCAGTGTAGTGTTGGATGCAGGTGTTGGGGTTCTGTGCTGCACTCCCTCCTTACCTGAGAGAAGGGGATACCACACCTCTGGGTGAGGTGCAGTAGCTCTGTGGCGACTGAACCCTCAGGGGCGCCACACAAGCTGGGTAAAATATTTATTATTAGAAAGGCCATTCTCTCCAACCGTGAGACAGATATGCCAGACGATCTGTACAGGTCTCCGCAAACCTTCCAAGATAGTTGTCTTTGTGAAGAGAAAGCGGAGAGGAAGTAAAATCTTTATCTAGATAAGATCATTTATCGTGCTTCCATTTGAGGTCAGAATTCAAGTGTAACAGTATGATTGTGTTTGTAGATTAGTGTGTGAGTGTCTCATGTAATGGCGCATCCTATTCTAGTATGGGCACATACCTGCATTAACCGTTTAAACCGCTGACCAAATAATTTTGCAAAAGCAGTTTACGGTTTATGTGTAATATCCTCTCTGCCATGTTGAGTCTTCTAAATTAAAATTTCACAATTGAAGCCCAATACTCTTTTAGCACTTTTTCTAAGTTAGGAGTTAGGCTTGGCGTAGTATTTGTCACGTAATCTGGCACATAATATGTCTGTGTCTTCTCTTAAAGTCTCATCA
This sequence comes from Phyllobates terribilis, assembly GCF_046119375.1. Lineage (NCBI taxonomy): Eukaryota > Metazoa > Chordata > Amphibia > Anura > Dendrobatidae > Phyllobates > Phyllobates terribilis. Next base: position 941,211,082 of record NW_027362762.1, read on the forward strand.
TCCGAATATTTCCATCATAAATGGCCTTCTGACATCTGTGCCGATGCCTGTGCCTTCTATTCTTGCCTTGATTGTCAGTTGGTGCAGGGCAGGGGACCTGCTATGGTCCTAAAATATCAAGAGCTCAAGCCCCATGTCTTCCCCAATGACTACTTAAATGATGATCCATATATATACACTGCTCAAAAAAATAAAGGGAACACTCAAATAACACATCCTAGATCTGAATGAATGAAATATTCTCATTGAATACTTTGTTCTGTACAAAGTTGAATGTGCTGACAACAAAATCACACAAAAATCATCAATGGAAATCAAATTTATTAACCAATGGAGGCCTGGATTTGGAGTCTCCCCCAAAATTAAAGTGGAAAAACACACTACAGGCTCATCCAACTTTGATGTAATGTCCTTAAAACAAGTCAAAATGAGGCTCAGTATTGTGTGTGGCCTCCATGTGTCTGTATGACCTTCCTACAACGCCTGGGCATGCTCTTGATGAGGTTGCGGATGGTCTCCTGTGGGACCTCCTCCCAGACCTGGACTAAAGCATCCGCCAACTCCTGGACAGTCTGTGGTGCAACGTGACGTTGGTGGATGGAGCGAAACATGATGTCCCTGATGAGCTCAATTGGATTCAGCTCTGGGGAACGGGTGGGCCAGTCCATAGCTTCAATGCCTTCATCTTGCAGGAACTGCTGACACACTCCAGCCACATGAGGTCTGGCATTGTCCTGCATTAGGAGGAACCCAGGGCCAACCACACCAGCATATGGTCTCACAAGGGGTCTGAGGATCTCATCTCGGTACCTAATGGCAGTCAGGCTACCTCTGGCGAGCATATGGAGGGCTGTGCGGCCCTCCAAAGAAATGCCACCCCACACCATTACTGACCCATTGCCAAACCGGTCATGCTGAAGGATGCTGCAGGCAGCAGATCGCTCTCCACGGTGTCTCCAGACTCTGTCACGTCTGTCACATGTGCTCAGTGTGAACCTGCTTTGCCAATCCTGGTGTTCTGTGGCAAGTGCCAAGCGTCCTGCACGGTGTTGGGCTGTGAGCACAACCCCCATCTGTGGACGTCGGGGCCTCATGCCACCCTCTAACCGTTTGTGCAAACACATGCACATTTGTGGCTTGTTGGAGGTCATTATGCAGGGCTCTGGCAGTGCTCCTTCTCTTCCTCCTTGCACAAAGGCGGAGGTAGCGGTCCTGCTGCTGGGTTGTTGCCCTCCTACGGCCCCCTCCACATCTCCTGGTGTACTGGCCTGTCTCCTGGTAGCGCCTCCAGCCTCTGGACACTACGCTGACAGACACAGCAAAACCTTCTTGCCACAGCTCGCATTTATGTGCCATCCTGGGTGAGCTGCACTACCTGAGCAACTTCTGTGGGTTGTAGAGTCCGTCTCATGCTACCACGAGTGTGAAAGCACAACCAACATTCAAAAGTGACCAAAACATCAGCCAGAAAGCATTGGTACTGAGATGTGGTTTGTGGTTTCCACCTGCAGAACCACTCCTTTATTGAGGGTGTCTTGATAATTGCCAATAATTTCCATCTATTCTCTATTCCATTTGCACAACAGCATGTGAAATTGATTGTCAATCAGTGTTGCTTCCTAAGTGGACAGTTTGATTTCACAGAAGTTTGATTTACTTGGAGTTATATTCTGTTGTTTAAGTGTTCCCTTTATTATTTTGAGCAGTGTATAATTATTGTATACCACTGCTAACCCTATATCACACTATACACAGACAAATATTACCAAAGTTACTGCTATACAAGACCAAAATAATACGATTACACAATGTCCACAACAATTACCACTACATATTGAATACATAATATTATAAAATGGCCAATACCTCTACATAACAAAACACACTACACAAAGACCAATAAGGTCACCGTGTACCTTCCACTACATAATGACTGAAATACATTAAGCTGTTACTCCGAGGCAGATCTAAGTCTTCCTGCACCCGGGGCAAAAATTCTGTTTCATGCCCCCTCTTATACACAGCTTAAGCAGTTTGAGTAGTCGTCAAGTGACCACCCATATGGGATTACTTACCATCACAAGCCAACTAGCTGCTCTTGCTAATTCTCTCAATGTTCAGTGCAAAGCTAAAGCCACTGCTTCTTTGAGAGAAAATCTAGTCCGCACATGACCCCATTAAGAATGAAAATCACATATGAGTGGTCACGTCATGACCGGAGGAACCGGCAACAAGAGCCGAATCCTGACAGAGAGTATATTACTGCTGTTATTATTTGGAATGCCACAGTGCTTAATTTTATAATTAATGCTCCTAACATAAACACAAATGTAGTAATCGTTATCTTGTAAGACAGCACAATACTTTATTAACATAGGCATGTATCAAGTTACACACTCTATATGTGTACAGGATCATAACCAATAACAGTACAAGAATAAAGCTCCAGAACTACCAACAGTAAAGGATTACATTACAAGAACCATTATCAATACAAGAATACATCATCAAAACCGTGATTAGTACAGGAATACAACACCAGAGCAACCGTCAGTACATGAATACATCACCAGAATCACCAACAGTACTGAAATACATCACAAAAACCACCAACAGTAAAGGAATACATCATAAGAACCATCATCAGTGCAAGAATACATCACCATTAGTAAATGATTACATCTCCAGAAGCACCATTAATATATAAATATATGACTAAAACCACCATCAGTACAGAAATATATCACAAAAACCATCATCCTCTGCATCCTGTCACCTTCTTGCTGCACACTCTCTATACTGCCCCCTCACACTATCTATTCTTTATATTGTGCCCTCTAACACTTTTCCCCACCCATATTATCCCTTTACACTCCCCCTATACACTGTTCCTTTACACATTCTCCCTATACTATCCCCTCACATTGCTCAACACACTACCTGCTCACAAGTTCTTCCCTCCCCCCCAATATAAAATTCTGTATCTTCAATCCAATCGGAGCGCTTACCTCATCGCCGGCGCAGGAGGAGCGCTTACTTCTGTACAGTACAGGTGTGATGTTAGCATGATCAGATATGCATTTTGCGTTCACTTTCTCAAGGGGTGTACTAGGAACCATGTCATGTCTGATATTTATATAGAATATACATGGTAGCCAGCGAATCAGCGCATGCGAGGTGCGGTCTGCACCGGAAGTAACTGTCACATGATCAGCGTCTCTGGGAGGGCGCACGTCAGAGAGAAAACTCCGGATGAGGTCACAGACATGCGCACTGCTAATTAGGAGGCTGAATGGGACAGAGCAGTGTCAGGGGTGCAGAGCACATGCGCATACCAGCGGCCATGCTTGTGTAGTCCTGCGGGCGCAGCCATATTAAATGAAATTTTCACAACAATATACTGAAAATTTACAGCAATAATACGCCCACACTGATTGTGTGTCAATAAAAAGCCAAAAAGAAAAAAAGTAGAAGTAGGTGACAGTGAATAGTGAAAAAAGGAGTAAATGTGAAGAAAAAAAGGGAAAAAAGGAAAAAAAAGGGAAGAGGGGGAAGGGAGGGAAAGAAACGGAAAAAAAAAAAGGAGAGAGACAAAAAGTGACAAGGAAAAAATACAATACATAATATGTACCAATAAGGTGACAAAGAACGTGAAAACAATGTAAAAAAAACATGTTATTTGTGAATATATACGATGGTGACCCAATCATGAATCACCAATATGTTTTAATAATCAGTCCATGATTCTGTAGCACCCTGAGGATTCGGCTGCTACAGGGGTATTGCACCTCAACCCAGAGGTGTGATATTCCACTCCCGGGTAAGGAAGGAGTGTGGATCTGAGCTCGGTAGGCTGCATGCACTACATACATCCCATTTCCGAGGAACAGGCCGACGGTACTCCCACTTAGAAATGTGCAGGTACGACCGAGTCTGTTCCTGGCTGGAGTGGGAGGGGGGGTGGTACATCCCAAGTAGTGTAGGGGCAGATAGGGGGAGCAGCCTGAGTAAAGATAGGAGCTCATTGGGTGCTGGTCACCTGAGCTCACACATAGAGGGTGTATATAAGGTGGGCACCAACTAAGAACAGGGTCAGTTGCAGAGAGAAAGTCAGGAGCAGAGGAGAAGAGAGACCCAGAGTGAGAGAGGAGAGAGAGAGAGACTCAGAGGCACAGAAGAAAAGGACTCTAAGACCCCAAACTAAATCCCCGGGTGAAGAGTCGGCATCAGGGTACCGGAACCCAAGCTGGTGGGGGTAAAAACATTCCCCAGCCAGAGACCGGAGACCGTGGGCAGCGTTTGCCACGGTCACCCACCACATCCACCACGAAGGCATACCACGAGGAGGGTCAGGGAACCCAAGGCCAAGGGTGTCCCAACAGAAGGCCCGAGGGAGCTGGACCTGGGTGGATCAATAGTGGGGACGGCCAGAGAAAGGACTGAAGGAGAGCTCAGGGTCACGCTCCGGACCTATTTGGGAGTTGGCCGGATCCAGAACCTGGTGGACGCAGCACGGCTCGGGAGGTCACTCGAAGCTGGAGTGACCAGAACATCAGCAGTGAGTAAAACATCCTAAACTGCAGAACCCGACTCTGTCTCTGATTGCCGTCTACACTGTACCACCACAACTCCCATCCTCTGCACCTGATCCCCTGAGGCTATACCCCACCCGTTGGGGGCTATACCATCACAAGCTGCACCTACACCATCAGCCTCAGCGGACCCTGCTGCAGCGGCGGCCATAGTGACCGCAACACAACGGGTGGCGTAGTCGACATTAAGAACTTATAACATCTGTAGGACTGCCACATACAACTGAGTTTGACACCCTGGGCACGGACCGGGTCACAGCCACTCAGAAGACTACAACCCCCATCTGATCCGGCTCCGGATATTCCCACTAAAGAATATGGCCCAGGGGGCGCGTCAACTTTGGCGCAGTCGGCAGGACTACGTGCCCGCAACACCCGGGTACTGCGTGCCTGAAGAAAAGTGCGAGTTTACCTCAAAAAGGAGTCTCCTGCCGGTTCCGGAGGGTCCCCGCCATCGGACCCCATCACCAGTCGATTCCCGCCGGTTGTCCGCCATTAACAGCGTTTTCCCGCCATCTGCAGAGTTTCCCGCCACTGGGAAGCGATTCCCGCCATTTCTGAAGATTTCCCGCCTTGCCAGAGCGGACGCCATTATGGGCGTGCCAGAGGGTGGCAAGAGGCCACCTCCCATCGTGGGCCAGGACCGAAAATGGCGCCAAAAGTGGAAACCGCCCCCACCAACAGAGACTGTGATGCTTGAGGTGTCTGTCAGCGTGAAAGAACCGCCCCTGGAGCTGACAGTCACCCAGTGGCCCCGGGACCGCCCTCGAAGGGGGAGGAGACGAAAGGAGAGAGCAAAGATGGGTGCCGCCTGGAGCAGTCTAGAGCGAGCGCACCCGGAGGCAGGAAGCCTGGAGAGGAGTAGCAGAGAATCTCACCCGGAGATGGCGAGAGAGCAGAGCAGCACCGGCCCGCTGGCCAGGAGCCTGCTGGAAGAAGAGCAGAGCAGCACCGACCCGTTGGTCAGGAGCCTGCTGGAAACCGCGACCCCACTAGGCCTAGTGGAGGTCCCCGCACAGCTCCCCCGAGACCGGGAGTGTGCACAGACTGCCCTGGAGGGCCTCGCACGGAGGATGGCCCGGGTACAGCGAGAGACATTGGCGGAGTGGAGCCGAGAGATGGCCCAGCAAACCAAGACCCGGAGCACGCCACCCAAGACGAGGAGACAGACCGCCTCTGAGGATGGCGCGGGAGGATTGAAGGCCGGAGACGGCGCCGAGAAGGGAGCCGAACGAGTGGAGGCAGGTAAAGGGGACGTCTATACCCCAAACCGGGAAACCGCGTACCTGCCCCAGCTCCCCGTCGCAGAGCCCGAAGTCTATCCTGCCGTGCCCGTCGCTGCAACGTCACCGCCGCAGACTAGGCCTCAAACGGGAGCCGCGACCCCTGTGACGTCACACGCCTCGACCCCCAGCGTGACCAAGCAGGAAGTACCACCAGCCTGGTCGCAAGGCCTAGTACCCCCGGGCGCCGCAATACCAACAGCGCCCCCTACCTCCGCGGAGCCCCCGGCCTGGTCGCAGGGCCAAGTAGCCCAGGGCGCCGCCGTCCTTACGGTGCCCTTTACCTTCCAGATACCCCAGGCCTGGCCGCAAGGCCCGGGCATCCCGGGCGCCACCACCACCGCGCCCATAAGACCAAAAGTGCCGCATCTGGGAGAGGACCTGTACGCCCAGCATACGTGCCCGGATGGGCAGCCATTTATATGGCCACCGGAGTTCCACCATCCCCGACTCCGGAGAGAGAGACCCCTGGATGAACCCCTGATCCCGGCTCCAAAGCCCGTAAAGAGGATCTCGCCCCCGCTAGCAGAAGCGCAGTTTGAGTGGGACCCCACCGGAGAAGATCTCATGGGGTTCACTCAAGAGACTCGGGCAGCTGCAGCGGAGCGTGCTGAGTGCTGCCGCCAACAGCTCGAGGACTTTGAGAGGGAGCAGAGAGAGAGGCGGGTCCGGGAACAGCAAGCTCAAATAAGGAGCGCGGAGCAGAAGAGCCGGGCCAGGAGAGACCCCCGTGCAGCGCATAGTCCCCGCACCACCGGGACTGTGATAAAGTTTAACATGCAGCATGGGTGGGGCTTCATCCGAGACCACCGCACCCTAGGCGACGTCTTCGTGACCAGAAGAGACGTTGAGTCCCACCTACCGGAGGGACACAGAGGTCGTGACCTTTACATCGGGGACGAGGTCACCTTCACCCGGCACAAGTGTGCCAAAGGACCCTACGCCCTCCATGTGCATCGTCTGACGGAGGAAGAGCTGCGGTGTGAGGAGGAAGAACAAGAGGACCCGGACGGGTCTGAAACTAGAGTTAGAGGTAACCATAAAGAAAGAGCAGGAGGACGCCGTCGCTAAGTACAGCGAAGCAGAAGCTGTATATAGTTGCCCGTCGGGGCACCGTGAACTGAAACTGAAACTGTTGCTGCTGCAAATATAGTCCCCGTTGGGACCAGCTGAGTGAACTGTTTACCCGTTTACCCTTAATCCCACAGGCTGAGGACTGTGAGCAGCCATCCCCTTTCCCTCCTTACCTGGCCGAGGACTGAGAGCGGCCATACCCCTTGTAAATAGTTGCGCGTCCTAAAGCGCCCCCTACCGGTTTTATAGGAAAACCAGTTTTCTAGAGAGACTGTCGCACTTTACCCGGTCACACGTTGCACAGTGACCGGAGGAGGAGCCTGAGACGACGAGAAAGTTTTATCTGCTAAGATATGTTATTTATATAATGTTTTATATGTTTTATATGTTTATAAAAATTTGTATGTTTTGGTGTTTATGTCTTACAGCCCGAGGACGTGCTGTGATTTACCGGGGGGGAATGTAGCACCCTGAGGATTCGGCTGCTACAGGGGTATTGCACCTCAACCCAGAGGTGTGATATTCCACTCCCGGGTAAGGAAGGAGTGTGGATCTGAGCTCGGTAGGCTGCATGCACTACATACATCCCATTTCCGAGGAACAGGCCGACGGTACTCCCACTTAGAAATGTGCAGGTACGACCGAGTCTGTTCCTGGCTGGAGTGGGAGGGGGGGTGGTACATCCCAAGTAGTGTAGGGGCAGATAGGGGGAGCAGCCTGAGTAAAGATAGGAGCTCATTGGGTGCTGGTCACCTGAGCTCACACATAGAGGGTGTATATAAGGTGGGCACCAACTAAGAACAGGGTCAGTTGCAGAGAGAAAGTCAGGAGCAGAGGAGAAGAGAGACCCAGAGTGAGAGAGGAGAGAGAGAGAGACTCAGAGGCACAGAAGAAAAGGACTCTAAGACCCCAAACTAAATCCCCGGGTGAAGAGTCGGCATCAGGGTACCGGAACCCAAGCTGGTGGGGGTAAAAACATTCCCCAGCCAGAGACCGGAGACCGTGGGCAGCGTTTGCCACGGTCACCCACCACATCCACCACGAAGGCATACCACGAGGAGGGTCAGGGAACCCAAGGCCAAGGGTGTCCCAACACAAGGCCCGAGGGAGCTGGACCTGGGTGGATCAATAGTGGGGACGGCCAGAGAAAGGACTGAAGGAGAGCTCAGGGTCACGCTCCGGACCTATTTGGGAGTTGGCCGGATCCAGAACCTGGTGGACGCAGCACGGCTCGGGAGGTCACTCGAAGCTGGAGTGACCAGAACATCAGCAGTGAGTAAAACATCCTAAACTGCAGAACCCGACTCTGTCTCTGATTGCCGTCTACACTGTACCACCACAACTCCCATCCTCTGCACCTGATCCCCTGAGGCTATACCCCACCCGTTGGGGGCTATACCATCACAAGCTGCACCTACACCATCAGCCTCAGCGGACCCTGCTGCAGCGGCGGCCATAGTGACCGCAACACAACGGGTGGCGTAGTCGACATTAAGAACTTATAACATCTGTAGGACTGCCACATACAACTGAGTTTGACACCCTGGGCACGGACCGGGTCACAGCCACTCGGAAGACTACAACCCCCATCTGATCCGGCTCCGGATATTCCCACTAAAGAATATGGCCCAGGGGGCGCGTCAATTCCCACAAAAAATGGGGGTAGAAAAAAGGAAGAAAAAAGAAGAAAAACAAAAGCAAAACGAGAGACCATTGTTGATTATGTTGCTTGGTGGATTCAGATCCTAATCTGCATACAGGTAAGTAATGACTTGAAAAGATCATCTTCTAGAGTGCACAAAGCTAAAACCAAAACCAGACAAAGCATAAATATTAAAAACTGAAAACAGAGACATTGAAAGAGACAAATTTTTAAGGGTCATAAAATCTGACTACTTTATAAGAAATGAGCGAAACTTTCATTGAGACCGTTAAGGGTCATGGTGCCCAGAGTGACAACTAGTGATGAGCGAGTATGTTCGGTTAACCCTTTCGATGAGTATGCTCGGGCGAGTACCGAGTATCTTCAGAGTACTCGGTGATATGTTTGAATCACTCCCGTGCGCATGATTTGCGACTGTTTGACAGCTTTAATACATGTGAGGAATGCTTGTTTAATACGCTGAAGATACCCGAGCTTACTCATCGAAAGGGTTAACTGAGCATACTCGCTCATCACTAGTGACAAGATGACAACCCATCGGCATTCCAGTTGCACCAGGGCTCGTTTCATGTATGATGGCTCCACAGCCCCACTATATATAATATGATGGCCCTCAGCCCCGCTATATATAATATGATGGCCCTCAGCCCCTCTATATATAATATGATCGCCCACAGCCCATTTGCATATGGTATAATGGCCCTCAGCCTCTCTACATATTGTATGATAGCTCCACAGGCCCTCTATATAATATGATGACCCCATAGCCCCTCTATATAGAATATGATGACCCCACAGCCCCTCTGCATATAGTATGATGAGCCCCACAGCCACTCTATATATAATATGATGGCCCTCAGCCCCTCTATATACAATATGATGACCCTCAGCCCATCTATATATAATGTGATGGCCCTCAGCCCCTCTATATATAATATGATGGCCCTCAGCCCCTCTATATATAATATGATGGTCTCCACAGCTCCTCTATATATAATATGATGGTCTCCACAGCTCCTCTATGTATAATATGATGGCCCTCAGCCCCTCTATATATAATATGATGGCCCCTCAGCCCCTCTGCATATAGTATGATGAGCCCCACAGCCACTCTATATATAATATGATGGCCCTCAGCCCCTCTATATACAATATGATGACCCTCAGCCCATCTATATATAATGTGATGGCCCTCAGCCCCTCTATATATAATATGATGATCTCCACAGCTCCTCTATGTATAATATGATGGTCCTCAGCCCCTCTATATATAATATGATGGTCCCTCAGCCCCTCTATATATAATATGATGGTCTCCACAGCCCCTCTATATATAATATGATGATCTCCACAGCTCCTCTATGTATAATAGGATGGTTCTCAGCCCCTCTATATATAATATGATGGCCCTCAGCCCCTCTATGTATAATATGATGGCCCTCAGCCCCTCTATATATAATATGATGGCCCCTCAGCCCCTCTATATATAATATGATGGTCTCCACAGCTCCTCTATGTATAATATGATGGCCCTCAGCCCCTCTATATATAATTTGATGGCCCCTCAGCCCCTCTATATATAATATGATGGTCTCCACAGCCCCTCTATATATAATAGGATGGCCCTCAGCCCCTCTATATATAATATGATGGCCCTCAGCCCCTCTATATATAATATGATGGCCCTCAGCCCCTCTATATATAATATGATGGCCCTCAGCCCCTCTATGTATAATATGATGGCCCTCAGCCCCTCTATATATAACATGATGGCCCCTCAGCCCCTCTATATATAATATGATGGCCTCCACAGCCCCTCTATATATAATATGATGGCCCTCAGCCCCTCTATATATAATATGATGGTCTCCACAGCTCCTCTATGTATAATATGATGGCCCTCAGCCCCTCTATATATAACATGATGGCCCCTCAGCCCCTCTATATATAATATGATGGTCTCCACAGCCCCTCTATATATAATATGATGGTCTCCACAGCTCCTCTATGTATAATATGATGGCCCTCAGCCCCTCTATATATAATATGATGGCCCCTCAGCCCCTCTATATATAATATGATGGTCTCCACAGCTCCTCTATGTATAATAGGATGGTTCTCAGACCCTCTATATATAATAGGATGGCCCTCAGCCACTCTATATATAATATGATGGTCTCCACAGCTCCTCTATGTATAATATGATGGCCCTCAGTCCCTCTATATATAATATGATGGCCCTCAGCCCCTCTATATATAATATGATGGCCCCTCAGCCCCTCTATATATAATATGATGGTCTCCACAGCTCCTCTATGTATAATATGATGGCCTTCAGCCCCTCTATATATAATATGATGGCCCCCAGCCCCTCTATATATAATATGATGGTCTCCACAGCTCCTCTATGTATAATATGATGGCCCTCAGTCCCTCTATATATAATATGATGGCCCTCAGCCCCTCTATATATAATATGATGGCCCCTCAGCCCCTCTATATATAATATGATGGTCTCCACAGCTCCTCTATGTATAATATGATGGCCCTCAGCCCCTCTATATATAACATGATGGCCCCTCAGCCCCTCTATATATAATATGATGGTCTCCACAGCCCCTCTATATATAATATGATGGTCTCCACAGCTCCTCTATGTATAATATGATGGCCCTCAGCCCCTCCATATATAATATGATGGCCCCTCAGCCCCTCTATATATAATATGATGGTCTCCACAGCTCCTCTATGTATAATATGATGGCCCTCAGCCCCTCTATATATAATATGATGGCCCCTCAGCCCCTCTATATATAATATGATGGTCTCCACAGCTCCTCTATGTATAATATGATGGCCTTCAGCCCCTCTATATATAATATGATGGCCCCCAGCCCCTCTATATATAATATGATGGTCTCCACAGCTCCTCTATATATAATATGATGGCCCTCAGCCCCTCTATAAATAATGTGATGGTCCTCACAGCCTGATTATATAAAAAACAATAAAGAATATACTCACCTAATCCTGATTCCTGGCACCGCAGCCTCCGTCTCCTCTTCTAACTTGAGTAACAGGCTGGCAGAGGCGACTCGTAAGCAGCAGTTTGTAGCTTAGCAGATGGACAGTGATAGATCATGGAGGTTGTGTCACGCTGCTCTATCACAGGATTAAACTGTATTGGCATCACGTGGACGCCGACACCGTTCAATGAGGTGGTCACCGGAGATCCGGGGCTCTGGTCAAGAAGCTCAGAGCCGGAGCCCCAGATCTCTGACGCTAGTGACACCCCTGACGCAGGCCCTTCAGTAATCTTCCACACATCCGCCTATTACCATTACTGAGGAACCCATGCAGATGGGGATGACTCACTCAACAAGGGATCAAGCATTAGAAACTGGTTCTTGGTAACAACTGTGGAGAGTCTGGACATTAGATGCCTTCCTGCATAAGACAGCTGCTGCCAGAGAGATGCCAGTGCATAGAGGTGGGTCTGGGGATGTCTACCTGGGTGCACAGGTATTTCTGTATGATTGTGCAAAATGTTTGCTCCCTGCTCATTTATCTAATCTAGAAACACTGTGTGGCTTTAGGTATTTATTGATTGCATATCCGCAACACATTTTGTCATTACCAAAATAGCAAAAGATCTTGGTTTACCCTTACTAAAATGTTGTTTTCCTATGAAAGTCACTGCTATTGAAGATACAGTATGCCTCTCAGCCAGGGTGCGGTGAAGTAATTGTGGCACCCCAGGGGTCTGGTCTCCACAGTAATAGCAATGTTATGTCTGAGAGCAGGTGGGAGGTCTCTTGGTCAGGAATCCTATGCATGCCACACCTCCTGCCCAGTCCTGGGAGGGGAAGAACTTCCCCTATATAAAGCTGGGGCTGAGGCAGGGTGAGAGAGTAGAGAAGAGTAGAGAGAAGAAGAGGAGCAGCATAGGAAAGAAAGATCAGGAGCTCAGTGGGAGCAGTGCTAAAAGGAATCAGGGGCTGGCAGCTGAAGAGCTCGCCCTGATTGAAGAGTTACCACCGGACCCGGAGTCCGAGGCTGTGGGGATTAACCCAGACCCAGCAGCAGAAACCGCCCGGCAGGGGATTTCAGGTCCTCTGGCCAAGAAACCCGAAGGCACGGTCACACGCGTGGGACCAGCACCGCCGTCGTGGAGCGGAAGCCACTAGAAGGCCCCGAGTCACCGGCCATACGGGTGAGCACCACACGGTACACTCAGGGACGTGGGCTACCTTTACCCGCCTCTAGCAAGGAAGCCAGAAGAGTACATTTAGTTGGGGAGGCCTACAACTCCGCCACGCCAAGGGGGATCCCATCTGCTCAAGGACTGACCAGGCCCCGACCGCTAGCCAGTACTCCGGGAGGGTCTATCTTTGTCACCAGTAAAGACCCTGAACTACACCGCATCGTCTCTGAGTGGTTCCTGCTACCCCCATCATCCACGTCGGCTGCCCTGAGGCCATACCCCTCCCGTTGGGGGTTATACCATCCACGCTGCACCATCCTTCCACCGGCCTCAGCGGTCTGCCCTGCAGCGGCAGCTCCATAGCTGCATTCAACGGGTGGCGTAGTCGTCCTACATCTACTGCTAATATACCGCCACTTAGTCTGACTCCCTGGGCACGGACCGGGTCATCGCCACGAGACTACTACCCCTATCCGATCCGGCTCCGGGTAGGCTCCCGCGTGCGCAACGCTGCGCGACTCAGGCCCAGGGGCGCGTCAGCTTTTGGCGTAGTCGGCAGGATACCGTGCCCGCAACCACCGGGTACTGCGTGCCTGAAAAAGAGACTTTTAAACTAACCTGTGGTGAAGATTCCCGCCATCCGCGAAGATTCCCGCCATCCGGCGCCATCTTCAGCCTTCTTCCCGCCATCCGTGAAGTTTTCCCGCCATCCGGCGCCATTTTCAGCCTTCTTCCCGCCTTCCGTGGAGTTTTCCTGCCGTTGGACGCCATCTTGAAGACGCCGCGCGGGAAGAAGAGGGGCGTGGACTCCGAAAGCGCGCGAGAACTGAAGCCCCGCCTCACGTCCAGACGTCGCGTAAGGTCCTGGAAGGAGCCCAGCAGATGCTGACGTCACAGGAGCGCGACGGAAGGTCCTCAACCCTGACGATCCACTGCGGAGCCGCGGCCTACGGAAGAGGATCATCGCAAGGTAGGCCACGGTCCACTAGGGGGGAGGAAGATGTCGGATACGGAGGAGAGCTTCACTGCCTCAACCCCCGCCAGCGCCAGCGCTGCTGCAGTCATGCCTTTTACCATGCCCTATATCCCGGGAGCAGCCTGGCTACCCCAATACTCAGGGGAGTCACATACCCTGAATGACTTTAGAGAAAAGCTGGATAGCCTCTTCCAGGTGTACCCCCTCACAGAAGAGCAAAAAGTGAGCATCCTGGTGGCCCAACTAACCGGGGCAGCCCAAAGGGAGGTAAAGTCCTGGCCACCTGGGAGGAGGACTGTCGCGGGGATACTAACCCGGCTGAGGGACACCTTTGATACCCGCACCTCAGCCGAGATTAAGCTTAAATTCTATGGGTGCAAGCAGCGAGCACATGAGAGTATAAGGGACTATGCACTAAACCTACAAGAGGCCCTGAGAGCCATTAAGCAGACCGACCCCGACAGCGTGGGAAACGAGGACAGGCTGTTGACCGAACAATTTATAGAGAGACTATATTGCAATGTCCACCGAACCCAGTTGCGGGCCATAGCCTTACAGGATCCTCATCTGGACTTTGCACAGTTCAAGGACAGAGCCATCCGGGTGCTCCGAGAACCGGCACCGGGTGGCGTTGTGACCCACAGGCGCCCAGCTATCACTAACCACCAGGAGGCGGCGCCCTTGTCGGCAGGGCCTGTGGGGGCTGATGCGCAGGCTTTGAACAATGACCCGGCTCCAGACCTGCACCATCAGGTCCAAGAGCTAGCTAAAAGCGTTGCTGCGCTAACCCGAACTGTGCAGTCTTTACAGGTTTCCACTCCAGGGAAGATCCAGCTGGCATCTGGACCGGAGGACATCCCGTGGCGTCGACCAAGGAGGACCCCACCGGCCAGAGGAAGACCCAGCGACCGATACAACGAGGACGGACAACCCATCTGCCGCCGCTGCAATCAACCCGGACATATGGCAAGGTACTGTCCTTTAAACTGGCACAACCTGGGGTAGAGGGCCAACCCCCAGGAAAAAGATCACCAGGCCCATCGAGCTGGCGCGACAAATATGTGGGAGGACGTCCAGTCTTGCCTGTGGTACTGGATGGCATTCCTATGAGTGCCCTACTGGACACCGGGTCACAGGTCACCACCATCCCGTACGTGCTCTTCAAGCAGTACTGGAATGACTCGGATATAACCCGCTACCCTGACGACGACTTGAGTATCATTGCCAGCAATGGTCAACCCGTGCCGCAGATCGGATTTAAAGAGATGACCATTAAAATCGGTAGAGTCGAACTGGCAGCACAGGGACTGATCATTGTGGACATTGACAAGCGCGAGAGTCACCCAAAGATAACTCTAGGAACTAATGTGATTGAAAATTGTCTTGCAGAGGTGATTTTCATTTTACAGCAGGTTGCCAAGAACGCCAGCTCCGGCCAGCAGCGAGTGCTCCAGAAAGAGATCCGGGCACTGATGCGACGGCAACAAGTGCAACTCTCCGGCGGTGAGATTGGTAGCGTAAGAATGTGTGACCCTTTCCCTATTGCCATACCCCCGAAAAGTGAAATGATGATTTGGTGCCGGGCAGCTATTGGTCTGAGAAGTAGAGATTACCAGGCCATGGTAGAGCCAGTCTACTCAGATAGTAGGCCCACCATTTTGACAGCCCGGGGGGTAGTTGATGTACGCCATGGGAGGGTACCCGTTCGCATAATAAATATTGGGAAAAGGGAAGTATACCTGCCCCGGTATGCTACGCTAGCCAAATTATATACTATCAACCAAAATTCTATACAGTCTGTGGAACCCTTGCCTCCATCTCATCCGGAGGAAGGTAACGGCTCTGAGAAAAT
This sequence comes from Phyllobates terribilis, assembly GCF_046119375.1. Taxonomy (NCBI): domain Eukaryota; kingdom Metazoa; phylum Chordata; class Amphibia; order Anura; family Dendrobatidae; genus Phyllobates; species Phyllobates terribilis. The sequence goes on from NW_027362762.1 coordinate 941,226,726, forward strand.
AATGGAGGATTGGTGTCAGCAACTACATTTGGGTACTGACTCCACTCCCTCCCACCAGAAACAGGGAGTGTACCGGGTGGTTCAAGAGTACGAGAGAGTGTTTAGTAAACACCCGTTAGACTTCGGGCGAGTAAAGGGGGTAGAACACCACATCCCCACGGGAGACCATCCTCCCATAAAAGAGAGGTATCGACCCGTACCCCCTGCACACTACCAACACGCCAAGGGGATGCTTAGAGACATGAAGGAGGCTGGGGTAATCAGGGATAGCTGTAGCCCCTGGGCAGCTCCACTAGTCTTGGTCAAAAAGAAAGACAACACCATGAGAATGTGTGTAGATTACCGGAAAATTAACCGTATCACACACAAAGATGCGTACCCCTTACCAAGAATAGAGGAGTCTTTGGCTGCTTTAAAATCTGCTAACTTCTTCTCCACCTTGGATCTCACTAGCGGGTACTGGCAGGTTCCTGTAGCAGAGGCGGATCGGGAGAAGACCGCATTCACCACCCCGATGGGACTTAGCGAGTTTACCTGCATGCCGTTTGGACTCTGCAACGCACCAGGAACCTTCCAGCGATTGATGGAGTGCTGTCTGGGACACCGGAACTTTGAGACGGTCCTGTTATACCTGGACGATGTCATCGTCTACTCCAAGACCTACGAGGACCACCTGAAGCACCTGGCGGAAGTGTTTGAAGCTCTGGCAAGTTATGGCCTAAAGGTGAAACCTTCCAAGTGTCACCTCCTGAAGCCAAAGGTGCAGTACCTGGGACACGTGGTGAATGCTGACGGAGTGGCTCCCGACCCTGATAAGATCACCGCAATTAAGGAATGGCCAAGCCCCTCCAGCGTAAAGGAAGTGAGGCAGTTCCTCGGGTTGGTAGGCTACTACCGAAGGTTCATACCCGGTTTCACCAAAAAGGCAGCTCCTATGCAGGACCTCCTGATAGGCCAGTCCAAGAAGGCCAAGAACCAGAAGCCGCCCTTCAGATGGGAGAAGTTGGAAGAAGAGTCCTTCCGCCAGCTGAAGATGGCCCTCACGGGGGATGAAATCCTGGTGTACCCTGATTATAGCCAGCCCTTTATCCTCTACACCGACGCCAGTAACATCGGGCTAGGAGCCGTACTATCCCAGATCCAGCAGGGGAAAGAACGGGTAATTGCTTACGCCAGCCGAAAACTGAGACCCACCGAAAGAAACCCTGAGAATTACAGCTCATTTAAGCTAGAGTTCCTGGCAGTGGTGTGGGCAGTCACCGAACGCTTTAAGCACTACCTCGCTTCTTCCCGGTTCACCGTGTACACGGATAACAACCCGTTGACACACCTGGACACTGCAAGACTCGGTGCCCTAGAGCAGAGATGGATGGCCCGCTTGTCCAACTATGAGTTTACAATCAAATACCGGGCAGGACGCTCCAATACCAACGCAGACGCCCTGTCCAGGATGCCAAACCTACCGGACGTAGGGGAAGATTCAGAGGAACTGGAAGAAGTTGAGCTCCCCGCGTTCCACCGTCATGGGACTATCCAGTATTCCCACCGTGTAAGAAGTAAGCAAACCGCTACGTTCAACCCCTTACCTCATTACAACTGGGTGGAGACGCAAGACAGTGACCCTGCCGTCCGTCTGGTAAAGGAGATGCTGACTCGGCCAGATGCACGCCTTGACCCAGACGCTCCGGAGGAAGCCAAGCAACTGTGGGCTGAGAAGAGTCGACTGTTCCTTTATAAGGGAAAGTTGTGCCGCAGAATGGTTAACTCCCGGACGCATGAACTAATCTGGCAAGTAGTGGTGCCAAGAAGAGACGCAGCTATGGTGCTGGAGGCATACCACGACGGAGCTGGGCATTTCGGATGGAAGAAGCTGGAGTTTCTGCTGCGCGGGCGGTTCCATTGGGTAGGCATGAGAGGAACCATCGAGAGGTGGTGCAGAGACTGTGGCCCATGCAACTTAAGAAGGAGGGACTGTGCCAGCCAGAAGACTCCCCTGCGGTCCATCATCACCAGACAGCCGTTGGAACTGGTAGCCTTGGATCATGTAAAACTGACCCCAAGCAGAAGTGGCTACGTCTACGCGTTAACCATCGTGGATCACTACTCCCGGTTCTTGGTTGTCGTCCCCGTCAAGGACTTAACGGCTCACACAGCAGCTAGAGCCTTCCAGCAGCACTTCTGCCGTCCGCATGGATACCCGGAGCAGGTGCTGACGGACCAGGGGCCTGCCTTTGAAGCGGAGGTCTTCCAGGAGTTCTGCACCCTGTATGGATGCCGGAAGATAAGAACAACACCCTATCACCCGCAAACTAATGGACTTTGTGAGAAAATGAACCAGGTGGTGATAGATCTCCTGAAAACATTGCCCCTGGAGGAACGCAGTCTGTGGCCTGAGAAGCTGCCCGACCTGGTGGACCTATACAACCACATCCCTGTAGGTTCCACCAACTGTACCCCGGCTTACCTAAAGAGGGCAAGACCTGGTAAGCTTCCTGTTGATCTGGAGATGGGAGTCCTGACACCCGAGGACACTTCACCAGAAGCCAACTGGGACACAGAGAGGCAGCAGCAATACCGAAAAGTACAGGAGAGCGTGGAGCGTAGTCTCTGTCAAGCTAGGGAAAGACAAGAGAAAACTTACAACCAGTATGCTCCCGCTGTTCCCCTGGTGCCCGGAGAGCAGGTCTTGAAGAGGAAAAGACGGCTCCACAAGTTGGACGACCAATGGGAGAAGGACCCGTACACCGTACTGCCCTCAAGCCACGACAACCCGAAGATCTGTACAATCAGTAAAGACGGAGGGGAAACCACAGCCATTGTATCCCGGGATCACCTAAAGAAGTGTCCCGAACAGCTACGGAACCCTGAAGAGGAACAAGAGGACCCTCGACCCGTAGAGGAAAGGGAAGATATGGTTAGTACTGTGCTCGGAGACTTCCCTCGGTCTTGGACTCAAGTCAATGGTGCTGTTGTGGTACCCGTCCTCACGTTCCTCCAACCAGCATCCCAAGTGCCTACGGAGACACAGGTAGAACTGGAAGAACAGCCGGTCCAGGAGGCAGAAGGCCCCACACAAGCAGACCAGGAAAATCAACCCTCTGCTTATAGTGAGCCTGCCATACCCCTAGTGAGCCAAAGAGTCCGTAGACGGCTGCCCAGTTTACCCTTGACAGCTCCTATACCCTGTAGCTCAGGACCAATCAACCAGCTCCGTAGGTCCACTAGGGTCACTAGAGGCCAGCTGCCCATACGGTGGAGGATCTAAAATGTTCAAGCTATTTTATTAATGTTTACCTGTTTATTGTTGCTTGTGTATAATTATGTGTTTCTAGTTATTTATAGGAGTCTTTGGTGGATTTACCGGGAATCCTTTGTGTATATAGTTGGAGCGTAACCCAGGACGGACTGAAAGACTGTTAAGGACTCGGGGCAGGACAGACCCCTACCTGGTTACGTCTCCCTGTGTTGGTGAAATGGACACCCTTGTTTTCTTCAAAAACTGCACCCGGTTGCGGACACGCCGTGACCATCATAATGTGTTTTTCTTTGTTATGCTGTTTCTGTTTATAACTTGTTTTGTTTACAAAAATATGTTTAGTCCCGGAGTACTAAATTTCACTAGGGGGGAATGTGGCACCCCAGGGGTCTGGTCTCCACAGTAATAGCAATGTTATGTCTGAGAGCAGGTGGGAGGTCTCTTGGTCAGGAATCCTATGCATGCCACACCTCCTGCCCAGTCCTGGGAGGGGAAGAACTTCCCCTATATAAAGCTGGGGCTGAGGCAGGGTGAGAGAGTAGAGAAGAGTAGAGAGAAGAAGAGGAGCAGCATAGGAAAGAAAGATCAGGAGCTCAGTGGGAGCAGTGCTAAAAGGAATCAGGGGCTGGCAGCTGAAGAGCTCGCCCTGATTGAAGAGTTACCACCGGACCCGGAGTCCGAGGCTGTGGGGATTAACCCAGACCCAGCAGCAGAAACCGCCCGGCAGGGGATTTCAGGTCCTCTGGCCAAGAAACCCGAAGGCACGGTCACACGCGTGGGACCAGCACCGCCGTCGTGGAGCGGAAGCCACTAGAAGGCCCCGAGTCACCGGCCATACGGGTGAGCACCACACGGTACACTCAGGGACGTGGGCTACCTTTACCCGCCTCTAGCAAGGAAGCCAGAAGAGTACATTTAGTTGGGGAGGCCTACAACTCCGCCACGCCAAGGGGGATCCCATCTGCTCAAGGACTGACCAGGCCCCGACCGCTAGCCAGTACTCCGGGAGGGTCTATCTTTGTCACCAGTAAAGACCCTGAACTACACCGCATCGTCTCTGAGTGGTTCCTGCTACCCCCATCATCCACGTCGGCTGCCCTGAGGCCATACCCCTCCCGTTGGGGGTTATACCATCCACGCTGCACCATCCTTCCACCGGCCTCAGCGGTCTGCCCTGCAGCGGCAGCTCCATAGCTGCATTCAACGGGTGGCGTAGTCGTCCTACATCTACTGCTAATATACCGCCCCTTAGTCTGACTCCCTGGGCACGGACCGGGTCATCGCCACGAGACTACTACCCCTATCCGATCCGTCTCCGGGTAGGCTCCCGCGTGCGCAACGCTGCGCGACTCAGGCCCAGGGGCGCGTCATAATCACTAAGGATGAGACCCCGCTTGTTAGTACTTTACATTTTGAATCTACAGTTTGTCATTTTTTGTTCTTGAAAACCTATCCACGGCCCTGGTCTTGGGCTTTAGTTATGTAAACATAACCCGGTCATTGACTAGCACTAGGGGGATATTGTGCGCTGGAATCCTCGGTGTCAGAACAAATTTATGGCCCCCGATTCATCAAAGCTCTAATGTCAAAATCCTGTTGTAAGAGTCACAAAACGTTGGCGCATCACGATGCTCCAATTTTTGGTGTTTTCACACCTTTTTTTGTCCAGCTCCAATAAGGTGGGGACATGACGGGGCATGGTGCCCCCACTCGTCAAATTCACAAAGAGCAATGATATTCACTATGACACAAATCTTACTCTAGAGTCGAACTTCGTAAACCGCCTGATTCATTAAGAGGTGTGCGCCTCTTAATGAATCAGAAGCATCTTCCCCGCCACCCTCATCAAGACCGGTGTGAAAAATACTGATCTTGATTAATCTGAGCCCATGTCTTTATCTGTGAAATTGTCTAAAGCCTTACCCAGTGGTTTACCAAATATATTTTGAAATGTTGCTGATGAATTTTCTGTGTCTAAATCGGAAAAATTACCCTCACACAGAGATTATGATTGTCCCACTGATCTGGTACCAAACTCTCATCTCCCCAAGGGTAAAATATATAATCTTTCTGGTCCAGAATATCAGGCCATGGAAGATTATGACGCGCCCCCTGGGCCGTGTGTGCACGTGTGTGGGTTACCCGGAGCCGGGTCTCTGGAGGTTATAGTCACCGTGGCGGTGACCCGGTCCGTGGCTCAGGGTGGTCAGACCAGTGGCCGTCTTTTATAGGGTTTTTATGATTTAATGTCCGACTACGCCACCCGTGGATTGCGGTCAGGGTGTACCGCCGCTGCGAGGCAGACCGCTGAGGCTGGTGTGGTGTGCGCAGCAGAAGATGGGACAACCCCCCACGGGAGGAGTACAGCCTCAGGGCAGTGAATGTGGATGATGGGAGTGATGGTGCACGGGTGATGATAAGGCAGACCCTCCGAGGACCTGGAATCCCCTGCCGGCTGGTTTCTGCTGCTGGACTTAGAGATCCCCACAGCCTCGGATTCCGTTGTCCGGTCGTAGTGTCTTCAGCGAGGACGAGCAATATCTGCTTCCAGTCCCTGGCACTCAGCTCCTGCTCCTACAGAGCTCCTAGCTGTTCCTTTCCCTGTGTCTGGAACTTCACTCCAGGCTCTAATTGAACTAACCCCGCCCCAGTTCCAGTTTATATAGGGCAGGTTCCTCCCCTATCTGGTCTGGGACAGGAGGTGTTGCATGTTTAAGGGCTCCTGACCAGGAAACCTCCGACTTGCTCTCAGACGTAATATTTCTATTACTGTGGTAACCAGACCCCTGGGGTGCCACATTCCCCCCTAGTGAAACTTAGTACTCCGGGACTAAACACATTTTTAAGAAAAACACAAATACAAGGGTATAAACAATAACAGGAAAAAGTACATTTCATCTTGACGGTCACGGCATTTCCGTAACCGGGTGTCCATATCACCCAAGGTGAAGTTTTAGAATGGAATAGGGGACCTGTCCAAGGCAAACCCCAAATGTTGGCCCTGGGCGTGGTTGCAAGGCGAAGCTAATTTCTTTGGACCACACGGGGCCACGCCAGACAGGTTTTTCTTCCGTGGCCGTCTTCGCAAGAGGCACAAAGTGCAACTATTTACAATGTAGTTCCGGTTACTCAGCGTCCATAACCTGTCAGTCCAAATAAACCTGCAGGGTAACTAGAGAAACATAATCAATGAACAGGCAACAAAAACATAACCCATTTTCAGCATTGGCAATTTACAAGCAAATTCACATTACATTTTAGATTCTCCAGCGAGCGGGCATCTGTCCTCTAGTGCTCCTGGTGGACCTACGTAACCCACCATCTGGCTCTGCACTACAGGGTGTAGGAGGTGTTGCGGGTCGGCCTGGCAGCTTCCTGCGTACTCTTTGGCTTACTAGGGGCACGACAGGCTCACTACTAGCAGAGGGTTGATTCTCCTAGGCTGCTTGTATGGATCCTTCTGCCTCCTGGGCTGGCTGCTCTCCCGACACTCCCTGTTCTTCTGTAGGCCCTTGAGGGGCTGGCTGGAGAAAGGTGAGGACGGGTACCACGACTGCGTTGTTGATTTGAGTCCAGGACCGGGGAAAGTCTCCGAGTACGGTACTGATCATTTCTTCCTTTTCCTCTGTGGGTTGAAGGATATCCTGGTCTTCTTCAGCACCTTGTAGCTGCTCGGGACACTTCTTCAGGTGGTCTCTGGAGACAGTGGCTGTGGTCTGTCCTCCATCCTTACTGATGACACATACTTTTGGGTTCTCATGGCTTGAGGGCAGTACAGTGTACGGGTCCTTCTCCCACTGGTCATCCAACTTGTGGAGCCGTCTCTTCCTCTTCAAGACCTGCTCTCCAGGTGCCAGGGGAGCAGCGGGAGCATGTTGGTTATAAGTCCTCTCTTGCCTTCCTCTTGCTTGAGACAGACTTCGCTCCACGGTCTCCTGTACTTTCCGGTACTGCTGCTCCCGTTCCGTGTCCCAGTCTGCTTCTGGTGAGGTGTCCTCGGGTGTCAGGACCCCCATCTCCAGGTCAATTGGCAGCTTACCTGGTCTTTCGCGCATCAGGTAAGCCGGGGTGCAGTTAGTGGAACCTACGGGGATGTGGTTGTACAAGTCAATCAGGTCTGGCAGCTTCTCCGGCCACAGGCTGTGTTTTTCCAGGGGCAACGTCTTGAGGAGATCAATGACGATATTGTTCATTTTCTCACACAGCCCGTTGGTTTGGGGGTGGTAAGGCGTTGTCCTTATCTTCCTGCAACAATACAAGTTGCAGAACTCCTGGAAGACCTCCACTTCGAAGGCTGGACCTTGGTCAGTCAACACTTGCTCCGGATACCCGTGTGGACGGCAGAAGTGCTGCTGGAAGGCTCTAGCTGCTGTTTGAGCCGTTAAGTCCTTGACAGGGACCACCACCAGGAACCAGGAGTAGTGGTCTACGATGGTGAGGGCGTAGATGTACCCAGACCTACTCGGAGCCAGCTTCACATGGTCCAGGGCTACCAGTTCTAGTGGTTGCTTCGTGATGATGGGCTGCAGGGGGGTCTTCTGGCTGGCACGGTCCTTCCTCCTCAGGTTGCACGGGCCGCAGTCTCTGCACCATCTCTCAATGGCCCCTCTCATGTTTACCCAGAAGAACTGGTCACGCAACAGGAACTCCAGCTTCTTCCATCCGAAGTGCCCTGCTCCGTCGTGGTATGCCTCCAGGACCATTGCCGCTTCCCGTCTCGGGACCACTACCTGCCAGGTCAGCTCATGTGTCCGGGAGTTGACAGTTCTCCGGCACAGCTTCCCCTTGTAGAGAAACAGTTTACTCTTCTCCTTCCACAGCTGTTTGGTCTCCTCCGGGACGTCTGGGTCAAGGCGGGCATCAGCGTGTGTCAGCATTTCCTTCACCAGACGGACTGCGGGGTCACTGTCTTGAGTCTCTGCCCAGCTGTAGTGGGGTAAGGGATTGAACGTAGCAGAGTGCCTGTCCCTTACACGGTGGGAATACTGGGTAATCACATGACGGTGGAACGCAGGGAGTTCGATCTCTTCCAGTTCCTCTGGATTCTCCCCTTCGTCCAGTAAGTTCGGCATCCTGGACAGGGCGTCTGCGTTGGCATTTGAGCTTCCCGCCCGGTATTTTATGGTGAATTCATAGTTGGACAGGCGGGCCATCCATCTCTGCTCCAGGGCACCAAGTTTTGCAGTGTCCAGATGTGTCAACGGGTTGTTGTCCGTGTACACGGTGAACTTGGAGGAGGCAAGGTAATGCTTGAAACGTTCCGTCACTGCCCACACCACTGCCAGGAACTCTAGCTTGAATGAGCTATAATTCTCAGGGTTTCTCTCTGTGGGCCGTAGTTTTCGCCTGGCATAAGCGATTACCCGTTCTCTCCCCTGCTGGTTCTGGGACAGTACGGCTCCTAGCCCGATGTTACTCGCGTCCGTGTGGAGTTTAAAGGGCTGGCTGTAGTCAGGTTACGCCAGGATTTCATCCCCCATGAGGGCCATCTTCAGCTGGCGGAAGGACTCCTCTTCCAGATTTTCCCACCTGAAGGGTGGCTTCTGGTTTTTGGCCTTCCTGGATTGACCTATCAGGAGGTCCTGCATAGGAGCTGCCATTTTGGTGAAACCGGGAATGAATCTTCGGTAGTAGCCTACCAACCCGAAGAACTGCCGCACTTCCTTTATGTTGGAGGGTCTTGGCCAGTCCTTAATCACGGTGATCTTATCGGGGTCGGGAGCCACTCCGTCGGCACTCACCACGTGTCCCAGGTACTGTACCTTTGGTTTCAGCAGACGACACTTGGAGGGTTTCACCTTTAGGCCGTAGCTTGCCAGGGCGTCAAACACCTCTGCCAGGTGTTTCAGATGGTCCTCGTAGGTTTTGAAATAAACGATGACATCGTCCAGGTATAACAGGACCGTCTCGAAATTCCGGTGTCCCAGACAGCATTCCGTCGACCGCTGGAAGGTTCCTGGTGCGGTGTAGAGCCCAAACGGCATACAGTTGAATTCCCTGAGACCCATCGGGGTGGTGAACGCAGTCTTCTCCTTGTCGCCTCTGCTACAGGAACCTGCCAGTACCCGCTAGTAAGATCCAAAGTGGAGAAGAAGTTAGCAGATTTTAATGCAGCTAAAGATTCTTCTATCCTAGGTAACGGGTAGGCATCTTTGTGTGTGATACGGTTGACCTTTCTGTAGTCTACGCACATTCTCATTGTGTTGTCCTTCTTTTTCACTAGAACTAGTGGAGCTGCCCAGGGGCTACAGCTGTCCCTGATTACCCCAGCCTCCTTCATGTCTCGCAACATCCCCTTTGCATGCTGATAGTGTGCAGGGGGTACAGGTCGGTATCTTTCCTTTATGGGTGGATGGTCTCCTGTGGGGATGTGATGCTCTACCCCCTTTACTCGCCCGAAGTCTAGCGGGTGTTTACTAAAGACTCTTTCGTACTCCTGAACCACCCGGTAGACTCCCTGTTTTTGGTGTGAGGGAGTGGAGTCAGTACCCAAATGCAGCTGCTGACACCAGTCCTCCATTTGTTTCTTAGAGCCGTTACCTTCCTCTGGTTGAGATGGAGGCAAGGGTTCTACGGCCTTTACAGAATTTTGGGTTATGGTGATCAATTTGGCTAGCGTGGCATACCGGGGCAGGTATACTTCTCTTTCCCCAATGTTTAGGATGCGGACAGGTAACCTCCCATGACGGACATCAACCACCCCCCGTGCCGTCAAAATGGTGAGCCTACTGTCTGAGTAGAGGGGTTCTACCATAGCTTGGTAGTCTCTACCCCTCAGACCAATAGTTGCCCGACACCAGATCATCATCTCACTCTTTGGGGGCATGGCGATAGGGAACGGGTCACTCATCCTAACGCTACCAATCTCACCAACCGACAGTTCTACCTGTTGCCGTTTCATCAGTGCCCGGATCTCCTTTTGTAGGACCCGCTTCTGGCCGGAGCTGGCGTTCATTGCAACGTGCTGTAAAATGGCAATTACTTCTGAAAGGCAATTCTCAATAACGTTAGTACCCAAGGTTATTTTAGGGTGACTTTCACGACGATTAATGTCCACAATAATCAGTCCTTATGCCGCCAGTTCGACCTTACTGATTTTAATGGTCACCTCTTTGAATCCCACCTGCGGCACGGGCTGACCATTGCTGGCGATGATACTCAGGTCGTCATCTGGGTAGCGGGTTATGTCCGAGTCATTCCAGTACCGCTTAAAGAGCACATAAGGGATGGTAGTTACCTGTGACCCGGTGTCTAGTAGGGCACTCATAGGAATGCCATCCAGTACCACAGGCAAGACCGGACGTCCCCCTACGTATTTATCACGCCAGTTCGATCGGCCTGATGATCTTATGCCTGGGGATTGGCCCTCTGCCCCATATGTCCGGGCTGATTGCAGCGGCGGCAGATGGGTTGTCCGTCCTCGTTGTATCTGTCGCTGGGTCTTCCTCTGGACGATGGGATCCTCCTCTGTCGGCGCCACAGGACGTCCTCCGGACTGGTGGCCAGCTTGATCCTTCCTTGAGAGGATACCTGTAACGACTGCACAGTCCTGGTTACTGCGGCAACGCTTTTGGTCAGTTCTTGGACCTGATGGTGCAGGTCTGCAGCCGGGTCTTTATCCAAAGCCTGCGCACCAGCTCCCACAGGCTCTGCAGACAAGGGCGCCTCCTGGTGATAGGTAATAGCAGGGCACCAGTGGGTTACAGCGCTACCCGGTTCTCGGAGCACCCGGATGGCCCTGTCTTTGAACTTTGCAAAGTCTAACCCAGGGTTCTGCAAGGCCATTGCACGTAACTGGGTTCGGTGGGCGTTGGACAGCAGACCCTCAATGAATTGCTCAGTCAACAGTTCATCTGCATTCCGCACACTGTCAGGGTCTGCCTGTTTAATGGCTCCCAGGGCCTCCTGCAAATTCAAGGCATAGTCTCTTATACTGTCTTGGGCCCACTGCTTGCACCTATAAAATGTCATTTTGATCTCTGCTGAGGTATGGGTATCAAAAGTGTCCTTCAGACGGGCTAAGATCTCCTTCACAGTCTCCTTATCCCTGACTGACCAGGACTTTACTTCACGTTGGGCTGCGCTGGTTAGCTGGCCTACCAATATGCTCACTTTTTGTCCCTCCGTCAGGTGGTACACTATAAATAGGCTGTACAGTTTCTCTTTAAAGTCGCTTAGAGTATGCAACTCCCCTGAGTATTGGGGCAGCCAGGCTGCTCCAGGGATGTAAGGCATTGTAAATGGCATTACTGCGGCAGCGGCCGCGCTGCCGGTGGGAGCTCCCTCCATTCCTGGTATCTTCCACCCCCCTAGTTAACCGTGGCCTACCTTTTGTTACTTTTCCTCCGTAGGCCGCGGCTCCGCTGGTGCTGCTCCGGACTAGGACCTTGCGTCGTGTCCTGGTGACGTCAGCGTCGCTCTCTCTCCTTCCAGGACCTTGCGCAGCATCGGTGCGTAGGGCGGGGCTTCAGGTCTCGCGCGGTTTGGACGTCCACGCCCCTCTTCTTCCCGCGCGGCGTCCTGAAGATGGCGTCCGATGGCGGGAAAACGGCTGAAGACGGCGGGAAACGACCGAAGATGGTGGGAGACGACCGAAGATGGCGGGAAACGGCTCCAGATGGCGGGAAACTTCACTCAGGTAAGTACAAAGTCTTTTTCAGGCATGCAATACCCGTTTGTGGCGGGTTCATCACAATCCTGCCGACTACGCCAAAAAGTTGACGCGCCCCCTGGGCCGTGTGTGCACGCGTGTTGGTTACCCGGAGCCGGGTCTCTGGGGGTTGTAGTCTCCGTGGCGGTGACCCGGTCCGTGGCTCAGGGTGGTCAGACCAGTGGCCGTCTCTTATAGGGTTTTTATGATTTAATGTCCGACTACGTCACCCGTGGATTGCGGTCAGGGTGTACCGCCGTTGCGAGGCAGACTGCTGAGGCTGGTGTGGTGTGCGCAGCAGAAGATGGGACAACCCCTCACGGGAGGAGTATAGCCTCAGGGCAGTGAGTGTGGATGATGGGAGTGATGGTGCACGGGTGAAGCAGGAGCGACTCAGAGTCTTTGCAGTGCAGTTCAGGGTCTTTACTGATGATGATAAGGCAGACCCTCCCAGGAGTACTGGCTAGCATAAGGGGCCTGGTCAGTCTGTGAACAAACAGGAGTTCCCCTGGCCAGGTGGCGTTGTAGGCCTCCCCGTCTATCTGCACTCTTCCTGGCTACCTTGCTGTAAGCGAGTGGAAGTAGCCCACGTCCCTGAGTATACCGTGTGGTGCTCACCAGTATGGCTGGTGACTTGGACCCTCTGGTAGCTTCCGCTCCTCGATGGCGGTACCGGTCCCTTGTGTGTGACTGAGCCTTCGGGTTTCCTATGGCCAGAGGACCTGGAATCCCCTGCCGGCTGGTTTCTGCTGCTGGAATTAGAGATCCCCACAGCCTCGGACTCCGTTGTCCGGTCGTAGTGTCTTCAGCCAGGATGAGCAATATCTGTTTCCAGTCCCTGGCACTCAGCTCCTGCTCCTACAGAGCTTTTAGCTGTTCCTTTCCCTGTGTCTGGAACTTCACTCCAGGCTCTAACTTAACTAACCCCGCCCCAGATCCAGTTTATATAGGGCAGGTTCCTCCCCTATCTGGTCTGGGACAGGAGGTGTTGCATGTTTAAGGGCTTCTGACCAGGAAACCTCCCACTTGCTCTCAGACGTAATATTTCAATTAGTGTGGTAACCAGACCCCTGGGGTGCCACAATTACATAGCAGAAAGTCTGCAAAAAGGGTTCATCATATGGTCCACATCATCAGTAGGTGCTGGTTTCTTTTTTGTTGATGAAAAGATGGTTGGTTGTCTCAGACCTTGTGTTGACTATCGGGAACTTATCCTCTGCCGCTCATCCCTGATCTCTACAACCAGCTTTTAAGAGCCTGTTGGTCACCTCTCTAGATCTTATGGATGCATATTACCTCATCCATGTAAGGGTAGGAAATGAGTGGAAGATGACATTTAACACACCAGAGGGTCACTATAAGTATCGTATTCACCTGATATTAATTCATACATCAGACAAGTTTGTTCTGTTCCCCAAAGACTCAGAGAAAATTCATTATTTGCTAAACGTGAAAAATGTGTTTTCCTAGTTGAAGAAGTAAATTTTCTAGGGTATATCTTGTTCACTAAAGGTTTCTGAATAGACCCTTCAAAGGTCTTTGCTATTAGGGAGTGGGTGCAACCCAGATTTCTGAAGGTCTGGCAACGTTTTCTTGGGTTTGGAAACTACTGTTGTAAATTTCTACTTTTCACAAAAATATTCATCTACTGAGAAGAATTATGACATTGGTAATCGTGAATAGTTGCTAATTTTGTGGGTGCTACTTCCTTGAAGGAACTAAACATAAAGTCACTGTTATCACAGACCATTAAAAATAATACATATTTAGAATCAGCCAAAACACCCAACCCCAGGCAAACTAGATAGGATTTGTACTTTTCTAGGTTTGCTTTAATTGTAATGTTTAGACCTGGTACTAAAAACATTAAAGCTGACACACTCTCCGGAAATTTCTGTCCGTCTCAGTCTGAGGACTCATCAGGTTCCTATTTTTACTGAAGGAATAGTTGTGTCCTTTGTTTCTTTAGATGTGACCGAAAAGATCTATAGATCTCAAGATCTAGCCCCGACAATACCCCAACCCAAAGATTGATTGTTCCTTCTCAGTTGCATCTGTGAATTCTATAGGAATCCCATGACTCAGTTCTCGCAGGTCAACCTGGGCTTAATGATACCAGTTCACTTGTGGCCAGGTATGTCTGGTGGTCTACGATGATTCAGGACTGTAAGAAATATATGTTCACTTGTTAAACTTGTGCACGAGCCAAAACAACTTGTACTCATCCCACTGGAGTCTTCCAGCCCTTCCAACCCACCTCTCCATGGACTTTATCACTGACCTGCCATCCTCCAAATAGAAGATTATTTTTGAGTGGTGGTGAACAAATTTAAACAGTGTCATTTTGTTCCTTTGTCTGGGTTACCTAACGTTCAAACCTTAAGTATGTTGTTTACTATACACATTGAATGTCTACATGGGATTCCAGAAAATATTGTTTCAGATCAAGGAGCTCAGTTTGTTTCTAACTCCTGGAGGGCATTTTGTCATAAGATTAACACTGAGTTGTGTATTTCATCAGCTGATCACCAAGACACGAATGGTCTGACCGAATATTCCCACCAAAAACTCAAGCAATATCTTAGGTGTTAGGATTCTGACCATCCGTTGGACTGAATGGAACACATGCCATTAGCTGACTTTACCATTAACAATCAGCATCAAGATACCATCAAAACATCTCCATTTTTTTGCAACCTTGGGTTTCATCCGTGTTTTGGTCATTCTTTGACCTCTAAAGTTGACAAGTTAGAGCTTGTGTGGTCTGAATTAAGAGAGAACTTGAAAAGGGCACAGGGTAGACGGACCTCTTACTCTAATAATATGCATATGGATGGGCCAAGCTTCACTACTGGAGAAAATGTATGGTTATCCATCAGAAATATCAAAGTCAAGGTCTCCTCCACTAAGTTAGGACTCATGTTTATAGGTCTTTATGAGATATCTGATGTAATCAATGCGGTAGCCTTCCAGTAAAACTTCCCCCTTCCTTCCCAATTTTTTCCACAAATCATTAGTAAAGGCATACCGTTTGATGGTATACCATGTTAAGCCCCCTCATTTTGATAAAGCTTTGATTCCCAGATAGTGAGGAGGTCTGTGCAATACATGGTAAACTGGAAGGGCTATGGTCCAAAGCAAAGAACTTGGGTGTTGGCTAATAACTAGTGTTGAGCAAGCACTAAAATGCTCGGGTGCTTGAAGCTGGGGCCGAGCTCACCGTGATACTCGGGCGCTCGACCCGAGCAACAAGCCCAATGTTAGTCTATGTGAGACCAGAGCATTTTTGCGGTGGCATCCCCGGCAGTCTGTAGAAAGCCTAAAAAGTGCCCAAAACGATAGTGACAGTGCTCAAAAGACATGGGGACAGCATGGGCATCGCCGCAGGAAGCATTTCTGACCCCCAGGTCACTGCTGTCAACAACGTGGTCAGAGGTATTAAGCCACTTTTACGGGCTCACAATGAAACGTTCAAAAACGAAACTGAAACGGTTTTCCTGTGAAATATGTTAAGGAACTTCCTTTCCAGGGTAAAGACTTGTGTATAAGGTAAAATAAATAACCCCCCAAAAAAATACTCCTCCATACCTTGGGCTATGTTCACAAGTAGCATTTTTTATGCGTTTTTGCACTTTTGTATTGCTTTCAACCGTGACAAATGCATTCACCAGGAAATGTCATTTTAACATTTTACAATCTTACCTGGCCATGTGCTGTGTGACACATGCATACAGTGCTGAAAAGACATGGGAACAGCATGGGGAAGACCCCTGGAAGCATCTCTGACACCCAGGTCACTGCCTAAAACTGTGCCCATCAGAAGTGATCCTTGCCGCATCAGAAGATGCAGACTTGCAACTATCCTCGTGCAAGTCCTTGTCCCAGGGCAGTGTTCAATTGTACCTCCCCCATTCCTTGCAATGCAAGCGCAAGTATGCAGCCTGCCACCCACCCAACCCCAGGCTGCAATACCATACTGTTAGCTTGCTTGCACTTGAAATTGGGCCTTTTAGGCATGTGGAGGCAGACGCCGGCCACCATGTCATGGCTGTGTCGGCGGCCTGGTATCCATACTCAGTCCCCAGCCGCCCGGCGGCCGGGTGTCCACTCTCGGTCCCCAGCCACCAGGGGGCGGCCGGGTGTCCATACTCGGTCCCCAGCCGCCCCGCGGCCGGGTGTCCACGCTCGGTCCCCAGCCGCCAGGGGGCGGCCGGGTGTCCATACTCGGTCCCCAGCCGCCCCGTGGCCGGGTGTCCACGCACGGTCCCCAGCCGCCAGGGGGCGGCCAGGTGTCCATAAACGGTCCCCAGCCGCCCCTATTTCTCCGCTGAACTTCCCCCACACACTTTTCTTTGCCCGGCCTGCTTTAGGGCAGCATTGGACGAGCCCACCAGAGAACCAGACTCCTCCGGTGGGCCCCGGCTTCTCCATCAGGGGAGTTGAGAGTGCCAAGGTGAGGAGCATGATGATGATGATAGAAGTTAGTGTCTGCTTTGTTTTCTTGGAATGCAAGCGCATGTAAGTAGTAGCGGCTAGGCCTGAGGTGGTCAGCGTTTTGGCGCATATCCTACCTCCTCCAAGTATTGCTGGATGTTTTCCTGCTACTATCCCAGTTCTATGACTCCCGTTAAAACAAAGCTTCAGGTGATGAATGATGGATGAGGTGGTGGCAAAAGAGAAAGAGCAGGAGGAACAGGGACTGTTCACATCAATATCAGGCCAGTCAACCACACATGTCTAGTAGGATATGTTTCTGTACCAAAAGGAGAGGTTCGGCTACACAGTTATAAGGCATGCAGTGAGTGCAATGCCTACCAAAAATTTCTAGGCACTCCAATGCCCCTTGGAAGTGACATGGAGGTCAGAGGGCCTTAACTAAACCGTTTTTTCCTTTTATAGCAACTGGGTCTCCAGTGCACTGTTGGCCTAAGCAGTGAATGGAAGGCTTTCCAAAAATTATGAGGAACTGCAATGCCCCTTGAAACAGACGTGAATTACAGCATACTAAAAACCCTCTACCCTTTATTGGGGAGTGGGTCTCCCTTAGTGGTCGCCTATGCATTTAAAAGCAAAAGCTGACTAAAATTAGGAGGAAATGAAATGCCGTTAGAAGAATGGTGGAGTTCACAGTGGAATAAAAAGAAAATATCAATGCCCCTTGAAAAAGTGATGGAGGTCGCAGTAGCTTAACAAGACATGTTAAATGCCCCTTGGAAGAGAAGTGGAGGTTGCAGTAGCTTAACAAGACGTTTTAAATGCCCCTTGGAAGAGACGTGCAGGTCACAGTAGCTTAACAAGATGTTTTAAATGCCCCTTGGAAGAGACGTGCAGGTCACAGTAGCTTAACAAGTCGGCTTAAATGCCCCTTGGAAGAGCGGTAGAGGTCGCAGTAGCTTAACAAGACGTTTTAAATGCCCCTTGGAAGAGACGTGGAGGTTGCAGTAGCTTAACAAGAGGTTTTAAATGCCCCTTGGAAGAGACGTGGAGGTTGCAGTAGCTTAACAAGACGTTTTAAATGCCCCTTGGAAGAGCGGTGGAGGTCGCAGTAGCTTAACAAGACTGTTTAAATGCCCCTTGGAAGAGACGTGGAGGTTGCAGTAGCTTAACAAGACGGTTTAAATGCCCCTTGGAAGAGCGGTGGAGGTCGCAGTAGCTTAACAAGACGTTTTAAATGCCCCTTGGAAGAGATGTGGAGGTTGCAGTGTAACGGGTCTGGGAGGTGGAACCTCTGAGCAACTATACAAAGGGGCAGTCCTTGTAAGGAAGCGGGTGGCTCCCAGGGAAGGCGGGCAGGTAGTCACGGCAAGTGACAGGGACAGTCTCTGGGTAGAAGGGCAGGAGGTCACGGCAAGTGACGGGGGCAGTCTCTTGACAGGCGGATGGTCACGGCAAGTGACAGCAGGGTAAGAGTCTCTAGACGGGCAGGTGGTCACGGCAAGTGACAGCAGGGAAAGAGTCTCTAGACGGGCAGGTGGCCACGGCAAGTAACAGCAGGGAAAGAGTCTCTAGATAGGCTAGCAGGCAGGTAGCAGGTGAGCGCTCCCAGGTGAGCGGACAAGAGTCTCTGGACAGGCAGGTGGTCACGGCAAGTGATGACAGAGCCTCCAGGTAGGCTAGCAGGCAGGTAGCAGGTGAGCGCTCCCAGGTGAGCGGGCAAGAGTCTCTGGACAGGCAGTTGGTCACAGCAAGTGACGGCTAAGCCTCCAGGTAGGCTAGCAGGCAGGTAGCAGGTGAGCGCTCCCAGGTGAGCGGGCAAGAGTCTCTGGACAGGCAGGTGGTCACAGCAAGTGACGGCTAAGCCTCCAGGTAGGCTAGCAGGCAGGTAGCAGGTGAGCGCTCCCAGGTGAGCGGGCAAGAGTCTCTGGACAGGCAGGTGGTCACAGCAAGTGACGGCTAAGCCTCCAGGTAGGCTAGCAGGCAGGTAGCAGGTGAGCGCTCCCAGGTGAGCGAGTAAGAGTCTCTGGAGAGGCAGGCAGGTATCAGGCAGGTATCTGGCAGGTACTTCCTGGTCCGCAGGCGGACTGATCCATAGACAGACTGGCAGGTGCTGGTAGGCAGACTGTCGGACCACAGGATAGCAAGCAGGTAAGCAGATATCAGGCAGGTATCAGGCAGATATCAAGCAGGAATCTGGCAGGTGACTGGCAGGTGACTGGTAAAGGGACCTGAGGGCTGAAGCAGAGTTGAAAGGCTTTGCAACAACATTGCTCGGGCACCTCCATTTTGGAGGAGGTGCCTTATATATGGTGAGGTCCTCCGGCCATTGGCCGGCGACTCCTTAGGACGGCGCGCGCGGCCCCTTTAAGAGAGGGGGAGCGCGCGCGCGCGCGCCCTAAGCACAGAGACCGGGAAGCAGCGCGCGCTGCCAGCAGAGCGGGAGGAAGACGCCGGGCACGGAGCGGAGAGGTGAGGGGAACGGCGTCCCTGCCTCCTGCTGCCGACGCTACAGTACCCCCCCATTTAGGCCCCCCTTTTTTTAGGCCAGACAGAAATTTATCAAGGACGAGAGGGGCATGGATGTTCTCCCGGGGCTCCCATGTTCCCTCCTCAGGACCAAACCCCTTCCAATCCACTAGAAAAAAGGTCCTTCCTCTTACCCTTTTGGTGGCCAGAATGTTCTCTACCTCAAACTCGTTTTCAGCGGAAACCGGAGCAGGAGGCGTACCTGTAGACTTGGAAAATGAGTTAAGTATCACGGGTTTGAGTAGAGATACATGGAAGGAGTTAGGAATCCGCAAATTGGCCGGGAGTTTCAATTTATAGGCCACCGGGTTAATTTTTTGATAACTTCCAGTGGGCCAATGAACCGAGGCCCTAACTTGTAGGAAGGAATCTTGAGCCGGACATATTTGGACGAGAGCCAGACCTTATCTCCAGGACGGAATTGTGGTGGATCCAGACGTCTCTTGTCAGCCTGTTTTTTCATCCGCTCGGATGACTGAAGAAGTGCGGATCCGGTACTTTCCCAAATGGAGGAAAATACGTTAACGAGAGATTCCGCAGCCGGATTGTCCACCGAGGCGGAGACGGGAAACGGGATCCGAGGATGCTGACCGAAGACTCCAAAAAACGGGGATTTGGAGGAAGATTCGCTCTCGTGATTATTGTAAGAAAATTCGGCCCACGGTAAAAGATCCACCCAGTCGGAATGGTGAGCATTAACAAAGTGCCGGAGGTAACTGGTTAAAATTTGGTTGATCCGTTCTACTTGGCCATTGGACTGTGGGTGATAAGCAGAAGAAAAGTCCAAGGTGACCCCCAGCAGTTTACACATGGCTCGCCAAAAACGAGGTGAACTGAACCCCTCGGTCGGATACGATGTGGAGAGGAAGACCATGAAGACGGAAGACATGATGGACAAAGTCTTTAGCTAACTCTGATGCAGACGGGAGACCCGGCAGGGGAATAAAGTGAGCCATTTTGGAGAAGCGGTCTGCGACCACCCATATGACCGTACAACCGGCAGAGACAGGGAGGTCCGTAATAAAGTCCATAGCTATATGCTGCCACGGGGCAGCAGGTACAGGAAGAGGAAGGAGACTTCCGGCTGGCAGATGTCTCGGAACCTTGTTGCGGGCACAGGACACACAGGCTGAAACAAAGTCTATTACGTCCTTGTGCAGGGTAGGCCACCAGTAATGCCGGGTAATAAGCTGGAGGGTCTTTTTCTGACCAGCGTGGCCAGCTAGCTTGGACGAGTGTCCCCAGTGTAGAACCTTCTCACGATCAGGAACAGTTACGAACGTCTTACCGGGTGGAAGACGATTTAGATTTACGGGGGCCACCTGCATTACTTTGGCGGGGTCGATGATGTGTTTAGGCTCCTCCTCAAGATCAGAGACCAAAAAGGATTGGGATAAGGCGAAAATGAAGAATGAAATTAAAGCGGGCGAAGAACAAGGACCACCGGGCTTGGCGCGGGTTAAGTCTCTGGGCACTCTGGAGGTAAGCCAAGTTCTTGTGGTCCGTGTAAATTATTACCGGGTGAAGAGCCCCCTCGAGCAGGTAACGCCACTCCTCCAGTGCCAGCTTAATGGCCAACAATTCTCGGTCTCCTATAGAATAATTGCGCTCCGAAGAGGAGAAGAGTTTGGAGAAGAAGCCGCAAGTTACCATTCTTCCGGAAGACGACTTTTGGGTAAGTACTGCTCCGGTTCCGGAGGAGGAAGCGTCGACTTCTAGAAAGAATTGTTTGTTGCCGTCCGGACGATGCAGCACAGGGGCGGAGGAAAAAGCTCGTTTTAAGGAAAGGAAGGCCTCCTCTGCTTCGGGCGGCCATTCTCTGGGATTAGCGCCCTTACGGGTGAGCGCCGAGATAGGGGCAGTCCGGGAAGAGAAGTGCGGAATGAAGTAGTAGTAGTAGTTGGCGAAGCCCAGGAACCGCTGAATAGCCTTCAACCCCTCTGGTCGGGGCCACTTCTGGATGGCAGACAGTTTCTCAGGGTCCATTTGTAGGCCGGTCTGAGAGATTATGTAGCCCAGAAACGGAAGCGAGGTCTGCTCAAAGAGGCACTTCTCATATTTAGCGTAGAGGTGGTTCTGCCTGAGCCTGAGCAGGACCTGACGAACGTCCCTCCGGTGAGTGAGAAGATCCGGAGAGAAGACCAAGATGTCGTCCAGGTACACCACCACGCAGGAGTAGAGAAGGTCACGGAAGATGTCATTGACCAACTCTTGAAAGACGGCGGGAGCGTTACAGAGACCGAAGGGCATTACAAGATATTCATAGTGGCCATCCCAGGTGTTGAATGCCGTCTTCCATTCATCCCCCTGACGGATACGGACCAGATTATACGCCCCACGGAGGTCCAGCTTGGTGAAGATTCTAGCCCCCCTCAGACGGTCAAATAATTCAGGAATGAGCGGAAGGGGGTATTTATTCTTCACTGTGATCTGATTAAGACCTCTATAGTCTATACAGGGACGGAGTGAGCCGTCCTTCTTTTTGACGAAGAAGAAGCCTGCTCCCGCCGGGGAGGTAGATTTCTGGATAAATCCCCGGGCCAGATTCTCCTCAATATATTCAGACATGGACCGGGTCTCAGCAGCGGACAAAGGGTAAATACGCCCACGGGGAGGAGTAGCGCCGGGCATCTGGTCAATTGGGCAGTCGTATGGTCTATGAGGGGGTAATGTCTCTGCTTCTCTTTTATTAAAGACGTCCGCAAAAGACCAATAGAGAGCCAGTAGGCCGGGTAGATTGGCTGGGGTAGGAGAAGGACGAGCAGGATGAACGGGAACTAAACAAGTCTTATGGCAGTCCTGTCCCCAGCGAAGAACTTCTCCGGTCTGGCAATCAAGCACGGGTGCGTGTCTCTGGAGCCAAGGTAGGCCTAGCAAGAGGGCGTGAGAGAGTCCAGGCAGAACATGGAAGCAGATGCTCTCAGAGTGCAGCATTCCCACCTGCAGAGTTATGGATTCGGTGATCAGTTGGATGGGATGTGGTAAGAGGCCACCATCCACGGCGGCCTCTTACAGCCAGAGGTTTGGTGGGAATGCTGTATTTCTCTACCAGGGACTGAGAAATGAGATTTCCGGCAGCTCCAGAGTCAAGTTGAGCCAGTTCAAAATAACGGTTCTCCCCGCAGATGATAGAGACCGACAGCATTAGAGATGGAGAGGGTTTATTTCTGTCTAGGGTGACCTCTCTGAGCGATCCTAGACACAGGCATTTCCCGACCTCTCCGGGCAGGAACGGATCCGGTGCTCCTTACTGCCACAGTAGAAGCAGCTCCCCTCGGCACGGCGTAATTCTTGACGGGTCTTGACCATCTTGGTCTGGTCGACCTGCATAGGCTCGGGTGAGTGCGCCGGAGAAGTAACGGAGGAAGTGATGGATCTCTGGAAGGTAGGGGCAAGGCGTGGAAACCTCCTCTCATGGGTGACCTCTTTGGTGCGCTCCTGGAACCGGATGTCAATCCGGGTGGCAAGTGTAATTAAGTCGTCGAGAGTGGTAGGAATGTTCCGACCGGCGAGTTCATCTTTAATACGGCCGGACAGACCCTCCCAGAAGACTGACACCAGGGCGTCGTTATCCCAGGCAAGCTCCGAAGCAAGGGTACGGAACCGTATGGCATATTGGCCCACGGTGAGACTTCCTTGGCGGAGGCGTAGCAGAGATGAGGCGGATGAGGTCCTCCGTCCTGGTTCGTCGAAGACCTTCCGGAAAGCCGAGAGAAAGGCTGGCAGATTGGACACCAGGGGGTCTCCTCTCTGCCATAGAGGATTTAGCCAGGCCAGCGCCTCCCCCGTGAGATGGGACATGATGAAGGCTACTTTGGCTCGGTCGGTGGAAAACTGGTGTGCCAACAGTTCGAAGTGCAGAGTGCACAGGTTAATGAAGCCCCGTGCCTGACAGGGATCTCCGCCAAAACGAGGCGGGGCGGTGAGTCGTGCGACTGGAAGCCGGTCCCGAAGATGTAGTCAGTGTGTCCAGGTGGGAGTTAACACTACGCAGGTGGCTCAGGATGGACTCCTGTTGGGACCTCTGACGGGACAGTTCATGGCATACGTCCGAGAGCGAGGAAGCTTGGGTGCCACCGGGTTCCATGGCCCGAGCAAACTGTAACGGGTCTGGGAGGTGGAACCTCTGAGCAACTATACAAAGGGGCAGTCCTTGTAAGGAAGCGGGTGGCTCCCAGGGAAGGCGAGCAGGTAGTCACGGCAAGTGACAGGGACAGTCTCTGGGTAGAAGGGCAGGAGGTCACGGCAAGTGACGGGGGCAGTCTCTTGACAGGCAGATGGTCACGGCAAGTGACAGCAGGGTAAGAGTCTCTAGACGGGCAGGTGGTCACGGCAAGTGACAGCAGGGAAAGAGTCTCTAGACGGGCAGGTGGCCACGGCAAGTGACAGCAGGGAAAGAGTCTCTAGACGGGCAGGTGGTCACGGCAAGTGACAGCAGGGAAAGAGTCTCTAGATAGGTTAGCAGGCAGGTAGCAGGTGAGCGCTCCCAGGTGAACGGACAAGAGTCTTTGGACAGGCAGGTGGTTACGGCAAGTGACGGCAGAGCCTCCAGGTAGGCTAGCAGGCAGGTAGCAGGTGAGCGCTCCCAGGTGAGCGGGCAAGAGTCTCTGGACAGGCAGGTGGTTACAGCAAGTGACGGCTAAGCCTCCAGGTAGGCTAGCAGGCAGGTAGCAGGTGAGCGCTCCCAGGTGAGCGGGCAAGAGTCTCTGGACAGGCAGGTGGTCACAGCAAGTGACGACTAAGCCTCCAGGTAGGCTAGCAGGCAGGTAGAGGTGAGCGCTAACAGGTGAGCGGGCAAGAGTCTCTGGACAGGCAGGTGGTCACAGCAAGTGACGGCTAAGCCTCCAGGTAGGCTAGCAGGCAGGTAGCAGGTGAGCGCTCCCAGGTGAGCGAGTAAGAGTCTCTGGACAGGCAGGCAGGTATCTGGCAGGTACTTCCTGGTCCGCAGGCGGACTGATCCATAGACAGACTGGCAAGTGCTGGTAGGCAGACTGTCGGACCACAGGATAGCAAGCCGGTAAGCAGATATCAGGCAGGTATCAGGCAGGTATCAAGCAGGAATCTGGCAGGTGACTGGCAGGTGACTGGTAACGGGACCTGAGGGCTGAAGCAGAGTTGAAAGGCTTTGCAATAACATTGCTCGGGCACCTCCATTTTGGAGGAGGTGCCTTATATATGGTGAGGTCCTCCGTCCATTGGCCGGGGACTCCTTAGGACGGCGCGTGCGGCCCCTTTAAGAGAGGGGGAGCGCGCGCGCTCTAAGCACAGAGACTGGGAAGCAGCGTGCGCTGCCAGCAGAGCGGGAGGAAGCCGCCGGGCACGGAGCGGAGAGGTGAGGGGAACGGCGTCCCTGCCTAGCAGGAGGCAGGGACGCCGACGCTACATGCAGTAGCTTAACAAGACGGTTTAAATGCCACTTGGAAGAGCGGTGGAGGTCGCAGTAGCTTAACAAAACGTTTTAAATGCCCCTGGGAAGAGACATGGAGGTTGCAGTAGCTTAACAAGACGTTTTAAATGCCCCTTGGAAGAGACGTGCATGTCACAGTAGCTTAACAAGACGTTTTAAATGCCCCTTGGAAGAGACGTGGAGGTTGCAGTAGCTTAACCAGACATTTTAAATGCCTCTTGGAAGAGCGG
Source organism: Phyllobates terribilis (assembly GCF_046119375.1). NCBI lineage: Eukaryota > Metazoa > Chordata > Amphibia > Anura > Dendrobatidae > Phyllobates > Phyllobates terribilis. Next base: position 941,251,232 of record NW_027362762.1, read on the forward strand.
TGGAGGTCGCAGTAACTTAACAAGACAGTTTAAATGCCCCTTGGAAGAGACGTGCAGGTCACAATAGCTTAACAAGACGTTTTAAATGCCCCTTGGAAGAGACGTGGAGGTTGCAGTAGCTTAACAAGACGTTTTAAATGACCCTTGGAAGAGCGGTGGAGGTCGCAGTAGCTTAACAAGACGGTTTAAATGCCCCTTGGAAGAGACATGGAGGTTGCAGTAGCTTAAAAAGACGTTTTAAATGCCCCTTGGAAGAGCGGTGGAGGTCGCAGTAGCTTAACAAGATGGTTTAAATGCCCCTTGGAAGAGACGTGGAGGTTGCCGTAGCTTAACAAGATGGTTTAAATGCCCCTTGGAAGAGCCATGCAGTACAGCATCTTAAAAACATTATTCCCATTATTGGGGAGTGGGTCTCCCATAGTCTTTGCCTATGCCTTTCAAGCAAAAGCTGCCAAAAATTAGGACGGAGGAACTTGCAATGCTGGCAAACAAGAGCCATGCAGTACTGCATCTTAAAAACATTATTCCCATAATTGGGGAGTGGGTCTCCCATAGTCTTTGCCTATGCCTTCCAAGCAAAAGCTGCCAAAAATTAGGATGGAGGAACTTGTAATGCCCCTTACAAGAGCCATGCAGTACAGCATCTTAAAAACATTATTCCCATTATTGGGGACTGGGTCTCCCACAGTCTTTGCCTATGCCTTCCAAGCAAAAGCTGCCAAAAATTAGGACGGAGGAACTTGCAATGCTGGCAAACAAGAGCCATGCAGTACAGCATCTTAAAAACATTATTCCCATTATTGGGGAGTGGGTCTCCCATAGTCTTTGCCTATGCCTTCCAAGCAAAAGCTGCCAAAAATTAGGACAGAGGAACTTGCAATGCTGGCAACACGGACCACGGTCACCCTTGTGGTATAGTGGTGGTGGAGGCTGAGGATAAGGAGAAGAGCAAAATACAGCCGGAATGAGGAAGCGTATACCCATGTGTGGGTGTGAAGAGGTGCATGGGAATACACCTCCCGAAATAACACAGTGGATTTGACTTTATGTTACTCTGCTGTCATTTGGTGGTGGCCCAATCCAGCCCTTGTTCATTTTGATAAGGGTCAGCTTGTCAGCATTGTCAGTTGACAGGCGAGTGCGCTTATCTGTTATAATTCCCCCAGCGGCACTAAAAACACGCTCCGATAACACGCTAGCGGCAGGGCAGGCCAGGACCTCCAAGGCGTACAGAGCGAGTTCATTCCAAGTGTCCAGCTTGGATACCCAAAAATTAAAAGGCACAGAGGAATCATGGAGGACACTGGTACGGTCGGCAAGGTACTCCCTCACCATCTTTTGAAACTTTCCACTCCTTGTGAGAGTACCCCGCGCCTCAGGGCCTGTAAGCTGGGCGCATCTCAGAAAACTGTCCCAGAACGTTGACAGTGTTCCCCTGCCTCTGCTGGATTGGAGTTGCATCTCTCTCGCCTGTATGCCTTGGTTGGGCAACGAACTGTGACCTCTGCCGCTAGCGTGTTCAGATGGGAATTTTTTTAACAGTTCTGCAGCAAGGGCCTTCTGGTACTGCCCCATTTTTGTAGACCTCTCCACCTCAGGAATAAGAGAGTGAAAGTTCTCCTTGTAGCGAGGGTCTAAAAGTGTCACCAACCAGTAATGACTGTCACCCAACATTTTGACAACGCGAGGGTCACGGTTAAGGCAGCGTAACATAAAGTCAGCCATGCGTGCCAGACTGGTAACGGGCAAGACTTCCGTGTCCTCACTAAGATGACGACTGACCATGCTCTCCTCCTCCTCCCCCCTGTCCTCAGGCCACCCACGCTGAACCGACGGTATGACAATTGTAAAGGTACTACCGTCTACAGCGCATGATATCAGCTCCTGTTCTTCCTCCTCCTCCTCTCCCTCATTGTCCCCCAATACGGCTTCTTCATCCATCTCATCATACTCTGGCTGAAATGCCTCCTCTTTCATTCTTCTTCATCCATCTCATCATACTCTGGCTGCAATGCCTCCTCTTTCATTCTCTGCAGAGAGCGTTGCAAAAGACAGATAAGTGGGATGCTGACGCTAATGACGGCGTCATCGCCACTCACCATCTTGGTGGACTCCTCAAAGTTTGTCAGGATGGTACATATGTCAGACATCCAGGTCCACTCCTGAGGTCTTATGTGTGGAGTCTGACCTGAATATCGACGGCCTTGTTGCAGCTGGTACTCCACAGCTGCTCTCTTCTGCTCACAAATCCTTTGCAACATGTGGAGGGTAGAGTTCCAACATGTGGGGACATCACACACCAGTCAGTGTGCTGGAAGTTGCAAACGCTGCTGCAACACAGCAAGGGCGGCGGAAGCTGTAGCCGACTTGCAAAAATGAGCTGACAGGCGGCGTACTTTGACGAGCAGATCTGGCAACTCGGGGTACGATTTAAGAAACTGCTGAACCACGAGGTTAAGCACATGAGCCAGGCATGGTACGTGTGTGATCTCGCCTCGCCTCAGAGCCGCCACCAGGTTACGGCCATTGTCACACACGACCATGCCTGGATGTAGGTTAAGCGGTCTCAGCCACAGATCTGCCTGCTCTTTCACAGCTGTCCACAACTCACAAGCAGTGTGAGGTTTATCACCTAAGCTTATGAGTTTCAGCACAGCCTGTTGCCGCTTGGCTGAGGCAGTACTGCAATGCTTCCAGCTTGTAACTGATGTGGTGATATCTGAGATGGAGGCTGAACATGAGGAGGAGGAGGAGGATGATGCGCAGGAGCTGTACACTGTGGGGGCAACTCTGACTGACATAGGGACCGCAAACCGTCCCAAGACCCGACTGGGTCCCGGCTTCCACTATGTTTACCCAGTGTGCTGTCAGGGAGATGTACCGTCCCTGGCCACAAGCACTTGTCCACGTGTCCTTTGTCAGGTGGACTCTCCCAGTAACTGCGTTATTGAGGGCACGGCAGATGTTTTGGGACACGTGCTTGTGTAGTGCAGGGATGGCACACCGGGCAAAATAGTGTCGGCTGGGGACCGAGTACCGAGGGACGGCCACCGCCATAAGGTTGCAGAAGGATTCCGTCTCCACCAGCCTAAAAGGCAGCATTTCCAACGCAAGCAGTCGTGAAATGTGCAAATTTAGGACTGTGGCCTGTGGGGCATTGGCTGTGAATTTGCAGTTTCGTTCAAAGGTCTGGGATATGGACAATTGAACGCTGGGGTGGGACGTGGACGTTGATGCTGTTTCTTGAGAAACTGCCATAACAAGTGAAGACTGAGAGGAGGGGGCATCTTTGCATGCAGTATGGACAGGGGATTGCCTTGCACGCACAACAGAGGGTTCTATTACACGCACAACAGCGGAAGAAGCAGTGGTGACACCCGCTGACACTGGTCGTGGACCCTGGGGTTCGCCCCACAAAGTCAAAAAGGCCCAAAAGTGGATAATACAGAGAGTTAAACCGTGGAACTGATAAACCACAGTTATATTTTTCTGGCCTACAGCAGACTCTTTCAAACAGATATATTTGTGTCTGAGCAATCAGGGAGACACTATTACTGTTCTTTTTTACGGAAAAAATACCAAAAGCTGGATAATACAGAGATTTGAACCGTGGAACTGATAAACCACAGCTATATTTTTCTGACCAACACCAGACTCTTTCAAACAGATATATTTGTGTCTGAGCAATCAGGGAGACACTATTACTGTTTTTTTTGCGGAAAAAAATACCAAAAGCTGGATAATACAGAGATTTGAACCGTGGAACTACTAAACCACAGTTATATTTTTCTGGCCTACACCAGACTCTTTCAAACAGATATATTTGTGTCTGAGCAATCAGGGAGACACTATTACTGTTTTTTTTACGGAAAAAAATAACAAAAGCTGGATAATACGGAGATATGAACCGTGGAACTGATAAACCACAGTTATATTTTCCTGGCCTACACCAGACTCTTTCAAACAGATATATTTGTGTCTGAGCAATCAGAGAGACACTATTACTGTTTTTTTACGGAAAAAAATAACAAAAGCTGGATAATACAGAGACTTGAACCGTGGAACTGATAAACCACAGTTATATTTTTCTGGCCTACACCAGACTCTTTCAAACAGATATATTTGTGTCTGAGCAATCAGGGAGACACTATTACTGTTCTTTTTTACGGAAAAAATACCAAAAGCTGGATAATACAGAGATTTGAACCGTGGAACTGATAAACCACAGTTATATTTTTCTGGCCTACACCAGACTCTTTCAAACAGATATATTTGTGTCTGAGCAATCAGGGAGACACTATTACTGTTCTTTTTTACGGAAAAAATACCAAAAGCTGGATAATACAGAGATTTGAACCGTGGAACTGATAAACCACAGTTATATTTTTCTGGCCTACACCAGACTCTTTCAAACAGATATATTTGTGTCTGAGCAATCAGAGAGACACTATTACTGTTTTTTTTACGGAAAAAAATACTAAAAACTGAATAATACAGAGATTTGAACCGTGGAACTGCTAAACCACAGTTATATTTTTCTGGCCTACACCAGACTCTATCAAACAGATATATTTGTGTCTGAGCAATCAGGGAGACACTATTACTGTTTTTTTTTACGGAAAAAAATAACAAAAGCTGGATAATACGGAGATTTGAACCGTGGAACTGATAAACCACAGTTATATTTTCCTGGCCTACACCAGACTCTTTCAAACAGATATATTTGTGTCTGAGCAATCAGAGACACACTATTACTGTTTTTTTTTACGGAAAAAAATAACAAAAGCTGGATAATACAGAGACTTGAACCGTGGAAATGATAAACCACAGTTATATTTTTCTGGCCTACACCAGACTCTTTCAAACAGATATATTTGTGTCTGAGCAATCAGGGAGACACTATTACTGTTCTTTTTACGGAAAAAATACCAAAAGCTGGATAATACAGAGATTTGAACCGTGGAACTGCTAAACCACAGTTATATTTTTCTGGCCTATACCAGACTCTTTCAAACAGATATATTTGTGTCTGAGCAATCAGAGAGACACTATTACTGTTTTTTTTACGGAAAAAAATACTAAAAACTGGATAATACAGAGATTTGAACCGTGGAGCTGCTAAACCACAGTAATATTTTTCTGGCCGACACCAGACTCTTTCAAACAGATATATTTGTGTCTGAGCAATCAGGGAGACACTATTACTGTTTTTTTTTACGGAAAAAAATGACAAAAGCTGGATAATACGGAGATTTGAACCGTGGAACTGCTAAACCACAGTTATATTTTTCTGGCCTACACCAGACTCTATCAAACAGATATATTTGTGTCTGAGCAATCAGGGAGACACTATTACTGTTTTTTTTTACGGAAAAAAATAACAAAAGCTGGATAATACAGAGATTTGAACCGTGGAACTGATAAACCACAGTTATATTTTTCTCTCCTACACCAGACTCTTTCAAACAGATATATTTGTGTCTGAGCAATCAGAGAGACACTATTACTGTTTTTTTTACGGAAAAAAATACTAAAAACTGGATAATACAGAGATTTGAACCGTGGAGCTGCTAAACCACAGTTATATTTTTCTGGCCTACACCAGACTCTTTCAAACAGATATATTTGTGTCTGAGCAATCAGGGAGACACTATTACTGTTTTTTTTTACGGAAAAAAATGACAAAAGCTGGATAATACGGAGATTTGAACCGTGGAACTGCTAAACCACAGTTATATTTTTCTGGCCTACACCAGACTCTATCAAACAGATATATTTGTGTCTGAGCAATCAGGGAGACACTATTACTGTTTTTTTTTACGGAAAAAAATAACAAAAGCTGGATAATACAGAGATTTGAACCGTGGAACTGATAAACCACAGTTATATTTTTCTCTCCTACACCAGACTCTTTCAAACAGATATATTTGTGTCTGAGCAATCAGAGAGACACTATTACTGTTTTTTTTTGCGGAAAAAAATAACAAAAGCTGGATAATACAGAGACTTGAACCGTGGAACTGATAAACCACAGTTATATTTTTCTGGCCTACACCAGACTCTTTCTAACAGATATATTTGTGTCTGAGCAATCAGGGAGACACTATTACTGTTCTTTTTTACGGAAAAAATACCAAAAGCTGGATAATACAGAGATTTGAACCGTGGAACTGATAAACCACAGTTATATTTTTCTGGCCTACACCAGACTCTTTCAAACAGATATATTTGTGTCTGAGCAATCAGGGAGACACTATTACTGTTCTTTTTTACGGAAAAAATACCAAAAGCTGGATAATACAGAGATTTGAACCGTGGAACTGATAAACCACAGTTATATTTTTCTGGCCTACACCAGACTCTTTCAAACAGATATATTTGTGTCTGAGCATTCAGAGAGACACTATTACTGTTTTTTTTACGGAAAAAAATACTAAAAACTGGATAATACAGAGATTTGAACCGTGGAACTGCTAAACCACAGTTATATTTTTCTGGCCTACACCAGACTCTTTCAAACAGATATATTTGTGTCTGAGCAATCAGGGAGACACTATTACTGTTTTTTTTTACAGAAAAAAATAACAAAAGCTGGATAATACAGAGATTTGAACCGTGGAACTGATAAACCACAGTTATATTTTTCTCTCCTACACCAGACTCTTTCAAACAGATATATTTGTGTCTGAGCAATCAGGGAGACACTATTATTGTTTTTTTAACAGAAAAAAATAACAAAAGCTGGATAATACGGAGATTTGAACCGTGGAACTGATAAACCACAGTTATATTTTCCTGGCCTACACCAGACTCTTTCAAACAGATATATTTGTGTCTGAGCAATCAGAGAGACACTATTACTGTTTTTTTTTACGGAAAAAAATAACAAAAGCTGGATAATACAGAGACTTGAACCGTGGAACTGAGAAACCACAGTTATATTTTTCTGGCCTACACCAGACTCTTTCAAACAGATATATTTGTGTCTGAGCAATCAGGGAGACACTATTACTGTTTTTTTTGCGGAAAAAAATACCAAAAGCTGGATAATACAGAGATTTGAACCGTGGAACTACTAAACCACAGTTATATTTTTCTGGCCTACACCAGACTCTTTCAAACAGATATATTTGTGTCTGAGCAATCAGGGAGACACTATTACTGTTTTTTTTACGGAAAAAAATAACAAAAGCTGGATAATACGGAGATATGAACCGTGGAACTGATAAACCACAGTTATATTTTCCTGGCCTACACCAGACTCTTTCAAACAGATATATTTGTGTCTGAGCAATCAGAGAGACACTATTACTGTTTTTTTTACGGAAAAAAATAACAAAAGCTGGATAATACAGAGACTTGAACCGTGGAACTGATAAACCACAGTTATATTTTTCTGGCCTACACCAGACTCTTTCAAACAGATATATTTGTGTCTGAGCAATCAGGGAGACACTATTACTGTTCTTTTTTACGGAAAAAATACCAAAAGCTGGATAATACAGAGATTTGAACCGTGGAACTGATAAACCACAGTTATATTTTTCTGGCCTACACCAGACTCTTTCAAACAGATATATTTGTGTCTGAGCAATCAGGGAGACACTATTACTGTTCTTTTTTACGGAAAAAATACCAAAAGCTGGATAATACAGAGATTTGAACCGTGGAACTGATAAACCACAGTTATATTTTTCTGGCCTACACCAGACTCTTTCAAACAGATATATTTGTGTCTGAGCAATCAGAGAGACACTATTACTGTTTTTTTTACGGAAAAAAATACTAAAAACTGAATAATACAGAGATTTGAACCGTGGAACTGCTAAACAACAGTTATATTTTTCTGGCCTACACCAGACTCTATCAAACAGATATATTTGTGTCTGAGCAATCAGGGAGACACTATTACTGTTTTTTTTTACGGAAAAAAATAACAAAAGCTGGATAATACGGAGATTTGAACCGTGGAACTGATAAACCACAGTTATATTTTCCTGGCCTACACCAGACTCTTTCAAACAGATATATTTGTGTCTGAGCAATCAGAGACACACTATTACTGTTTTTTTTTACGGAAAAAAATAACAAAAGCTGGATAATACAGAGACTTGAACCGTGGAACTGATAAACCACAGTTATATTTTTCTGGCCTACACCAGACTCTTTCAAACAGATATATTTGTGTCTGAGCAATCAGGGAGACACTATTACTGTTCTTTTTACGGAAAAAATACCAAAAGCTGGATAATACAGAGATTTGAACCGTGGAACTGCTAAACCACAGTTATATTTTTCTGGCCTATACCAGACTCTTTCAAACAGATATATTTGTGTCTGAGCAATCAGAGAGACACTATTACTGTTTTTTTTACGGAAAAAAATACTAAAAACTGGATAATACAGAGATTTGAACCGTGGAGCTGCTAAACCACAGTTATATTTTTCTGGCCTACACCAGACTCTTTCAAACAGATATATTTGTGTCTGAGCAATCAGGGAGACACTATTACTGTTTTTTTTTACGGAAAAAAATGACAAAAGCTGGATAATACGGAGATTTGAACCGTGGAACTGCTAAACCACAGTTATATTTTTCTGGCCTACACCAGACTCTATCAAACAGATATATTTGTGTCTGAGCAATCAGGGAGACACTATTACTGTTTTTTTTTACGGAAAAAAATGACAAAAGCTGGATAATACGGAGATTTGAACCGTGGAACTGCTAAACCACAGTTATATTTTTCTGGCCTACACCAGACTCTATCAAACAGATATATTTGTGTCTGAGCAATCAGGGAGACACTATTACTGTTTTTTTTTACGGAAAAAAATAACAAAGCTGGATAATACAGAGATTTGAACCGTGGAACTGATAAACCACAGTTATATTTTTCTCTCCTACACCAGACTCTTTCAAACAGATATATTTGTGTCTGAGCAATCAGAGAGACACTATTACTGTTTTTTTTTGCGGAAAAAAATAACAAAAGCTGGATAATACAGAGACTTGAACCGTGGAACTGATAAACCACAGTTATATTTTTCTGGCCTACACCAGACTCTTTCTAACAGATATATTTGTGTCTGAGCAATCAGGGAGACACTATTACTGTTCTTTTTTACGGAAAAAATACCAAAAGCTGGATAATACAGAGATTTGAACCGTGGAACTGATAAACCACAGTTATATTTTTCTGGCCTACACCAGACTCTTTCAAACAGATATATTTGTGTCTGAGCAATCAGGGAGACACTATTACTGTTCTTTTTTACGGAAAAAATACCAAAAGCTGGATAATACAGAGATTTGAACCGTGGAACTGATAAACCACAGTTATATTTTTCTGGCCTACACCAGACTCTTTCAAACAGATATATTTGTGTCTGAGCATTCAGAGAGACACTATTACTGTTTTTTTTACGGAAAAAAATACTAAAAACTGGATAATACAGAGATTTGAACCGTGGAACTGCTAAACCACAGTTATATTTTTCTGGCCTACACCAGACTCTTTCAAACAGATATATTTGTGTCTGAGCAATCAGGGAGACACTATTACTGTTTTTTTTTACAGAAAAAAATAACAAAAGCTGGATAATACAGAGATTTGAACCGTGGAACTGATAAACCACAGTTATATTTTTCTCTCCTACACCAGACTCTTTCAAACAGATATATTTGTGTCTGAGCAATCAGGGAGACACTATTATTGTTTTTTTAACGGAAAAAAATAACAAAAGCTGGATAATACGGAGATTTGAACCGTGGAACTGATAAACCACAGTTATATTTTCCTGGCCTACACCAGACTCTTTCAAACAGATATATTTGTGTCTGAGCAATCAGAGAGACACTATTACTGTTTTTTTTTACGGAAAAAAATAACAAAAGCTGGATAATACAGAGACTTGAACCGTGGAACTGATAAACCACAGTTATATTTTTCTGGCCTACACCAGACTCTTTCAAACAGATATATTTGTGTCTGAGCATTCAGAGAGACACTATTACTGTTTTTTTTACGGAAAAAAATACTAAAAACTGGATAATACAGAGATTTGAACCGTGGAACTGCTAAACCACAGTTATATTTTTCTGGCCTACACCAGACTCTTTCAAACAGATATATTTGTGTCTGAGCAATCAGGGAGACACTATTACTGTTTTTTTTTACAGAAAAAAATAACAAAAGCTGGATAATACAGAGATTTGAACCGTGGAACTGATAAACCACAGTTATATTTTTCTCTCCTACACCAGACTCTTTCAAACAGATATATTTGTGTCTGAGCAATCAGGGAGACACTATTACTGTTTTTGTTTACGGAAAAAAATAACAAAAGCTGGATAATACGGAGATTTGAACCGTGGAACTGATAAACCACAGTTATATTTTCCTGGCCTACACCAGACTCTTTCAAACAGATATATTTGTGTCTGAGCAATCAGAGAGACACTATTACTGTTTTTTTTTACGGAAAAAAATAACAAAAGCTGGATAATACAGAGACTTGCACCGTGGAACTGATAAACCACAGTTATATTTTTCTGGCCTACACCAGACTCTTTCTAACAGATATATTTGTGTCTGAGCAATCAGGGAGACACTATTACTGTTCTTTTTTACGGAAAAAATACCAAAAGCTGGATAATACAGAGATTTGAACTGTGGAACTGATAAACCACAGTTATATTTTTCTGGCCTACACCAGACTCTTTCAAACAGATATATTTGTGTCTGAGCAATCAGGGAGACACTATTACTGTTCTTTTTTACGGAAAAAATACCAAAAGCTGGATAATACAGAGATTTGAACCGTGGAACTGATAAACCACAGTTATATTTTTCTGGCCTACACCAGACTCTTTCAAACAGACATATTTGTGTCTGAGCATTCAGAGAGACACTATTACTGTTTTTTTTACGGAAAAAAATACTAAAAACTGGATAATACAGAGATTTGAACCGTGGAACTGCTAAACCACAGTTATATTTTTCTGGCCTACACCAGACTCTTTCAAACAGATATATTTGTGTCTGAGCAATCAGGGAGACACTATTACTGTTTTTTTTTACAGAAAAAAATAACAAAAGCTGGATAATACAGAGATTTGAACCGTGGAACTGATAAACCACAGTTATATTTTTCTCTCCTACACCAGACTCTTTCAAACAGATATATTTGTGTCTAAGCAATCAGGGAGACACTATTACTGTTCTTTTTTACGGAAAAAAATAACAAAAGCTGGATAATACGGAGATTTGAACCGTGGAACTGATAAACCACAGTCATATTTTCCTGGCCTACACCACAGTCATATTTTCCTGGCCTACACCAGACTCTTTCAAACAGATATATTTGTGTCTGAGCAATCAGAGAGACACTATTACTGTTTTTTTACGGAAAAAAATACTAAAAACTGGATAATACAGAGATTTGAACCGTGGAACTGCTAAACCACAGTTATATTTTTCTGGCCTACACCAGACTCTTTCAAACAGATATATTTGTGTCTGAGCAATCAGGGAGACACTATTACTGTTTTTTTTTACAGAAAAAAATAACAAAAGCTGGATAATACAGAGATTTGAACCGTGGAACTGATAAACCACAGTTATATTTTTCTCTCCTACACCAGACTCTTTCAAACAGATATATTTGTGTCTGAGCAATCAGGGAGACACTATTACTGTTTTTGTTTACAGAAAAAAATAACAAAAGCTGGATAATACGGAGATTTGAACCGTGGAACTGATAAACCACAGTTATATTTTCCTGGCCTACACCAGACTCTTTCAAACAGATATATTTGTGTCTGAGCAATCAGAGAGACACTATTACTGTTTTTTTTTACGGAAAAAAATAACAAAAGCTGGATAATACAGAGACTTGAACCGTGGAACTGATAAACCACAGTTATATTTTTCTGGCCTACACCAGACTCTTTCTAACAGATATATTTGTGTCTGAGCAATCAGGGAGACACTATTACTGTTCTTTTTTACGGAAAAAATACCAAAAGCTGGATAATACAGAGATTTGAACCGTGGAACTGATAAACCACAGTTATATTTTTCTGGCCTACACCAGACTCTTTCAAACAGATATATTTGTGTCTGAGCAATCAGGGAGACACTATTACTGTTCTTTTTTACGGAAAAAATACCAAAAGCTGGATAATACAGAGATTTGAACCGTGGAACTGATAAACCACAGTTATATTTTTCTGGCCTACACCAGACTCTTTCAAACAGACATATTTGTGTCTGAGCATTCAGAGAGACACTATTACTGTTTTTTTTACGGAAAAAAATACTAAAAACTGGATAATACAGAGATTTGAACCGTGGAACTGCTAAACCACAGTTATATTTTTCTGGCCTACACCAGACTCTTTCAAACAGATATATTTGTGTCTGAGCAATCAGGGAGACACTATTACTGTTTTTTTTTACAGAAAAAAATAACAAAAGCTGGATAATACAGAGATTTGAACCTTGGAACTGATAAACCACAGTTATATTTTTCTCTCCTACACCAGACTCTTTCAAACAGATATATTTGTGTCTAAGCAATCAGGGAGACACTATTACTGTTCTTTTTTACGGAAAAAAATAACAAAAGCTGGATAATACGGAGATTTGAACCGTGGAACTGATAAACCACAGTCATATTTTCCTGGCCTACACCACAGTCATATTTTCCTGGCCTACACCAGACTCTTTCAAACAGATATATTTGTGTCTGAGCAATCAGAGAGACACTATTACTGTTTTTTTTTACGGAAAAAAATAACAAAAGCTGGATAATACAGAGACTTGAACCGTGGAACTGATAAACCACAGTTATATTTTTCTGGCCTACACCAGACTCTTTCAAACAGATATATTTGTGTCTGAGCAATCAGGGAGACACTATTACTGTTCTTTTTTACGGAAAAAATACCAAAAGCTGGATAATACAGAGATTTGAACCGTGGAACTGATAAACCACAGTTATATTTTTCTGGCCTACACCAGACTCTTTCAAACAGATATATTTGTGTCTGAGCAATCAGGGAGACACTATTACTGTTCTTTTTTATGGAAAAAATACCAAAAGCTGTATAATACAGAGATTTGAACCGTGGAACTGATAAACCACAGTTATATTTTTCTGGCCTACACCAGACTCTTTCAAACAGATATATTTGTGTCTGAGCAATCAGAGAGACACTATTACTGTTTTTTTTACGGAAAAAAATACTAAAAACTGGATAATACAGAGATTTGAACCGTGGAACTGCTAAACCACAGTTATATTTTTCTCGCCTACACCAGACTTTATCAAACAGATATATTTGTGTCTGAGCAATCAGGGACACACTATTGCTGTTTTTTTTTACGGAAAAAAATAACAAAAGCTGGATAATACAGAGATTTGAACCGTGGAACTGATAAACCACAGTTATATTTTTCTCTCCTACACCAGACTCTTTCAAACAGATATATTTGTGTCTGAGCAATCAGGGAGACACTACTACTGTTTTTTTTACGGAAAAAAATAACAAAAGCTGGATAATACAGAGACTTGAACCGTGGAACTGATAAACCACAGTTATATTTTTCTGGCCTACACCAGACTCTTTCAAACAGATATATTTGTGTCTGAGCAATCAGGGAGACACTATTACTGTTCTTTTTTACGGAAAAAATACCAAAAGCTGGATAATACAGAGATTTGAACTGTGGAACTGATAAACCACAGTTATATTTTTCTGGCCTACACCAGACTCTTTCAAACAGATATATTTGTGTCTGAGCAATCAGGGAGACACTATTACTGTTCTTTTTTACGGAAAAAATACCAAAAGCTGGATAATACAGAGGTTTGAACCGTGTAACTGATAAACCACAGTTATATTTTTCTGGCCTACACCAGATTCTTTCAAACAGATATATTTGTGTCTGATCAATCAGGGAGACACTATTACTGTTCTTTTTTACGGAAAAAATACCAAAAGCTGGATAATACAGAGATTTGAACCGTGGAACTCATAAACCACAGTTATATTTTTCTGGCCTACACCAGACTCTTTCAAACAGATATATTTGTGTCTGAGCAATCAGAGAGACATTATTACTGTTTTTTTACGGAAAAAAATACTAAAAACTGGATAGTACAGAGATTTGAACCGTGGAACTGCTAAACCACAGTTATATTTTTCTGGCCTACACCAGACTCTTTCAAACAGATATATTTGTGTCTGAGCAATCAGGGAGACACTATTACTGTTTTTTTACGGAAAAAAATAACAAAAGCTGGATAATACAGAGATTTGAACCGTGGAACTGCTAAACCACAGTTATATTTTTCTGGCCTACACCAGACTCTATCAAACAGATATATTTGTGTCTGAGCAATCAGGGAGACACTATTACTGTTTTTTTTTACGGAAAAAAATAACAAAAGCTGGATAATACAGAGATTTGAACCGTGGAACTGATAAACCACAGTTATATTTTTCTCTCCTACACCAGACTCTTTCAAACAGAGATATTTGTGTCTGAGCAATCAGGGAGACACTATTACTGTTTTTTTTTACGGAAAAAAATAACAAAAGCTGGATAATACAGAGATTTGAACCGTGGAACTGCTAAACCACAGTTATATTTTTCTGGCCTACACCAGACTCTTTCAAACAGATATATTTGTGTCTGAACAGTCACAGACACACTCATTTTTTTTTGGGGGGGGGGGATACCAAAAGGTTAATAAGATGTGTATTTGGACAGTCTGACTGAGGAAAAAAAATAATTCAGGATTTAGATGAAAAAAAAAAAATTTTTTCCTGGCCCCTCAGACCGGGGTGATAAGTCTAGCAATTTGACCAACAGGAGCACACAGGACTGTAATGCAGCGTTTGCTGGTATAACCACTGCGTCTCCTATACAACCTGCCTGCCTACCTGCCTGATATCTGGGATGGATATTAGTCCTGAGAAGGACTGTTTGTTTGATTTGGCAGGCTTTAGAGACCCTACACTAACTATTTTGCAGGATAAATCTCTCCCTAGTTCAGCAGCACTGACCCTACACTGTCTGATCCGGAGCGACTGTGTCCAACATGGCGGCGCCCGGTTTTAAATACTCGAGGTGACACGGTGCGGCCAGCCAATCACTGTAATGCCCACAAACAACATGGCTTCGGCATTACAGTGACTGGCTGGCAATCCCTGCATGTTCATTGGCTCTGTAAAGAGCGCCAAACATGCAGGGCGGAGACCTGAGCTCCTGCCCGAGTTACCCGGAAATGCTCGGTGCTCGCCGAACATCTCGAGTAGAGAGATGCTCGGGCGAGTACCGAGCAGTGTCGAGCATGCTCGCTCAACACTACTAATAACATCATTGCCGCGATCTCAGCTTCATTCATGATAACACATAAGTACTTATACTTGGCTTTTGGTGGAGTGAGGAGAACAACAGAGTCACACTTAGGCTATTTTCACACATTGCTTTTTTTGCTGCGTTTTTTTTTATGCAAATTTTCATCTGTGTTTTACAGTACCAGCAAAGTCTATGAGATTTCAGAAATCTCATGCCCACACCTTGTTTTTATTCCCTGGCTGTTTTGTCAATGAGCTGAGTTTTTGCAAAATGCAGCATGTCATTGCAACATGTGAACATAGCCTTAATGTCACTTCAGCCCACTCCTCTATTCTACATCACTGTATGACTGCGCAAAGATCGCTGCCAATCACTTGTAGGACCTCCTACTGGACTACATTCATACAAACACCAGGGCATTAAATTAATCAACCTATGTATCCTTCTGCTCAGCATCCCCATCTGTATACCGTGCTGACCTTGGATCGGCCTGCTTGTACAATGTGACATCTTCTGCTCTCCTCTGACTACTCTTCCCATCAGCCCTTGTTCTGGTCTGTAATACTGCAGTGACCACACCTCCTGCTATGCCCCTCCCACTTCACCCCCCAGCTCGATCTTGCTACTCCCAAACAACCTCAGTACATTCTTCTGTCCTGGACTCTGCTGCAGACAAGTCACTGACACGATGAATAGAAGTAACAAAGCACCGGAACACCAACCCTGATAAGTACATCTCTCCTCTCCTTACTTTTCACTGACTATACATGTTCTACTGTAGCAAAAGGGACTCACACAAAGTAGTGGAAAACCCCTTTAAGGTAACCTTTCAAAATACGCTGTTGTCTGTGTAAATAAGGAACAACACTATTTCTGGCCATAGCATAACATTATATTTTACATTTTCACCACTTTTATCCCCTCTGCAGGCTCTATCCACATATCTATATCAAGTTTCTTCGCCTGTCGAAAGTAAAGTTCCCTTTGCATACTGCAAATACTCGATCATGTTCCTCTTTATTCTGGAGCAAACTGAATTGTTAAGATATGTGTAACTGTAATGGAGTCAAACTATTTGCATAACTGCACTGTACTTGTATGTTGGTCATATACAATGAATAGTGAGTGCAGCTCTGGAGTATAATACAGGATGTAACTCAGGATCAGTACAGGATCAGTAATGTAATGTATGTACACAGTGACTGCACCAGCAGAATAGTGAGTGCAGCTCTGATCAGCTGTTGTTCACTGTGGTGATTGTGGGTGTGGTGGCTGCAGATCCTGCTGTGTGCTCCAGAGCTGTGAGAACCAACACCTCTCCACCTGTGGATCTGCTCTCTCTCCTACTCAGGGAGGGAGTGGGATTCCTGGGATGAGTGATGGAGCCAAGTCCCAGGCTTCTGCTTCCCGAACCAGGCCGGCGGGGGGCAAGAGAAACCAGCAACCGGCCTGCACATCGGAGGACTCGGGGGTGAGACGCTCCACCAGGAGTCGCAGCAATGTGGCTCCTACTCCCCCCCGGGACTGTGGAGACTCCTAGGAGCTGCAAGGCTTCCAGCATGGAGGAAAAGCTTGACAGCGTGCATGATGGCGCTCCTTCTGGAGGAAAGCTGAGTGCTCACAGAGGTGAGGCCGACCTCACTGAGGAAGGTTGGGCGATTCAAAGTGCATGGGAGTCTGTGTCCACCTATGCCTCCCGGGTCATGATCCACCTCCGTGAGTATGAAGATGCGAGTAAGCTCGTCAGGAGGCTTCGGGAGGAGCTGCGCTGAACAAGTGCCAAAACTGCAGGTGCCTCCAAATCGCGGATGGCTAAACTCCAGGCGGAGGTAAAGAGGCTCACCAGTGAGATTAATGAGCTTGAATTTAGGAAACTACCATCAGAGAGCAGAGTGGTAAAACTGATAAATGAAGACCCCTTCAGAGAAATGGCTGATAACAGAGAGCAAAGGCAGATGGGGCTGCAGCCTGAGAGTGATGCTGATGATGAGAGTGATGATGACCAGCAGAAAGCCCCACCTGGCAGCCTGCAAAGTCACCCGCAGGCCACGTGCAGCAAGCTCCCTGCAGGACAGGCGACAATGACATCCGGTCGCAGTTCTGCCGGCTCTGGGGAGGACAGTGACAGCAGTGGCCAGGGAGGGGCGCTAATGGCGGAAATAAAGCTCCTGGAGTCCCCAGTGTGCCTCCAGAACTTCCATCTTGGTGACAATCTACCAGAAGATGCACCTGGGGGCCACAAAAAGGCTAAGAAGACCAAACCAAAGCTGCAGTAAAGCGGTAAGATGAGTCGGCGGCAGGCTCAGCTTGCTGTATAAGCCCTGTTGCCCAGCCCGGGTTCTGCTGTGGATCCAGTGCAAAGGCACAGGGAGATTACAGAGCATGGTAGTGAGGCGCAGAGCTCCGTTTCTGCTTGTAGTAGCGGGGACGCAGCAGGAGGTGCATCAGCCGAGAGGCTGGACAGTGAGGGCGGCCCAGTGGCGGGCGTTCGGTCAGGCCTCAATGCTGTGGTGCGCTCCTCAGTGGGAGGGGGGAGCGGCCCGGTGTCGGGGGCTGCTCCGGTAGCCTCGTCGCCTCTGAATGCTGTTGCCGCTGATCACTTAGTTGAGGAGCGGCGGCAGTGTGAGGGTGCTGTCAGGGCTGAGCGTTCCGGTCCTCCCACCAAAGTGTTTTGTGTTGGCGCCGCTGGTCAGGAAGATCCTGATGCTAAAGATCAGCGGCGCCTCACAACAGCTAAAGATCAGCGGCGCATCACAACAAATGCAAAACAGCGGAAATTACCGACTGATGATGTGGAGGGCACACATAAGACCAGGGGTGAGGTCGCCTCCAGTTCTATGGAGGTGACTGAGCCCTTTGTGCCTGATAATGCTGAGGTCAAAATGTCATCCATCATTGTTACTGGTCCAGCAGGAATGAATGTGGTGGTGGGTGTGAATGAGGCCAATTCATTGTCTAGTGGTGTGGTTGCTGGTTTGGTGGAGGGTGAGATGGAGGTGGGTAATGGTGATGCTGTTGGGGCTGATGCAGTCACTTGTCTGGTTGCCCCCCCGGTGGTGGCAACGCCTGTCCAGAGTTATGCCAGTGTCACCTCCGGGGCAAATAGGGCATCCTCCTCCTCCTCGTCTCCGGGCTTTGGGGACGGCATGTTGCAACGGCGCCTTCTGGGGGATCTAAAGAAGGGGGAGAGATCACTAATGGTAGAGGGTAGAGAGGTTGATCTATCCTTCTGGATAGAGAGGCATGGCCTCGGGGCCTTCCGAGAGCAAAAAGGGGGGGGATACAGTGTGATCCCTCCCAACAGCCGGGCCAGGCAGTGTGCGTAGGAATGTGGTGCGTCTTCGGTGGAGGGCAGTGATGCATGTCCTCCAAGGTCTAAAGTTGTGGAGCTCCTGCTGAGGATGAGCTTCAAGGCGATTGACATCTACGCCTTGATACATCCCTATTCCACGCCTGAGTTTGATGTCAGCTTTGTTCGGCCGGAGGGGCTTGAGTTCTTCTGGACTAATTATGAGTTGGCAAAAAATTAGCCCGGCTGGCGAGATTTTGTCGTTCAGGAAAATCAAGAAAGTGACCGTGATGACTCGTAACGAGTCGTTTTCTTGTTATGACATCATGACCTGGCTTGGTCGGTATGGAGAGATGGTGGAGATGCCAAAGAAAAACCGCGACGAGTTTGGTATCTGGTCAGGGGCCTGGACGTTTATGGTAAAACTTAGGCATTCAGGTGGTACGGCTGCCCACATTCCATCATCTGCCTTCCTGGGTAGGGATCGTATCCTGGTCTTCTACCAGGGGCAACCGAAGCTCTGTCACAGGTGCGGCGACCCCACACACTTTAATGCAAACTGCACTGTGCAGAAATGTGCGTTGTGTGGGTGTGTCGGCCATCTTGCTGTCTCTTGTGTGGAGATTAGGTGCCACCTGTGTGGTGAGTTAGGTCACCCACTCAGCCGTTGTCCTCGCTCCTTCGCTAATGCAGTCGAGACCACGGTGGGAGATAGCCGTGAGGCCGATTCTCCTGGGGAGGGGACTAGCAGGGGTGGGGGAGCTGAGGGGTCAGGGAAGAAAAGCAATAAAAAGATGCCTGCCCAGCTGAGGCGTCTAGACAAGAGCAGACAGGAGAGGAAGCGGGGCGAGCCCCGGGCTACTGGGGCGGCCCCTGTACTGGATGCCAGTGTTGCTGCTGAGGCCCCGAGGGATGATGAGTTGGATGAGGAGGTCAGGAGGAACCACAGGGAGGAAACCGCCTCTGCCTCAGAATCCTCCCATTATGAAAGTATGGATGAGGATAATAAGCGGTGGCTAGAGGACAAGCGTAAGCTCTGCACCAAAAAGAAGAGAAAGAAGGGAGATAAAACATCTTCTCCCGCTCTGACCAAGGTACCTAAGGAAGGTAAAACTGACTCCCTTCTAGTTGGTCTTTCTAACCGGTTCAAAGCCCTTGATAACATCTTTTCCTCTGAAGAGGAGGCTGAGGGTGAGGTTCCGGCTTCGGCGGAGCTTACAGGGGGCGCCAAGTCTCCTTCTCCTGGGGATGCTAGGTCTTTGGGGGGAGGGACTGGCCCAGAGTCCGGAGACGAGGACGAAAAAAGAAGGAAAAATGTGGGAATGGACACCTCTGTGTCATTAAAGAGGGGGAAGAATTCCTCGTCTGAGGCAGAGGATAAAGGGAGTGGGAAGAAAAAAGCCACCCAACTCGATCACCAATGATGGTGGTACCCACTCCATTGACACTGGCGTCCATTAATGTCGCCAGCATTAAGTCAAATATGGCTAGATTTGCGGCCTTTGATTTTCTCAGCCGGGTTGAAGCTGACATTTTCTTTTTGCAAGAGACCAGGCTGCCAAACATGGCAGAGGTGTTTAAAGCAAAGAGGGAGTGGAGACTCGGGCCCTCCTATTGGTCTCTTGCGGCCGCGCTGTATAGCGGAGTGGCGGTCCTTTTTACCGCACCAGTAGAATGCCGACGGGTTATTGAGTTAGAAATGGGGAGGTGCCTGATATTAGATGCCCTCATGAAGGGACAGGAGCTTCGGCTCATTAACATCTATGGTCCCCAATCTAAGTGGGACCGGAAGTGTCTCTTTATGGGGATCAAGCCCTACCTTTTTACGAGTCGGCAGGTCGTCTTTGGAGGGGACTTCAACACTGTCACGAGGCCCCGGGATAGAGGAGGTTCCAGAGACAAGCTGACTTATGATTGCGTCGCCCTTAATAGTATAGCTAGTGAGGCTCGCCTGGTGGATGTCTACATCCGGCACACCCAGGGGCTGGGGTGCTGCTAATGGAACTCAGCGCTGACTGCTGCCGGGTCACCAACTTCTCCAGCAACTCACTTCTCCATATGGCGACGGCAGCTTGCTGGGCCTCCTCCATCCGCCAGCCCAGCTCTTGTACCTCATCGCGGAGGAATCCTGTATCCTCCAGGGAGAGTTTAGCCACGACTCCCTCCGGGTTGAGGGATACTTCTCCAGGCGACAGGCCACGGGCCGGAGTTTGAGGCTGGTCTCCCTCCATCGTGCCTGCCGGGTGCGGTCTGGCTGCTCTGCTGGAGACCCCGCCATGTCTCCAAGGTTTCTCTTCTCCTCTCCCCTTTCTGGAGCGGTCCCATAGCTGCTTGCTGTCGGCCACACCTGGGGACGGCCTCCCCAGACTGATGGACAGGTCTAGGTATATGGCCACAGGCGCATGGGCGGGCTGCGCTTTTGGCGCCATTCTGGGACCCGGCCCACGATGGGAGGTTCCTTGTTGTCTTTTTCCACGCACATAATGGTGCCCATTCTTCTGGGGCAGGCGCCACATTCAGTATACAACACAGTCTCTAGGCGCACAATACCCTGTTATAACAGGTTGGTTCATATCCTGTTCGTGATGCCAAGTATGACGCGCCCTCTGGGCCGTGGGGTATTCGGTAGCCAGAGTTGGTTCAGCTCTTCACAGGCAGAGCTTAGCTCCAGGGCAGTAAGTGATGGTTAATGAGGTAGATGTTGCTGTGCAGTGTAGTGCAGGTGATGGCGCAGATAATAATTCTAGGACACTGTAGGGTGCAGTCTTCAAGGTTTACTCACAGTTGTTGAACTCCAGGTTACCAGGACCAGGGTAACCTCCCATGCCGTCCTGTGTTTACCAAGGCAGGGGTTCAGCAAACTCCCAGGTGTTTCAAGAATACGTAACGGGACCCCAGTCTGTGTGCCTTCCTCGGTCGTCTTCCTGCGCTGACTCTCACCCTCCTGCCCTGCGCCTCGCAACCAGTGTCCCAAGCCGGTAACCTTGGATTTTGGCGGGCAACCTGCAGTCCCCTGAATCCTATGTGGCTACCTTTTCAGCGATGTAGTTGCGGTTGTGAGCAGCTGCACCCTGAAAGTACAGAAGCCTCCGGTTTCTAGCTGAGCCTTGTAGTTCTCCACTAGTTAGGGGCCGGACCCCTTTGCGGCCTGATGCCTCCACGTTCCTGTAGATACGGGCGTACGGGTGGCGTTCCGCACTCGCCGTGCCCCTGGGATCCCCTCACTTCTGGAGCATTCCTCTGCTCCCGTCCTCTTCTCTCAGTCAAACCTGGGCCTCTCAACTTAGGCCCGCTTCCCTGAGCAGAGATCCTGCAGAGGTCCTGCTCCCACTCCTTCTCCTCAGACTGTTCTCCAGACTGTTCTGTCTCTCCCAAGATGGCTCCCCTTTTTATACTCCTACTCAAGTGCTCGCCTGTCCTTCTTCCTCTACCCACACCCACTACTTGGTTCCACCCTCCAGCTAGGGACCAGGGACTGTGCTCTCCCTTAGGAGCAATCTCGCCCTTCCCTCTGAAGTGGAGTGTAATGGATGCAAGTGTGTGGGTCCTGGGCAGTGCTCCATCCTTACCTGAGAGTGGGATACTACACCTCTGGGTGAGATGCAGTACCTCTGTGGCGACTGAACCCGCAGGGGGCACCACAATTGGACAAGGCAAAAACGTTCAATCGGGTTAATCATGAGTACCTCTGGTCTGTCCTTCTGAGGTATGGCCTGCCGGGGAGGTTTGTTGATTGGCTTAAGACCTTGTATGCTGGGGCAGAGAGTTTCCTGCTTGTGAACGGTTGGATTGGCAGCTCTTTTGAGGTTGGGTGTGGTATTCGCCAGGATTGTCCCTTGAGCCTGCTGATGTACGTGTTTGCGGTTGACCCGCTTCTTAGGAGGGTGGAGCGTGGACCGTTGGCTGGGATCGGGATGGACCGGGCAGCACCGGAAGCCACTCTGAGAGTGGTGGCGTATGCCGATGACGTCATCGTTTTTGTTTCCTCTGACAGGGAGGCAGAGTGCCTGATGTCAGAGGTAAATCACTACTCGGAGGCATCCGGGTCTAAGATCAACATGGATAAGTGTGAGAGTCTCTGGCTGGGAGGAAGAGATCCTGGTTTTGACCTCCCGGACACCCTTCCAGGACCCAAAGTCTCTGCAAAAGTTCTTGGCATCGAATTTGGCCGGGGGGATTGCCCCAAACAAAATTGGGACAGCAGGCTAGAGATCACCACTCAGAAGGTGAACCAATGGAAGGGTTGGACCTTTACCCTAAGGGAAAGGGTAAACCTGATCAAAACTTACCTGCTCCCTTTGCTGATCTATCTGGGCAGTGTGTGCATGTTGCCGGAGCCTCTCTGGACTCGGGTCTACAGTTTGTTCTTCCAACTGTTTTGGGGGGAATAGACTGAACCTGGTCAAGAGGGAGGTTTCTTACCATACGAGGAGACTAGTAGGGTTGGGTATGGTCAACCCTGTGGTATTCCTTGTGAATACCTTCATTAAGATCAATATTGCAAACCTCTGGAAAGAGAGGGCTCCTCCATGGGTATTCTCCTGTAGCGGATGGTTTCAACCTTTCTTCCAGGAATGGGAGACAGGAGGGCAAGTGAAGGATCTACGCACACCGCATGGACATCTCCCGGCTTACGCTACCCTGGTTCTGAAGGTAATTTGCCGGTGGGGTCTGGGAATGTGGGAGGTCAGGACTCTGCCGAGGAAGCTCCTTGACAAAAAGGTTCTGTTGACCCATCTTCAGAGGCCTCTGGTGCCCAGGGATTGCCCAAGTCAGGATCTTGGAGTGGGTCTACATCTTTTGAATTCTATCAGGATCCCCTCGAAGTTTTGGGACTTGGCTTGGCGCTGCTTCCATGGGAAACTGTGTGTGAGGGACAATCTGAAGTGTAGGAGCTGTGAGGACAGGAACTGTCCTCGGGAGCATTGTGGTACCATGCTGGAAAGCATGGACTACTTCCTGCTTCGTTGTCCCTTTAACACAGAGGTGTACAACACGGTGGGCGCCTCCATTGGCTGGCCCCGGCTGGCCGGTCTCTCTTATGCGGAATGGGCCTATGGAGCATTCGGGGACCTGGGTGGTCGGGACCGTTGCACCTTATTTCCAGTTAGCGCAGTGGTTAGGTATCACACGTGGAACGCACAGTGCTTAGTATCGACGCAACGGAAAATCCTTCCAGTGGACGATGTGTTTAGGACCATACTCGGTGACCTGGTGAAGGTGCGTTCTCTGGAGTATGAGAGACTGGGTACACGAAGGGCCGCTTTCCTCTGGAGGGGCTTTTCTTTTAGTGTGCCCTAGTCTGGTCATCTCTTCTCCTGGTGGTGGGCTGCTGCTGACACCATAGATTTTTGTTTTATTGATCAGTAGACAGTGATGTAGGGCTGCAGGCACCGAACTTGGGCTTTGTTAGTTGTGGTTATTGTATTGTTTGTTATTTGTATTGTTTGTTTCTGTATATATTGTATATAAGGATATGGATTTGGGTGTCGGTGTTAGGTTGGGTGGTGGGAAAAGGGGGGAGGTGGATTCATCTTGTGGGACACTGATTATTTGGGTGAAAAACTGGCACTGCCTGATCTGGCCTATGGACGTTGGACATGGACTGAGGCATGAGATGCAGGACCAGCTCTCAGGTCAGTGCCGGGGTTGGGACTGGTGGGCTTGAGTGTGGGGTGCTTAGTTTAGTCTTGTATATATTTGTATAGTTAGTATTTATTTTATATTTAAAAAATATATATAAAAAATTTTTTTCTTAAATTTAAAAAAAAAATGTATATGTATATATTAGTTTGTATATATTTTCGTCGGCTATTGTTTATTTTACTTATTATATTGTTATTATTTGTTTGGTAACCGGACCAGATGTCATAGTGTAAGTTGTTATTATTCTGTATATATGTATAATATGTGTGTGAGGAGAGAGGGAGCGGCTGGACCAGTTCATTACATTGTTTATTTTCTGGTTATTAACTTTGTTATGTTTCTGTTATTATTATTGTTATGTTTTTCATTTTTATAATAAAAGATCTACAGGATGTAACTCAGGATCAGTAATGTAATGTATGTACACAGTGACTGCACCAGCAGAATAGTGAGTGCAGCTCTGGAGTATAATACAGGATGTAACTCAGGATCAGTAATGTAATGTATGTACACAGTGACTACACCAGCAGAATAGTGAGTGCAGCTCTGGAGTATAATACAGGATGTAACTCAGGATCAGTACAGGATCAGTAATGTAATGTATGTACACAGTGACCGCACCAGCAGAATAGTGAGTGCAGCTCTGGAGTATAATACAGGATGTAACTCAGGATCAGTACAGGATCAGTAATGTAATGTATGTACACAGTGACTGCACCAGCAGAATAGTGAGTGCAGCTCTGGAGTATAATACAGGATGTAACTCAGGATCAGTAATGTAATGTATGTACACAGTGACTGCACCAGCAAAATAGTGAGTGCTGCTCTGGAGTATAATACAGGATGTAACTCAGGGTCAGTACAGGATCAGTAATGTAATGTATGTACACAGTGACTACACCAGCAGAATAGTGAGTGCAGCTCTGGAGTATAATACAGGATGTAACTCAGGATCAGTAATGTAATGTATGTACACAGTGACTACACCAGCAGAATAGTGAGTGCAGCTCTGGAGTATAATACAGGATGTAACTCAGGATCAGTACAGGATCAGTAATGTAATGTATGTACACAGTGACCGCACCAGCAGAATAGTGAGTGCAGCTCTGGAGTATAATACAGGATGTAACTCAGGATCAGTACAGGATCAGTAATGTAATGTATGTACACAGTGACTGCACCAGCAGAATAGTGAGTGCAGCTCTGGAGTATAATACAGGATGTAACTCAGGATCAGTAATGTAATGTATGTACACAGTGACTGCACCAGCAAAATAGTGAGTGCTGCTCTGGAGTATAATACAGGATGTAACTCAGGGTCAGTACAGGATCAGTAATGTAATGTATGTACACAGTGACTACACCAGCAGAATAGTGAGTGCAGCTCTGGAGTATAATACAGGATGCAACTCAGGATCAGTACAGGATCAGTAATGTAATGTATGTACACAGTGACCGCACCAGCAGAATAGTGAGTGCAGCTCTGGAGTATAATACAGGATGTAACTCAGGATCAGTACAGGATCAGTAATGTAATGTATGTACACAGTGACTGCACCAGCAGAATAGTGAGTGCAGCTCTGGAGTATAATACAGGATGTAACTCAGGATCAGTAATGTAATGTATGTACACAGTGACTGCACCAGCAAAATAGTGAGTGCTGCTCTGGAGTATAATACAGGATGTAACTCAGGGTCAGTACAGGATCAGTAATGTAATGTATGTACACAGTGACTACACCAGCAGAATAGTGAGTGCAGCTCTGGAGTATAATACAGGATGTAACTCAGGATCAGTACAGGATCAGTAATGTAATGTATGTACACAGTGACCGCACCAGCAGAATAGTGAGTGCAGCTCTGGAGTATAATACAGGATGTAACTCAGGATCAGTACAGGATCAGTAATGTAATGTATGTACACAGTGACTGCAGCAGCAGATTAGTGAGTGCAGCTCTGGAGTATAATACAGGATGTAACTCAGGATCAGTAATGTAATGTATGTACACAGTGACTGCACCAGCAGAATAGTGAGTGCAGCTCTGGAGTATAATACAGGATGTAACTCAGGATCAGTACAGGATACGTTATATAATTACTAGCTATTGACTATCTCAATATGGAAAGGGCTGGGTAATAGCACATGCAGAAGGTATAATGATAAGGTCATGGTGGCCTTATTGATTGATTGTTGTGTTGGTTTTCGAGAAACGGTTTTAACCCCTGTCAGGATCTGGTTTTCTGATTATATAACTGCTTGGTCTTTCGAGTCGTGCAGCAATGTCTCTGGCAGCTTCTGCTCCACATAATCACCATGTGAATAGGGTTCGGCCATTCAGAACATGATGAGTGGGAGAGAGGCCGCTCTGACTTACAATTAGTTCATTTTTAATTGCTGTCTGATTTATTACTTGCCAAAATCTGTTAACCGCCATCCGAACAATGCATCTGGCAGTATAGTGACAACAGCGCCTCCCATAGAATAAATAAGGAGACAGCGATAAATAAATTACAATATGTGGTCTTTTCGCATTCAGAAAAGACCCTTTAAAAAACCAAAACTGTAACCTCCGGCCATACACTTTGTGCTTTTGTAGTTAGGGGGCATTCAAGAAATGAACCTATGGTAAGTGTGGAAGTGCGTGTGTACATCAGACACCGAACTTCTGGGCCCCAATAAAAACTTATAACGATCCCCACCAAGCAGGTGCCATTATAGTATGTCTTATTAGCTAGTTTTTGGACCCCTCAGAAACTAAAGTTTGGATGCAACTTTTACCTCTACACCCTTATAATCCGCACGGCAATTTCTTGCTTTTTATTATAGCAATTAATTTATTAATTTGAATTGCAATTTCTTGCAATGACCTCTCATGACCCTCATACATCTGACTTACTATTACGTTGGGTTACATTTCCATTCCAAATGATGATTTAGTAATCCAAGCGGGGGATTAAATCAAGATCATAATGCTGTAATCAGAACAAACATTGTGTTGTTTGCTATGAGACACAGAGGATTATTGTATCAGCTTTAATCATTTTTGCTATTTCCTAATTTAGTTCTTCTTTTTCATTTGCCATTATTTTTATTGTTTATACAGTGACACCTCAGAATGGAATATTAATTATTTTACCGGTGATCGCTGTGTTCTGAATTAATGGAACATGAGACCATAAATTTTTGAAAGTACAAAGACAGAGCAGTATAATACATGTAGTGCAGGTAGAAAGAAATAAGGCATATGCATCACAGGTAGAGAATGGTACAGTACATGTAGTGCAGGTAAAGAGCAATACAGCACATGTAGTGCAGGTAGAGAGAAATAAGACATATGGATCACAGGTAGAGAATGGTACAGTACATGTAGTGCAGGTAAAGAGCAATACAGCACACGTAGTGCAGGTAGAGAGAAATAAGACATATGGATCACAGGTAGAGAATGGTACAGTACATGTAGTGCAGGTAAAGAGCAATGCAGCACACGTAGTGCAGGTAGAGAGAAATAAGACATATGGATCACAGGTAGAGAATGGTACAGTACATGTAGTGCAGGTAAAGAGCAATGCAGCACACGTAGTGCAGGTTGAGAGAAATAAGACATATGGATCACAGGTAGAGAATGGTACAGTACATGTAGTGCAAGTAAAGAGCAATACAGCACATGTAGTGCAGGTAGAGAGAAATAAGATATATGCATCGCAGGTAGAGAATGGTACAGTACATGTAGTGAAGGTAAAGAGCAATACAGCACATGTAGTGCAAGTAGAGAGAAATAAGATATATGCATCGCAGGTAGAGAATGGTACAGTACATGTAGTGCAAGTAAAGAGCAATACAGCACATGTAGTGCAAGTAGAGAGAAATAAGATATATGCATCGCAGGTAGAGAATAGTACAGTACATGTAGTGAAGGTAAAGAGCAATACAGCACATGTAGTGCAGGTAGAGAGAAATAAGATATATGCATCACAGGTAGAGAATGGTACAGTACATGTAGTGAAGGTAAAGAGCAATACAGCACAAGTAGTGCAGGTAGAGAGAAATAAGGCATATGCATCACAGGTAGAGAATGGTACAGTACATGTAGTGCAAGTAAAGAGCAATACAGCACATGTAGTGCGGGTAGAGAGAAATAAGATATATGCAACACAGGTAGAGAATGGTACAGTACATGTAGTGAAGGTAAAGAGCAATACAGCACACGTAGTGCAGGTAGAGAGAAATAAGACATATGGATCACAGGTAGAGAATGGTACAGTACATGTAGTGCAAGTAAAGAGCAATACAGCACATGTAGTGCAGGTAGAGAGAAATAAGATATATGCATCGCAGGTAGAGAATGGTACAGTACATGTAGTGAAGGTAAAGAGCAATACAGCACATGTAGTGCAAGTAGAGAGAAATAAGATATATGCATCGCAGGTAGAGAATGGTACAGTACATGTAGTGCAAGTAAAGAGCAATACAGCACATGTAGTGCAAGTAGAGAGAAATAAGATATATGCATCGCAGGTAGAGAATGGTACAGTACATGTAGTGAAGGTAAAGAGCAATACAGCACATGTAGTGCAAGTAGAGAGAAATAAGATATATGCATCGCAGGTAGAGAATGGTACAGTACATGTAGTGCAGGTAAAGAGCAATGCAGCACATGTAGTGCAGGTAGAGAGAAATAAGACATATGGATCACAGGTAGAGAATGGTACAGTACATGTAGTGCAGGTAAAGAGCAATGCAGCACACGTAGTGCAGGTAGAGAGAAATAAGACATATGGATCACAGGTAGAGAATGGTACAGTACATGTAGTGCAAGTAAAGAGCAATACAGTACATGTAGTGCAGGTAGAGAGAAATAAGATATATGCATCGCAGGTAGAGAATGGTACAGTACATGTAGTGAAGGTAAAGAGCAATACAGCACATGTAGTGCAAGTAGAGAGAAATAAGATATATGCATCGCAGGTAGAGAATGGTACAGTACATGTAGTGCAAGTAAAGAGCAATACAGCACATGTAGTGCAAGTAGAGAGAAATAAGATATATGCATCGCAGGTAGAGAATAGTACAGTACATGTAGTGAAGGTAAAGAGCAATACAGCACATGTAGTGCAGGTTGAGAGAAATAAGATATATGCATCACAGGTAGAGAATGGTACAGTACATGTAGTGCAAGTGACGCGCCCCCTGGGACATATTCCTTTTTGAGGGGAATACCCGGCACCGGATCAGATGGGGGGGGGGTTGTAGTCTCCGAGCGGCTGTGACCCGGTCCCGTGCCCAGGGCGTCAAGCTCAGTGTGATGTGGCAGTTCTACAGATGTTACTAAAGTTCTTTTGTGTCGACTACGCCACCCGTTGTGATGCGGTCACTGTGGCCGCCGCTGCAGCAGGGTCCGCTGAGGCTGATGGTGGGTGCGCAGCTTGATGAGATAACCCCCAACGGGAGGGGTATAGCCTCAGGGGGGACAGGTGCAGAGGATGGGGGTTGTGGTGGTGCAGTGCAGACGGCAATGAAGACAGAGTCGGGTAGTGCAGTTAAGGGTGTTTACTTACTGCAGATGTTGTACTGGTCACTCCAGCTGCTAGTGACCACCCGAGCCGTGCTGCGTCCACCAGGTCCTGGATCCAGCCAACCCCCAAACAAGTCCGGAGCGTGGCCCTGAGCTCTCCCTCTGTCCTTTCTTCAGCCGTCCCCACCAGTGATCCACCTAGGTCCAGCTCCCTCGGGCCTTCTGTTGGGACACCCTTGGCCCTGGGTTCCCTGACCCTTCATGTGGTGTGCCTTCGGGGTGGATGTGATGGGTGACCGTGGCAGACGCTGCCCACGGTCTCCGGTCTCTGGCTGGGGTGTGCTTTCTGCCCCCACCAGTTTGGGTTCCGGTACCCTTCTGCTGACTCCTCACCCGGTGCTCTAATTTGGGTTCTTGGGTCCCTTCAGTCTTCCCCCTCTGGGTCTTTCTCTGCTCCACTCTCTCTCCAGGGCTGCTGTTTCCTTCTCTCTGCTGATTTGTTCTCTGCATCAGACAGGCTCCTCTCCAACTGACTTGTTCTCTACAACTGACCCTGATTCTAGTTGGTGCCCACCTTATATATCCCTCTATGTGTGAGCTCAGGTGACCAGCACCCAATGAGCTCCTATCACTACCCAGACTGCTCCCCCTATCTGCCCCTACACTACATGGGATGTACCACCCCCCTCCCACTCCAGCCAGGAACAGACTCGGTCGTACCTGCACATTTCTAAGTGGGAGTACCGTCGGCCTGTTCCTCGGAAATGGGATGTGTGTAGTGCATGCAGCTGACTGAGCTCAGTTCCACACTCCATCCTTACCCGGGAGTGGAATATCACACCTCTGGGTTGAGGTGCAATACTCCTGTAGCAGCCGAATCCTCAGGGTGCTACATTCCCCCCTGGTAAATCACAGCACGTCCTCGGGCTGTAAAGACAAAAACACCAAAACATACAAAAATTTTTTTTTTTCATATAAACATAATAAAACATATAAAACATCATATAAAACTTTTCATATAAACATTCTCGTAGTCGTTTCTTGTTTCAGGTTCCTCCTCCGGACACTGTGCAACGTGTGTCCGGGAAAAGTACGACAGTCTCTTAGAAAAACTGGTTTTCTATAAAACCGGTAGGGGGCGCTTTAGGACGCGCAACTATTTACAGGGGAAAGTTGGCCGCTCTCAGTCCTCGGCCAGGTAGAGGGAAGGGAATGGCTGCTCACAGTCCTCAGCCTGTAGGATGAAGGGGTTAACGGGTAAACAGTTCACTGGTCCCAACGGGGACTATTTTAGCAGCAACAGTTTCAGTTTCTTTATACCCCCATTGGGTAACTTATTTACAGCACCTGCTCTGCCGCACTCAACGGCGTCTTCCTCCTGCTCTTTGAACTTCAGACCCGTCCGGGTCCTCTTGCTCCTCCTCCTCGTACCGCAACTCCTCCTCCGTCAGGCGGTGCACGTGGAGGGCATAAGGTCCTTTGGCACACTTGTGCCGGGTAAAGGTGACCTCGTCTCCGACGTAGAGGTCACGGCCTTTGTGACCTTCCGGCAGGTGGGACTCGACGTCTCTGCGCGTGACAAAGACGTCGCCGAGGGTGTTGTTGTCTCTGATAAAGCCCCACCCGTGCTGCTGGTTAAACTTGATTACAGTCCCGGTGGTACGGGGACTGTGCGCTGCACGGGGGTCCCTCCTGGTCCGGCTCTTTTGCTCGGCGCTCCTTATTTGGGCCTGTTGTTCCCGGACCCGCCTCTCTCTCCGCTCCCTCGCGAACTCTTCGAGCTGCTGTCGGCAACACTCAGCGCGCTCTGCTGCAGCTGCCCTAGTTTCCTGAGTGAACCCCATTAGATCTTCTCCGGTGGGGTCCCACTCAAACTGTGCTTCCGCTAGCGGGGGCGAGATCCGTGCCACGGGCTTCGGAGCCGGAATCAGGGGTTCATCCAGGGGTCTTAGTTTCTGCTGCCGTTCCAGCTCATGGTATCCTTCGGGCCAGATGAAGGGCCGCCCGTCCGGCCATGTGAGCTGGCTGAAGAGGTCCTCCCCCAGGTGTGGCACCCTTGGTATTGCGGGCGCGGGCGCGGTGGTGGTGGCGCCCGGGTTGCCCAGGCCTTGCGGCCAGGCCTGGGGCACCTGGAAGGTGAAGGGCACCGTTAGGACGGCGGCGCCCTGGGCTACCTGGCCTTGCGGCCAGGCCGGAGGCTCCGCGGAGGTAGGGGGCGCTGTTGGTGATGCGGCGCCCGGGGGTACTAGGCCTTGCGACCAGGCTGGTGGTATTTCCTGCTTTGTCACGCTCCGGGTCGAGGCGCGTGACGTCACAGGGGTCGCTGCGGCGGCTTCCGGTCGGGGCCTAGTCCATAGCGGTGACATGGCGGCTACGGGCACAGCAGGGGGACTTTCGGGCTCTGCGACGGGGAGCTGGGGCAGGTGGGCGGTTTCTCGGCTTGGGGTATAGGCGTCCCCTTTACCTGCCTCCATGCGTTCGGCTCCCTTCTCGGCGCCGTCTCCGGCTTTGGGTCCTCCCGCGCCATCCTCAGAGGCGGTCTGCTTCCTCTTCCAGGGTAGCGTGCTCCGTTGACTGGTCTCTGCTTGCTGAGCCATCTCCCGGCTCCACTCCGCCAGTATCTCACGCTGTACCCGGGCCATCCTCCGTGCGAGGCCCTCCAAGGCAGTTTGTGCACACTCCCGGTCTCGGGGGAGCTGCGCTAAGATCTCCGCTAGACCTAGCGGGGTTGTGGACTCTAGCAGGCTCCTGACCATTGGGTCGGTGCTGCTCTGCTCTGCTTCCGGCAGGCTCCTGGCCAGCGGGCCGGTGCTGCTCTGCCCTCCTTCCTCGGTCTCTAGCAGACTCCTGGCCAGCGGGCCGGTGCTGTTCTGCTTTCTCTCCATCTCCGGGTGAGCTCCTCCGCTACTCCTCGTTAGACCTCTTGCCTCCGGGTGCGCTCGCTCTAGACTGCTCCAAGCGACACCCATCTTTTCTCTTCTCTTTCGTCTCCTCCCACTTCGAGGGCGGTCCCGGGGCCACTTGGTGACTGTCAGCTCCAGGGGCTGTTCTTTCACGCTGACAGACACCTCTAGCATCACAGTCTCTGTTGGTGGGGGCGGTTTCCACTTTTGGCGCCATTTTCGGTCCTGGCCCACGATGGGAGGTGGCCTCTCGCCACCCTCTGGCACGCCCATAATGGCGTCCGCTCTTCCAAGGCGGGAAACCTTTGGAAATGGCGGGAATCGCTTCCCAGT
The DNA here is from genome assembly GCF_046119375.1 of Phyllobates terribilis. Lineage (NCBI taxonomy): Eukaryota > Metazoa > Chordata > Amphibia > Anura > Dendrobatidae > Phyllobates > Phyllobates terribilis. Next base: position 941,284,291 of record NW_027362762.1, read on the forward strand.
GGCGGGAAACTCTGCAGATGGCGGGAAAACGCTGTTAATGGCGGACAACCGGCTGGAATCGACTGGTGATGGGGTCCGATGGCGGGGACCCTCCGGAACCGGCAGGAGACTTCTTTTTGAGGTAAACTCATTCTTTTCTTCAGGCACGCAGTACCCGGTTGTTGCGGGCACGTAATCCTGCCGACTACGCCAAAGTTGACGCGCCCCCTGGGACATATTCCTTTTTGAGGGGAATACCCGGCACCGGATCAGATGGGGGGGGGTTGTAGTCTCCGAGCGGCTGTGACCCGGTCCCGTGCCCAGGGCGTCAAGCTCAGTGTGATGTGGCAGTTCTACAGATGTTACTAAAGTTCTTTTGTGTCGACTACGCCACCCGTTGTGATGCGGTCACTGTGGCCGCCGCTGCAGCAGGGTCCGCTGAGGCTGATGGTGGGTGCGCAGCTTGATGAGATAACCCCCAACGGGAGGGGTATAGCCTCAGGGGGGACAGGTGCAGAGGATGGGGGTTGTGGTGGTGCAGTGCAGACGGCAATGAAGACAGAGTCGGGTAGTGCAGTTAAGGGTGTTTACTTACTGCAGATGTTGTACTGGTCACTCCAGCTGCTAGTGACCACCCGAGCCGTGCTGCGTCCACCAGGTCCTGGATCCAGCCAACCCCCAAACAAGTCCGGAGCGTGGCCCTGAGCTCTCCCTCTGTCCTTTCTTCAGCCGTCCCCACCAGTGATCCACCTAGGTCCAGCTCCCTCGGGCCTTCTGTTGGGACACCCTTGGCCCTGGGTTCCCTGACCCTTCATGTGGTGTGCCTTCGGGGTGGATGTGATGGGTGACCGTGGCAGACGCTGCCCACGGTCTCCGGTCTCTGGCTGGGGTGTGCTTTCTGCCCCCCCCAGTTTGGGTTCCGGTACCCTTCTGCTGACTCCTCACCCGGTGCTCTAATTTGGGTTCTTGGGTCCCTTCAGTCTTCCCCCTCTGGGTCTTTCTCTGCTCCACTCTCTCTCCAGGGCTGCTGTTTCCTTCTCTCTGCTGATTTGTTCTCTGCATCAGACAGGCTCCTCTCCAACTGACTTGTTCTCTACAACTGACCCTGATTCTAGTTGGTGCCCACCTTATATATCCCTCTATGTGTGAGCTCAGGTGACCAGCACCCAATGAGCTCCTATCACTACCCAGACTGCTCCCCCTATCTGCCCCTACACTACATGGGATGTACCACCCCCCTCCCACTCCAGCCAGGAACAGACTCGGTCGTACCTGCACATTTCTAAGTGGGAGTACCGTCGGCCTGTTCCTCGGAAATGGGATGTGTGTAGTGCATGCAGCTGACTGAGCTCAGTTCCACACTCCATCCTTACCCGGGAGTGGAATATCACACCTCTGGGTTGAGGTGCAATACTCCTGTAGCAGCCGAATCCTCAGGGTGCTACACAAGTAAAGAGCAATACAGCACATGTAGTGCGGGTAGAGAGAAATAAGATATATGCATCACAGGTAGAGAATGGTACAGTACATGTAGTGAAGGTAAAGAGCAATACAGCACATGTAGTGCAGGTAGAGAGAAATAAGGCATATGCATCACAGGTAGAGAATGGTACAGTACATGTAGTGCAAGTAAAGAGCAATACAGCACATGTAGTGCAGGTAGAGAGAAATAAGATATATGCATCACAGGTAGAGAATGGTACAATACATGTAGTGCAAGTAAAGAGCAATGCAGCACATGTAGTGCAGGTAGAGAGAAATAAGGCATATGCATCACAGGTAGAGAATGGTGCAGTACATGTAGTGCAAATAAAGAGCAATACAGCACATGTAGTGCAGGTAGAGAGAAATAAGATATATGCATCACAGGTAGAGAATGGTACAGTACATGTAGTGAAGGTAAAGAGCAATACAGCACATGTAGTGCAGGTAGAGAGAAATAAGGCATATGCATCACAGGTAGAGAATGGTACAGTACATGTAGTGCAAGTAAAGAGCAATACAGCACATGTAGTGCAGGTAGAGAAAAATAAGGTATATGCATCTCAGGTAGAGAGCGTTACAGTACATGTAGAACAGATAGAGAGATAATGTCCAAAGTAGATCAGAAAAGCGGCACCTTTGCTTTCGTAATCATGCTCAGTAGTGCAGGAATAAGCACCTATCCCATATGAACCGGGTGCATTAACTTCTATAAAAATGTGCAAGTTCATCTAAAGTATCAAAAAAAGATAGAAGGCACTCACCGGTTCTTGTAAAAACTAGAGAGCAATACAGTACATATAATACAGATAGAGTAGTATAGTACATGTAGAACAGTTAGAGAGTGTTACAGTACATGTAGTACAGGTAGAGAGATCTACAGTACATGTAGTACAGTTAGAGAGTGTTAAAGTACATGTAATACAGATAGAGCAGTACAGTACATGTAGAACAGTTAGAGAGTGTTACAGTACATGTAGTACAGGTAGAGAGATCTACAGTACATGTAGTACAGTTAGAGAGTGTTAAAGTACATGTAATACAGATATAGCAGTACAGTACATGTAGTACAAGTAGAGAGTGTTACAGTACATGTAGTACAGTTAGAGAGCGTTACAGTACATGTAATACAGATAGAGCAGTACAGTACATGTGGTACAGGTAGAGAGCGCTACAGTATATGTAATACAGATAGAGCAGTACAGTACATGTAGTACAGGTAGAGAGCAGTACAGTACATGTAGTACAGGTAGAGTGGTTACAGTACATGTAATACAGATAAAGCAGTACAGTACATCTAGTACAGGTAGAGAACGCTACAGTACATATAGTACAGGTAGAGAGTGCTACAGTGCATGTAGTACAGGTAGAGAGCAGTACAGCACATGTAGTACAGGTAGAGAGCACTACAGTACATATAGTACAGAGAGAGCAGTACAGTGCATGTAGTACAGGTAGAGAGCAGTACAGTACATTTAATACAGGTAGAGAGCAGTACAGTACATTTAGTACAGGTAGAGAGCAATACAGTACATGTAGTATAGGTAGAGAGCAGTATAGTACAAGTAGTACAGGTCGAGAGCGCTACAGTACATGTAGTACAGATAGAGCAGTACAGTACATGCAGTACAGGTAGAGAGCAGTACATGTAGTATAGGTCGAGAGCAGTACAGTACATGTAGTACAGGGAGAGAGCAGTACAGTACATGTAGTACAGGTAGAGAGCAGTACAGTACATGTAATACTGATAGAGCAGTACAGTACATCTAGTACAGGTAGATAGCAGTATAGTACATGTAGTACAGGTAGAGAGCAGTACAGTACATGTAGTACAGGTCGAGAGCGCTACAGTACATGTAGTACAGAGAGAGCAGTACAGTACATGTAGTACAGGGTACAGGTAGAGAGCAGTATAGTACATGTAGTACAGGTCGAGAGCGCTATAGTACATGTAGTACAGATAGAGCAGTAAAGTACATGTAGTACACGTAGAGAGTGCTACAGTACATATAGTACAGATAGAATGTATGGTACTTGTAGTTTTAGGGTATGTACAAATAACGTCCTTTCCCGACAATTTCTGATGCAGAAACCGCCGGAAACACCTCTCGTGCCTGTGTGCACGAATTCTATCAAACAACATTCAAGAGACTGCCCATGTGCAGGTCTACGGAAAAATGTCATCGCTGTGTCGCATGTGGACCCGACATGTTCATTCTTCGGATCATTTGCTTGTAAGCCGCCACTTCTCTGTAATGACAGCGCCAGCGGCAGAGCTTTTCCACTCACTGCTCTTATGTTCCCTAATATTCATCTGCACCTATCGATACTGCATAAGGCTCTGTGCACACATCTAGTATCTGCAGCAGATTTTTACTACTGCAAAAATTACAGTGCTGGAAGGTAAAACGCAGCGTCGAATATACACATTTTTTGCTTCATTTTTGCCGTGTTTTTGTGCGCTTTTTTAATGCGTTTTTTACTTGCGTTTTTTTTTTTTTTTACCGTTCATTTGACTGGGTGAAAAACGCTGCAGAAACAGTGAAAGAACTGACACGCTGCAGGTAATGTTTTGTAGGTTCAAATCTGCGGGGAAAAATAAGCAGCGTGTGCATGAGACTTCAGAAATGTCATTTACTTTGCTGCTGCTGTAAAGTGCTGTTGTTGTTTTTTCAATGGAAAAAAAGCGACAAAATTGCAACATAAGAACGAGCTGTTAAAAAAATAATAATAATAATTCCCACAGCTGTGATGAAATCATACATGTTGATGTAGCAGAGCTGAATTTGTATGTGTTTTTTCATCTTTAGTGTTGGACAGAGATGAAATAGAGTAGTAGAAAACCACAGCTGTGCGCAGCCGCTAGTCTCCAGCGTCGGGAGCTGAGCCGGAAACAAATCCACAGTAATGGGAGGAGAAGGCGACCGGGCGGCAGTACGTCTCCTCTGCACCAAAAGCCTCAGCTTCTATTTTACTCAACTTATTTATTTAACTCGCTTATATGGCTCCATCATATTCCACAGCGCTGTACAGATTACATCACTGTCCCATTGGGAATCACTAGAATTCCCTATCAGAATGTCTTTGGAATGTGGGAGGAAACCAGAGAATCTAGAGCAAATCCAGAGAACATACAAACTCCTTGCAGATGTTGTCCTTGGTGGGATTTTTTCACCCAGGACCCCAGTACTGGAAGGCTATAGTGCTAACCACTGAGCCACCATACAGTGCTAACCACTGAGCCACGATATGATGCTCAGGGACATGTATGGCACCATATAGCACTTTTTTGGTAGCAGAACACTGGGCTGATACATTGTATCCCATGGGGTGTGACCAGGGCTTTGTTAGAAGTTTTCTTTTAGTTTATATGAGATATTTTTACTTTAAATATTTTTGTAAACTCTGAATTGTTTTTCCTTCCTCGTTAGGGACAAAGCGGAAACGTCTTTCTTCATGACCTACCATCAAAGTAAAATTCTCACTCCAAAGCCTGACAGATTTGTCCTTTGATTTACACCCTTGAGGATTATCAGGTAGGAAATGAATTGTCTCTAGTAAGGCTGTTGTTTCCTTTCAGATACAGTATGGAAAATGTATTTCAGGTACCATTAGGCTATGTTCCCACTGTGAGTTTTTGATGTTGCAGATTTAAAAAAAAAAAAAGCAAATAACCTGTTTTTCTTAACCCCTTCATGACGTGTGACGTAAACCAGACAATCACAGCCTCAAGTCCCCTGAATACAGTAAAAAGTGGAAAAAAAAAGTTTTTAAAATCATGAAAGAAATTAAAAACAGACAAAAAGTTCTAATCACCCCCCTATTGCCCATAGAAAATAAGACAAAACAATACACAAATTTGCTATAGTAAAAGTTCAATCTATCAAAATCTAAAATGCAATAAAATGCAATGAGAAGTGATCAAAACATTGTACCTACCCCAAAATGGTATCAGTAAAAAACGACGTCAACTTAAGGCAAATTTTAGAATTTTTTTCACCACTTAAATAGAAAAAAAAAACTATACATGTTTGGTAACTGCATAATCATACTGACCTGGAGAATCACATTGCTAGTCAGTTTTACCATATAGTGAACATAGAAAATTAAAACGACCAATTGTGGAATTGCACTTTTTTTCCCACTTTCCAGTGCATCACATGATAGCATGAATGGTGTCATTCAAAAGTACAACTCGTCCCACAAGAAAACAAGCCCTCAAATGGCTACAGGAATGGAAAAATAAGAAAAGTTATTGCTCTCAGAAGAAGGGAAGGTAAAAATGAAAATGAAAAAAATTAAAAATTGCCATATCATGAAGTGGTTAATAGGGGCAGAAATGTTGCAGAAAATTTGCAACATCAAAAACTCACCCAAAACCTGTAAATTCATCTATTCCTTCTTTGGTATATATACAGAGTGTGTATATTTTATATATATGTGTGTATGTACTTCTGGTAATTCAGGGGGTGAAGCCTGCTACCCTATCTGCTTTTTATCACTTTAAGGCTATGTTTTTTTATGTGTTTTTTATGCAAATTTTCAGCTGTGTTTTACAGTGCCAGCAAAGTCTATGAGATTTCAGAAATCTTACGCACACACATTGGTTTTTGTATCATCAGTATTTTGTGCTTTGCATGTTTTTTTTGCACAATAGAGCATGTCACTTCTTTCAGCCTTTTTTCTGTGTTTTTCACCCATTGAAAGTAACGGGTGGTGAAAAAAATGCAGAAAACGCCTAGTCTGAACATAGCTATCAGGTTTTGCTGTGTTTTTAGTGTAAAAAAACAAGTAGAGCAGTATGTGAAACTCATTTATTTTTGTGATTTTATCATCTTGTCTTTGTCACCTGAGATGGCAGTTTGGATTAGAACAGTTTAATTAAATTAGTGATGTGTAAAATTAAAACATTAGCTGAACTAGGTGTGAGATTGAACAATACCTGTGGCCAACGGAGGTGTGAAATTGAGCAATCTCTGGGCAACTGAATGGCAGACCATAGCGTGAAAATAAATAGTATCATACAAACTAAATGCACTGCCAATGTCTTTGGTAAACTATTCCTGAATAATTCACCTCTCCCCACTGTTATATTTGTAACTCTGGTTAATATGGTTTCACATATGTCTTGCATTGGTGACCTGTGTTCATGCTTCTGTGGTGGAAGAAAAGCTGAACTTTGGGATCCTGAAAAATGCAGCAAAAATGCAGCAAAAACGCACCAAAACCTGCGTTTTTGACGCAGCTTCTTTCCTGCCAAGAGATCAGGTTTTGCTGCAGAAAAAAAAGCTGAAAAAACGCTTAGTGTGAACATAGCCTAATGCCTACATGTATGTTATTTATTTTTCTTCCCCCACAAAATTAAAATGCTAGCATATATTATCCAGACCCCAAAATGTTAAATGTAAAAACTAGTCGTTCTGCAGAAAAAAAACAACAGAGTTTATAAAGATTAAAAAAAAAAAAGTTATTCTCTTTCCGGAAATGTTAGGATGTAAAATGTAAACAATGTGTGCGGTTCTGTGAGACGGGGAAATGTCACGGAGCCTTGGAAAGGGATTGGTAAGAATTAGGAAAAAAATAAGCTTTTTTTCCAGAAACAGCGCCACTGTTGTCTAAAGGCTGTGTCTAGTATTACAACATTCACTTGAATGAGAGGCAAGCTGCAATACCGGGACCCAGCTAATAGACCGGAGTGGTGCTACTTCTGAAATAATAATTTTTTTGTCGGGTTGGGGCCAGCTCTCTGGGGGCATGTGGCCACATTTACAGCATTGTTGGAGCGCCTTTCCCTGTATACTATAGTAATCCAAGTGGGTAAAGAAGACATAGGGTTTTACAACTATGAGAGAAAGAGCAAGAAGGGGGTAATATACTGCTAGGTCAGTGGCTGGATGACTACTAGTTGAAGGTGTTGCACTATGGCCACCAAAGTGAATCCTGTTTTTGGTCAAAGCAGCAAGAGCAGCTCTGAAGCACAAACTGCAATTGTAATAATTGATATTGTGCATAATGAAGCTGTAGAAAGCAACACTGATGTCTCTACTTATTTAATGCAATCACACACTCATTATTTGCACAAGTTAAAGGCAAATGGATGTATTAGTGCCCATCTCCATACACTGTAAAGTGGCTGCCCCCAGATGCTGCAGCTCAGCTCCTATTCACATAAATAGGAGCTGATCCGCAGTACCTGGCAGTGGCCATGACACAGTGTGCAGAGCCGTTGTGTACAGTGTTAAATCCAGCCGAGCTAATAACAGCTGATCAGTCAATGTCCCATCAATCTTATACTGGTGACTAATCCTAAGGGGATAGTGAGTGGCAGGCGATGTGAGGGGGTGCAGGTTGGAGGCAGTGGGTGTCGGGCTCTCTGAGGGGGTGCAGGATGGAGAAAGTGGGCGGCGGGTGCTCTGAGGGAGTATGGGATCGAGACAGTGGGTGTCGGGCTCTGTGAAGGGGTACAGGATGGAGACAGTGGGTGTTGGGCTCTCTGAGGGGGTGCAGGATGGAGATGACTCGCCCCCTGGGCCGTGGGGCACTCGGAACCGGGCTTCAGTGCAATGTTGGGGGTAGTAGTGGCAACCCGATCCCATGGCTCAGGGTGGTCAGACCAAATGCCGTGGCAGTCTATTTGTAGGGTTTTGAATGTCCGACTACGCCACCCGTAGATTGTGGTCAGGGATGACCGCCGCTGCAAGGCAGACCGCTGAGGCTGGTGTTGGTATGCCGCACAGGGATAGGATAACTCCCCACGGGAAGAGTGTAGCCTCAGGGCAGTGTAATAGGATGCTGGGGGTGATGGTGCAGGCCGCAATAATAAGGGTTCAGAGTCTGATTCAAACAGTCCAGGGTCTTTATTGTAGGTAGTACTAATGACCCAACAGGAGTGCAGGGTAGGAATGGGCCTGGGTGTCTGAGAGCATTCGGGCGAGCCCCACTGGTCAGGGTGAGTGGGTAGGCCTACCGTTCTCTCTCTGCCCTTACTGACTATCCCCCTTTTCGTGGTGTGATAGCCCACGTCCCTGAGCTTGCCGTGTACTACTTGCGACTCGGGCCTTAGGTACCTGTTGCTCTTCCGTGCTGTACTGGTCCCTCTGTGTGGCGGAGCCTCCAGGCTTCTTAGGCCAAGGGACCTGAAATCCCTCGCGGGTTGGTTATCTGCTGCCGGGCTTGCAACCCTGACAGCCTCGGACCCCAGTGTCCGGTTGTGTAGTTCTCTCTCAGCCAGGACCGGCTCTCGTCGCCTTTGTCCCTGGCTTGCTGTTCCTCCTCTGCCTCCTGGACTCCTCAGCTGCTGCTGACCTGTCCCTTTCCTCTGGGAACCCTTCTGGATGCTTCAGAAGTGGGTCCTGGTCTCTCTAACCCTGCCCTCAGTTCCAGCTTTTATAGGGGCAGCCTGCTCCCCCTACTGGCCTGGGACAGGAGGTGCTGCATGCTAATGGTCCCTGACCAGGGAACCTCCCTCCTGCTCTCAGACACAGCCTTTGATATTTGTGGCATCCAGGTCTGGGGTGACACATTCCCCCCTAGTAAAATTTAGTACTCCGGGACTAAACAGGAAACACAAATGCAAGGTATAAATGCATGACCATAAACACAACAGGGAAGGAAATAACAAACAACACCACATATTGAGTTCTTTAGGTCACAGTGTGGTCTGTGACCGGGTGTCCATATCACCAACAAAAGAAGAGGATCACAGTATGATCCATGACCGGGTGTCCATTTCACCCAATAAGCCGAAGTTTTTGAGCGATGTGGGGACCTGTCTCCATAAACCCCAAGTTCCTGGCCTTGGGCGTGGCGACAAGGCTGAGCTACCTACTTTGGACCACAAGGGGGCCACGCCGGACAGGTTTTTCTTCCGTGGTCATCTGCACAAGGGGGCACCAGGTGCAACTATCTACATGGTAGCTCCGGTTATTCACCGTCCTTAACCTGTCTACCGTCCTTAACCTGTCTGTCCATTGCATCTAGGAAACTGGAGAAACGCTATTAATAACCAGGGTACAAACATAACACATTAAATATATACATTATACATTTAGATCTTCCAGCGAGCTGGTACTTGACCCTTAGTGCTCCGGGTTGACCTCCGTAACCCACTCTCTGGTGGTGGTCTAACCTGGCTTTCCCCACTAGTATTAAGGGTACAGCTACTAGCTGGGTTCACAGGCAGGGCCGGCAGCTGTCTGTGGGTCCTTTGGCTTACCGCAGGCATGGCAGGCTCACTGTCAGCAGAGGGTTGACTCTCCTGGGCAGCTGGCATGGGTTCTTCTGCCTCCGGGGCTGCTTGTTCTTCTTGTTCTTCTGTAGGCTCCTGCTGGGTAGGCTGAAGGAAGTGTAGGACGGGTACCACTATCGCGGCATTTATTCGAGTCCAGGTCCGGGGGAACTCTCCGAGAACGGTGCTGATCATTTCTTCCCTGTCCTCTGCGGGTTCAAGGTCTTCTTGATCTTCACTTGGACTCTGTAGTTGCTCGGGGCACCGTTTTAGGTGGTCTATGGAGACGGTGCTAGTGGTTTCTCCTCCATCCTTGGTAATCACACATACCTTCGGGTTGTTGTGGTCGGACTGCAGTACTGTGTATGGGTCTCTCTCCCACTGGTCGCCCAGCTGCTGAAGCCTTCTCTTCCGCTTCAGGACCTGCTCACCAGGTTCCAGGGGACCAGCAGGGGCGTGTTGGTTGAAGAGCCTCTCTTGCTTTTTTCTCGCTTGAGCCAGACTCCTCTCCACACTCTCCTGTACCTTCTTGTACTGGAGCCCCCGTTCCGTATCCCAGTCCGCATCTGGCGAGGTGTCCTCGGGTGTCAGGACTCCCATTTCCAGGTCGATCGGCAGCTTACCTGGTCTTGCTCGCATCAGGTAAGCCGGGGTGCAATTTGTAGCATTCACCGGGATATGATTGTACAAGTCGATCAAGTCTGGCAGCTTCTCCGGCCACAGGCTGCGTTCTTCCAGGGGCAACATCTTGAGGAGATCAATGACGATATTATTCATTTTCTCACACAGCCCGTTGGTTTGCGGGTGGTAAGGCGTTGTCCGAATCTTCCTACAGCCGTAGAGGTTGCAGAACTCCTGGAATACTTCAGCCCCAAACGCTGGACCTTGATCTGTCAAGACCTGTTCCGGATACCCGTGTGGACGGCAGAAGTGTTGCTGGAAGGCTCTGGCCGCTGTTTGGGCTGTCAGGTCTTTAACAGGAACCACCACCAGGAACCGGGAATAATGGTCCACAATTGTCAGGGCATAGACGTAGCCGGACCGGCTTGGAGCTAACTTCACATGGTCCAGAGCTACCAACTCAAGAGGCTGCCTGGTGACGATGGGCCTCAAGGGTGTCTTCTGGCTGGTACGGTCCTTCCTTCTGAGGTGGCATGGGCCGCAGTCCCTGCTCCACTTCTCTATGGCCCCTCTCATACCGACCCAGTAGAACCGTTCTCTCAGTAGGATCTCCAGTTTCTTCCACCCGAAGTGTCCCGCTCTGTCATGGTAGACCTCCAGGACCATTGCTGCATCTCGCCTTGGGACCACTATCTGCCAGGTCAGCTCGTGCGTCCGGTGGTTGACAAGCCTTCTGCACAGCTTACCCTCGTAGAGGAATAGCCTGCTTTTCTCCTTCCATATCTGCTTGGCTTCCTCTGGAGTGTCCGGGCCAGGGCTAGCGTCTGCCTGGGTTAACATGTCTTTCACCAGGCGAACTGCAGGGTCATTATCTTGCATTTCAGCCCAGCCGTGGTGGGGTAAGGGGTTGAACATGACGGTGGTCAGGTCTTTGTCTCTTACCCGGTGAGAATACTGAGTGGCCCCATACTGGTGGAACGCAGGGAGCTCTACTTCCTCCAGCTCTTCCGAGTCTTCTTCTCCTTCAGGTAGGTGGGGCATTCTCGACAGGGCGTCTGCGTTGGCGTTGGTTCTGCCTGCCCGGTATTTGATTGTGAAGTCATAATTGGATAGCCAGGCCACCCACCGCTGTTCTAGGGCACCTAGTCTTGCATTGTCCAGGTGTGTCAGCGGGTTGTTGTCCGTGTACACAGTGAACTTTGCGGAGGCCAGGTAATGCTTAAACCGTTCTGTGACGGCCCACACCACTGCCAAGAATTCTAGCTTGAAGGAGCTGTAATTCTCCGGGTTTCTTTCAGTGGGCCTCAGCTTCCGGCTGGCGTATGCAATCACCCTTTCTCTGCCCTGTTGGTTCTGTGACAGTACGGCTCCTAGCCCCACATTACTGGCGTCTGTGTGGAGGATAAAAGGCTGGCCATAATCGGGGTAGGCCAAGATCTCATCTCCCGTGAGGGCCATCTTCAACTGGCGGAAGGACTCCTCTTCCGGCTTGTCCCACTTGAAGGGTGGCTTGTGACTTCTGGATTTAGACTGGCCTATCAGGAGGTCCTGCATTGGAGCTGCCATCTTTGTGAACCCGGGGATGAACCTTCGGTAGTAGCCTACCAACCCAAGGAATTGCCTCACTTCTTTGATGTTAGAGGGGCTTGGCCAGCTCTTGATGGCTGTAACTTTGTCGGGGTCGGGGGCTACTCCCTCAGCACTCACCACGTGCCCTAGGTACTGCACCTTTGGTTTTAACAGGTGACACTTTGAGGGTTTCACCTTCAGGCCATAGCCAGACAGGGCTTCGAACACCTCGGCCAGGTGCTTTAGATGGTCCTCGTAAGTCTTCGAATAGACAATCACGTCGTCCAGGTAAAGTAGGACCGTCTCAAAGTTTCGGTGCCCTAGACCGCATTCCATCAGCCTTTGAAAGGTCCCTGGTGCGTTGCACAGCCCGAAGGGCATACAGTTGAATTCGCTCAATCCCATCGGGGTGGTGAAGGCGGTCTTCTCCTTGTCAGCCTCTGCCACAGGAACCTGCCAGTACCCGCTAGTAAGGTCCAAAGTAGAGAAGAAGTTAGCTGATTTTAGGGCTGCTAAAGACTCCTCTATCCTAGATAACGAGTACGCGTCTTTATGGGTGATACGATTGACCTTTCTATAGTCCACACACATTCTCATGGTGCCGTCTTTCTTTTTTACCAAAACTAAGGGAGCTGCCCAGGGGCTACAGCTATCTCTAATGACCCCAGCTTCTTTCATTTCTCTCAGCATGCCCTTTGCGTTCTGATAATGTGCAGGGGGTACAGGTCTGTGTCTCTCTTTTATTGGTGGGTGGCTCCCCGTGGGGATGTGGTGTTCTATCCCTTTTACTCTGCCGAAGTCTAGCGGGTGCTTACTAAAGATTCTCTCGTACTCCTGAACCACCCGGTAGACTCCTTGTTTTTGGTGCAGGGGAGTAGAGTCAGCACCCACATGGAGTTTCTGGCACCAGTCCTCCTTGTGTTTCTGGGAGCCATTATCCTCCACCGGGGGAGATGGAGGCAAGAGTTCCACGACCCTGATAGCATTGTGTTCGACGGCAAACAATTTGGCTAGTGTAGCGTACCGGGCAAGTGTACTTCCCTTTCCCCGATGTTTAAGATCCGGACAGGCACCCTTCCATGGCGGACATCAACCACCCCCCGGGCTGTCAAAATGGTGGGCCTGCTGTCTGAGTACACGGGTTCTACCATGGCTTGGTAGTCTCTCCCTCTTAACCCGATTGCAGTCCGACACCAGATCATCATTTCACTTTTGGGAGGCATGGCAATGGGGAACGGATCGCTCATCCTCACGCTATCGATCTCACCACCAGACAGTTCTACCTGTTGCCGTCTCATCAGGGCTCTTATCTCTTTCTGGAGGACCCTCTGTTGGCTGGAGCTCGCATTCATCGCCACCTGCTGCAAAATCACAATTACTTCTGAAAGACAGTTTTCAATCACATTAGTACCCAAGGTTATTTTAGGGTGACTTTCACGACGGTCAATGTCCACAATGATCACTCCCTGTACCGGCAGTTCAACCTTACCAATCTTGATGGTCATCTCTCTGAACCCCACCTGCGGCATGGGTTGGCCATTGCTGGCAATGATGCTTAAGTCATCATCTGGATAGCTGGTTATATCCGCGTCACTCCAGTACCACTTGAAAAGTACGTAGGGGATAGTAGTCACTTGAGACCCGGTGTCCAGCAGTGCACTCATGGGGATACCGTCCAGCACCACGGGGAGAACCGGGCGTCCTCCCACGTACTTATCGCGCCAGTTAGACGGGCCTGGTGACCTTATGCCTGGGGGTTGGCCCTCTGCCCCAGGTCGGACCCATTTAAAGTACAGTACCTTGCTATGTGTCCTGGCTGGCTGCAACGGCGGCAGATCGTCTGTCCATCCTCAGTGTAACGGTCGGCGGGCCTCCCTCTGAACGACGGGATCCTCCTCTATCGACGCCACGGGACATCCTCCGGACTGGAAGCCAGCTTGATTGGTCTTGACGGTTCCACCTGCAACGACTGTACAGTCCTGGTCAATGCAGCCACACTCTTTGTTAGTTCCTAGACCTGATGGTGCAGGTTTGCAGGCTGGGATGGATTTAGGGCCTGTGCATCAGCCCCTACAAGGTCTGCAGGGTAGGGCGCCGCCCACTGGTGGTAAGTGAAGGCAGGGCGCCGGAAAACTACAGCGCCACCTGGTGCGGGTTCTCGGAGCACCCGGATGGCCCTATCTTTGAACTGCGCAAAAGTCAACTCGGGGTTCTGTAGGGCCATAAGGCGCAGCTGGGTTCTGTGGGCGCTGGACAGCAGACCTTCTATGAACTGGTCAGTCAACAGTTTATCGGTGTCCTGCACACTGCCAGGGTCAGCTTGTTTGATTGCTCCCAGAGCTTCTTGCAGGTTCAAGGCTTAGTCTCTGATATTATATTGGGCTCGCTGCTTACAGCCGTAGAACTGCATTTTGATTTCTGCTGAGGTACGGGTATCAAAGGTACTCTGCACCCGGGTCAGAATGTCCTTTACAGTCCTTTTCTCCTCATCTGACCATGATTTCACTTCCCGCTGGGCTGCACCGGTGAGCTGCCCCGTCAGAATGCTCACTTTCTGTTCTTCTGTCAGGGGATAAACTTTAAGTCAGTTAATATATGGGATTCCCCTGAGTATTGGGGCAGCCAGGCTGCTCCGGGGATGTAGGGCATGGAGAACAGCATCACCGCTGCTGCAGCCACGATGGTAGTAGAAGGTCCCTCCGCGTCCGTCATCTTCCTCCCCCCTAGTTAATCGTGGCCTACCTTCCGTTGATCCTCTTCCGTAGGCCGCGGCTCCGCTGGTGCTGCTCCGGCCGAGGACCTTGCGTCGCGTCCTGGTGACGCCAGCGTCGCTCTATCTCCTTCCAGGACCTTGCGCAGCGTCGGTGCGTAGGGCGGGGCTTCAGGTCTCGCGCGGTTTGGACGTCCACGCCCCTCTTCTTCCCGAAGATGGCGTCCGATGGCGGGAAAACGGCTGAAGATGGCGGGAAACGACTGAAGATGGCGGGAAACGGCTCCTAATGGCAGGAAACTTCTTTTTAAGGTACGCACACAGTCTTTTCAGGCGCGCAATACCCGTATGTGGCGGGTTGGTCACAACCCTGCCGACTACGCCAAAGCTGACTCGCCCCCTGGGCCGTGGGGCACTCGGAACCGGGCTTTAGTGCAATGTTGGGGGTAGTAGTGGCAACCCAATCCCGTGGCTCAGGGTGATCAGACCAAATGCCGTGGCAGTCTATTTGTAGGGTTTTGAATGTCCGACTACGCCATCCGTGGATTGCGGTCAGGAATGACCGCCGCTGCAAGGCAGTCCGCTGAGGCTGATGTTGGTGCGCAGCACAGGGATAGGATAACTCCCCACGGGAAGAGTGTAGCCTCAGGGCAGTGTAATAGGATGCTGGGGGTGATGGTGCAGGCCGCAATAATAAGGGTTCAGAGTCTGATTCAAACAGTCCAGGGTCTTTATTGTAGGTAGTACTAATGACCCAACAGGAGTACAGGGTAGGAATGGGCCTGGGTGTCTGAGAGCATTCGTGCGAGCCCCACTGGTCAGGGTGAGTGGGTAGGCCTACCGTTCTCTCTCTGCCCTTACTGACTATCCCTCTTTTCGTGGTGTGATAGCCCACGTCCCTGAGCTGGCCGTGTACTACGCCTGTATGGCTTGCGACTCGGGCCTTAGGTACCTGTTGCTCTTCCGTGCTGTACCGGTCCCTCTGTGTGGCGGAGCCTCTTGGCTTCTTAGGCCAAGGGACCTGAAATCCCTCGCGGGTTGGTTATCTGCTGCCGGGCTTGCAACCCTGACAGCCTCGGACCCCAGTGTCCGGTTGTGTAGTTCTCTCTCAGCCAGGACCGGCTCTCGTCGCCTTTGTCCCTGGCTTGCTGTTCCTCCACTGCCTCCTGGACTCCTCAGCTGCTGCTGACCTGTCCCTTTCCTCTGGGAACCCTTCTGGATGCTTCAGAAGTGGGTCCTGGTCTCTCTAACCCTGCCCTCAGTTCCATCTTTTATAGGGGCAGCCTGCTCCCCCTACTGGCCTGGGACAGGAGGTGCTGCATGCTAATGGTCCCTGACCAGGGAACCTCCCTCCTGCTCTCAGACACAGCCTTTAATATTTGTGGCATCCAGGCCTGGGGTGACACAGAGACAGTGGGTGTTGGGCTCTCTGAAGGTGTATAGGATGGAGACAGTGGGTGTTGGGCTCTCTGAGGGGGTGCATTATTATTATTTATTGCTATTGTGCCATTTATTCCATGGCGCTTTACATATGAAAAAGGGGTGTTGCGCCCCTGCGGGTCCAGTTGCCACAGAGGTACTGCACCTCACCCAGAGGTGTGGTACCCCACTCTCAAGTAAGGAGGGAACACTACCCAGGACCCACCCACTCACATCCAACACCACACCACTCCATTAGGAAAGGTCCAGATAGCTCCTAAGGGAGAGCACAGGCCTGGTCCCTGTCAGGGGGATGGAACTAAGTAGATGAGGTGGGTGGAGGAAGTAGTTTAGGGGTGCACTGAGGGGAGAGTATAAGAAGGGGAACCTTCTGGAAGGGGTTGAGTCAGGGCTGTAGGCCCAGGAGGGAGGTCCTGCTTGTGACAGGTCCAGACAGGAGGGGGCCCAGGGTAAGGGGCCCAGAAGAAAGAAGAAGAGACAGAGGGGGTTTCAGGGGCACGGGAGCGTGGACGCTCTCCGTGGGACCCGCATCCACCCGACCGCCGTCGAGTGGAGGGACCAGGCCGCAGAAGGGGACCGGCCCCAGACTAGTGGAGAACAACCAGGCTCAGTTAGCCAACCGGAGGCCGCAGCATTTTCAAGGTGTTGCAGTCGAAATCCACAATTACATCGCCAAAAAGGTGGCCACATAGGGTCCAGGGGACTGAGAGTAAGTCACCCGACAAAGCGCGAGGCAACTGGCTTGGGACACGGATTGTGAGACGCAGGGCAGGAGGGCGAGAGCCAGCGCAGGGAGACGGCCAGAGAGGCACATAAGAAGGGGATCCCGACTAAGTGTACCTGAACTGCCTGGGAGTTGGCTGGATCCCTTCCTTGGAGAACACAGGACGATGTGGGCGGTTATAACCGGCTGCAGCGGTAACCTGGAACTGCCTAAGAACTGTGAGTAAAGCCTGAAGACTGCACCCCACTTTGTCCTTGATTTATTGCTGCGTCACTGGCCCTGCACCACACTGTCCCTGCCAACAACATCTACCTCATCAAGTCCTATATACTGCCCTAGGGCTTAGCTCTGCCCGTGGAGAGCTGCACTATCTCTGCTGCGTCACCATCAGCTCCAGTGGATCTGCACCGCAGCGGCGGCCCCTGTAGCCGCATACCACGGGTAGCGTCACGAGCTTTATCCCCTAAAACGTTATTCCCCAATTGATTCTTCAGTATTGACTGCTCTGGGCCACGGACCGGGTCACTGCCACCGTGACTACCCCAAAAAGGACTGGCCCGGCTACCGAGTACCCCACGGCCCCAGGGGGCGCGTCAGGGGTATACATGCAAAATCAATTACCGCACAATAATCTTGAACAAAACGTGATGGTTACTGGTACAGGAGGAGAGAGGACCCTGCCCACGAGGGCTCACAGTCTACAAGGGATGGGTGAGGATAGGGCTGGTCGTGCAGCGGTGGTTACTGCAGGTTGTAGGCTTGTCGGAAGAGGTGGGTCTTCAGGTTCCTTTTGAAGGTTTCCACTGTAGGCGAGAGTCTGATATGTTGGGGTACAGAGTTCCAGAGTAGGGGGGATGCACGGGAGAAATCTTGTATACGATTGTGGGAAGAGCAGATAAGAGGGGAGTAGAGAAGGAGATCTTGTGAGGATCGGAGGTTGTGTGCAGGTATGTATCGGAAGACTAGGTCACAGATATATGGAGGACACAGGTTGTGGATGGCTTTGTATGCCGTGGTTAGAGTTTTGAACTGGAGTCTCTGGGTAATGGGTAGCTAGTGAAGGGATTGACAGAGAGGAGAGGCAGAGGAATAGCGGGGAGACAGGTGGATTAGTCAAGAAGAGTTTAGGATAGATTGGAGGGGTGCAAGAGTGTTCAAAGGGAGGCCACAGAGCAGGAGGTTGCAGTTGTCGAGGCGGGAGATGATGAGGCCGTGCACTAGTGTATTTGCAAATTCATGGTTGAAGAATGTGCGGATCCAGAAGATATTTTTGAGTTGAAGTGGAAAGGGCTTGGATATGTCGTTTGAAGGAGAGATCGGAGTCCAGGGTTACCCCAAGGCAGTGAGCTTGCAGGACTGTTGATAGATGGTGTTGTGGGTGTTGGGCTCTCTGAAGGTGTGTAGGATGGAGACAGTGGGTGTTGGGGATGCAGAATGGAGATAGTGGGTGTTGGGCTCTCTGAAGGGGTGCACTATGGATATAGTGGGTGTTGGTCTGTCTGAGGGGGTGCAGGATTTAGACAGTGGGTGTCGGGTTCTCTGAGGGGGTGCATGATGGAGACAGTGAGTGGCGGGCGCTCTGAAGGGGTGCATGGTGGAGATAGTGGGTGTTGGCCTCTCTGAGGGTGTGTAGGATATAAACAGTGGGTGTTGGGGATGCAGAATGGAGATAGTGGGTGTTGGGCTCTCTGAAGGGGTGCACTATGGATATAGTGGGTGTTGGTCTGTCTGAGGGGGTGCAGGATTTAGACAGTGGGTGTCGGGTTCTCTGAGGGGGTGCATGATGGAGACAGTGAGTGGCGGGTGCTCTGAAGGGGTGCATGGTGGAGATAGTGGGTGTTGGGCTCTTTGAGGGGGTGCAGGATGGAGATAATGGGTGTTGGGCTCTCTCAAGGGGTGAACAATGGATATAGTGGGTGTTGGGCTCTCTGAGGGGGTGCATGATGGAGACAGTGGGTGGCGGGCTCTCTGAAGGGGTGCACAATGGAGATAGTGGGTGTTGGCCTCTCTGAGGGGGTGCACAATGGAGATAGTGGGTGTTGGGCTCTCTGAGGGGGAGCATGATGGAGACAGTGGGTGGTGGGTGCTCTGAAAGGTTGCACAATGGATACAGTGGGTGTTGGGCTCTCTGGGGGGATGCTGGATAGAGACAGTGGGTGTCAGATGCTTTGAGAGGGTATGGGATCGAGACAGTGGGCGACGGGCGCTCTGAGGGGATTTAGGATGGAGATAGAGGGCAGCACGGTGGCTCAGTGGTTAGTACTGCAGCCTTGCAGCTCTGGGGTCCTGGGTTCAAATCCCACCCTCTGGGGTCCTGGGTTCAAATCCCACCAAGGAAAACATCTGCAAGGAGTTTGTATGTTCTCCCTGGGTTTGTGTGGGTTTCCTCCGGGTTCTCCAGTTTCCTCCCACATTCCAAAGACATACTGATAGGAAATCTAGATTGTGAGGCCCAATGGGGACAGTGCCCATAATATCTGTAAATTGTTTCAGTTGTAAAGTGCTGCGTAATATGTTGGCGCTATATAAATAAAAAAAAAGAAGAAAGAAAGAAGATAGAGGGTGGCCGGCACTCTGACAGGGTGCTGGATAGAGACAGTGGGTGTCAAGTGCTTTGAGGGGTGTGGGATAGAGAAAGTCGGTGACAGGAGTTTTAAAGGAGAGTAAGAGGGAGATAGTTGGTAATCTAAGCTAATAACAGCTGATCAGTGGGAGTGCTAGATGTCTGACCCTTACTGATCTTATATTGATTACCTATTCTAAGGAGGCAGTGGGTGACTGTGGCCCTAAGGGGGTAGGATGGAGATATTACATGGCTGGAGCCCTGGGTGTAGTGTAGAAGGGAGATAGGGAGTGTTAGGGTTTCAGGGGGGTGTGGTATAATGGGAGCTATGAGAGGATGTAGGAAGGAGACAGTAGGTGCTGGGGTCTCTGGAGATTGTGGGAGGGAGACAGTAGGTGCTAGGCTGTCTTAAGATTGTAGGAGGGAGACGGTAGGTGCTAGGGTCTCTGGAGATTGTATGAGGGATACAGTAGGTGTTAGGGTCTCTGGAGGTTATAGGAGGGATACAGTAGGTGTTAGCAGGGGTGGATTAAGAGTAGCAAGGGCCCGGGCAGTTTAGAAGGCGCGCCCCCCCCCCCCACACACACACCTGATTTATCACGTGACATGTCACATGATCCCCTGTAATAGATCATGTGATAGTTCACGTGAAATTAATTTGGCACAATATTAATTACAATATTTTTTTTTAGGCTGTGTGCCCACTATGCGTTTTTTAAGCGTTTCCGCAGCACCAATTCCGCTGCCGAAACGCTTAAAAAACGCTTGGTAGAAGGTCTGCCATGTTCCCCAATGATAATCCGCATGTGCTGTGCACATGCTGCAGAAATTTCCGCTGCGGATTATCATTGCGGAAAAATCCTCAGCATTACCAATTATTTTGCGGAAGCGCGGCGTTTTCGCCGCCATTGACTTGCATTAGAACGCATGGAATCCGTATCACTGCATCTGTACATGCTGATTCCTTGCGTTTCAATGTGCGGATAGTACCCGGGTCTGGAGGACAGGAGACTCTCCTCCGGACCCGGGTACCATAGAACCTGTAAAAAAAGAATAAAATAAAAAATAAATATTATATTTACCTTCTGATGGCCCCCGGTGTCTTTATCCAATGCTTCCTGGCTTGCCGGCAGCTCGCGATGGTCTGAAAAGGACCTGCCGTGACGTCATTTAGTCATGTGACGGGTCACGCGACCGCTGATGTCAGCAGGCCATCAGAAGGTAAGTATATATTTTTTATTTTTTACCATTCTTTTACGGTCACACTATATATGCCGGTTGCATGGATTTATATAGTGTGACCAAGTTGTCAAGCACTTTCCAAGTGATGCTAAAATCGCTTATCAACCCGCATGCGGAAATGCAAGTGAAGAACGCTTCACATCCACATGTCCCTGGCAGGAAAACGCATGTACAATCCGCATGTACAATCCGCATGTACAATCCGCATGCGTTTTTTCTGCCAGGGAGATGCAGAAACGCTCAAAAAAAATCCGAAACATTTCTGTATCCTGGGCACATAGCCTTAGGCTATGTGCACACGATGCAGAAATGAAGCAGAAAATTTCTGCATCATTTCTGCATCTCCCTGGCAGAAAAAACGCATGTGGATTGTACATGCGTTTTTCCTGCGGAATACATGCGGATTCACATGCGTTTCCGCATGCGGATTGACAAGCGCTTTCCAGGCGATTTTAGCATCACTTGGAAAGTGCTTGACAACTAGGTCACACTATATAAATCCATGCAACCAGCATGGATTTATATAGTGTGACCGTAAAAGAATGAAAAATAAAAAAATAAAGCTATACTTACCCTCCGATGGCCCGGCGTGTGCTGCGGCGTTCGTTCCTGGCTTGTTCCTGGCTGCCGGGATATCGCGAGACACTGCGCTGAAGGGCCTGCGGTCACATGACTTTGACGTCACCGAAGGTCCTTCAGTCTTGCACGCAAGCACAGGGAAGGAGACCGGGAGCCGTCGGAAGGTGAATATATCTTATTTTTTATTTTATTCTTGTTTTCACAGCTTTTTAATGGTCCCTTTGTGTGGAGGAGAGTCTCATCTTCTCCACACTCGGGTACCATCCGCACATTAGAACGCGCCAATAACGCAAGTACAAATGCAGTCTTGCGGTATTGGCGCGTTCTAATGCAAGTCAATGGTGGCGAAAACGCTGCGTTTCCGCAAAATTAATGGACATGCTGCGGATTTTTGAGCGCAGCATAAACTCTGCGGAAAAATCCGCAGCATGGGCACAGCACATGCGGATTATCATTGGGGAACATTGCTGCCCTTCTACAATGCGTTTTTAATGCGTTTCTGCAGCGTTTCCGCAGCTGCAAAAACGCTGCAGAAACGCATTAAAAACGCATCGTGTGCACACAGCCTTACATTAATTGTATGACTCAATATTGAGCACACGTAGCCATCTATACACAGCAGGAGGCTGCACGGTGCCATCTATACACAGCGGGAGGCCACACGTAGCCATCTATACACAGCGGGAGGCCGCACGTAGCCATCTATACACAGCGGGAGGCCGCACGTAGCCATGTATACATGACGGGAGGCCGCACGTAGCCATCTATACACAACGGGAGGCCGCACGTAGCCATCTATACACAGCGGGAGGCCGCACGGCGCCATCTATACACAGCAGGAGGCCGCACGGTGCCATCTATACACAGCGGGAGGCCGCACGGCGCCCCCCCCAGAGACAGCAGGAGGCCGCACGGCGCCATCCATACTCAGCAGGAGGCCGCACGGCGCCATCTATACTCAGCAGGAGGCCGCACGTAGCCATCTATACACAGCAGGAGGCCGCACGGCGCCATCTATACACAGCAGGAGGCCGCACGGCCCCCCCCAGAGACAGCAGGAGGCCGCACAGCGCCATCTATATTCAGCAGGAGGCCGCATGTAGCCATCTATACACAGCAGGAGGCCGCATGGCGCCATCTATACACAGCAGGAGGCTGCACGGCGCCATCTATACACAGCAGGAGGCCGCACGGCGCCATTTATACACAGCAGGAGGCCGCACGGTGCCATCTATACACAGCAGGAGGCCGCACGGCGCCATATATACACAGGAGGCCGCACGGCGCCATCTATACACAGCAGGAGGCCGCACGGCGCCATCTATACACAGCAGGAGGCCGCGCGGCGCCATCTATACACAGCAGGAGGCCGCACGGCGCCCTCCCCAGAGACAGCAGGAGGCCGCACGGCGCCATCTATACTGAGCAGGAGGCCGCACGTAGCCATCTATACACAGCAGGAGGCCGCACGGCGCCATCTATACACAGCAGGAGGCCGCACGGCGCCATCTATACACAGCAGGAGGTCGCACGGCGCCATCTATACACAGCAGGAGGCCGCACGGCGCCATCTATGCACAGCAGGAGGCCGCACGGCGCCCCCCCAGAGACAGCAGGAGGCTGCACGGCGCCATCTATACTCAGCAGGAGGCCGCACGTAGCCATCTATACACAGCAAGAGGCCGCACAGCGCCATCTATACACAGCAGGAGGCTGCACAGCACCATCTATACACAGCAGGAG
The DNA here is from genome assembly GCF_046119375.1 of Phyllobates terribilis. NCBI lineage: Eukaryota > Metazoa > Chordata > Amphibia > Anura > Dendrobatidae > Phyllobates > Phyllobates terribilis. The sequence goes on from NW_027362762.1 coordinate 941,307,170, forward strand.
GCCGCACAGCGCCATCTATACTCAGCAGGAGGCCGCACGACGCCATCTATACACAGCAGGAGGCCGCACGGCGCCGTCTATACACAGCAGGAGGCCGCACGGCGCCATATATACACAGCAGGAGGCCGCACGGTGCCATCTATACTCAGCAGGAGGCCGCACGGCGCCATTTATACACAGCAGGAGGCCACACTGCGCCATCTATACACAGCAGGAGGCCGCACGGCGCCATATATACACAGCAGGAGGCCGCACGGCGCCATCTATACACAGCAGGAGGCCGCACGGCGCCATCTATACACAGCGGGAGGCCGCACGGCGCCCGCCCCAGAGACAGCATGAGGCCGCACGGCGCCATCTATACTCAGCAGGAGGCCGCACGTAGCCATCTATACACAGCAGGAGGCTGCACGGCACCATCTATACACAGCAGAAGGCCGCACAACGCCATCTATACTCAGCAGGAGGCCGCACGGCACCATCTATACACAGCAGGAGGCCACACGGCGCCATCTATACACAGCAGGAGGCCGCACTGCACCATATATACACAGCAGGAGGCCGCACGGCGCCCTCCCCAGAGACAGCAGGAGGCCGCACGTAGCCATCTATACTCAGCAGGAGGCCGCACGTAGCCATCTATACACAGCAGGAGGCCGCACGGCGCCATCTATACACAGCAGGAGACCGCACGGCGCCATCTATACACAGCAGGAGGCCGCACGGCGCCATCTATATACAGCAGGAGGCCGCACGGCGCCATCTATACACAGCAGGAGGCCGCACGTAGCCATCTATTCACAGCAGGAGACCACACGGCACCATCTATACACAGCAGGAGGCCGCACGGCGCCATCTATACACAGCAGGAGGCCGCACGGCGCCATCTGTACAGAGCAGGAGGCCACATATAGCCATCTATACACAGCAGGAGGCTGCACGTAGCCATCTATACACCGCGGGAGGCCGCATGGCGCCATCTATACACAGCAGGGGGCCGCACCTAACCATCTATACACAGCAGGAGGCCGCACGGCGCCATCTATACACAGCAGGGGGCCGCACGGCGCCATCTATACACAGCAGAGGGCCGCACGGAGCCATCTATACACAGCAGGGGGCCGCAAGCCTCCATCTATACATAGTGGGAGGCCGCACACCGCCCCCCCCAGAGACAGCAGGAGGCCGCACGGCGCCAACTATACTCAGCAGGAGGCCGCATGCAGTCTCGCATGCAGTCACGCACACACACAAACAAACATATACAGACATATACATACACGCATAAACACATTTGAAACACAAAAATACATATAAACAGACATCACACAATGATATCTGCCTGCACACACACACACACACACACACACATACACACACACACACACACACATACACACACAGACTCACCATCCCCCGGCTCCATTCCTCCTGCCTGCTCTGACTTCTCCGTTGCAGCAGTGCAGGCCGGGCGCGCACTGCGTGACATCACAGCTAGGAGACACGGCCGCGCACAGGGCCGTGTCTCCAAGCAGTGACGCGGCCGGGCCAGCACAGGGAAGTTAACTGCTGCAGTGCTGGCCCGGCCGATGAAGAAGTAGCAGCCGTGCGCCACTGCTGGGGGAGCGGTCCGGGGCCCCCCCTCCCGCCACAGCTACCGGTATGTGCAGCGGCGGCCCGCACATATAATGAGGGCAATCCGGCATTAGACACCCCGCCCGGAGCCGCGGGCCCCCTGCAGGCTCGGGGCCCCAGGCGGTAGCCCGGATTGCCCTCATTATAATCCGCCTATGGGTGTTAGGGTCTCTGGAGATTATAGGAGGGATACAGTAGGTGTTAGGGTCTCTGGAGATTATAGGAGGGAGACAGTAGGTGTTAGGGTCTCTGGTAGGATTTAGAGGGTGACAGTAGGTGGTACGGTCTCTGGAGATTGTAGGAGGGAGACAGTGGGTGTTAGGGTCTCTGGGGATTCTATGGGGGAGACAGTGGCTGTTAGGGTCTCTGTTAAGCTTTAGAGAAACTGGGTGGCAGTAGTGCTTGTACAGAACAGAGGGAAGCGGCTGCTTCAGAAGTCCCCTGACCTCCATGCCATAGTTACACACCAAACAAATAGCTCTGTCCCATGGAGGAGTCATTAAACTCCTGTTTGTAAGTAGGGATGGAGAGATAATGACTGCTTCCTCTCGTCTCTCCTCCCTCAGCAGCACGGACTAGTGGTAGGTCGTCAGTGAACAAGCTGGCACAAGGAGACGGCTCCCCCCTGTCAGTCACTTATATAAAGTGGTTATTACTGGGGTAAAGCGATGCTCTCCGGGTGCTGAATCCGACCGGGAACTGTCCAACGACCGACCAGTTTATGCTAAAACCTTAATGATCGTGCTGGCTAACTGCAGGTGGACGAGGTTTTGACCACATCTTTTTAGATTTGAGAGTCCTCAGTGGTTGATACCTTTTAATGGCTAACTGAAAAGATGGTAACAAATTGCAAGCTTTCCAGACTACTCAGGCCTCTTCATCAGGCATAGTATACCACAAAATCCGAAGAGTCACATATTTATACACAATAAGACACACAAAAAATGCAATAGGTAAGACAGGTGATGGAAAGCAGAGTTACAGTGCTGTGCAAATTAATTGGGACAAAGCATTTTTTAAGTAAAATCGTAAGTTGATTACCAGTCAAAAACAGATGTTTGGGGGCTTTTTTACAGCTGATGGTACAGGGAGCTTATTTCCTGTTGATGATATGATGAATTCATCCAAATACATAGTCGTTTTAAAATTTGAAGAGACATTCCAACAAGATTTGGCTCCATGCCACAATTTCATGTGTGTGAAGAAATTCCTGGAAGAAAATAAAGTAAAAGCGCTGGACTGGCCTGGCAATTCACCAGACTTAAATCCTATAGAAAATTTGTGGAGCATTGTGAAGAGACGTCTTGGCAAAATGGACTGTACAACCAAAGAACGCATGATTAACAGTGCCATACAAGTGTGGTTCCATGATGAAGAATTAAAGAATTTATGCAAAAACTTGGTAGAATCAATGCCAAAACGCATTGAAAATCTCATATCTGCTAAAGGAGGACATATTTCTTACTAAAATTAGTATGTAACAGTTTATTATAACATTTTATTATGAAATATTCAAAAATATGTGTTTTTTTGCTTTGTCCCAATTAATTTGCACAGCACTGTATTACGGAAGAGATAAACAGTTCTGGCTATAAATATTTTAGCAGTTAATAGATAAGGAGTGTGAAGGTTATATTGTCCTGTGACCAGGTCCAGTGTTGTGATGGCCTCACAAGTCTGAGGGGCACATTCCTTAGTTGATTTAGAATGACATAAATCCATGCGACACATTTGTTCCTGCTCTGAAAGTGTAAAAGGTCACCATCAGTTTATATTCTGAGATTCTTCTTTCTCTTTGAGATTTGAAGTTACCTTTTAATACCAGTAATTTCATGTCTTTTATGCTGTGATCAGGGGAACAAAAATGCTTGGCTACAGGCAGATCTATTCTTTTTTCTTTTACTGTGTGGCGATGATGATTCATCCTTGTCCTAAGTTTTTGCCCTGTCTCCCCTACATAAAGACCCCCAGCTGGACATTTGGTACATATAATTAAGTACACTACATTAGATGTGATACAGCTGAACGTACCTGGGATCTTGTAGTCCTGATGTGAATTGGGAATCTTTATCTTGTCTGTGGTCGTTATAAACGGACAGGTTTTACATTTTTTCTGGTTGCAGGGAAAGGTTCCTGTAGCTGGTGGAGATGACAGGGAGCTTCTGACAATGATGCTTCTTAGATTTGGGGGCTGCCTGAAACACAGAAGTGGGGGGTCTGGAAATATGGACTGTAATCGGGCATCTTTTTGTAGTAAGGGTTGTAGTTTCCGTGCAGCTCTTCTTAGCGCCTCCAGATTTGGATGGTAGGTGACTACTAGAGGCACCCGGTTGTTTTCTTGTTTGATTTTGTAATGTAGGAGGTGATTCCTTGATAATCTGATGGCTTTTGTAATCTGGTTCTCAATTGTTCTTGGATGGTGGCCCTGTTTCAAAAATGTCTTTTTGAGGTCATCAAGGTGTTTGTCTCTATCCATAGGGTTGGAACTGGTTGATACCTTTTAATGGCTAACAGAAAAGATGGTAACAAATTGCAAGCTTTCGATACTACGCAGGTCTCTTGACCACATCTTTATGATTTTACTCTGATTACTGTGTTCACCTGTGTGTCACTTGCTATTTAATTGAGAGTTGTTTTGGATCCAAAAGAACCAAGTCTTTTTGGGTGAGCGGTGTCCAATGATCCAGTTCACCAAAAAGAACGGGAATATCCATCACTAGCATGGACTTGTAGTCATACTGTATCCCAGCCTTGGTGGTTTACTAGCAGCCTGAGGCACTGTGTGAGGATGCCACCTACTGGACACAATAACTGCCTTTAAAAAAAGAGGTGTCGTAGTTATAGCTTTCTGAGAGAGGCGCTGTGCATCCCTCCCCTCTTCTCTCTGTGCTCCTGTATGCCCAAACCCCGCTGCTAGGAAGCCACAGACATCAGGTACAGATTTAGCAGGGGCATAAATCCAAACCTGGAATTCTGATGGAGGCCCTCCTTTTAATCCAGCCCTGGAGATAGATAGATAGATAGATAGATAGATAGATAGATAGATAGATAGATAGATAGATAGATATGAGAATGTTCTTGGGCAGGAAGAAGTGGATTGTGGAAGCACACTAGGTCCCCAAGGTAGCGGAGGCCCAAGGGGCATGTGCCTGTTATGCTTTTTAAATGGCCCAACCCTAGAAATCAGACTAAATTGGGTGACGAGTCCATCTTCTTTCATACATGATAGTACTATTATCTAACCATAGACATATTTTACCATGATGTTACAGCCATTTTTTTGCCTCTGCACTGAAGCCCAACGAGGAGGCGTTGTCATTTCCAGATCTCGGGGTGTCGTGGACATTCATATCCAGGTTTAGGAGTTTCTTCTCTTGTCTACAATTCCAATTTACCATAAAAGGGTAGCAACGATTTATTTTCTTTTTTTTCCTTCTCATTTCAGATGGCTCGTAAAAAAGTGATCCTCGCCTCTTTGCTTATTTTCCCCACTTTGTTCATGTTCGGATTGTTCCTCAAGCTGCAGGATTTCGAGATATGGTATTTTTGCCTCGGCTGCAGTGACAGCTACGTGCACTATCGATTTGACTACAGCAACAAAGTCTTCATGAGAGTTCCTGAGGCAAACTGCAAAGAATCTCCTCCATTCCTGGTTCTTCTCGTCACCACCACCTACGGCCAAAAAGAGGCTCGAGAGGCCATTCGGAAAACGTGGGGGAAGGAAATATTGATCCATGGGAAGAGGGTGGTGACTTACTTTCTCCTGGGCTCACGGAAAGATGAAAGTGTGAAAGAGAAGGTTAACCTGGCCCAGGAAAGTATCTTGTACAAAGACATCATCCAACGCAACTTTGTCGACTCCTATTACAACCTGACTATTAAGACCTTAATGGGCATGGAGTGGATCACCCACTATTGCCCGCAGACTTCGTACGTCATGAAGACGGACACCGATATGTTCATTAATACATTTTATCTAGTCGAACTCCTTCTGAGGAGAAATAAGACTTCCAACTTTTTCACGGGCTTTCTAAAGCTGAATGATAGTCCTATCCGCAACTTATTCAGCAAGTGGTACATAAGTAAACATGAGTACATGGGCGAGAAGTACCCACCATTCTGTTCTGGGACGGGCTACGTGTTCTCCAGAGACGTGGCACAGAAGGTCTACAACATATCGATGACGACCCCCTTCTTCAAGCTAGAGGATGTGTATGTAGGCATGTGCCTGGACCGACTTAAAATCCCGTTGCAAGAACTTCACAACAATCCGACGTTCTTCGCATCGAAGCCTAAATTCTCGGTGTGTACGTACCGAAAAATTGTTACCGCCCATGAGGTCCAGCCCCATGAAATCATGCTGTATTGGGAAGCATTACAGAGATCTGGAGACGAAAACTGTTGACAAATAGTATTTTTACTTTTAATCTTGAAAATTTCACAATTTGGGCTAGTCAGGAACTACCCCAGACTAAGAAATAAGGTCTCAGTTTGGAGCTTGAAATATTGTGCCTTTACTGTTGTCTTGAAGTTGCACTCCAGTCATCCCATAATATTACATGGCAGCTCCCTTAAAGGACTTGAAGGAGAGTTTGTGGTGTCGATCGGACATGTATAAAACCCTTTTCTTTATTTTAGTAATGTCCCATGGTGCCTTATTTCCAAATGCCAAGTCTGTCCTACCCTGGGTGGAGCCTAATTGGCACAGGACTGGGTAGACTAACCGTTTGACACCCATGTAAGGGGTGTCTTTGTCATGCTCCACCCCGTTAGGGGCAAAACAGTGTAAATGATCCTTTAACCTTTTTTCATCTTTTGCTTTTTCTTCTTCTTTATCCAAAACACGCAAGTAAAAAGTTTTTTGGGGTTTTGCTTTTACAGCGTTCATTGTGTGGTAAAAATGACCTGGTAGCATAATTCTTCTGGCCAACGCGATTATGTAGATACCAAACTTCTATAGGGCTTAAAAAAATTCTAAACTTTGTAAAAACTTTGCATCACTGTTTTCTGAGGCTTAAAACTTTTTTCTTTTTTTGTGTCATATTGTATCATTTTTATTGGTACCATTCTGGGGTATCTTTGACGCTTTGATTACTTTCCATGCATTTTTTGGTAGAGGTGTTGGGCGCAAAAAAACGTCAATTATTCTATTTCGATAGTTTTTTTCTCTACAGTGTTTATATCTTATGGGTTAAATAATTTTATATTTTGATATGCCTATTTTTTAAGTTTTTTAATTTAATTATTTTTTATTTCTTTATCTTTTGATGGGGAAAATAGGAGAGAATTCAAACTTTTACTGTTTTGTATTTTTGTTTTAATATTCTTAAAACTTTTTAATTTCTTTTTTTTTAATTTTTCACGTTATTTTTCACTGCTCTCCAGAGGACTTGATCCTGTGTTTGATTGCTTCTATGTATTATAGCATATAGTAAAAATCACAGTGTGTTTGACTGTTAATAGCACTTATAAAAAATCATAATAAAACAGTCAAGCCCATATCCCATTGGTCCAAAAAATGCAATTCTAAGCATCAGATCCGTCAACAACAGTGACTGATGACTGTTTCCAGTTTTCAATATGACATTATTTCCAATAGAGATAAATACATAAAAAATATGTGAAAACAGTAAAATAACACAAGACATGAATATATCTAATGATTGATTATTATGGAGGTGATGATTATCACAGGCAGAGGTTCACTTTATAAGCCTGAACTGTCATACCAGACTCAGCCTGTGGATGAAAATAGCGCTAAAACTGGAAAAAAAGTGCATCCTTTTTTCTATGCTTTTGGGCTTCATTCACACAGATTTCGTAACTATAAAGTTCTCTAAACGACTTAATGGAACATATATCAGTCTGTACATCACTGCAAAGTGTTGAAATACCATAACAGCATTTTATTCAGCTGTCACATTTCCTCTTGTGTTTAGAAAAAAAGTAATAGGTATAATATAGCGCCCCCTCGTGGTGGAACAGCTTATAGTGATATTTCATGTATTACATAACAGAATACAATGTATGCGAGTATTACACGTTACAACATACAGGTTATATAAATGCATATTAATAACCTGGAAGTACTACTACACCCACCCTCCTAACACATACCCGAGTTCTTAGCCACGTGTGTTCAATATATAATAGGAAAAATAAAGAGTTAAATCACTGTAAGCTCCATAGGAGCCGAACCTGTATATAAATATTGTCTGTACAGTATAAATGTCTCTTATACAAAAAATAAAATCCTGATATTTTTATATTTTATCTTATTCTCCTGTGATTCTTGTCACAAATCCAAATGGAAGTGGTGGCATGGGATGAGTATGCTGGAGCAGATACCATACCCCTCATAGGATGAGTGCGGTGGAGCAGATACCATATCCCTCATAGATAGGATGAGTATGGTGGAGCAGGTACCATACCCCTCATAGGATGAGTGCGGTGGAGCAGGTACTATACCCCTCATAGATAGGATGAGTATGGTGGAGCAGATACCATACCCCTCATAGATAGGATGAGTATGGTGGAGCAGGTACTATACCCCTCATAGATAGGATGAGTATGGTGGAGCAGGTACCATACCCCTCATAGGATGAGTGCGGTGGAGCAGATACCATATCCCTCATAGATAGGATGAGTATGGTGGAGCAGGTACCATACCCCTCATAGGATGAGTGCGGTGGAGCAGGTACTATACCCCTCATAGATAGGATGAGTATGGTGGAGCAGGTACCATACCCCTCATAGGATGAGTGCGGTGGAGCAGATACCATACCCCTCATAGATAGGATGAGTATGGTGGAGCAGATACCATACCCCTCATAGGATGAGTGCGGTGGAGCAGGTACTATACCCCTCATAGATAGGATGAGTATGGTGGAGCAGGTACTATACCCCTCATAGATAGGATGAGTATGGTGGAGCAAGTACCATACCCCTCATAGATAGGATGAGTATGGTGGAGCAGGTACCATACCCCTCATAGATAGGATGAGTATGGTGGAGCAGGTACTATACCCCTCATAGATAGGATGAGTATGGTGGAGCAGGTACTATACCCCTCATAGATAGGATGAGTATGGTGGAGCAGGTACCATACCCCTCATAGATAGGATGAGTATGGTGGAGCAGGTACCATACCCCTCATAGATAGAATGAGTATGGTGGAGCAGGTACCATACCCCTCATAAATAGGATGAGTATGCTGGAGCAGATACCATACCCCTCATAGGATGAGTGCGGTGGAGCAGATACCATACCCCTCATAGATAGGATGAGTATGCTGGAGCAGATACCATACCCCTCATAGGATGAGTGCGGTGGAGCAGATACCATACCCCTCATAGATAGGATGAGTATGGTGGAGCAGATACCATACCCCTCATAGGATGAGTGCGGTGGAGCAGGTACTATACCCCTCATAGATAGGATGAGTATGGTGGAGCAGGTACTATACCCCTCATAGATAGGATGAGTATGGTGGAGCAGGTACCATACCCCTCATAGATAGGATGAGTATGGTGGAGCAGGTACCATACCCCTCATAGATAGGATGAGTATGGTGGAGCAGGTACTATACCCCTCATAGATAGGATGAGTATGGTGGAGCAGGTACTATACCCCTCATAGATAGGATGAGTATGGTGGAGCAGGTACCATACCCCTCATAGATAGGATGAGTATGGTGGAGCAGGTACCATACCCCTCATAAATAGGATGAGTGCGGTGGAGCAGGTACCATACCCCTCATAAATAGGATGAGTGCGGTGGAGCAGGTACCATACCCCTCATAGATAGGATGAGTATGGTGGAGCAGGTACCATACCCCTCATAGATAGGATGAGTATGGTGGAGCAGGTACCATACCCCTCATAAATAGGATGAGTGTGGTGGAGCAGGTGCCATACCCCTCATAGATAGGATGAGTATGGTGGAGCAGGCACTATACCCCTCATAGATAGGATGAGTGCGGTGGAACAGATACTATACCCCTCATAGATAGGATGAGTATGGTGGAGCAGGTACCATACCCCTCATAGATAGGATGAGTATGGTGGAGCAGGCACTATACCCCTCATAGATAGGATGAGTATGGTGGAGCAGGTACCATACCCCTCATAGATAGGATGAGTATGGTGGAGCAGGCACTATACCCCTCATAGATAGGATGAGTGCGGTGGAACAGATAATATACCCCTCATAGATAGGATGAGTATGGTGGAGCAGGTACCGTACCCCTCATAGATAGGATGAGTATGGTGGAGCAGGCACTATACCCCTCATAGATAGGATGAGTATGGTGGAGCAGGTACCATACCCCTCATAAATAGGATGAGTGCGGTGGAGCAGGTACCATACCCCTCATAAATAGGATGAGTGTGGTGGAGCAGGTACCATACCCCTCATAGATAGGATGAGTATGGTGGAGCAGGTACCATATCCCGCATAGATAGGATGAGTATGGTGGAGCAGGTACCATACCCCTCATAAATAGGATGAGTGCGGTGGAGCAGGTACCATACCCCTCATAGATAGGATGAGTATGGTGGAGCAGGCACTATACCCCTCATAGATAGGATGAGCGCGGTGGAACAGATACTATACCCCTCATAGATAGGATGAGTATGGTGGAGCAGGCACTATACCCCTCATAGATAGGATGAGTATGGTGGAGCAGGTACCATACCCCTCATAGATAGGATGAGTATGGTGGAGCAGGCACTATACCCCTCATAGATAGGATGAGTGCGGTGGAACAGATAATATACCCCTCATAGATAGGATGAGTATGGTGGAGCAGGTACCGTACCCCTCATAGATAGGATGAGTATGGTGAAGCAGGCACTATACCCCTCATAGATAGGATGAGTATGGTGGAGCAGGCACCATACTCCCCATAGATAGGATGAGTATGGTGGAGCAGGTACTATACCCCTCATAGATAGGATGAGTATGGTGGAGCAGATACCATACCACTCATAGATAGGATGAGTATGGTGGAGCAGGAACCGTACCCCTCATAGATAGGATGAGTATGGTGGAGCAGGTACTATACCTCTCATAGATAGGATGAGTATGGTGGAGCAGGTACCATACTCCCCATAGATAGGATGAGTTTTGTGGAGCAGGTACCATACCACTCATAGATAGGATGAGTATGGTGGAGTAGGTACCATAGCCCTCATAGATAGGATGAGTATGGTGGAGCAGGTACTATCCCCTCATAGATGGGATGAGTATGGTGGAGCATGTACTATCCCCTCATAGATAGGATGAGTATGGTGGAGCAGGTGCTATACCCCTCATAGATAGGATGAGTATGGTGGAGCAGGTACTATGCCCCTCATAGATTGGATGAGTATGGTGGAGCAGATACCATACCCCTCATAGATATACCCTTCATAGATAGGATGAGTATGGTGGAGCAGATACCATACCACTCATAGATAGGATGAGTATGGTGGAGCAGGTACCATACCCCTCATAGATAGGATGAGTATGGTGGAGCAGGTACTATACCCCTCATAGATAGGATGAGTTCGGTGGAGCAGGCACTATACCCCTCATAGATAGGATGAGTATGGTGGAGCAGGTACCATACCCCTCATAGATAGGATGAGTATGGTGGAGCAGGTACTATCCCCTCATAGATAGGATGAGTATGGTGGAGCAGGTACCATACCCCTCATAGATAGGATGAGTATGGTGGAGCTGGTACCATACCCCTCATAGATAGGATGAGTATGGTGCAGCGGGTACCATACCCCTCATAGATAGGATGAGTGTGGTGGAGCAGGTACCGTACCCTTCATAGATAGGATGAGTATGTTGGAGAAGATACTATACCCCTCATGAATAGGATGAGTCTGGTGGAGCAGGTACCATTCCCCTCATAGATGGAATGTGTATGGTGGAGCAGGTACTATACCCCTCATAGATAGGATGAGTATGGTGGAGCAGATACCATACCCCTCATGAATAGGATGAGTATGGTGGAGCAGGTACCATACCCTTCATAGATAGGATGTGTATGGTGCAGCAGGGACCAGGGACTATACCCCTCATAGATAGGATGAGTATGGTAGAACAGATACCATACCCCTCATAGATAGGATGAGTATGGTGGAGCAGGTACTATACCCATCATAGATAGGATGAGTATGGTGGAGCAGATACTATACCCCTCATAGATAGGATGAGTATGGTGGAGCAGATACCATACCCCTCATATATAGGATGAGTATGGTGGAGCAGGGACTATACCCCTCATAGATAGGATGAGTATGGTGGAGCAGGGACTATACCCCTCATAGATAGGATGAGTATGGTGGAGTTGACTTCATACCCCTCATTATTTATGCTTCAGGTCCTGCTAGGTGAATTGTCTTCTTATTATAATCTCAATGATCATTCTAAAAATTGTTTATCAAAAAAGTAATCTCAAACTTTTTTCATTTGGGAATCCATCTTCCAGAGGGCATCCGTCTCCTATATGCTCCCATAGTAACACAATGTACAGTATATGGCAGTATATGATTGATGCCTCTGTATGGGACAGCACAGTCTACCTATTCATACAGCAAAAAAGTCAGTATAGCTGCATATACTGGCCCCATGGTGGTCAGAGCTAAACTCTTTTTGCCTCTGTTGGGTACATGTATACATATATATACCAGAGAAGAAATTATCTCAGAAGTGGAAAAAGGTCAATGTCAGCCAGCCATCAATGTGAAACGCACCAAGAAGAAACCCTTTCCTGACGCTCCTTTCATACTAGACTTGTCTTTCTCAGCTTGGGGAATATATACTGTATATGACTTTCTTTCCATGCACTGTTAAAAACACAACTTTATTTCAGCTAACTGGCATTGATTAGAGATATTCTGTAGTTACTTTGCAGCCGGGCTGATGGGAGCAGAAGATTGAATGGAGGACTGGGAGGAGGTCAAGGAAGTGTAATCGAGTATTACCTGAAATGAATACCATCTTCAAAGATTTGAAGTTTCCTGCGGATTATGGGACAACGGCTAATAGCACAGGATGAGACACTTTAAAGCAAGAAATGCAGAATATTTTTTATACTTTTTAGGTCAGTTGTAACTTACAGGTGCATCTCACTAAATTAGAATATGGCTGTAAGCCATAATCATCAACATTAACAGAAATAAGCACTTGAAATAGATCACTGTGTGTAATGACTCTATATAATATATGAGTTTCACTTTTTGCATTGAAGAACTGAAATAAATGAACTTTTTGATGATATGCTAATTTAGTGAGATGCACCTGTATGTAATACCAGGATGTCCTATTTCTGATTACATAGGACTGCAGGCTGTGCCATAGAATTTTATGCTAGTCCATAACTGCAATTACATATTGGTAGGTGTCCTGCCTTATTCCAATACATAGCACAGATGGCTACCCGCATTCCCACTTAGGCTTCTTCCTCTCCCATGTTGAATCCTTATGTTTTACCCCTGTTTTGTTTTTTTCCCTCCCTTTTGTTGTCCCGCCCCGGGACTCACCATGTAATTACATTAAAATTGTGTTATGTTCTCACCTGTCATTTTAATGTGCTTACACTATTCTACATCTTGCAGTTAACTGATGAAGGTCAATACGACCGAAACATTTATTATATATTGATTATTGGACTGCAATAAATATTACACTGCTTTGAATACATAATTGGAATGCCAAGGTTATTTTTTGCATGTCAGTGGGTTCGGCCCCTACTTGAGCACCATGAGTCAGCAGTGCAGCGATTTTTGATTATATTGATACCACACCGGTCCGCTTGCACGCTGTTGGGAGATGACATCGTCTACTTTCTCATATAATGCGGATGAAGCTACTTCTATTTTGGCACAAAGCAACATATTAAGCGATTTCCTGAGGGTTCCCCCGGGTGAGACGAGGGGGCGCGACTTGGAAAAGGAACAACGTCATCTCATCAACCTTGAATTACACTGCGCCACATTGACCGAGTATTTAAAGGTACAACGGATTCCCAGAGGCCTGAGAGTACCATTGAGACCTACCCTCTTCTCTGATCTACCGGAATATTGCAGTAAATTTGAACAGATCATTAACAAATGCTCCTTTGATCTAATGGTTCTGACAGTCGATTCCTTACATAAAGCAATAATATCCACTAAGGACCAGATTAAAAGCATTGAAACTCAACTAAGATCCTCGGCCAGGCCCGAAGATTGGTCCACACTGCAGGCGAAAATCAAGGTCAACACTGACCAACATAGGAGGGACACAGAATTACGAAAGAGGAACAAATTTCAGAGGGACACCGAAGACTACGAGTTGAAAAGAGTCTATAAATGGCAAGAAAAGCACATTTCTGGTGGGAATGCCCACAGATTCACACGGTCTTCCACGGACTTCTCTTCATCGGGCTCAGAGGCAGAAAGGAGGGACCGTTTTACCACCTCTTCTCATTTTTTAGGACTTCCACGGAGGCAACAAGCAAGAAGAAAAAGAGGAGAGACGGGCAACACAAGAGGCAACATGGAATTCACCAGAGTGACCCGATCCCAGACACAGCCCCTTTGGTGGTAAATATTTCTTCTAAGACTTTAAATATTGCCCAATTATCAGTGCTACAAAAGGGCCTTTCATTCTGCCCCACAGGAAGGTATAATACCTTTAAACTGGACATGGAGCTGCAACGCTTCTACCGGTCTTTGAGATTGAAAACACACTTTGCTGGGACAGATTCCCCTTTTACTTATGACCCGACTACTTCAGCCACAAATTCCAATGTGGTCATCACAGCAAAGAGCTTAGGCCTATTCAACAAAAGTACCTATAGGCCTCCCCAAAGCTCACATGCCCTGGAAACTTTCATCGGATTTGTTGATACAGCTTTCAGGGACCTACTATCCAGGATAGACAGGGGGAAATTCCACTATGAGCCCAACCTGTCTGCACTGGACCAACAGGCTCTTAGCAGCCTCAAGGAGGACAGGGACCTAGTGATCAAACCGGCGGACAAAGGGGGCGCCATAGTCATAATGGACAGGGACCAATACATCCGAGAGGTAGAGCACCAACTTAGTGACACTACCACATATCGCTTACTATCACAAGACCCCACCATCCATTTCAGCAATCACATAAGGACCACGGTCAATCGACATATTGCAGCAGGGACCATCGACGGAAAAAAGGGTGAATTTCTTAACAAAACACTCCCCATTGTGCGGGTATTTTATGTATTAGCAAAAATACATAAAAACCTAACAAATCCCCCCGGACGACCTATAGTGGCCTCAACTGATTCTGTCCTTTCCCCTTTATCTAGGTTTCTAGAAAAAATCATTACACCTTTGACACAAAAAGTCCATCCTTCCTTCTGGACACAGGCGCGTTTCTTAAAACACTGTTTGACTTAAAACAGATCCCTATAACCTTACTGTTAGTGTCCTTTGACGTTAAAAACCTTTACACCTCCATACCGCACGACCGTGGCATCAATACAGTGGAGGCCCTCCTAACTGAATCTAAAACCGACCCTCGAATCACCGAATTGGCTATTGACTTACTGACCATAGTGCTTAACAAAAACTACTTCTTATTCCAGGACAGATACTACATGCAGATCAAAGGCACCGCAATGGGCTCAAACGTAGCGCCACCTTACGCCAATTGCTACATGGCGGCCTTCGAAAGCCTTATTGTCTATACTCACCCTCTCTTCCGGTCACATTCTATACTCTGGAAGAGATTCATAGACGACATCTTCTGTATTTGGAATGGTACTCCAGAAACACTTGACACTTTTTTTACTTGAATTCTGCTTGGCAC
Organism: Phyllobates terribilis; assembly: GCF_046119375.1. NCBI lineage: Eukaryota > Metazoa > Chordata > Amphibia > Anura > Dendrobatidae > Phyllobates > Phyllobates terribilis. The sequence goes on from NW_027362762.1 coordinate 941,322,638, forward strand.
GACTTGGGCTTTACTGTCACTTATGACAATCATAGGGTAAGCTTTTTGGACACTGTGGTCATCAAGGATGAGAACGGTTTTCTCACCACTGACCTCTACTCAAAACCCACAGACCGTAATGGACTGTTACATTATTCCAGCAATCACCCGGCACATATAAAAAGATCTATCCCAAAATCCCAGTTTAGGAGGGTGGAGAGAATAGTGTCAGACCCCAACATTTGTCAACAGAGGTTACAAGAGATGAGCTCCAAGTTCATCAAAAGAGGTTACCCCCCATCGGTCTTACAGTCCCAACAAGGAGTTTCTATTAGGCCTCGCCCTGATAATTCCGATCGGATCCCGTTCATTCATACATACCATCCTTTTGCCTATACCTTACACAAAATAATTTGTAAACACTGGAACATCCTACGCACAGGATACCCCTCCACCACCAGCTTTCAGAAACCATTCATGCCCTGTTTCAAGCGAGCTCCCAATCTCAGGGATTCCCTAATCAGAGCAGACATTGGCAGCACTAAACAGGGACCCGTTCAACGGTTCCTTCAAGACCCAAAAATGGGAACATTCCCATGCCTTCAATGTAGGCAGTGCAGCAACGTCCTCAAAGGCAATATAATTCATCATCCCTACACAGGAAAAAAATACAACAGCAAGGGCTACTTTACTTGTGATAGCTCATTTGTGGTATATCTTATCAAATGCCCATGTGGTAAGGTATACATTGGAGAGACCACACAACCCATCAGGGACAGAATCTCTAAGCACAAGTCCACTATACGGTGCAAAAATTTACTACTCCCCATCCCCCACCACTTTGTAAACAACGGACATAACATTTCTCAGCTGAAGTTTCAGGTCTTGGAACAAGTTCAGCAACCGAGACGCGGGGGAGATCGTATCTGTGTCACCCTGGCCTGGATGCCACAAAATGTAATAAAGCTGTGTCTGAGAGCAAGGGGGATGTTCTCTAGTCAGGGGAAGATTAGCATGCAGTACCTCCTGTCTCAGGCCAGTAGGGGGAGCAGGCTGCCCCTATAAAAGCTGGTGCTGGGGGCAGGGTTAGAGAGAACTTGAAGGCCTGTCTCAGGACTGAGACTTGTCCCAGAGCAGAGCAGGGACAGACAGTTTTGTATTGCACCTAAGAGGAAGTGTGGCAGGAGGAGAGCCACAAGCCAGAGACAAGAGGCAACGAGAGCCTGTCTTGGCAGATAAAAAACTTACTTTACCAGACTTTGGTGTCTGAGGCTGGGAGGATTCTACATCCCCCAGCAGATAACCAGTCCGCAAGGGACTGTATATTCCTTGGCCTAAGAAGCCTGGAGGCTCTGCCACAACAGAAGGGACCAGTAAAGCCGTACAAGGCTGGGAGCAGAAAGGAACCAACGTCGCAGGCCATACAGGCGAGAATACACGGAAAGCTCGGAAACGTGGGCTGTTACCCTATAACGAGGAGATAGCCAGAAGGAGCGCAGAAAGCACGGTAGGCCTACACCCTCACCCTGACCAGGGCCAATTTCCCCATTGCTCTCAGACATCCAGGTCCCCTCCTAGCTGGGACTGTTTATGGGTCAGTTTACCTGTTTCAGTAAAGACCCTGGACTGCAACCTATTGTCTGTGTGCTCCTTCGCGCCTCCAGCACTACCGGTACTGGGACTCTCACCACCATCACTCCCACCATCCACTACACTGCCCTGGGGCCGCACTCTTCCCGTGGGGAGTCACACCATCCCAGCTGCACATATCATCAGCCCCAGCGGTCTGCCTTGCAGCGGCGGTTCCTAATGACCGCAAATCCACGGGTGGCGTAGTCGGACATAATCAACAACACATAACGGACTACCACTGGCCTGACCACCCTGAGCCACGGAACCGGGTTGCCACTACTACTCCCATCGTTCCCCCTACTGCCCGGATCCGAGTGCCCCACGGCCCAGGGGGCGAGTCAGCTTTGGCGTAGTCGGCAGGATTTCGTGCCCGCAACCACCGGGTACTGCGTGCGTGAAAAAGACTTTTGTAACTTACCTGTGGCGAAGTTTCCCGCCGTCAGGAGTCGTTTCCCGCCATCCGGAGCCGATTCCCGCCATCAGACGCCATCTTGGACCGTTTCCCGCCGTCTTCTGCCGTCTTCCCGCCATCCGCAGCTGCTTCCCGCCATCGGACGCCATCTTCAGGACGCCGCGCGGGAAGAAGAGGGGCGTGGACGTCCAAAGCGCGCGAGATCCGAAACTCCGCCCCACGCACCGACGCTGCGCAAGGTCCTGGAAGGGAGAGAGAGCGACGCTGACGTCATCAGGACGCGATGCAAGGTCCTCGTCCAGAGCAGCAGCAGCGGAGCCGCGGCCTACAGAAGAGGATCGTCGGAAGGTAGGCCACGCTTATCTAGGGGGGAGGAAGATGTCGGACACAGAGGCGCCCACTACCACCAATGCAGCTGCAGCAGCGGTGATGCCCTTTTCCCTGCCCTACATCCCTGGAGCGGCCTGGCTGCCCAAGTACTCAGGGGAGCCCCATGCCCTAACTGACTTCAAGGAAAGGCTGTACAGTTTGTTCCAGGTTTACCCCCTGACAGAGGAACAGAATAGAGATGAGCGTTGTTCTTCTCGAACTGTTCGCCAATCTCAAATTCGAGCTGTTTTGGGCGGTGTTCGAGCCGTTCGGCGAACACGAACAATTTGAGAAAAATTCGGCTGTTCGAGGTTATGTTCGATAACTGTTCGTGCACCAAAATCATAACTGGATTTTTTCTCAGTAATGATGAAAATTAATGTTAATACGCAGTTTGAGTGTACAGCGGGGTGGGGGGAGGGGCAGGGGATGGATCTCTGCAGGAACAATGAAGATCTCCATTTTTTTTTCTCTTTCCCGCATTTACAGTGGGGAGGTGCAATCTGTCAGCCTATCAGCAGCGCACACACGGAGCGAAGTGCTTTTTTTCACACAAGCAAGGGCATGTGTCATTGGCAGTGTATGTCACATGTCCTTGCCCTATAAGACCAAGCCATTTTCCCCGTCGCCACCATTTTCTCACTGCTGCAGCTGCGTGTTAGACGGCACCGCTGTTGCTGTGTGCGCTATACCTTGTTAATTTCAAGCCAATTTTCGCACAAATCTACAGATAGCTTGGGAGTAGGGAATAGTTGTGATTGCAGTCCTTTTAAGGACTAGGTTACAGCATTTCCTACGACTTTTATCAGGCAGGTCTATGCTCTTAAATAGATAGGTTGTGGGAGTAAAGACTAATTGTAATTGGAGTCCTTTTCAGGACTAGGTTACATCAGTTCCTATCAGTTTTTGCCAGGCAGGTCTGTGCCAGTGCTGTGCAAGTTTTTTTCACAGCATTTGGCTGAATCTAGCAAAGCTAATCCTTTTTGGCCTATTGCAGAGTGTGTTAGTCAGTGGAGTAGCCTATCTGTGTTGCAAGATATACCACCTGTGTATAGAATACCAATTTTTTTACTGCACCTAGTGAAGTAAAATCTTTTGGGCATAGCATCATTCTATTAGTCCATCTATACTGACCTCCATCAGGTTGCAAACTGAATCTAATTTTTTTCTGCATCTAGCTCTGAAAAAATATTTGGCCTTCTAGCAGTGTGTGGGACTTGTTCTATTAGTCCACCTATACTGACCTCCATCAGGTTGCAAACTGAATATATTTTTTTCTGCATCTACCTCTGAAAAAATATTGGGCTTCTAGCTGTGTGTGAGACTTGTTGTATTAGTCCATCTATACTGACCTCCATCAGGTTGCAAACTAATATATTTTTTTCTGCATCTACCTCTGAAAAAATATTGGGCTTCTAGCTGTGTGTGGGTCTTGTTCTATTAATCCATCTATACAGACCTCCATCAGGTTGCAAACTGAATATAATTTTTTTCTGCATCTAGCTCTGAAAAAATATTTGGCCTTCTAGTAGTGTGTGGGACTTTCTCTGTTAGTCCATCTATACTGACCTCCATCAGGTTGCAAACTGAATATATTTTTTTCTGCATCTACCTCTGAAAAAATATTGGGCTTCTAGCTGTGTGTGGGTCTTGTTCTATTAATCCATCTATACTGACCTCCATCAGGTTGCAAACTGAATATATTTTTTTCTGCATCTACCTCTGAAAAAATATTGGGCTTCTAGCTGTGTGTGGGACTTGTTGTATTAGTCCATCTATACTGACCTCCATCAGGTTGCAAACTGAATATATTTTTTTCTGCATCTACCTCTGAAAAAATATTGGGCTTCTAGCTGTGTGTGGGTCTTGTTCTATTAATCCATCTATACAGACCTCCATCAGGTTGCAAACTGAATATAATTTTTTTCTGCATCTAGCTCTGAAAAAATATTTGGCCTTCTAGTAGTGTGTGGGACTTTCTCTGTTAGTCCATCTATACTGACCTCCATCAGGTTGCAAACTGAATATATTTTTTTCTGCATCTACCTCTGAAAAAATATTGGGCTTCTAGCTGTGTGTGGGTCTTGTTCTATTAATCCATCTATACTGACCTCCATCAGGTTGCAAACTGAATATAATTTTTTTCTGCATCTAGCTCTGAAAAAATATTGGCCTTCTAGTAGTGTGTCGGACTTTCTCTATTAGTCCATCTATACTGACCTCCATCAGGTTGCAAATTAAAAATAATTTTTATCTGCATCTACAGTACCTCTGAAAAAATATTTGGGCTTTTAGCTGTGTGTGGGACTTGTTGTATTAGTCCATCTATACTGACCTCCATCAGGTTGCAAACTGAATATATTTTTTTCTGCATCTACCTCTGAAAAAATATTGGGCTTCTAGCTGTGTGTGGGTCTTGTTCTATTAATCCATCTATACAGACCTCCATCAGGTTGCAAACTGAATATAATTTTTTTCTGCATCTACCTCTGAAAAAATATTGGGCTTCTAGCTGTGTGTGGGACTTGTTGTATTAGTCCATCTATACTGACCTCCATCAGGTTGCAAACTGAATATATTTTTTTCTGCATCTACCTCTGAAAAAATATTGGGTTTCTAGCTGTGTGTGGGACTTGTTGTATTAGTCCATCTATACTGACCTCCATCAGGTTGCAAATTGAATATAATTTTTTTCTGCATCTAACCCAGCCAATAGTTTTGGCCTAATACCACAGTTTGGCCACTCAGCTCTGCTCGATTACCATCCATTGTTTTTTTGTGCAAACAACTCCAGAGTTGTGAATTAGTTAACCACCAAAATGAGTGGAAAAAGGCCTGCTGCTGGTGGAAAGGGGAATAGGCGTGTTGGGAAGGGGAAAAAAGGTTGTGTCCGTGGGGTAGGTGTTAAAGCAACAGTAACATCTGCAGAAGAAAGACCATCTTCCAGCCAAACTAAAATGTCTACTTCTTTTAGCGGACAATGTGATAAGATCCCTTTCTTACGGCCACGCCAATCGCTACAAATTCCAGATGAGGCACAAAAACAGCAGGTGCTTCAACGGATATCAAGTGCTCCTTTAAGTGGGCTCTCCTCCACATCAACTTCAACATCACAAATACTCCAGTCCTCAAAGGTGTCACCCAAATCGCACTTGCTTCCTCACAGCTCCCAAATCTCCAGCTGCCCGTCTGAGTATGAGGTAGAACAGATGGTTGAGTCAGCAGAGCTGTTTACTCATACTATAGCCTGGGAATCAGAGGTCGACTCCAGCGCTTCTGTGAATCCAGACGAGGAAATGATCTGCACTGATGCCCAGAATCTTTATGAGTCGGATCCAGGACCAGACGCAGAAGGTTCTGACCATAATGTAGACCCTCATTCCCAAACTGTAACTCCTGTTGGTGGAGACAATGAGGAAGACGATGATAAGACTCAAATACCTGATTGGAGCGACAACTTTAGTTTTTTGTCAGGGCAGGAACAGGTTGGCTCTGAGGACGACGGGTGTGATAACGCACAGGGTGATGATGATGAGGTTGGAGATCCCACTTACTGTCAACCCACAGTCAGCCAAGAGATGAGGTCAGCAGAGGAGGTGGAGGAAGATGCTAGTGACGACGAGGTCAGGTTGCGCCTTCCTGGACAGAGACGTAGTACTGGAAGCACGTCAACAACTGCATCCTCAAACACAACTCTGCCTCTCACCACAAGTCGTGGTGGCTCTTCAGGTCGCATGGGTGCTAAGCCTTGCATAGCCTGGGCATTTTTTCAGATCGATAAAGATGACCCAACTCGTGTTATCTGTAACATTTGTCAGCAAAAGCTAAGTAGAGGCCAAAAAATACATAGTTTGAGTACTTCATGCATGAACCGGCACATGGACATGAAGCATAAGTTGGAGTGGGAAGCTCATTGTGCTACAATGCGGCCTAGCCGGCCGGGCCAACCACCGTCTGCCATATCTTGTGCATCCGCGGCCTCTTCATCCTCTGTGACTGGGGGGACAGCAGTCACACCTGTTTTGGGGCGCAGACCTGCCACCTCTTTACCCGCAACAGCCAGCGTGATTGGCAGGTCATCATTTTCTTTGGAGGTGGTAACACCAGCTGGTCTTGAGCGCTGTCCGACATCGATAGCACCACCTTTGGATCAAGGCAACCTAACATGTCCGCCTGCATCTTCCTCACAGACCGGCAGTTTGCCGGGGACACCCTTATCAACCCCGTCTAAGCACAATAGCCAGCCCTCGGTCCCTCAGATGTGGACAAGTAAAAGACCATTTCCTCCTAGCCATGAGAAAGCTAAGAGGTTGAATTTCACCATCTGCAAGCTCTTGGCTACAGAAATGCTGCCTTTCCGCTTGGTGGACACAGAGGATTTTCGAGACCTTATGTCCGTCGCAGTGCCCCAGTACCAGATGCCCAGTCGGCACTACTTCTCAAAGAAAGGTGTGCCTGCGCTCCACCAGCATGTCGCACACAACATCACCGCTTCTTTGAGAAACTCTGTGTGTGACAGGGTGCATTTCACCACAGACACTTGGACGAGTAGGCATGGACAGGGGCGTTACATGTCGCTGACTGGGCACTGGGTAACTATGGTGACAGCAGGACAAGGGGCTGCTGTCCAAGTCTTGCCGTCCCCACGAGTTGTGCGTCAATCCTCTTTATGTCAAAGTTCCTCCACTGCTTCTGCCTCCTCAACCTCCTCTCGGTCTTCCACCTGCACCCAAAGCCTGTCTGGTCATGCCACAAGCTTTCTAACTGCGCAGAAGGGATCCTGCACACCTCCTTACTATGCTGGCAGTAGGGCTCAACGTCATCAGGCGGTTTTTACTTTGAAATGTCTGGGAAATGTGAGTCACACAGCTGAGGAGTTGTGGTCAGCTCTGGAGAACCAATTTCATGAATGGCTGTCTTCACTGGACCTGAAACCAGGGAAGGCCGTGTGCGACAATGCTGCAAACCTGGGTGGGGCCCTTCGCCGGGGCAATGTCACACACGTGCCTTGTATGGCTCACGTGTTGAACCTGGTTGTCCAGCAATTTTTAGCCCACTATCCCAGACTAGATGGCCTTCTGCAGAGGGCACGGTCGCTGTGTGCTCACTTCCGCCGTTTGCATCCCGCAGCTCAGCGACTTACATCTCTACAGAAGTCGTTGGGCCTGCCACTTCACCGGCTAAAATGCGATGTGCCTACCCGGTGGAATTCAACTCTGCACATGTTGCAGCGACTGTGGCAGCACCGACAAGCCCTGGTGCAATACGTTCTGACGTATAGCCTGGGCCAACGAGATCCAGAGGTGGGGCAAATCACGCTGGAGGAGTGGTCTCAGATCAGGGACCTATGCACCCTTCTGCACAGTTTTGAAATGGCGACGAAGATGTTTAGTGCTGATGATGCCATTATCAGCATGACTATTCCGGTGATTTACATGCTGGAGCACATGTTAAACAGAATTCGGAGTCAGGTGGTGGCACAAGAGGAGGTGGAGGAAGTAGAGGAGGAGGAGTTGTATGCGGAAGGGCTAACATTTGCAAGGTCCAGACGGTCGGCAGCACCAAGGCGGCAGGCATGTGAGGGTGGGGGAGATGGTTTTACCAGGGCGCATGGTAGGAGCCAAACTAGTGAGGAAGGTGCAGGAGCCCAGGAAGAAGTGGAGGACGAACTGATGGAAGACTCATCAGATGAGGGAGACCTTGATCACATTTCTGTTGTGCGAGGTTGGGGGGAGAGGACAGAGGAAGGAAGCATGATTGTTACCTCGCCACCAACACAACAGGGACTTGGTGCTCCTGGATGCGCAACACACATAAGTGCCTTCTTGCTGCACTACCTGCAACATGACCCTCGAATTGTGAGAATTAGAAATAATCCTGACTACTGGGTTGCCACACTGTTAGATCCCCGGTACAAAAGTAAATTTGCCGAAATTATTCCTGCCATAGAAAGGGATGCACGCATGCAGGAGTATCAGCAGAGACTGTTGCAGAATCTTACATGTGCTTTTCCACAAAACACCAGTGGTGCACGTAGTGAATCTCACAGTTCCAACTTGCCAACCGTGGGACCGTCAAGTGTTCAGCACTCAAACCGTAACAGAACCACAGTATCTGCTGGTAACATCAATTTTGCGGAATCATTTCACCACTTTTTTAGCCCATCCTTTGCAAGGCCACAGGAGACAAGAAGTCTGACACATAGTCAACGCCTAGAGACGATGGTACAGGAGTATCTCCAAGTAAACATTGAAGCCACGACTGTGTCACTGGACCCTTGCTCTTTTTGGGCTTCCAATCTGGATAAATGGCCGGAGCTAGCCACTTACGCCTTGGAGATCTTGTCATGCCCCGCAGCCAGCGTTCTGTCTGAACGTGTGTTCAGCGCTGCTGGTGGTGTGCTGACAGATAAGCGCACGCGGCTCTCCACTGATAATGTAGACAGACTCACGTTCATAAAGATGAACAAATCATGGATCCGAAACGACTTTTCTACCCCTGTGTCATCCTGGGGAGAGTAAAAGCTTGATGATTGGTTAAAATCACCCTACCAACCGTTTTAAGCTTTCAAATTACTAATCATGTTTATCTGTATCTTGACTGGAAAATAATTTGGGCTTTGTAGCAGTGTGCAGCACTGATCCTATTAGGCCATCTATAATAAGCTCCACCAGATTTAAAATTAAAAATAATTTTTAGCTGCATCTAGCCCGGAAAATAATTTTGGGGCTCCGAGATGCGCAAGACACATAAGTGCCTTCTTTCTGCACTACCTGCAGCATGACCCTCATATTGTCAGAATTCGAAGTAATCATGACTAGTGGGTTGCCACACTCTTAGATCCCCCAAACTTTTCGATCAACCTTTTCATTTTAATAAAGACCAAAAAAATGGTCATTTTTGAAATTATAAGCATTAGCAGGTTGTTAGAAACTGAAATCAAACAGTTTTCAACTCAAAACTTTATTCTAGGTGATGTTACATTTTCACATAGGACCCCTTGTTCGAAAGGAGCTTCTGAACTCTCTCGTCCATTGAATTTGTCAGGTTTTGGATGGTTTCTGCTTCAATTGTTTTGCATGAGGACAGAATACCCTCCCAGAGCTGTTGCTTAGATGTGAACTGCCTCCCGCCATCATAGACACTCCTTTTAATGATGCTCCAAAGGTTCTGAATGGGGTAGAGGTCAGGGGAGCATGGGGGTCACACCATAAGTTTGTCCCCTTTTATGCCCATATCAGCCAGAGATGCAGATGTTTTATGTGCAGCATGAGATGGTGCATTATCATGCAGAAAAATGATCTTGCTGTGAAATACACGGTTCTTCTTCTTGAACCATGGCAGGAAGTGCTGTTTGAGAAAATCCACATACATTATGGAGTTCATCTTTAGCGCCTTCAGGGATCCTAAAGGGGCCGACAATCTCTCTCCCCATGATTCCAGCCCAAAACATTACTCCACCTCCTCCTTGTTGGCGCTGTAGCCGTGTTTGGGTGGGGTGTCCATCAACCAGCCATCCTCCACTCCATCCATCTGGACCATCGAGCGCTGCACGGCACTCATCCGTGAACAAAACAGTTTTGAAATCAGTCTTCATGTAATGTTTGGCCCACTGGAGTCGTTTCTGCTTGTGTGAAGTGGATAGAGGAGGTCGACAGGATGGCGTATGCACAGCTGCAAACCTCTGAAGGACCCTGCATCTTGTTGTTCGGGGGACGTTGGAGGCACAAGCAGCTTCAAAAACTTGTCTGCTGCTATGACAAGGCTTTTTTGCCGCTGCTCTTTCAACCTGACGTAATTGCCTGTAGGAAAGAGTCCTCAATTTGCCCTTATCAGCACGCACACGTGTGTACTGTGAATCAGCTACATACTTCTTGATTGCCAAGACACTTCATCCTGATCATCGCACAATGTTGATTGTAGTCATGCCTTGACCTAAACACTCCACAATTTGTTGCTTCTCAGCAGCCGACACATCCTTTTTCTTTCCCATTTTGGCAGAAAATGTAGGCTGCTTAATAATGTGAGAGAGCCTTCTTAAGTAGTCTTGCCTTTCATTGGACACACCTGCCAAACTAATTAGCACAGGTGTCTGCAATTGCTTACAGTGATATAAAGAGCCCTGACACACATCACCATCAATGAGTTTAACTGACAAACAAACAAATTCTTACCTTATCACTCCTAAACACTTTTTGCATAATAATTTGGAACACAGTGTACATGTGCTTTTCCACAAAACACCAGTGGTTCACGTAGTGAATCTTACAGTTCTAACTTGCCAACCGTGGTCTGTATGGAATTGTTCAATAAAGGACCCAAAATTAAGATAACATAGATGGGAGAGGTCTCTATGAATAGGAATTCCTAAGTATTTGATACCCTGTGAGGGCCAGGCAAAGGGAAAGTTGGACTGGATGGAATCCTATATGGATTTGGGGAGGGAGACATCGAGGGCCTCAGACTTCGCTGCATTGATTTTAAAATTTTACCATGTAACAAAGTGATCTATTTCAGCCATAACAGCAGGGATGGATATATGTGATTGAGTGATATATACTAGGACATCATCAGCAAATAGAGAGCACTTGTACTCGGTGCCTCCCACCTCAATCCACCTAATATTGGGGTTATGGCGAATTGATGAGAGCAGGTGCTCCGTCACTAGGATGTATAAGAGAGGGGACAGAGGACATCCCTGCCTTGTCCCATTGGTGATTGTGAAAGGTGATGAAAATGTTCTGACGCACCCCCTGGGCCTTGGGACACCCGGAGCCGGACCCTTTTTGGTGGATGCTGGTGGTTGTAGTCTTCGTGGCGGCGACCCGGTTCCGTGGCTCAGGGCGGTCAAACCAGTGGCGGAACTATTTATGTGGTTTTGATGTTTAAATGTCCGACTACGCCACCCGTGGATTGCGGTCAGAGTGAACCGCCGCTACAGGGCAGACCGCTGAGGCTGGTGTTGTGGGTGCAGCAGAGCGTAGCATAACTCCCCACGGGAGGAGTATAGCCTCAGGGCAGTGTATGCGGAGGATGGGGGTGATGGTGCAGGGCAGCAGCAGTAACGACACGGAGTCAGTGATGCAGTCCAGGGCCTTTACTCACAGTTCTTATTATCCAGACCACGTCTGCAGGTAACGGCTGCCCACGTCGTACTGTGCTCACCAGGTGAGGGGCTCAGACAACTCCCAGATAACTTTGGAGCACTTCACAGGACCCCCTTTGTGTGTCCTTTGTCTGGCCTTTCTTACCAACACTTCTGTCCGGCTGCCTCGGGCCTCCTCTTGGTAAACTTGGCGCCAGTTTCCCTGACCCTATGTGGTGCCTTCCTAGCGGGTGTAGCGAGGGGCTGCGCCACATAAAATGTCAGAGCCTCCGGTTTCTAGCTGAGGGTCGTTTCCTGCCTCCACTAGTTCGGGGACCGGTCTCCCCCTTTGGCCTGACCCCTCCACGCAGGTGGATTCGGGCGTGCGGTGGCGACTCGCCCGTCCGCACCCCTGGGATCCCTTCATTCCTCGTTCCTGGAGCCTTCTCCGCTCCTCTTCCTTCCTTCTCCCTCTTCCAGGCCTGGGCCTCTGTTACTAGGCCCGCCTCCGGAGCAGAGCTCATGCAGAGCCCCTGCTCCCTGCCACTTCTGCTCAGACTTCTCTGCACTGAACTAAGATGGTGCCCACCTTTTATACTCCCTTCTCAATGCACCCAGGAACTGCTTCCTCCCTGCTCCTGCACTACAGGGTTCCCCTTCCTCAGTGTTCCCTCCCCCCACTCCAGCCAGGGACAGGGACTGTCGTGCCCATCTCAGGGGCATATTGGTCGCCCTGCCCCACGGCAATGTGGTGTAATGCATGCAGGTGTCGGGTCCTGATCCACACTCCATCCTTACCTGAGAGTGAGATATCACACCTCTGGGTGAGGTGCAATACGTCTGTAGCAACCGAGCCCTCAGGGTGCTACAGTTCCATTTATCTTCAGCCTAGGTGACGTATTGCGATACAGGGCCGTGATTTTGGCTATAAAAGGGTCCCCTAGACCCCTACCCCAAGCTTTTTAAGAGAATCATATATGGCGTGCCAGGAAACTCTATGGAATGCTTTCTCAGCATCCAACGAGAGTATCTAATTACAAATTTTTAACTGCATCTAGCCCAGGAAATACTTTGTGCCTAGTAGCAGTGTCTGCTAGTCAGCGGATTATCCCGGCTGTTAAGCAAGCTACACCACCTGTAGTTTAGACACTTAATTTTTTCAAAGGAAATGCTTCGGGACCATGGGATACTTAGTGAAGAGCATCAGGAGGCACCCCAAGGCATAGGGGCTGGGACTGGCAGTAGGATGCCTTGCGGTGGACAGCCGAGCTCGATCCTTATAAAAGCTTTTTAACTGCAGCAGCTTTAGTGGACGCTACTGGAGCTGGAATTACTGCGGCTGCTGGCATGAGACTTGCCCTCCAATAGATCCTTGTAAATGGATTTAAAGTGTATTCATTCAAATTAGAGAGACAATTTAAATTAAAAAGCTTAGAGCTGCCTCCACCACAGGGGGGCTCGCTCGACCCACCAGCGGACAGGCACCAGTATTGGGAGAGGGGGGCTGACCGTCAGGGTTCACCGCGGCTCTGGCACAAACCCGGCGACACGGAGGTGGCACGGGCAGGAGCGGACTGGCCGTGTCGGCTTCTCACTTTTTGGATTTTAGAAGGGCATGACATGCCTATATCTGTGTCTCCCCCTCCTTTTACTCCTCCACCTCTTTTATTTTCGCATGACTATATGTACTTGTCACTTTTCCATGTGTTAGTTATGTCTTCTGAGCAGTTTGTCAGCTTTTGGACACCTTTGAAGGTGTTTTCTATGTGTTTCTATGTGTTTTTGTTTGCCTGCCATTGGTTTTAACGGTGTTCGAAGGTGTTCGACGAACAGTTCGACGAACAGTTCGGCGAACACACGGGTGTTCGACGAACCGAACCGAACTCGAACACTACGGGGGTGGCTCAACACTAGAACAGAAGGTCAGCATATTGACAGGGCAGTTAACTGGCGCAGCCCAAAGGGAGGTAAAATCATGGCCCACTGAGGAGAAAAGGACCGTGAAGGGTATTCTGGCCCGGATGCGGGGTACCTTTGACACACGTACCTCCGCTGAAATTAAAATGAGGTTCTATGGATGTAAGCAGCGGGCACAGGACAGCATCAGAGACTATGCCCTAAATCTGCAGGAAGCCTTGAGGGCTATTCAACAAACTGACCCTGGCAGTGTGCAGGAAACGGATAAGCTGCTAACATAACAATTCATAGAAGGTCTGCTGTCTAGCGCCCACAGGGCCCAACTGTGCCTCATGTTCTTTCAGAACCCCGACCTGACCTTTGCCCAATTTAAGGACAGGGCCATAAGGGTACTCCGTGAATCTGCAACCAGTGGCGCTATAAACCCCCGGCACCCTGCTCTCACCTACCACCAGGAGGCGGCGCCCTCCTCTATGGACCCCGTGGGGGCTGATGCACAGGCCCTGAACCAAGCCCCATCGAAAGACCTGCATCACCAAGTCCAGGAGCTGACCAGGAGCGTCGTGGCATTGACCAGGACCGTCCAGGCGTTGCAAGTGGACCCATCAAGACCCATCGAGCTGGCTTCAAGTCCGGAGGATGTCCCGTGGCGTCGACAGAGGAGGATCCCGTCGTTCCGAGGGAGGCCCACAGACCGCTACGCAGAGGATGGACAGCCCATTTGCCGTCGATGCAACCAGCCCGGACACATTTCCAGGTACTGTAATTTAAACGGGTCCAACCTGGGGCAGAGGGCCAACCCCCAGGCATAAGATCACCAGGCCCTTACAATTGGCGTAATAAGTACGTTGGGGGGCGCCCGGTTTTACCCGTGGTGCTGGACGGTATCCCCATGAGCGCCTTGCTGGATACTGGGTCACAAGTAACCACTATCCCTTATGTACTTTTTAAGCAGTATTGGACTGATGCTGATATCACACGGTATCCAGACAGTAACTTGAGCATCATCGCCAGTAATGGCTTACCCGTGCCGCAGATGGGGTTCAAGGAGATGACCATTAAAATTGGTAAAGTTGAACTGCCGGCACAGGGAGTGATTATTGTGGACATTGACCGTCGTGAAAGTCACCCTAAAATAACTGTGGGTACTAACGTAATTGAAAATTGTCTTTCAGAGGTAATTGTAATCTTACAACAGGTGGCGGTGAATGCTAGTCCCAGCCAACAGAGAGTCCTCAACAAGGAGATAAAAGCCCTGATGAGACGGCAGCAGGTAGAACTGTCTGGTGGTGAGATCGGTAGCGTAAGACTGAGTGACCCATTCCCCATTTCCATGCCTCCCAAAAGTGAAATGATGATCTGGTGTCGGACTGCAATCGGGTTGAGAGGTAGAGACTACCAAGCCATGGTAGAACCCGTGTACTCAGACAGCAGGCCCACCATTTTGACAGCCCGGGGGGTGGTTGATGTCCGTCATGGGAGGGTGCCCGTCCGCATCCTCAATATTGGGGAGAGGGAGGTACACTTACCCAGGTACGCTACACTCGCCAAGCTGTTTGTGGTCGAACACAAAGCTATCAGGGCCGTGGAACCCTTGCCTCCATCTCCTCAGGCGGAGGGTAATGGCTCCCAGAAACAAAAGGAGGACTGGTGCCAGAAACTCCATGTGGGTGCTGACTCCACTCCCCTGCACCAAAAACAAGGAGTCTACCGGGTGGTACAGGAGTACGAGAGAGTCTTTAGTGAGCACCCGCTAGACTTCGGCAGAGTAAAGGGGATAGAACACCACATCCCCACAGGGAGCCACCCACCAATAAAAGAGAGACACAGGCCTGTACCCCCTGCACATTATCAGAACGCCAAGGGCATGCTAAGAGAGATGAAAGAAGCTGGGGTCATTAGAGATAGCTGTAGCCCCTGGGCAGCCCCCTTGGTTCTGGTGAAAAAGAAAGACGGCACCATGAGAATGTGCATGGACTATAGACAAATCAACCGTATCACCCACAAAGACGCATATCCGCTGCCTAGAATAGAGGAGTCTTTAGCCGCACTAAAATCAGCTAACTTCTTTTCTACTTTGGACCTTACTAGCGGGTACTGGCAGGTTCCTGTGGCAGAGGCTGACAAGGAGAAGACCGCCTTCACCACCCCGATGGGACTGAGCGAATTCAACTGTATGCCTTTCGGGCTCTGCAACGCACCAGGGACCTTCCAGAGGCTGATGGAATGCTGTCTAGGGCACCGAAACTTCGAGACGGTCCTCCTTTACCTGGACGACGTGATCGTCTATTCGAAGACCTACGAGGACCATCTCAAGCACCTGGCTGAGGTGTTCGAAGCCCTGGCAGGCTATGGCCTGAAGGTGAAACCATCGAAGTGTCACCTGCTGAAACCAAAGGTCCAGTACCTAGGGCACGTGGTAAGCGCGGAAGGAGTGGCCCCCGACCCTGACAAGGTCACGGCAATCAAGAGCTGGCCAAGCCCCTCGAACATCAAAGAGGTGAGACAGTTTCTCGGGTTGGTAGGCTACTACCGAAGGTTCATCCCCGGGTTCACTAAGATGGCAGCTCCTATGCAGGACCTCCTGATCGGACAGTCTAAGTCCAGAAGTCAAAAGTCACCCTTCAAGTGGGATAAACCGGAAGAGGAGTCCTTCCGCCAGTTGAAGATGGCCCTCACGGGGGATGAGATCCTGGCCTACCCTGATTATGGTCAGCCTTTTATTCTCCACACGGACACCAGTAATGTGGGACTGGGAGCCGTACTGTCCCAAAACCAACAGGGCAGAGAAAGGGTGATCGCGTACGCCAGCCGGAAGCTGAGGCCCACCGAGAGGAACCCGGAGAATTACAGCTCCTTCAAGCTAGAATTCTTGGCGGTGGTGTGGGCCGTGACGGAACGCTTCAAGCATTACCTGGCCTCCGCAAAGTTCACCGTGTACACGGACAACAACCCGTTGACACACCTGGACAATTCAAGACTTGGTGCCCTAGAACAGCGGTGAATGGCCCGTCTCTCCAACTATGACTTCGTGATCAAGTACCGGGCTGGCAAAACCAATGCCAACGCTGACGCCCTATCGAGGATGCCTCACTTACCTGAAGGTGACGAAGACCCAGAAGAGCTGGAGGAGGTAGAACTCCCCGCGTTTCACCGGTATGGAGCTGCTCAATACTCCCACCGCGTGAAGGAGGAGGATCTAACAACCGTGATGATCAATCCCTACCTCACCACAGCTGGGCCGAGACCCAAGATAGTGACCCTGCCATCCGCCTGGTGAAAGATCTGCTGACCCAAGAAGATGCCCTCATGGATCCGGATGCCCCAGAGGAAGCCAAGCAGCTGTGGAAAGAGAAGAGCAAGCTGTTCCTCTACGAAGGCAAGTTGTGCAGAAGGATTGTCAACCACCGGACGCACGAGCTGACCTGGCAAGTCGTGGTACCAAGGCGGGATGCAGCTATGGTCCTGGGGGCTTACCATGACAGAGCGGGGCACTTCGGTTGGAAGAAACTGGAGTTCCTGCTAAGAGGAAGGTTCTTTTGGGTCGGCATGAGAGGAGCTGTAGAAAAGTGGTGCAGAGACTGTGGCCCTTGTCACCTGAGGAGGAAGGACCGCACCAGCCAGAAGACACCCTTGAGGCCCATCGTCACCACGCAGCCTGGTAGCTCTGGACCACGTCAAATTGGCTCCAAGCCGGTCTGGATACATCTATGCCCTGACAATCGTGGACCACTATTCCCGTTTTCTAGTGGTGGTCCCGGTAAAGGACTTGACAGCCCAAACAGCGGCCAGAGCCTTCCAGCAATATTTCTGCCGTCCACACGGGTATCCGGAACAGGTCCTGACAGACCAGGGTCCAGCGTTCGAGGCTGAAATCTTCCAGGAGTTCTGCAACCTCTATGGCTGTAAGAAGATTCGTACAACGCCTTACCACCCCCAAACCAACGGGATGTGTGAGAAGATGAACAATATAGTCATTGATCTCCTAAAGACGTTGCCCCTGGAGGAACGCAGCCTGTGGCCAGAAAAACTGCCGGATCTGATAGACTTATACAATCATATCCCGGTGAATGCTACAAACTGCACCCCGGCTTACCTGATGCGAGCCAAACCAGGTAAGCAGCCCGTAGACCTGGAGATGGGAGTCCTAACACCTGAGGACACCTCCCCGGATGCAGACTGGGATACGGAAAGGAAACTGCAGTACAAGAAGGTACAGGAGAGTGTGGAGAAGAGCCTGGCCCAGGTGAGAGAATGGCAAGAAAGACTCTTCAACCAACACGCCCCTGCTGGTCCCCTAGAACCTGGTGAGCAGGTCCTGAAGCGGAAGAGAAGGCTACATAAGTTGGACGACCAGTGGGAAAGGGAACCCTACACTGTACTGCAGTCTGATCACGACAACCCGAAGGTGTGCGTGATCACCAAGGACGGAGGAGAAACCACTAGTACCGTCTCCAGAGACCACCTCAAAAGGTGCCCCGAGCAACTCCGTAGTGCAGAAGAGGATCAGAGTGACCTTGAACCCGCAGAGGACAAGGAAGAAATGATCAGCACCGTTCTCGGAGAGTTCCCTCAGTCCTGGACTCGCATAAATGATGCCATAGTGGTACCTGTCCTGCATTTCCTGCAACCGGCACAGCAACAACCAACACCAGAGCCGGAAGGTGAAGAGGAGCAAGCGGATCCAGAGGCAGAACAGCCTGTACCAGCAGCCCAGGAGAGTCAACCCTCTGCTGACAGTGAGCCTGCCATGCCTGCGGTAAGCCAAAGGACCCGCAGACAGCTGCCTGACCTACCTGTACACCCAGCTGGTAGCGGTACCCCTAACGCTAGTGGGGAAAGCCAAATCAGTCCACCACCAGACAGTGGGTTAAGGAGGTCAACCAGGAGCACAAAAGGGCAGATACCCGCTCGCTGGAGAATATAGAGTGTACTAAAATTGTAAATAACCCTGTTACCAACTGTTGAATTGTTTGCAAAGTTACATGCTTGTTTGGTAATTCTGTGTTTCAGTTTCTTGCAGCTACCGTAAGGACTCAAAGGTTATGGACTTTTTATAACCGGGACCTTGTATGGACTGCGTTCGGAGCCTAACCAAGGAAGGAACTAAACCTGTAAAGGACTTGGGGTAGGACAGACCCCCACCTGGTTAAGGCTCCCCGTTGTCTTGGTGATATGGACATCCGGTCACAGACCACACTGTGACCTTAAGAACTCAAGCTGTGCGTCGTCTGTCTGTTAATGTTTTATGGTCATGCATATAATCCTTGTTTATTGCTTAGTCCCGGAGTACTAAATTTTACTAGGGGGGAATGTGTCACCCTGGCCTGGATGCCACAAAATGTAATAAAGCTGTGTCTGAGAGCAAGGGGGAGGTTCTCTAGTCAGGGGAACATTAGCATGCAGTACCTCCTGTCTCAGGCCAGTAGGGGGAGCAGGCTGCCCCTATAAAAGCTGGTGCTGGGGGCAGGGTTAGAGAGAACTTGAAGGCTTGTCTCAGGACTGAGACTTGTCCCAGAGCAGAGCAGGGACAGACAGTTTTGTATTGCACCTAAGAGGAAGTGTGGCAGGAGGAGAGCCACAAGCCAGAGACAAGAGGCGACGAGAGCCTGTCTTGGCAGATAAAAGACTTACTTTACCAGACTTTGGTGTCTGAGGCTGGGAGGATTCTACATCCTCCAGCAGATAACCAGTCCGCAAGGGACTGTATATTCCTTGGCCTAAGAAGCCTGGAGGCTCTGCCACAAGAGAAGGGACCAGTAAAGCCGTACAAGGCTGGGAGCAGAAAGGAACCCACGTCGCAGGCCATACAGGCGAGAATACACGGAAAGCTCGGAAACGTGGGCTGTTACCCTATAACGAGGAGATAGCCAGAAGGAGCGCAGAAAGCACGGTAGGCCTACACCCTCACCCTGACCAGGGCCAATTTCCCCGTTGCTCTCAGACATCCAGGTCCCCTCCTAGCTGGGACTGTTTATGGGTCAGTTTACCTGTTTCAGTAAAGACCCTGGACTGCAACCTATTGTCTGTGTGCTCCTTCGCGCCTCCAGCACTACCGGTACTGGGACTCTCACCACCATCACTACCACTGGCCTGACCACCCTGAGCCACGGAACTGGGTTGCCACTACTACTCCCATCGTTCCCCCTATTGCCCGGATCCGAGTGCCCCACGGCCCAGGGGGCGAGTCATATCTGTCTCCTCGAACTGAGGGAGGCATATTGGATCCACGAGTTGGAGTCTCTCTCCCCAAAGGGACTTAATAGGGAGTATGACCTTCTTTCCTTTATTTGAGGGGGAAGTGTTCTCTATTAATCATTTCAAGCCAAGCTTCTCCATGGTTCCATTTAATTTTCCTATGTGTATATTCATATGTGTATTGATAGTTATGTTTTAGAGCACTCTGGGTCATAATCATACTGTATATAAGATATCCAGTGGTTGCATATCTTGTTAATTGCTGTGGTTTGTGTTCCAGATGTTGCCTCACCTTGGTCCCTCCCTCAACCTCTCTCCTCATCTCTCCAATATCTGAATACAGTTGAAATCCGACTCCATGAAGCGTCCCCACATCGCTTAGATTGCGCACAGCTACTTCCTGTGTATTGGAACACAAGCTTACCAACCTTGGAACGCAAACATCGCGGAGAAATGTCACTTCCGGTGACGTCACCCAGCAACTTCCGTTCCGGTTTCGCGCTGCCGGACAGCACGCTTAGCGTTTACACATATGGTAATCACCCCCTATATATAGGACCCTCTCATAAGCATATGGCCACAACAACGAGCGGTGGACACCGCGTTATGATGCCTTTCCCTTTCTACATACTATAAGGTAACGTCCTAGCTTTATCCACAATATGCCATATAGACAGCTGGTCCAGTCTAACTTGTCCTCTCACCTCCAGGTGGTCCTAATCAGACTGTTTCATATAATTGACTGACTGAACAGCTAGTCCATAACTGCAATTACATATTGGTAGGTGTCCTGCCTTATTCCAATACATAGCACAGATGGCTACCCGCATTCCCATTTAGGCTTCTTCCTCTCCCATGTTGAATCCTTATGTTTTACCCCTGTTTTGTTTTTTACCCTCCCTTTTGTTGTCCCGCCCCGGAACTCACCATGTAATTACATTGAAATTGTGTTATGTTCTCACCTGTCATTTTAATGTGCTTACACTATTCTACATCTTGCAGTTAACTGATGAAGGTCAATACGACCGAAACATTTATTATATATTGATTATTGGACTGCAATAAATATTACACTGCTTTGAATACATAATTGGAATGCCAAGGTTATTTTTTGCATGTCAGTGGGTTCGGCCCCTACTTGAGCACCACGAGTCAGCAGTGCAGCGATTTTTGATTATAGAATTTTATCATGGCTTGGCCAGAGAATTCCTGGACAAGAGCTCAGTACCATGCATGGTAGGTACTTACCATCTGACGTTCTCACTGATACTTCCACCACCAGTCCTTTGCACTTCTATGTCCGATAATGACATCATTGATACTTACCAATATTTCAATGCACAAATCAACCGCGCCTGGGAGAAAACCCCAAATCGCTATTTTTGCAGTCTGGTTTGCAAGATTTTCCCAGCAAAATCAGGACTGTTGGCTGGTGTGATCATGGATGAACGTTACTGCATGGCACTTTGGATGGCACTTTGGACATAATGCCTTTGAGGTCTAACCATTGCAACGTATCGCAGAAAACCAGTGAGGATTTCATTGTGCGTTACACCACTAGGAGGAGCTCACTGAATTATTCTGGCCCCAGATATTTTACCAAAATGTTCTCCAACACTAGGGAATGTTAAGAAAAAAAGAAATAACCATTACTCCACTATAGAATCAGCGACTGGTGGTCTCCATTAGTCCTGTGGTGGTCAAGTTCTGTATATCATTCATGCGACTGCTGGAGCCAATCACTGGCAGGAGCCGTGCAATCATCGCAGTGAGCCCAGCAATGGATGAATAATACATGGCATGTGATCGCTGCAGTAACATTACCACTATGCAATAGAAGATAATGCCAGGAAGCCTCTTTAAAGGGAATGTGACGCGCCCCTGGGCCTGTGTCGCGCTGCGTTGCGCACGCGGGAGCTTACCCGGAGCCGGATCTCTTGAGGGTTGTAGTCTCGTGGCGGTGATCCGGTCCATGCCCAGGGAGTCAGACTAAGCGGCGCTGTATCAGCGGTAGATGATGGACGACTACGCCACCCGTTGAATGCAGCTATGGAGCTGCCGCTGCAGGGCAGACCGCTGAGGCCGGTGGAAGGATGGTGCAGCGTGGATGGTATAACCCCCAACGGGAGGGGTATGGCCTCAGGGCAGCCGACGTGGATGATGGGGGTAGCAGGAACCACTCAGAGACGATGCGGTGTAGTTCAGGGTCTTTACTGGTGACAAAGATAGACCCTCCCGGAGTACTGGCTAGCGGTTGGGGCCTGGTCAGTCCTTGAGCAGATGGGATCTCCCCTGGCCAGGCGGAGTTGTAGGCCTCCCAAACTAACTGTACTCTTCTGGCTACCTTGCTAGAGGCGGGTATAAGTAGCCCACGTCCCTGAGTGTACCGTGTGGTGCTCACCCGTATGGCCGGTGACTCGGGGCCTTCTAGTAGCTTCCGCTCCACGACGGCGGTGCTGGTCCCATGCGTGTGACCGTGCCTTCGGGTTTCTTGGCCAGAGGACCTGAAATCCCCTGCCTGACGGATTCTGCTGCTGGGTAGGAGTTAGTCCCCACAGCCTCGGACTCCGGGTCCGGTAAGAAATCTTCTCAGTCAGGGCGAGCTCTGCAGCTGCCAGCCCCTGACTCCTTGTAACACTGCTCCCACAGAGCTCCTGTTGTTCTTTTCCCATAGCTGCTTCTCTTCTCTGTCTCTACTTCTGGCATGGCCCAGGAGCTGGGCCCAGCCGGAGCCACAGCTCCCTGTCAGCCCTCCTGGCTGAACTCTCCCTTTGAACTCTCTAACCCTGCCTCAGCCCCAGGTTTATATAGGGGAAGTCCTTCCCCTCCCAGGACTGGGCAGGAGGTGTGGCATGCATAGGATTCCTGACCAAGAGACCTCCCACCTGCTCTCAGACATAACATTGCATTACTGTGGAAACCAGACCCCTGGGGTGCCACAAATGTGTCATCAAAAATTCTTTCTTCATCAATTGAAACAATATAGTGTGTATCTAATCCTATGAGTGACACAGACTGCATATCTAATCCTATCATGTGTGACACAGTCTGCTGAGCCACATATCTAATCCTGTATCACACATGGCAGGATTAGATACATGACTCAGTGGACAGTATCACATGTGATAGGATTAGATACATGGCTCAGTGAACTTAATCACTCATGATGGAATTAGATACGTGGCTCAGCAGACTGTATCGTGATTTGATACACGGTTCAGCAGACTGTATAGCGCATGTTCAAATTAGATACATGACTAAGCGGACTACATCGTACACAAGATTAGATACTAAACTCATCAGACTGTATCGCACATGATTAAATGTGGGCTCAGCGGATTGTATGACACATGATGGGCTTAGATTCAAGGTTTGGCAGACTGTATTACACAATAGGATTAAATACATGGCTCATTGGAGTGTATCAAACATGACAGGATTAGATACACAGATAAACGGACTATACAGTATCTCACATGAGATTAGGTACACGGCTCATTGGACTGTATCACACTTGATGGGATTACATAGATGGCGCAGTGGACTGTATGACGCATGATATGATTAGATACATGGCTCAGCAGACTGTATTACACATGATAGGATTAGATACAAGGATCATTGGACTGTATCATACATGATGGGATTAGATACATGGATAAGCGGACTATATCACACATGAGATTAGATACACGGCTCATTGGACTGTATCACATTTGATGGGATTAGATGCACAACACTGCTCAGTCATTGTAAAGCCTTATTCAGAAGTCTCTAATGCAGGCATGTCTGAATGAGGCTTTACGATGAGACAGCAGAGCTGATAATTACACCACTGTGATCTGAACTCTGCAGTGACAGCGGCGGTCCGCGCACATCGGCAGCCTGACATTGTACTACTAATGCCAGGATACCGGGATGTTCTCATCACTGGAAGAAGTCACCGCCGCAGTCCGGCTGCCGACCTGTGCTCAACGCCGCTGTCCTGGAGCTCTGCTCACCACTCGTAGCTGAACACTATGTGAGCAGTGACACAGGGAAATAGTAGTTCAATCTAGCACTGCTCTGGACTACAAAAAAAAGGCACCTGGCTACTCCCACAGCTGTGACCTGGACAGCCCCTGGGTCGTGCCCAGTTCACAGCTGGAGGCAGCCACATTGTAGGAGACCAACCACAGTGTCCTATGTCCAGGGGCTACCGTATTTGTGGTGTCTAAGTTGACATTTGATTTTTTTATTAAAATTAATTGATTATATAATCAATAATAATTAATAGAAAAATACAAATCATGGCACATTTCCTTTAAGCCCTACATTAAATCAGTATAGAGAGAGCTCCCCTAGTGGTGAAATAGAGAATTTTTTTATGAACTACCGGTAAATGTAAAATATAAGTCATGTTACAGTACAAAGACATACAGATAGGGAATGTAGATTGTGAGCCCCAATGGGGACAGTGCCCATAATGTCTGTAAAGCGCTGTGGAATTAATGGCGCCATATAAGTGAGTAAAATAAATAAATGAAATAAAAATGTTATGGACAGAAATAGTGTTGTTCCTTATTTACACATACAACAGCGTATTTTGAAAGGTTACCTTAAAAGGGTTGTCCACTACTTTTTGTACGTCCTTTTCACTACAGTAGACCATGTTTAGTCACTGAAAAGTAAGAAGAGAATAGATGTACTTGTCAAGGTTGGTGTTCTGGTGCTTTGTTACTTCTATCCACTGTATCAGTGACTTGTTTGCATCAGAGTCCTGAAGAATATACTGAGGTTCTTTGGGAGTAGCAAGATGGAGCTGGGGGTAAAGTGGGAGGGGTTCAGCCAGTGAGACATGAGGTGTGGAGCCAGTTAGCACAAGGGCTGATTGGAAGTGTAGTCAAAGGAGAGCAGAAGATCCTGAACAGTAAGTGATGGTTGTTGTGAGGATACAGCGTAAAATCTTAATTATGCCAGACATACAGTACAGACCAAAAGTTTGGACACACCTTCTCATTTTAAGATTTTTCTGTATTTTCATGACTTTGAAAATTGTACATTCACACTGAAGGCATCACAACTATGAATTACCACATGTGGAATTATATACTTAACAAAAAAGTGTGAAACAACTGAAAATATGTCTTATATTCTAGGTTCTTCAAAGTAGCCACCTTTTGCTTTGATGACTGCTTTGCACACTCTTGGCATTCTCTTGATGAGCTTCAAGAGGTAGTCACCGAAAATGGTCTTTCAACAATCTTGAAGGAGTTCCCAGAGATGCTTAGCACTTGTTGGCCCTTTTGCCTTCACCCTGCGGTCCAGCTCACCCCAAACCATCTCGATTGGGTTCAGGTCTGGTGACTGTGGAGGCCAGGTCATCTGGTGTAGCACCCCATCACTCTCCCTCTTGATCAAATAGCCCTTACACAGCCTGGAGGTGTGTTTGGGGTCATTGTCCTGTTGAAAAATAAATGATGGTCCAGCTAAACGCAAACCGGATGTAATAGCATGCCGCTGCAAGATGCTGTGGTAGCCATGCTGGTTCAGTATGCCTTCAAGTTTAAATAAATCCCCAACAGTGTCACCAGCAAAGCACCCCCACACCATCACACCTCCTCCTCCATGCTTCACGGTGGGAACCAGGCATGTAGAGTCCATCCGTTCACCTTTTCTGCGTCGCACAAAGACACGGTGGTTGGAACCAAAGATCTCAAATTTGGACTCATCAGACCAAAGCACCGATTTCCACTGGTCTAATGTCCATTGCTTGTGTTCTTTAGCCCAAACAAGTCTCTTCTGCTTGTTGCCTGTCCTTAGCAGTGGTTTCCTAGCAGCTATTTTACCATGAAGGCCTGCAGCACAAAGTCTCCTCTTAACATTTGTTGTAGAGATGTGTCTGCTGCTAGAACTCTGTGTGGCATTGACCTGGTCTCTAATCTGAGCTGCTGTTAACCTGCGATTTCTGAGGCTGGTGACTCAGATAAACTTATCCTCAGAAGCAGACTCTTGGTCTTCCTTTCCTGGGGCAGTCCTCATGTGAGCCAGTTTCTTTGTAGCGCTTGATGGCTTTTGCAACTGCACTTGGGGAGACTTTCAAAGTTTGCCCAATTTTTCGCACTGACTGACCTTCATTTCTTAAAGTAATGATGGCCACTCGTTTTTCTTTACTTAGCTGCTTTTTTCTTGCAATAATACAAATTCTAACAGTCGATTCAGTAGGACTATCAGCTGTGTATCCACCTGACTTCTGCACAGCACAACTGATGGGCTCAACCCCATTTATAAGGCAAGAAATCCCACTTATTAAACCTGACAGGGCACACTTGTGAAGTGAAAACCATTTCCGGTGACTACCTCTTGAAGTTCATCAAGAGAATGCCATGAGTGTGCAAAGCAGTCATCAAAGCAAAAGGTGGCTACTTTGAAGAACCTAGAATATAAGACATTTTCAGTTGCTTCACACTTTTTTGTTAAGTATATAATTCAACATGTGTTAATTCATAGTTTTGATGCCTTCAGTGTGAATGTACAATTTTCAAAGTCATGAAAATGCAGAAAAATCTTTAAATGAGAAGGTGTGTCCAAACTTTTGGTCTGTACTGTACTTTCTGATGGCAAGAGCAGCATACCTTTATATAAATATAAACAGGGATGTCTGCAGTGCTGGACACAGAATGAGACTTGGGACAGAGAATCAAGGAACATCAGAAAGACCTTAGAAGGAGTATGAGAGACATCCTTCAGGAAAGTAGCTGGATTGCATGGCATCCAAAGAGACACAGATTTGTATTCACATGATTCTAGTCTAAGGGTACCGGATCTGACTGGAAAGATTCGGATCTGCTCCATTAACCATCAGAGAGACATGGATACATTTTGGGGAGTCCAGGAGAGGACGAAGAAGTCACCTGGCCCCATGGATATGTTATTTTGTGGTTGATAGGAGGGACCCACCAGTCGCCTAGAACCCATGGAGACATTTGGAGTTGCAAGGAGGGAGCCACCAGTCGCCTGGCCCCATGGAAACTCTTGGAGAGGCCAGGGTGGGACATTTGGGTCTCCTGGCCTTGTACTTCGATGGACTGCTAGCTTCCTAAGCTTGCCGCTATCTCCTCTCTCTGCTGGCCCGCCAGAAGCAGGGGGCCACTGATTGAGGTGGTCGGCCCTGGAAGTCTCCAAAGTCGCAGCTGTTCTGTCCCAGGCAGGTGGAGAAGGAAGGGTGAGACTGTGTAATGTTGTACCATCTTGGGCATTTGCTGTGTGTTTATTGCCCGCTTTGTGGTTCAATAAAGTATTGCCACACTGTTTTACCCTCACCCTGCGTTGTCTGAGTAGCGTTATGCCCATGGAAGACCCCGGATCTTCACAGTTGTAAACCACAGAGCTGGTGCCTAAGAGCAGGAAATGAAGCCGAAAGGCATAAAACAGCATGAAAATACCAGGTTGGGTATATGGGGATCTTTAGGGGCAATATCCTTAGGCATTGATGGCATAAACATTATGAGTTAGAGGAGTGGACAACCTCTCGAAAAGGAACCTGTGACATTGTACAAGAAGTCCGATCCAAGGACAGCACAGTACAGACAAGGGATGCTGAGCAAAAAGGATACACAGGTTTGTTAGAAAATATTCATTATCACTTGTGTTTTATTAATTTAATACCCTGTTTGTATGAATATATTCCAGCAGGAGGTCCTACACGTGATTGACAGCGATCTCTGTACAGACATACAGTGAAAAGTCTGCAGTGGGCTGCAGCGACATTAAGTGTGACCCTGTTCGCCCCACTCCACCACAAGCCAAGTATAAGTACATGTGTGTTATCGTGAATGAAGCTGAGATCGCGGCAATGATGTTGTTAGCCAATACCCAAGTTCTTTGCTCTGGACCATAGCCCTTCCAGTGTACCATGTATTACACAGACCTCCTCACTATCTCAGAATGGACAAAAAAAATGGAGATGTATTGATGTCATCTTGATGCTGAGTGTTAATGGTAAACTCATAACTCAACTAATGGCAGGTGTTCCATTCAGTCCGACTGATGATCAGAATCATAACACCTAAGATATTGCTCAAGTGTTTGGTGGGAATATTCGGTCAGACCATTGGTCTCTTGGCAGGGCCGTAACTACAACCGGGGCAGCCGGGGCACTGCCCTGGGGCCCAACCACCCAAGGCGCCCCAAACTGATGGTAAAAAATTGTATTTTAATACTTTAATTTCTCATAAAATACCCAGCTCCTATATTCCTGTCAGACAATGTCACCCGGAGGACAGGAGAGACGATCATTTCAATAATTTCCAGGAGCTCTGCCAGCTGTCAATTAGTGTTGAGCCACCCCCGTAGTGTTCGAGTTCGGTTCGGTTCGTCGAACACCCGTGTGTTCGCTGAACTGTTCGTCGAACTGTTCGTCGAACACCTTCGAACACCGTTAAAACCAATGGCAGGCAAACAAAAACACATAGAAACACATAGAAAACACATTCAAAGGTGTCCAAAAGCTGACAAACTGCTCAGAAGACACAACTAACACATGGAAAAGTGACAAGTACATATAGTCATGCGAAAAGAAAAGAGGTGGAGGAGTAAAAGGAGGGGGAGACACAGATATAGGCATGTCATGCCCTTCTAAAATCCAAAAAGTGAGAAGCCGACACGTTCAGTCCGCTCCTGCCCGTGCCACCTCCGCGTCGCCGGGTTTGTGCCAGAGCCGCGGTGAACCCTGATGGCCAGCCCCCCTCTCCCAATACTGGTGCCTGTCCGCTGGTGGGTCGAGCGAGCCCCCCTGTGGTGGAGGCAGCTCTAAGCTTTTTAATTTAAATTGTCTCTCTAATTTGAATGAATACACTTTAAATCCATTTACAAGGATCTATTGGAGGGCAAGTCTCATGCCAGCAGCCGCGTAATTCCAGCTCCAGTAGCGTCCACTAAAGCTGCTGCAGTTAAAAAGCTTTTATAAGGATCGAGCTCGGCTGTCCACCGCAAGGCATCCTACTGCCAGTCCCAGCCCCTATGCCTTGGGGTGCCTCCTGATGCTCTTCACTGAGTATCCCATGGTCCCGAAGCATTTCCTTTGAAAAAATTAAGTGTCTAAACTACAGGTGGTGTAGCTTGCTTAACAGCCGGGATAATCCGCTGACTAGCAGACACTGCTACTAGGCACAAAGTATTTCCTGGGCTAGATGCAGTTAAAAATTTGTAATTAGATACTCTCGTTGGATGCTGAGAAAGCATTCCATAGAGTCTCCTGGCACGCCATATATGATTCTCTTAAAAAGCTTGGGGTAGGGGTCTAGGGGACCCTTTTATAGCCAAAATCACGGCCCTGTATCGCAATACGTCACCTAGGCTGAAGATAAATGGAACTGTAGCACCCTGAGGGTTCGGTTGCTACAGACGTATTGCACCTCACCCAGAGGTGTGATATCTCACTCTCAGGTAAGGATGGAGTGTGGATCAGGACCCGACACCTGCATGCATTACACCACATTGCCGTGGGGCAGGGCGACCAATATGCCCCTGAGATGGGCACGACAGTCCCTGTCCCTGGCTGGAGTGGGGGGAGGGAACACTGAGGAAGGGGAACCCTGTAGTGCAGGAGCAGGGAGGAAGCAGTTCCTGGGTGCATTGAGAAGGGAGTATAAAAGGTGGGCACCATCTTAGTTCAGTGCAGAGAAGTCTGAGCAGAAGTGGCAGGGAGCAGGGGCTCTGCATGAGCTCTGCTCCGGAGGCGGGCCTAGTAACAGAGGCCCAGGCCTGGAAGAGGGAGAAGGAAGGAAGAGGAGCGGAGAAGGCTCCAGGAACGAGGAACGAAGGGATCCCAGGGGTGCGGACGGGCGAGTCGCCACCGCACGCCCGAATCCACCTGCGTGGAGGGGTCAGGCCAAAGGGGGAGACCGGTCCCCGAACTAGTGGAGGCAGGAAACGACCCTCAGCTAGAAACCGGAGGCTCTGACATTTTATGTGGCGCAGCCCCTCGCTACACCCGCTAGGAAGGCACTACATAGGGTCAGGGAAACTGGCGCCAAGTTTACCAAGAGGAGGCCCGAGGCAGCCGGACAGAAGTGTTGGTAAGAAAGGCCAGACAAAGGACACACAAAGGGGGTCCTGTGAAGTGCTCCAAAGTTATCTGGGAGTTGTCTGAGCCCCTCACCTGGTGAGCACAGTACGACGTGGGCAGCCGTTACCTGCAGACGTGGTCTGGATAATAAGAACTGTGAGTAAAGGCCCTGGACTGCATCACTGACTCCGTGTCGTTACTGCTGCTGCCCTGCACTATCACCCCCATCCTCCGCATACACTGCCCTGAGGCTATACTCCTCCCGTGGGGAGTTATGCTACGCTCTGCTGCACCCACAACACCAGCCTCAGCGGTCTGCCCTGTAGCGGCGGTTCACTCTGACCGCAATCCACGGGTGGCGTAGTCGGACATTTAAACATCAAAACCACATAAATAGTTCCGCCACTGGTTTGACCGCCCTGAGCCACGGAACCGGGTCGCCGCCACGAAGACTACAACCACCAGCATCCACCAAAAAGGGTCCGGCTCCGGGTGTCCCAAGGCCCAGGGGGTGCGTCAGAACATTTTCATCACCTTTCACAATCACCAATGGGACAAGACAGGGATGTCCTCTGTCCCCTCTCTTATACATCCTAGTGACGGAGCACCTGCTCTCATCAATTCGCCATAACCCCAATATTAGGTGGATTGAGGTGGGAGGCACCGAGTACAAGTGCTCTCTATTTGCTGATGATGTCCTAGTATATATCACTCAATCACATATATCCATCCATGCTGTTATGGCTGAAATAGATCACTTTGTTACATGGTAAAATTTTAAAATCAATGCAGCGAAGTCTGAGGCCCTCGATGTCTCCCTCCCCAAATCCATATAGGATTCCATCCAGTCCAACTTTCCCTTTGCCTGGCCCTCACAGGGTATCAAATACTTAGGAATTCCTATTCATAGAGACCTCTCCCATCTATGTTATCTTAATTTTGGGCCCTTTATTGAACAATTCCATACAGACCACGGTTGGCAAGTTAGAACTGTAAGATTCACTACGTGAACCGCTGGTGTTTTGTGGAAAAGCACATGTACACCGCGTTTCAAATTATTATGCAAAAAGTGTTTAGGAGTGATAAGGGAAGAATTTGTTTGTTTGTCAGTTAAACTCATTGATGGTGATGTGTGTCAGGGCTCTTTATATCACTGTAAGCAATTGCAGACACCTGTGCTAATTAGTTTGGCAGGTGTGTCCAATGAAAGGCAAGACTACTTAAGAAGGCTCTCTCACATTATTAAGCAGCCTACATTTTCTGCCAAAATGGGAAAGAAAAAGGATGTGTCGGCTGCTGAGAAGCAACAAATTGTGGAGTGTTTAGGTCAAGGCATGGCTACAATCAACATTGTGCGATGATCAGGAGGAAGTGTCTTGGCAATCAAGAAGTATGTAGCTGATTCACAGTACACACGTGTGCGTGCTGATAAGGGCAAATTGAGGACTCTTTCCTACAGGCAATTACGTCAGGTTGAAAGAGCAGCGGCAAAAAAGCCTTGTCATAGCAGCAGACAAGTTTTTGAAGCTGCTTGTGCCTCCAACGTCCCCCGAACAACAAGATGCAGGGTCCTTCAGAGGTTTGCAGCTGTGCATACGCCATCCTGTCGACCTCCTCTATCCACTTCACACAAGCAGAAACGGCTCCAGTGGGCCAAATATT
Source organism: Phyllobates terribilis (assembly GCF_046119375.1). Taxonomy (NCBI): domain Eukaryota; kingdom Metazoa; phylum Chordata; class Amphibia; order Anura; family Dendrobatidae; genus Phyllobates; species Phyllobates terribilis. The sequence continues at coordinate 941,353,940 of NW_027362762.1, forward strand.
ACATGAAGACTGATTTCAAAACTGTTTTGTTCAAGGATGAGTGCCGTGCAGCGCTCGATGGTCCAGATGGATGGAGTGGAGGATGGCTGGTTGATGGACACCCCACGCAAACACGGCTACAGCGCCAACAAGGAGGAGGTGGAGTAATGTTTTGGGCTGGAATCATGGGGAGAGAGATTGTCGGCCCCTTTAGGATCCCTGAAGGCGCTACAGATGAACTCCATAATGTATGTGGATTTTCTCAAACAGCACTTCCTGCCATGGTTCAAGAAGAAGAACCGTGTATTTCACAGCAAGATCATTTTTCTGCATGATAATGCACCATCTCATGCTGCACATAAAACATCTGCATCTCTGGCTGATATGGGCATAAAAGGGGACAAACTTATGGTGTGACCCCCATGCTCCCCTGACCTCTACCCCATTCAGAACCTTTGGAGCATCATTAAAAGGAGTGTCTATGATGGCGGGAGGCAGTTCACATCTAAGCAACAGCTCTGGGAGGGTATTCTGTCCTCATGCAAAACAATTGAAGCAGAAACCATCCAAAACCTGACAAATTCAATGGACGAGAGAGTTCAGAAGCTCCTTTCGAACAAGGGGTCCTATGTGAAAATGTAACATCACCTAGAATAAAGTTTTGAGTTGAAAACTGTTTGATTTCAGTTTCTAACAACCTGCTAATGCTTATAATTTCAAAAATGACCATTTTTTTGGTCTTTATTAAAATGAAAAGGTTGATCGAAAAGTTTGGGGGATCTAAGAGTGTGGCAACCCAGTAGTCATGATTACTTCGAATTCTGACAATATGAGGGTCATGCTGCAGGTAGTGCAGCAAGAAGGCACTTATGTGTCTTGCGCATCTCGGAGCCCCAAAATTATTTTCCGGGCTAGATGCAGCTAAAAATTATTTTTAATTTTAAATCTGGTGGAGCTTATTATAGATGGCCTAATAGGATCAGTGCTGCACACTGCTACAAAGCCCAAATTATTTTCCAGTCAAGATACAGATAAACATGATTAGTAATTTGAAAGCTTAAACGTTTGGTAGGGTGATTTTAACCAATCATCAAGCTTTTACTCTCCCCAGGATGACACAGGGGTAGAAAAGTCGTTTCGGATCCATGATTTGTTCATCTTTATGAACGTGAGTCTGTCTACATTATCAGTGGAGAGCCGCGTGCGCTTATCTGTCAGCACACCACCAGCAGCGCTGAACACACGTTCAGACAGAACGCTAGCTGCGGGGCATGACAAGATCTCCAAGGCGTAAGTGGCTAGCTCCGGCCATTTATCCAGATTGGAAGCCCAAAAAGAGCAAGGGTCCAGTGACACAGTCGTGGCTTCAATGTTTACTTGGAGATACTCCTGTACCATCGTCTCTAGGCGTTGACTATGTGTCAGACTTCATGTCTCCTGTGGCCTTGCAAAGGATGGGCTAAAAAAGTGGTAAAATGATTCCGCAAAATTGATGTTACCAGCAGATACTGTGGTTCTGTTACGGTTTGAGTGCTGAACACTTGACGGTCCCACGGTTGGCAAGTTGGAACTGTGAGATTCACTACGTGCACCACTGGTATTTTGTGGAAAAGCACATGTAAGATTCTGCAACAGTCTCTGCTGACACTCCTGCATGCGTGCATCCCTTTCTATGGCAGGAATAATTTCTGCAAATTTACTTTTGTACCGGGGATCTAACAGTGTGGCAACCCAGTAGTCAGGATTATTTCTAATTCTCACAATTCGAGGGTCATGTTGCAGGTAGTGCAGCAAGAAGGCACTCATGTGTGTTGCACATCCAGGAGCACCAAGTCCCTGTTGTGTTGGTGGCGAGGTAACAATCATGCTTCCTTCCTCTGTCCTCTCCCCCCAACCTCGCACAACAGAAATGTGATCAAGGTCTCCCTCATCTGATGAGTCTTCCATCAGTTCGTCCTCCACTTCTTCCTGGGCTCCTGCACCTTCCTCACTAGTTTGGCTGCTACCATGCGCCCTGGTAAAACCATCTCCCCCACCCTCACATGCCTGCCGCCTTGGTGCTGCCGACCTTCTGGACCTTGCAGATGTTAGCCCTTCCCCATACAACTCCTCCTCCTCTACTTCCTCCACCTCCTCTTGTGCCACCACCTGACTCCGAATTCTGTTTAACATGTGCTCCAGCATGTAAATCACCGGAATAGTCATGCTGATAATGGCATCGTCAGCACTAAACATCTTCGTCGCCATTTCAAAACTGTGCAGAAGGGTGCATAGGTCCCTGATCTGAGACCACTCCTCCAGCGTGATTTGCCCCACCTCTGAATCTCGTTGGCCCAGGCTATACGTCAGAACGTATTGCACCAGGGCTTGTCGGTGCTGCCACAGTCGCTGCAACATGTGCAGAGTTGAATTCCACCGGGTAGGCATATCGCATTTTAGCCGGTGAAGTGGCAGGCCCAACGACTTCTGTAGAGATGTAAGTCGCTGAGCTGCGGGATGCGAACGGCGGAAGTGAGCACACAGCGACCGTGCCCTCTGCAGAAGGCCATCTAGTCTGGGATAGTGGGCTAAAAATTGCTGGACAACCAGGTTCAACACGTGAGCCATACAAGGCACGTGTGTGACATTGCCCCGGCGAAGGGCCGCACCCAGGTTTGCAGCATTGTCGCACACGGCCTTCCCTGGTTTCAGGTCCAGTGGAGACAACCATTCATGAAATTGGTTCTCCAGAGCTGACCACAACTCCTCAGCTGTGTGACTCACACTTCCCAGACATTTCAATGTAAAAACCGCCTGATGACGTTGAGCCCTACCGCCAGCATAGTAAGGAGGTGTGCAGGATCCCTTCTGCGCAGTTAGAAAGCTTGTGGCATGACCAGACAGGCTTTGGGTGCAGGTGGAAGACCGAGAGGAGGTTGAGGAGGCAGAAGCAGTGGAGGAGCTTTGACATAAAGAGGATTGAAGCACAACTCGTGGGGACGGCAAGACTTGGACAGCAGCCCCTTGTCCTGCTGTCACCATAGTTACCCAGTGCCCAGTCAGCGACATGTAACGCCCCTGTCCATGCCTACTCGTCCAAGTGTCTGTGGTGAAATGCACCCTGTCACACACAGAGTTTCTCAAAGAAGCGGTGATGTTGTGTGCGACATGCTGGTGGAGCGCAGGCACACCTTTCTTTGAGAAGTAGTGCCGACTGGGCATCTGGTACTGGGGCACTGCGACGGACATAAGGTCTCGAAAATCCTCTGTGTCCACCAGGCGGAAAGGCAGCATTTCTGTAGCCAAGAGCTTGCAGATGGTGAAATTCAACCTCTTAGCTTTCTCATGGCTAGGAGGAAATGGTCTTTTACTTGTCCACATCTGAGGGACCGAGGGCTGGCTATTGTGCTTAGACGGGGTTGATAAGGGTGTCCCCGGCAAACTGCCGGTCTGTGAGGAAGATGCAGGCGGACGTGTTAGGTTGCCTTCATCCAAAGGTGGTGCTATCGATGTCGGACAGCGCTCAACACCAGCTGGTGTTACCACCTCCAAAGAAAATGATGACCTGCCAATCACGCTGGCTGTTGCGGGTAAAGAGGTGGCAGGTCTGCGCCCCAAAACAGGTGTGACTGCTGTCCCCCCAGTCACAGAGGATGAAGAGGCCGCGGATGCACAAGATATGGCAGACGGTGGTTGGCCCGGCCGGCTAGGCCGCATTGTAGCACACTGAGCTTCCCACTGCAACTTATGCTTCATGTCCATGTGCCGGTTCATGCATGAAGTACTCAAACTATGTATTTTTTGGCCTCTACTTAGCTTTTGCTGACAAATGTTACAGATAACACGAGTTGGGTCATCTTTATCGATCTGAAAAAATGCCCAGGCTATGCAAGGCTTAGCACCCATGCGACCTGAAGAGCCACCACGACTTGTGGTGAGAGGCAGAGTTGTGTTTGAGGATGCAGTTGTTGACGTGCTTCCAGTACTACGTCTCTGTCCAGAAAGGCGCAACCTGACCTCGTCGTCACTAGCATCTTCCTCCACCTCCTCTGCTGACCTCATCTCTTGGCTGACTGTGGGTTGACAGTAAGTGGGATCTCCGACCTCATCATCATCACCCTGTGCGTTATCACACCTGTCGTCCTCAGAGCCAACCTGTTCCTGCCCTGACAATAAACTAAAGTTGTCGCTCCAATCAGGTATTTGAGTCTTATCATCGTCTTCCTCATTGTCTCCACCAACAGGAGTTACAGTTTGGGAATGAGGGTCTACATTATGGTCAGAACCTTCTGCGTCTGGTCCTGGATCCGACTCATAAAGATTCTGGGCATCAGTGCAGATCATTTCCTCGTCTGGATTCACAGAAGCGCTGGAGTCGACCTCTGATTCCCAGGCTATAGTATGAGTAAACAGTTCTGCAGACTCAACCATCTGTTCTACCTCATACTCAGACGGGCAGCTGGAGATTTGGGAGCTGTGAGGAAGCAAGTGCGATTTGGGTGACACCTTTGAGGACTGGAGTATTTGTGATGTTGAAGTTGATGTGGAGGAGAGCCCACTTAAAGGAGCACTTGATATGCGTTGAAGCACCTGCTGTTTTTGTGCCTCATCTGGAATTTGTAGCGATTGGCGTGGCCGTAAGAAAGGGATCTTATCACATTGTCCGCTAAAAGAAGTAGACATTTTAGTTTGGCTGGAAGATGGTCTTTCTTCTGCAGATGTTACTGTTGCTTTAACACCTACCCCACGGACACAACCTTTTTTCCCCTTCCCAACACGCCTATTCCCCTTTCCACCAGCAGCAGGCCTTTTTCCACTCATTTTGGTGGTTAACTAATTCACAACTCTGGAGTTGTTTGCACAAAAAAACAATGGATGGTAACCGAGCAGAGCTGAGTGGCCAAACTGTGGTATTAGGCCAAAACTATTGGCTGGGTTAGATGCAGAAAAAAATTATTTTGAATTTGCAACCTGATGGAGGTCAGTATAGATGGACTAATAGAGAAAGTCCGACACACTACTAGAAGGCCAAATATTTTTTCAGAGGTAGATGCAGAAAAAAATATATTCAGTTTGCAACCTGATGGAGGTCAGTATAGATGGACTAATACAACAAGTCCCGCACACAGCTAGAAGCCCAAATATTTTTTCAGAGGTACTGTAGATGCAGATAAAAATTATTTTTAATTTGCAACCTGATGGAGGTCAGTATAGATGGACTAATAGAGAAAGTCCGACACACTACTAGAAGGCCAAATATTTTTTCAGAGCTAGATGCAGAAAAAAATTATATTCAGTTTGCAACCTGATGGAGGTCAGTATAGATGGACTAATAGAGAAAGTCCGACACACTACTAGAACGCCAAATATTTTTTCAGAGGTAGATGCAGAAAAAAATATATTCAGTTTGCAACCTGATGGAGGTCAGTATAGATGGATTAATAGAACAAGACCCACACACAGCTAGAAGCCCAATATTTTTTCAGAGGTAGATGCAGAAAAAACTATATTCAGTTTGCAACCTGATGGAGGTCAGTATAGATGGACTAATAGAACAAGTCCCACACACTGCTAGAAGCCCAAATATTTTTTCAGAGGTACTGTAGATGCAGATAAAAATTAGTTTTAATTTGCAACCTGATGGAGGTCAGTATAGATGGACTAATAGAGAAAGTCCGACACACTACTAGAAGGCCAAATATTTTTTCAGAGCTAGATGCAGAAAAAAATTATATTCAGTTTGCAACCTGATGGAGGTCAGTATAGATGGACTAATAGAGAAAGTCCGACACACTACTAGAAGGCCAAATATTTTTTCAGAGGTAGATGCAGAAAAAAATATATTCAGTTTGCAACCTGATGGAGGTCAGTATAGATGGATTAATAGAACAAGACCCACACACAGCTAGAAGCCCAATATTTTTTCAGAGGTAGATGCAGAAAAAACTATATTCAGTTTGCAACCTGATGGAGGTCAGTATAGATGGACTAATAGAACAAGTCCCACACACTGCTAGAAGCCCAAATATTTTTTCAGAGGTACTGTAGATGCAGATAAAAATTAGTTTTAATTTGCAACCTGATGGAGGTCAGTATAGATGGACTAATAGAGAAAGTCCGACACACTACTAGAAGGCCAAATATTTTTTCAGAGCTAGATGCAGAAAAAAATTATATTCAGTTTGCAACCTGATGGAGGTCAGTATAGATGGACTAATAGAGAAAGTCCGACACACTACTAGAAGGCCAAATATTTTTTCAGAGGTAGATGCAGAAAAAAATATATTCAGTTTGCAACCTGATGGAGGTCAGTATAGATGGATTAATAGAACAAGACCCACACACAGCTAGAAGCCCAATATTTTTTCAGAGGTAGATGCAGAAAAAACTATATTCACTTTGCAACCTGATGGAGGTCAGTATAGATGAACTAATAGAACAAGTCCCACACACTGCTAGAAGCCCAAATATTTTTTCAGAGGTACTGTAGATGCAGATAAAAATTAGTTTTAATTTGCAACCTGATGGAGGTCAGTATAGATGGACTAATAGAGAAAGTCCGACACACTACTAGAAGGCCAAATATTTTTTCAGAGCTAGATGCAGAAAAAAATTATATTCAGTTTGCAACCTGATAGAGGTCAGTATAGATGGACTAATAGAGAAAGTCCGACACACTACTAGAAGGCCAAATATTTTTTCAGAGGTAGATGCAGAAAAAAATATATTCAGTTTGCAACCTGATGGAGGTCAGTATAGATGGATTAATAGAACAAGACCCACACACAGCTAGAAGCCCAATATTTTTTAAGAGGTAGATGCAGAAAAAACTATATTCAGTTTGCAACCTGATGGAGGTCAGTATAGATGGACTAATAGAACAAGTTCCACACACTGCTAGAAGCCCAAATATTTTTTCAGAGGTACTGTAGATGCAGATAAAAATTAGTTTTAATTTGCAACCTGATGGAGGTCAGTATAGATGGACTAATAGAGAAAGTCCGACACACTACTAGAAGGCCAAATATTTTTTCAGAGGTAGATGCAGAAAAAAATATATTCAGTTTGCAACCTGATGGAGGTCAGTATAGATGGATTAATAGAACAAGACCCACACACAGCTAGAAGCCCAATATTTTTTCAGAGGTAGATGCAGAAAAAACTATATTCAGTTTGCAACCTGATGGAGGTCAGTATAGATGGACTAATAGAACAAGTCCCACACACTGCTAGAAGCCCAAATATTTTTTCAGAGGTACTGTAGATGCAGATAAAAATTAGTTTTAATTTGCAACCTGATGGAGGTCAGTATAGATGGACTAATAGAGAAAGTCCGACACACTACTAGAAGGCCAAATATTTTTTCAGAGGTAGATGCAGAAAAAAATATATTCAGTTTGCAACCTGATGGAGGTCAGTATAGATGGATTAATAGAACAAGACCCACACACAGCTAGAAGCCCAATATTTTTTCAGAGGTAGATGCAGAAAAAAATATATTCAGTTTGCAACCTGATGGAGGTCAGTATAGATGGACTAATAGAACAAGTCCCACACACTGCTAGAAGCCCAAATATTTTTTCAGAGGTACTGTAGATGCAGATAAAAATTAGTTTTAATTTGCAACCCGATGGAGGTCAGTATAGATGGACTAATAGAGCAAGTCCGACACACTACTAGAAGGCCAAATATTTTTTCAGAGGTAGATGCAGAAAAAAATATATTCAGTTTGCAACCTGATGGAGGTCAGTATAGATGGATTAATAGAACAAGACCCACACACAGCTAGAAGCCCAATATTTTTTCAGAGGTAGATGCAGAAAAAAATATATTCAGTTTGCAACCTGATGGAGGTCAGTATAGATGGACTAATAGAACAAGTCCCACACACTGCTAGAAGCCCAAATATTTTTTCAGAGGTACTGTAGATGCAGATAAAAATTAGTTTTAATTTGCAACCTGATGGAGGTCAGTATAGATGGACTAATAGAATGATGCTATGCCCAAAAGATTTTACTTCACTAGGTGCAGTAAAAAAATTGGTATTCTATACACAGGTGGTATATCTTGCAACACAGATAGGCTACTCCACTGACTAACACACTCTGCAATAGGCCAAAAAGGATTAGCTTTGCTAGATTCAGCCAAATGCTGTGAAAAAAACTTGCACAGCACTGGCACAGACCTGCCTGGCAAAAACTGATAGGAACTCATGTAACCTAGTCCTGAAAAGGACTCCAATTACAATTAGTCTTTACTCCCACAACCTATCTATTTAAGAGCACAGACCTCCCTGATAAAAGTCGTAGGAAATGCTGTAACCTAGTCCTTAAAAGGACTGCAATCACAACTATTCCCTACTCCCAAGCTATCTGTAGATTTGTGCGAAAATTGGCTTGAAATTAACAAGGTATAGCGCACACAGCAACAGCGGTGCCGTCTAACACGCAGCTGCAGCAGTGAGAAAATGGTGGCGACGGGGAAAATGGCTTGGTCTTATAGGGCAAGGACATGTGACATACACTGCCAATGACACATGCCCTTGCTTGTGTGAAAAAAAGCACTTCGCTCCGTGTGTGCGCTGCTGATAGGCTGACAGATTGCACCTCCCCACTGTAAATGCGGGAAAGAGAAAAAAAAATGGAGATCTTCATTGTTCCTGCAGAGATCCATCCCCTGCCCCTCCCCCCGCTCCGCTGTACACTCAAACTGTGTATTAACATTAATTTTCATCATTACTGAGAAAAAATCCAGTTATGATTTTGGTGCACGAACAGTTATCGAACATAACCTCGAACAGCCGAATTTTTCTCAAATTGTTCGTGTTCGCCGAACGGTTCGAACACCGCCCAAAACAGCTCGAATTTGGGATTGGCGAACAGTTCGAGTAGAACAACGCTCATCTCTAGATGTAAGTCGCTGAGCTGCGGGATGCGAACGGCGGAAGTGAGCACACAGCGACCGTGCCCTCTGCAGAAGGCCATCTAGTCTGGGATAGTGGGCTAAAAATTGCTGGACAACCAGGTTCAACACGTGAGCCATACAAGGCACGTGCGTGACATTGCCCCGGCGAAGGGCCGCACCCAGGTTTGCAGCATTGTCGCACACGGCCTTCCCTGGTTTCAGGTCCAGTGGAGACAAACATTCATGAAATTGGTTCTCCAGAGCTGACCACAACTCCTCAGCTGTGTGACTCACATTTCCCAGACATTTCAATGTAAAAACCACCTGATGACATTGAGCCCTACTGCCAGCATAGTAAGGAGGTGTGCAGGATCCCTTCTGCGCAGTTAGAAAGCTTGTGGCATGACCAGACAGGCTTTGGGTGCAGGTGGAAGACCGAGAGGAGGTTGAGGAGGCAGAAGCAGTGGAGGAACTTTGACATAAAGAGGATTGAAGCACAACTCGTGGGGACGGCAAGACTTGGACAGCAGCCCCTTGTCCTGCAGTCACCATAGTTACCCAGTGCCCAGTCAGCGACATGTAACGCCCCTGTCCATGCCTACTCGTCCAAGTGTCTGTGGTGAAATGCACCCTGTCACACACAGAGTTTCTCAAAGAAGCGGTGATGTTGTGTGCGACATGCTGGTGGAGCGCAGGCACACCTTTCTTTGAGAAGTAGTGCCGACTGGGCATCTGGTACTGGGGCACTGCGACGGACATAAGGTCTCGAAAATCCTCTGTGTCCACCAGGCGGAAAGGCAGCATTTCTGTAGCCAAGAGCTTGCAGATGGTGAAATTCAACCTCTTAGCTTTCTCATGGCTAGGAGGAAATGGTCTTTTACTTGTCCACATCTGAGGGACCGAGGGCTGGCTATTGTGCTTAGACGGGGTTGATAAGGGTGTCCCCGGCAAACTGCCGGTCTGTGAGGAAGATGCAGGCGGACATGTTAGGTTGCCTTGATCCAAAGGTGGTGCTATCGATGTCGGACAGCGCTCAACACCAGCTGGTGTTACCACCTCCAAAGAAAATGATGACCTGCCAATCACGCTGGCTGTTGCGGGTAAAGAGGTGGCAGGTCTGCGCCCCAAAACAGGTGTGACTGCTGTCCCCCCAGTCACAGAGGATGAAGAGGCCGCGGATGCACAAGATATGGCAGACGGTGGTTGGCCCGGCCGGCTAGGCCGCATTGTAGCACACTGAGCTTCCCACTGCAACTTATGCTTCATGTCCATGTGCCGGTTCATGCATGAAGTACTCAAACTATGTATTTTTTGGCCTCTACTTAGCTTTTGCTGACAAATGTTACAGATAACACGAGTTGGGTCATCTTTATCGATCTGAAAAAATGCCCAGGCTATGCAAGGCTTAGCACCCATGCGACCTGAAGAGCAACCACGACTTGTGGTGAGAGGCAGAGTTGTGTTTGAGGATGCAGTTGTTGACGTGCTTCCAGTACTACGTCTCTGTCCAGGAAGGCGCAACCTGACCTCGTCGTCACAAGCATCTTCCTCCACCTCCTCTGCTGACCTCATCTCTTGGCTGACTGTGGGTTGACAGTAAGTGGGATCTCCAACCTCATCATCATCACCCTGTGCGTTATCACACCCGTCGTCCTCAGAGCCAACCTGTTCCTGCCCTGACAAAAAACTAAAGTTGTCGCTCCAATCAGGTATTTGAGTCTGATCATCGTCTTCCTCATTGTCTCCACCAACATGAGTTACAGTTTGGGAATGAGGGTCTACATTATGGTCAGAACCTTCTGCGTCTGGTCCTGGATCCGACTCATAAAGATTCTGGGCATCAGTGCAGATCATTTCCTCGTCTGGATTCACAGAAGCGCTGGAGTCGACCTCTGATTCCCAGGCTATAGTATGAGTAAACAGCTCTGCAGACTCAACCATCTGTTCTACCTCATACTCAGACGGGCAGCTGGAGATTTGGGAGCTGTGAGGAAGCAAGTGCGATTGGGGTGACACCTTTGAGGACTGGAGTATTTGTGATGTTGAAGTTGATGTGGAGGAGAGCCCACTTAAAGGAGCACTTGATATCCGTTGAAGCACCTGCTGTTTTTGTGCCTCATCTGGAATTTGTAGCGATTGGCGTGGCCGTAAGAAAGTGATCTTATCACATTGTCCGCTAAAAGAAGTAGACATTTTAGTTTGGCTGGAAGATGGTCTTTCTTCTGCAGATGTTACTGTTGCTTTAACACCTACCCCACGGACACAACCTTTTTTCCCCTTCCCAACACGCCTATTCCCCTTTCCACCAGCAGCAGGCCTTTTTCCACTCATTTTGGTGGTTAACTAATTCACAACTCTGGAGTTGTTTGCACAAAAAAACAATGGATGGGAACCGAGCAGAGCTGAGTGGCCAAACTGTGGTATTAGGCCAAAACTATTGGCTGGGTTAGATGCAGAAAAAAATTATATTCAATTTGCAACCTGATGGAGGTCAGTATAGATGGACTAATAGAACAAGTCCCACACACTGCTAGAAGCCCAAATATTTTTTCAGAGGTAGATGCAGAAAATTTTTTTATTCAGTTTGCAACCTGATGGAGGTCTGTATAGATGGATTAATAGAACAAGTCCCACACACAGCTACAAGCCCAATATTTTTTCAGAGCTAGATGCAGAAAAAAAATATATTCAGTTTGCAACCTGATGGAGGTCAGTATAGATGGACTAATAGAGAAAGTCCCACACACTGCTAAAAGGCCAAATATTTTTTCAGAGCTAGATGCAGACAAAAAATTATTTTGAATTTGCAACCTGATGGAGGTCAGTATAGGTGGACTAATAGAACAAGTCCCACACACTGCTAGAAGGCCAAATATTTTTTCAGAGCTAGATGCAGAAAAAAATTATATTCAGTTTGCAACCTGATGGAGGTCTGTATAGATGGATTAATAGAACAAGTCCCACACACAGCTAGAAGCCCAAATATTTTTTCAGAGGTAGATGCAGATAAAAATTATTTTTAATTTGCAACCTGATGGAGGTCAGTATAGATGGACTAATAGAGAAAGTCCCACACACTGCTAGAAGGCCAAATATTTTTTCAGAGCTAGATGCAGATAAAAATTATTTTTAATTTGCAACCTGATGGAGGTCAGTATAGATGGACTAATAGAGAAAGTCCCACACACTGCTAGAAGGCCAAATATTTTTTCAGAGCTAGATGCAGATAAAAATTATATTCAATTTGCAACCTGATGGAGGTCAGTATAGATGGACTAATAGAACAAGTGCCACACACAGCTAGAATCCCAAATATTTTTTCAGAGGTACTGTAGATGCAGATAAAAATTATTTTTAATTTGCAACCTGATGGAGGTCAGTATAGATGGACTAATACAACAAGTCCCACACACAGCTAGAAGCCCAATATTTTTTCAGAGGTAGATGCAGAAAAAAATATATTCAGTTTGCAACCTGATGGAGGTCAGTATAGATGGAGTAATAGAACAAGTCCCACACACAGCTAGAAGCCCAAATATTTTTTCAGAGGTAGATGTGTGGCACCCCAGGGGTCTGGTTTCCACAGTAACAAGCAATGTTATGTCTGAGAGCAGGTGGGAGGTCTCTTGGTCAGGGATCCTGTGCATGCCACACCTCCTGCCCAGTCCTGGGAGGGGAAGAACTTCCCCTATATAAACCTAGGGCTGAGGCAGGGTTAGTGAGTAGAGAAGAAGTAGAGACAGAGAAGCAGATATAGGAAAAGAACATCAGGAGCTCTGTGGGAGCAGTGCTACAAGGAGTCAGGGGCTGGCAGCTGCAGAGCTCGCCCTGACTGAGAAGTTATCACCGGACCCGGAGTCCAAGGCTGTGGGGACTAACTCCTATCCAGCAGCAGAAACCGACCGGCAGGGGATTGCAGGTCCTCTGGCCCAGAAACCCGAAGGCACGGTCACACGCGTGGGACCAGCACCGCCGTCGTGGAGCGGAAGCTACTAGAAGGCCCCGAGTCACCGGCCATACGGGTGAGCACCACACGGTACACTCAGGGACGTGGGCTACTTATACCCGCCTCTAGCAAGGTAGCCGGAAGAGTATCGTTAGTTTGGGAGGCCTACAACTCCGCCTGGCCAGGGGAGATCCCATCTGCTCAAGGACTGACCAGGCCCCAATCGCTAGCCAGTACTCCGGGAGGGTCTATCTTTGTCACCAGTAAAGACCCTGAACTACACCGTACCGTCTCCGAGTGGTTCCTGCTACCCCCATCATCCACGTCGGCTGCCCTGAGGCCATACCCCTCCCGTTGGGGGTTATACTATCACGCTGCACAATCCTACCACCGGCCTCAGCGGTCTGCCCTGCAGCGGCAGCTCCTTAGCTGTACTCAACGGGTGGCGTAGTCGTCCAACATCTACCGCTAATACAGCGCCACTTAGTCTGACTCCCTGGGCACGGACCGGATCACCGCCACGAGACTACAACCCTCAAGAGATCCGGCTCCGGGTAAGCTCCCGCGTGCGCAACGCAGCGCGACACAGGCCCAGGGGCGCGTCAACTTTTGGCGTAGTCGGCAGGATTCCGTGCCCGCAACCACCGGGTACTGCGTGCCTGGAAAAAAAAAAAAAAGAGACTTTTAAACTTACCATCGGTGAAGATTCCCGCCATCCGGCGCCATCTTCAGCCTTCTTCCCGCCATCGGTGAAGATTCCCGCCATCCGGCGCCATTTTCAGCCTTCTTCCCGCCTTCCGTGGAGTTTTCCCGCCGTTGGACGCCATCTTGAAGACGCCGCGCGGGAAGAAGAGGGGCCTGGACTCCGAAAGCGCGCGAGAACTGAAGCCCCGCCTCACGTCCGGACGTTGCGTAAGGTCCTGGAAGGAGCCCAGCAGACGCCGACGTCACAGGAGCGCGACGGAAGGTCCTCAACCCTGACGATCCACTGCGGAGCCGCGGCCTACGGAAGAGGATCATCGCAAGGTAGGCCACGGTCCACTAGGGGGGAGAAGGATGTCGGATACGGAGGAGAGCTTCACCGCTTCAACCCCCGCCAGCGCCACCGCTGTTGCGGTCATGCCTTTCACCATGCCCTATATCCCGGGGGCAGCCTGGCTACCCCAGTACTCAGGGGACTCACATACCCTGCATGACTTTAGAGAAAATCTGGATAGCCTCTTCCAGGTGTACCCCCTCACAGAGGAGCAAAAAGTGAGCATCCTGGTGGCCCAATTAACCGGGGCAGCCCAAAGGGAGGTAAAGTCCTGGCCACCTGGGGGGAGGACTGTCGCAGGGATACTAACCCGGCTGAGGGACACCTTTGATACCCGCACCTCAGCCGAGATCAAGCTTAGATTCTACGGGTGCAAACAGCGGGCACATGAGAGTATAAGGGACTATGCCCTGAACCTACAAGAGGCCCTGAGAGCCATTAAGCAGACCGACCCTGACGGCGTGGGAGACGAGGACAGGCTGTTGACTGAACAATTTATAGAGGGTTTATATTGCAATGCCCACCGAACCCAGTTGCGGGCAATGGCCTTACAGGACCCTCATCTGGGATTTGCACAGTTCAAGGACAGAGCCATCCGGGTGCTTCGAAAACCGGCACCAGGTGGCGTTGTGACCCCCAGACGCCCCACTGCCACTTACCACCAGGAGGCGGCGCCCTTGTCGGCAGGGCCTGTGGGGGCTGATGCGCAGGCTTTGAACAATGACCCGGCTCCAGACCTGCACCATCAGGTCCAAGAGCTAGCTAAAAGCGTTGCTGCGCTAACCCGAACTGTGCAGTCTTTACAGGTTTCCACTCCAGGGAAGATCCAGCTGGCATCCGGACCGGAGGACATCCCGTGGCGTCGACCAAGGAGGACCCCACCGGCCAGAGGAAGACCCAGCGACCGATACAACGAGGGCGGACGACCCATCTGCCGCCGCTGCAATCAACCCGGACATATGGCAAGGTACTGTCCTTTAAACTGGCACAACCTGGGGTAGAGGGCCAACCCCCAGGAAAAAGATCACCAGGCCCATCGAACTGGCGCGACAAATATGTGGGAGGACGTCCAGTCTTACCCGTGGTACTGGATGGCATTCCTATGAGTGCCCTACTGGACACCGGGTCACAGGTCACCACCATCCCGTACGTGCTCTTCAAGCAGTACTGGAATGACTCGGATATCACCCGCTACCCTGACGACGACTTGAGTATCATCGCCAGCAATGGTCAGCCCGTGCCACAGATTGGATTTAAAGAGGTGACCATTAAAATCGGTAGAGTCGAACTGGCAGCACAGGGACTGATCATTGTAGACATTGACAAACACGAGAGTCACCCAAAGATAACTCTAGGAACTAATGTAATTGAAAATTGTCTTGCAGAGGTGATTTTCCTTTTAAAGCAGGTTGCCAAGAACGCCAGCTCCGGCCAGCAGCGAGTGCTCCAGAAAGAGATCCGGGCACTGATGCGACGGCAACAGCTTGAACTCTCCGGTGGTGAGATTGGTAGCGTGCGAATGTGTGACCCTTTCCCTATTGCCATACCCCTAGTGAGCCAAAGAGCCCGTAGACAGCTGCCCAGTTTATCCTTGATAGCTCCTACACCCTGTAGTTCAGGGCCAGACAGTCAGCTCCGTAGGTCCACTAGGGCCACTAGAGGCCAGTTACCCGCACGTTGGAGGATTTGAAGTGTTTAAATTGTTTTATTTGTGGTCACCTGTCTGTTACTTGTAAATAATTATGTGTTTCTAGTTATTTTTAGGAGTCCTTGGTGGATTTACCGGGAATCCTTGTACAATTGGTTGGAGCGTAACCCAGGAATGGACTAGAAGACTGTTAAGGACTCGGGGCAGGACAGACCCCTACCTGGTTACGTCTCCCTGTTTTGGTGAAATGGACACCTTTGTTTTCTTCAAAGACTGCACCCGGTTGCGGACACGCCGTAACCATCTTTATGTGTTTTTCTTATTGTATTATTATTGTTTATACCTTGTTATGTTTTTCTAAAAATATGTTTAGTCCCGGAGTACTAAATTTCACTAGGGGGGAATGTGGCACCCCAGGGGTCTGGTTTCCACAGTAACAAGCAATGTTATGTCTGAGAGCAGGTGGGAGGTCTCTTGGTCAGGGATCCTGTGCATGCCACACCTCCTGCCCAGTCCTGGGAGGGGAAAAACTTCCCCTATATAAACCTAGGGCTGAGGCAGGGTTAGTGAGTAGAGAAGAAGTAGAGACAGAGAAGCAGATATAGGAAAAGAACATCAGGAGCTCTGTGGGAGCAGTGCTACAAGGAGTCAGGGGCTGGCAGCTGCAGAGCTCGCCCTGACTGAGAAGTTATCACCGGACCCGGAGTCCGAGGCTGTGGGGACTAACTCCTATCCAGCAGCAGAAACCGACCGGCAGGGGATTGCAGGTCCTCTGGCCCAGAAACCCGAAGGCACGGTCACACGCGTGGGACCAGCACCGCCGTCGTGGAGTGGAAGCTACTAGAAGGCCCCGAGTCACCGGCCATACTGGTGAGCACCACACGGTACACTCAGGGATGTGGGCTACTTATACCCGCCTCTAGCAAGGTAGCCGGAAGAGTATCGTTAGTTTGGGAGGCCTACAACTCCGCCTGGCCAGGGGAGATCCCATCTGCTCAAGGACTGACCAGGCCCCAATCGCTAGCCAGTACTCCGGGAGGGTCTATCTTTGTCACCAGTAAAGACCCTGAACTACACCGTACCGTCTCCGAGTGGTTCCTGCTACCCCCATCATCCACGTCGGCTGCCCTGAGGCCATACCCCTCCCGTTGGGGGTTATACTATCACGCTGCACAATCCTACCACCGGCCTCAGCGGTCTGCCCTGCAGCGGCAGCTCCTTAGCTGTACTCAACGGGTGGCGTAGTCGTCCAACATCTACCGCTAATACAGCGCCACTTAGTCTGACTCCCTGGGCACGGACCGGATCACCGCCACGAGACTACAACCCTCAAGAGATCCGGCTCCGGGTAAGTTCCCGCGTGCGCAACGCAGCGCGACACAGGCCCAGGGGCGCGTCAGATGCAGATAAAAATTATTCTTAATTTGCAACCTGATGGAGGTCAGTATAGATGGACTAATAGAGAAAGTCCCACACACTGCTAGAAGGCCAAATATTTTTTCAGAGCTAGATGCAGATAAAAATTATATTCAATTTGCAACCTGATGGAGGTCAGTATAGATGGACTAATAGAGAAAGTCCCACACACTGCTAGAAGGCCAAATATTTTTTCAGAGCTAGATGCAGATAAAAATTATATTCAATTTGCAACCTGATGGAGGTCAGTATAGATGGACTAATAGAACAAGTCCCACACACAGCTAGAAGCCCAAATATTTTTTCAGAGGTACTGTAGATGCAGATAAAAATTATTTTTAATTTGCAACCTGATGGAGGTCAGTATAGATGGACTAATAGAGAAAGTCCCACACACTGCTATAAGGCCAAATATTTTTTCAGAGCTAGATGTAGATAAAAATTATTTTTAATTTGCAACCTGATGGAGGTCAGTATAGATGGACTAATAGAGAAAGTCCCACACACTGCTAGAAGGCCAAATATTTTTTCAGAGCTAGATGCAGATAAAAATTATATTCAATTTGCAACCTGATGGAGGTCAGTATAGATGGACTAATAGAACAAGTCCCACACACAGCTAGAAGCCCAAATATTTTTTCAGAGGTACTGTAGATGCAGATAAAAATTATTTTTAATTTGCAACCTGATGGAGGTCAGTATAGATCGACTAATACAACAAGTCCCACACACAGCTAGAAGCCCAATATTTTTTCAGAGGTAGATGCAGAAAAAAATATATTCAGTTTGCAACCTGATGGAGGTCAGTATAGATGGAGTAATAGAACAAGTCCCACACACAGCTAGAAGCCCAAATATTTTTTCAGAGGTAGATGCAGATAAAAATTATTTTTAATTTGCAACCTGATGGAGGTCAGTATAGATGGACTAATAGAGAAAGTCCCACACACTGCTAGAAGGCCAAATATTTTTTCAGAGCTAGATGCAGATAAAAATTATATTCAATTTGCAACCTGATGGAGGTCAGTATAGATGGACTAATAGAGAAAGTCCCACACACTGCTAGAAGGCCAAATATTTTTTCAGAGCTAGATGCAGATAAAAATTATATTCAATTTGCAACCTGATGGAGGTCAGTATAGATGGACTAATAGAACAAGTCCCACACACAGCTAGAAGCTCAAATATTTTTTCAGAGGTACTGGAGATGCAGATAAAAATTATTTTTAATTTGCAACCTGATGGAGGTCAGTATAGATGGACTAATAGAGAAAGTCCCACACACTGCTAGAAGGCCAAATATTTTTTCAGAGCTAGATGCAGATAAAAATTATATTCAATTTGCAACCTGATGGAGGTCAGTATAGAAGGACTAATAGAACAAGTCCCACACACAGCTAGAAGCCCAAATATTTTTTCAGAGGTACTGTAGATGCAGATAAAAATTATTTTTAATTTGCAACCTGATGGAGGTCAGTATAGATGGACTAATACAACAAGTCCCACACACAGCTAGAAGCCCAATATTTTTTCAGAGGTAGATGCAGAAAAAATATATATTCAGTTTGCAACCTGATGGAGGTCAGTATAGATGGAGTAATAGAACAAGTCCCACACACAGCTAGAAGCCCAAATATTTTTTCAGAGGTAGATGCAGATAAAAATTATTTTTAATTTGCAACCTGATGGAGGTCAGTATAGATGGACTAATAGAGAAAGTCCCACACACTGCTAGAAGGCCAAATATTTTTTCAGAGCTAGATGCACATAAAAATTATATTCAATTTGCAACCTGATGGAGGTCAGTATAGATGGACTAATAGAGAAAGTCCCACACACTGCTAGAAGGCCAAATATTTTTTCAGAGCTAGATGCAGATAAAAATTATATTCAATTTGCAACCTAATGGAGGTCAGTATAAATGGACTAATAGAACAAGTCCCACACACAGCTAGAAGGCCAAATATTTTGTCAGAGGTACTGTAGATGCAGATAAAAATTATTTTTAATTTGCAACCTGATGGAGGTCAGTATAGATGGACTAATAGAGAAAGTCCCACACACTGCTAGAAGGCCAAATATTTTTTCAGAGCTAGATGCAGAAAAAAATTATATTCAGTTTGCAACCTGATGGAGGTCAGTATAGATGGACTAATACAGAAAGTCCCACACACTGCTAGAAGGCCACATATTTTTTCAGAGGTAGATGCAGAAAAAAATATATTCAGTTTGCAACCTGATGGAGGTCTGTATAGATGGATTAATAGAACAAGTCCCACACACAGCTAGAAGCCCAATATTTTTTCAGAGGTAGATGCAGAAAAAAATATATTCAGTTTGCAACCTGATGGAGGTCAGTATAGATGGACTAATACAACAAGTCCCACACACTGCTAGAAGCACAATATTTTTTCAGAGCTAGATGCAGAAAAAAATTATATTCAATTTGCAACCTGATGGAGGTCAGTATAGATGGACTAATAGAATGATGCTATGCCCAAAAGATTTTACTTCACTAGGTGCAGTAAAAAAATTGGTATTCTATACACAGGTGGTATATCTTGCAACACAGATAGGCTACTCCACTGACTAACACACTCTGCAATAGGCCAAAAAGGATTAGCTTTGCTAGATTCAGCCAAATGCTGTGAAAAAAACTTGCACACCACTGGCACAGACCTGCCTGGCAAAAACTGATAGGAACTGATGTAACCTAGTCCTGAAAAGGACTCCAATTACAATTAGTCTTTACTCCCACAATCTATCTATTTAAGAGCACAGACCTGCCTGATAAAAGTCGTAGGAAATGCTGTAACCTAGTCCTTAAAAGGACTGCAATCACAACTATTCCCTACTCCCAAGCTATCTGTAGATTTGTGCGAAAATTGGCTTGAAATTAACAAGGTATAGCGCACACAGCAACAGCGGTGCCGTCTAACACGCAGCTGCAGCAGTGAGAAAATGGTGGCGACGGGGAAAATGGCTGGGTCTTATAGGGCAAGGACATGTGACATACACTGCCAATGACACATGCCCTTGCTTGTGTGAAAAAAAGCACTTCGCTCCGTGTGTGCGCTGCTGATAGGCTGACAGATTGCACCTCCCCACTGCAAATGCGGGAAAGAGAAAAAAAAATGGAGATCTTCATTGTTCCTGCAGAGATCCATCCCCTGCCCCTCCCCCCACCCCGCTGTACACTCAAACTGCGTATTAACATTAATTTTCATCATTACTGAGAAAAAATCCAGTTATGATTTTGGTGCACGAACAGTTATCGAACATAACCTCGAACAGCCGAATTTTTCTCAAATTGTTCGTGTTCGCCGAACGGCTCGAACACCGCCCAAAACAGCTCGAATTTGAGATTGGCGAACAGTTCGAGTAGAACAACGCTCATCTCTACTGTCAATGAATGGAAACCTTCACTGGCCTGGAGAGTCTCATAGCACAAGATGTGTAACAATATGTTAGTCTGGAGATCACAGAGAGTTGGCGAGGCCGGCACAGTGCCCACTGACTGTAACCAACTCTCAGCATCATTGAGAGGAGACAGTCTCAGCAGACACAAATATCTCTGTGACAAACTGTGACAAGCCCGGCTGCTATTTAATAAACATATACAGTTATTTGAAAATTGTGCAATATTTGGAATTATTCACCTTATTAATTTTCCAAACATATTCACTGAATATTTAACTTCTAAAACTTGTATCATAAACAACAAAATCTATTAAAGGTCTTGTGGAACGTGGTGAAGCCTGTGTGCTGTATACAGCAAAGCGTAGCAGCTTCACCACGCTCCGCACAACCTCTAGTGATTGAAATGTTCAGGGGCCCCACTATGAAGTTTTGCCCCGGGGCCACGAAGTTTATGGTTTCAGGACTGTCTCTTGGTGATCAGCTGATGAAATGCACAACTCAATGTTAATATTATTAGAAAATGCCCTCCAGAAGTTAGAAACAAACTGAGCTCCTTGATCTGAAACAATATTTTCTGGAATCCCATGTAGACATACAATGTGTTTAGTAAACAACGTACTTAAGGTTTGAGCATTAGGTAACCCAGATAAAGGAACAAAATTACACTGTTTAAATATGTCCATGTAGCACCCTGAGGATTCGGCTGCTACAGGGGTATTGCACCTCAACCCAGAGGTGTGATATTCCACTCCCGGGTAAGGATGGAGTGTGGAACTGAGCTAGTAGGCTGCATGCACTACACACATCCCATTTCCGGGGAACAGACCGATGGTACTCCCACTAGAGAAATGTGCAGGTACGACAGTGTCTGTTCCTGGCTGGAGTGGGAGGGGGGGTGGAACATCCCAGTAGTGTAGGGGCAGATAGGGGGAGCAGCCTGGGTAAAGCTAGGAGCTCATTGGGTGCTGGTCACCTGAGCTCACACATAGAGGGAGTATTTAAGGTGGGCACCATCTTAGATCAGGGTCAGTCAGTCAGTTGTCAGTCTGTGAGACGTCAGTCTGTCAGAGTGTAACCTGAGAAGCAGAGCAGAGGAGAAGAGAGAGAGACCCAGAGGCACAGAGGGGACCCCAAGAGCCCATAAGAGAGCTAATAGGGTGAAGGGTCGGCAACAGGGTACCGGATCCCAAGCTGGCGGAGGCTACAGCACACCTTAGCCAGAGACCGGAGGTCGTGGGCAGGATCTGCCACGATCACCCACTAAATCCACCCGGAAGGCAGACCAAGAATAGGGTCAGGGAGCCCAGAGGAGGCTTGACCAACAAGAGGCCCGAGGGAGCCGGACTTAGGTGGATCCCTGGTGGGAACGGCCAGAAGAAGGGAGAGACAGAAAGGAGCTCAGGACCACACTCCGGAGTTGCCTGGGAGTTGACCGAGTCCAGGACCTGGTGGACGCAGCACGGCTTGGGTGGTCACTGCTGTACACAGTGACCCGAGCAACACCAGTAAGTAAAACCCTGGAACTGCATTTTATGCCTCTGAGTCTCCTTGCTGCACCTTCACAACCACCATCCTCCACGGCTGACCCCCTGAGGCTATACCCCTCCCGTTGGGGGTTATACTACCTAAGCTGCACTCACATCATCAGCCTCAGTGGACCCTGCTGCAGTGGCGGCCGTATTGACCGCAAATCAACGGGTGGCGTAGTCGACACAAAAGAACATCCAATAACATCTATCAAGACTGCCACACACTGAGCTTGACACCCTGGGCACGGACCGGGTCACCGCCACTCGGAGACTACAACCCCCATCTGATCCGGCTCCGGGTATCCCCCAAACAACACTGGCCCAGGGGGCGCGTCAACTTTGGCGTAGTCGGCAGGATTACGTGCCCGCAACAACCGGGTACTGCGTGCCTGAAGAAAAGTACACCGTTACCTCAAAAAGAAGTCTCCTGCCGGTTCCGGAGGGTCCCCGCCATCGGGCCCCATCACAGGTCGTTTCCCGCCGGTTGTCCGCCATTTGCAGCTTTTTCCCGCCATCCATGGAGTTTCCCGCCACTGGGAGACGATTCCCGCCATTTCCAAAGATTTCCCGCCTTGGAAGAGCGGACGCCATTATGGGCGTGCCAGAGGGTGGCAAAAGGCCACCTCCCATCGTGGGCCAGGTCGAAGAATGGCGCCAAAAGCGGAAACCGCGCCCACCAACAGAGACTGTGATGCTGGAAGTGTCCATCAGCGTGAGAGAACTGCCCCTGGAACCGACAATCACTAAGTTGCCCCGGGACCACCCTCAATGGGGGCGGAGACAGAACAAGAGAACGAAGATGGGTGCAGCCTGGAGCAGTCTGGAGAGAGCGCACCCGGAGACGAGACGTCTGGAAGAGAGTCCAGAGAGAGCCTACCCGGAGATGGAGGGAGAGTCAGGCAGCACCGACCCAGTGGTCAGGAGCCTGTTGCAGGTCGCCACTCCAGAAGGCCTGCTGGAGATCCTAACACAGCTCCCCCGAGACCGGGAGTGTGCACAGACCGCGCTGGAGGGCCTTGCACGGAGGATGGCCCGGGTGCAGCGAGAGACGTTGGCGGAGTGGAGCCGAGAGATGGCCCAGCAGACCGGCACCCGTCAGCGGAGCACGCCACCTGAGACGAGGAGACAGACCGCCTCTGAGGATGGCGCAGGAGGAATGAAGGCAGGAGACGGCGCCGAGAAGGGAGCTGAACGGACGGAGGCAGGTAAAGGGGACGTCTATACCCCGAGCCGGGAAACCGCGTGCCTGCCCCAGCTCCCCGTCGCAGAGCCGAAATTCCCCCTGCCGTGCCCGTCGCTGCATCGTCACTGCCGCCGACTAGGCCTCAATCGGAAACCGCGGCCGCGACCCCTGTGACGTCACACGCCTCGACCTCGAGCGTGGCCAAGCAGGAAATACCATCAGCCTGGTCGCAAGGCCTAGTACCCCCGGGCGCCGCAATTCCAACAGCGCCCCCTACCTCCGCGGAGCCATCGGCCTGGTCGCAGGGCCGAATAACCCAGGGCGCCGCAGTTCTTATGGTGCCATTTGCCTTTAAGGTGCCCCAGGCCTGGTCGCAAGGCCTGGTTAACCCGGGCGCCGCTACCATCAACGCGCCCTCAACATCTAGAGTGCCGCACCTGGGTGAAAATCTATTTGCCCAGCATACGTGCCCGGATGGGCAGCCCTTCATATGGCCCCAGGAGTACATTCAGCTGGAACTCCAGAGAGCAAGGCCCATGTGCGAGCCCCTGATTCCGGCTCCGAAGCCCGTAAAGAGGACCTCGCCCCCGCTGGAGGAGGCACAGTTCGAGTGGGACCCCACTGGAGAAGACCTCATGGGGTTCACTCAGGAGACTCGGGCGGCCGCAGCGGAGCGTGCAGAGTGCTGCCGGCAGCAGCTCGAGGTCTTCGAGAGGGAGCGGAGAGAGAGGCGGGTCCGGGAACAGCAAGCGCAGATAAGGAGCGCGGAGCAGAAGAGCCGGACCAGGAGGAATCCCCGTGCAGCACATGGTCCCCCTTCCACCGGGACTGTGATAAAATTCAACATGCAGCATGGGTGGGGCTTCATTAGAGACCATCAGACCCCCGGCGACGTCTTTGTAACCCGCAGAGACGTAGAAAGCCATCTGCCGGAGGGACACAGAGGTCGTGACCTGTATGTAGGGGACGAGGTCACCTTCACCCGGCACAAGTGTGCCAAAGGACCCTACGCCCTCCATGTGCATCGCCTGACGGAGGAGGAGCTGCGGTGTGAGGAGGAGCAAGAGGACCCGGACGGGTCTGAAGAATCTAAAGAAGGAGCAGGAGGACGCCGTCGTTGAAGTACGGTAGAGAGAGACTGTACATAGTTACCCGTCAGGGTATAAGAACTGTTCTAGTTAAAATATAGTCCCCGTTGGGACCAGTCAATTGAACTGATGCCCGTGTGTCCCTAGTTCCTAATACCTGGCCGAGGACTGAGAGCGGCCATATCCCCTTGTAAATAGTTGCGCTTCCTAAAGCGCCCCCTACCGGTTTTATAGGGAACTGTTTTCTTCAAGAGACTGTAGCACTTTACCCGGTCACAAGTTGCACCGTGACCGGAGGAACCAGAAACAAGAATGTTATTTATATGAAAAGTTTATTGCTGATATATATATATGATGTTTTCTATGTTTATGTTTATGGAAAAAAATTGTATGTTTTGGATGTTTATATCTTACAGCCCGAGGACGTGCTGTGGTTTACCAGGGGGGAATGTAGCACCCTGAGGATTCGGCTGCTACAGGGGTATTGCACCTCAACCCAGAGGTGTGATATTCCACTCCCGGGTAAGGATGGAGTGTGGAACTGAGCTAGTAGGCTGCATGCACTACACACATCCCATTTCCGGGGAACAGACCGATGGTACTCCCACTAGAGAAATGTGCAGGTACGACAGTGTCTGTTCCTGGCTGGAGTGGGAGGGGGGTGGAACATCCCAGTAATGTAGGGGCAGATAGGGGGAGCAGCCTGGGTAAAGCTAGGAGCTCATTGGGTGCTGGTCACCTGAGCTCACACATAGAGGGAGTATTTAAGGTGGGCACCATCTTAGATCAGGGTCAGTCAGTCAGTTGTCAGTCTGTGAGACGTCAGTCTGTCAGAGTGTAACCTGAGAAGCAGAGCAGAGGAGAAGAGAGAGAGACCCAGAGGCGCAGAGGGGACCCCAAGAGCCCATAAGAGAGCTAATAGGGTGAAGGGTCGGCAACAGGGTACCGGATCCCAAGCTGGCGGAGGCTACAGCACACCTTAGCCAGAGACCGGAGGTCGTGGGCAGGATCTGCCACGATCACCCACTAAATCCACCCGGAAGGCAGACCAAGAATAGGGTCAGGGAGCCCAGAGGAGGCTTGACCAACAAGAGGCCCGAGGGAGCCGGACTTAGGTGGATCCCTGGTGGGAACGGCCAGAAGAAGGGAGAGACAGAAAGGAGCTCAGGACCACACTCCGGAGTTGCCTGGGAGTTGACCGAGTCCAGGACCTGGTGGACGCAGCACGGCTTGGGTGGTCACTGCTGTACACAGTGACCCGAGCAACACCAGTAAGTAAAACCCTGGAACTGCATTTTATGCCTCTGAGTCTCCTTGCTGCACCTTCACAACCACCATCCTCCACGGCTGACCCCCTGAGGCTATACCCCTCACGTTGGGGGTTATACTACCTAAGCTGCACTCACATCATCAGCCTCAGTGGACCCTGCTGCAGCGGCGGCCGTATTGACCGCAAATCAACGGGTGGCGTAGTCGACACAAAAGAACATCCAATAACATCTATCAAGACTGCCACACACTGAGCTTGACACCCTGGGCACGGACCGGGTCACCGCCACTCGGAGACTACAACCCCCATCTGATCCGGCTCCGGGTATCCCCCAAACAACACTGGCCCAGGGGGCGCGTCATCCACCACCACTCAAAAAATAATCTTCTATTTGGAGGATGACAGGTCAGGGATAAAGTCCATGGAGAGGTGGGTCCAAGATCTCCTAGGAGTGGGTAAGGACTGGAGGACTGTAGTGGTAGGAGTACAAGGTGTTTTGGCTCGTGCACAAGTTTTAAAAGTAAACATATATTCCTTACAGTCTTGAGCCATCGTAAACCACCAGAAATACCTGGCCACAAGTGAACTGGTATCATTAACATTAATCATTAATCATTAATTAGGTTGACCTGCGAGAACCCAGTCATGGGATTCCTATAGAACTCGCAGATGGAACTGAGGCCGAACAATCAATCTTAGGGTATTGTCGGGGAAAGATCTTGAGATCTATGGAACTCTTTGGCCAGATCTAAAGAAACAAAGGACACAGCTATACCTTCAGTAAGACTAGGAACCTGATCTGAGTCGGACAGAAACTTCAAGAGTGTGTGGCAGAAGTGTGGCGATGCTAAGGGCCCGGTGTCGGCGTTGAGCATAGTGGAGTGCATCATTGCTTTCCCGGCAGCCATCTTCCTGAAGTCGTACGCCACCTCCGGCAGCGTGTGCGCAGATTGGGATCTCGGCCCACGGCTTTAGGAAAATGATCACCGGGAAAGCAATAATGCACTCCGCTCTGCTCACCGTTGACATCGGGACCGCAGCATCGCCATGCTTCTGCCACCGCCAGCTTCCTGAGGAAGGGACCCTGCTCCACGCAACACACTCTGCCTCACCGCCGACACCGGGCTTGCAGCATCGCACCACTGGGACACCCTCTCCTCACCGGCCAGGGCCTGCAGCATTGCCTCACTTCTGCTGCTGCCAGCTTCCTGAGGAAGGGACCATGCCTCCTCTGACCCTGCTCCCCCCCAGGTAAGATACCTTAAATTCGGACTATATGACGAACCCCCATCTTATAAAAATCTTTTTTTTCCTATTTTCGACCCCGAAGCGCGTCAGATAGCATGCTGTTTAGAGTATTTTTTAACATATACTCTTTTTAATCATGTTTAAATGCATTTCTAGTTTTTAATTAATTCCCTGGATTTTGTTCTGGATAAATCTCTCTTTCCTGCCATTATTTTTAACAGTTGCTGGATGCTTTTGAAGCAACAGCACTACTTATGCATGTCACACTCTTCCCTCCTTTTTGAATGTCGTCCTCGACATTCGTCTTAATTGGTCAATCTGACCAATTCTGAGACAGTGGTGAAAGTTGCGTAACTTTATATACAAATTGACATAACATTTATAAACATTTATAACAACCTGTTCTACGACTTTTTTCTTGTAGTACTCCTGTTAGAAATAAACAATTAACACAATCAGTGTCTCTTCAGCTGGAGCTTTTCGAACATCTTCAACCAGCTCTCTCTCTCTCTATGCTTTAACAGTTCTTTGTTTCTACTAAGTCTTTTAAGGAAAATCAAAGCATGAAAACAAGTCTTTCCACCAAGCAACATCTTCCATACTGCCCCTTGGTGGTGAATACCACTCCAGTGGGCTTACTTGGTCCATAGGCAGAGATACCTGTTTCCAATCAACAGTCCTTGGCACTTGACTCAGTTCACCAAGTGTCTCATACGTCAGCATCACGGGCCTCCTCACTTCTCGAGTCGACATCCTCCTGGTGGGTTGTTCCTCAGATACCACGGGTTCTTCGGTCACAGGAGTTTCTTCCGCCGCACTCATTTCCTGTGCTTCCTCAGATGCTCCTGGAATTGCCTTTGTAAGTTCCTGTATTTCTCTGGAATTGCCTGGTTCCACATGGTCTGGTAATTATGGTACGTGACTCAGATTTCCCATCCTGACTTCCATGCAGACTTCTCTATCCATTCTGCTCCTATTTACTAATAGTATGTTCTTCAAGTTACGCCAGCTACCCCCCACTTTCATTTATGACCTTATTTACTTAGCCTTTCACTATACAGCATCTGGTTCAGCCTTAATCAGCTGATCAAGATGAGCACAGACCACTCCCCTCTGGTTCACAGCTGAATGCATTCTGTTACAAATATATCGTGGGCCAGGAGTCTGTTAGACTTTAGTCTGTGTCCATCACCTTAAGTGTCCATTGCTTAAGTGTGAGAAATATGAATTAATCCTGAATTGAACCTGAAGTGAACTGAAGGTAACTGGATACTAAGTCACAGTAAACAATGTTTGTCTTTGCTTTCACTCTCACCCCCTTAATCCTTCACCTTTTCCAACCACCCCTAATCCCTACACCTAGTAATGAACTCTTCATCTCTCCCTCCATTCTCCCCACCCATCTCACCTCCTCCTCAGAGCTATTCCTCAACATACAATCCTTTGTCTCCAAACACAGACAGCCACCTCATGCCCTCTCCTGCTCCCACCTACTAACGCTTTCTCTGCTCCTCCTCACTGCCGGCTACATCTCGCCACATCCCGGCCCTCCTCACCACATCCCTACAATCACTTCCACCTCCTACCCAAGATCTATCCCAAACTCTCGTAACCCTTCTAACCGTATACCCATCCACCCAGCCGCCGCTTTCCCAGTCCCTCTAACAGGAGCTCTATGGAACGCTCGCTCCGTCTGCAACAAACTTTCCTACATTCATAACCTCTTCATCACTAACAAGCTTTCCTTCCTCGGCATTACTGAAACCTGGCTCACCCCCTCTGACACGGCCTCTCCTGCTGCACTTTCATATGGCGGATTCCACCTCTCCCATACCCCCCACCCCACCGGCAAGCACGGTTGAGGAATAGGTTTCCTCCTCTCAGATAACTGCTCCTTCACCAATATCCCACGGCCGCCCTCAATTACTCTCCCCTCTTTTGAAGTGCACTGCGTGCGCATCTACTCCCCCTCCAACCTCCAACTGGCTGTCATTTACCGCCCCCCAGGATCAACCACCACTTTCTTTGACCACTTCACCACTTGGCTACTTCATTTCCTCTCCCTTGACATCCCCACTATCCTCATGGGCGACTTTAACATCCGCATTGACACTTCACTCTCAGCTGCCTCTAAGCTTCTATCCCTTACTTCCTCCTTCGGTCTTACTCAGTGGTCTTCCACACCCACCCACAAAGACGGCCACACACTGGACCTCATCTTCACCCGCCTGTTTCCTATCTAACCTCTCTAACTCACCTCTCCCTCTCTATGACCACAGCCTACTTACATTTGTAGCGCCCCGAGGGTTCGGTTGCTACAGGGGTATTGCACCTCAACCAGAGGTGTGATATTCTACACCCAGGTAAGGATGGAGTGTGGACCAGGGCTCAGTTAGCTGCATACACACACTTACCCCATTTCCGGGGGACAGTTCGACGGTGCTCCCATTTATGCAGGCACAACTGACCATGTCCCTGGCTGGAGTGGGGAGGGGGGAGAGAACCCAGTGATGTAGGAGCAGAAGGGGACGGTTTCTGGAGCATAGGAAGGAGCTCATTGGGTGCAGGTCACCTGAGCTCAGACATAGAGAAGTAGATAAAAGGTGGGAGCCATCTTAAGTTCAGGGTAGAAGAAGCAGAGCAGAGTGAAGGAGTAGAGAGCTGACAGGGAGCCGAGGCTCAGCCTGAGCTCAGCTCCACGAGGCAGGCCTAGAGAGAAGGCCGGGGCCAGAGAGGAGAAGAGGAGAAGGAGAAGGAAGAAAGGAGAAGAGACAGAGGAGTGGAAGGGCTCCAGAAACAAGAAGGCAGAAGGGACCCTAAGAGAGCAGAACGGACAGCAACCGTTGCAAACCCACGTTATATCGAGTGAAGGGTCAGGCTGTGGAAGGGTACCGGATTCCCAAGTTGGTGGAGGTAAATCATCCCTCAGCCAAGAACCGGAGGTCGTGATCATTTATTGGTGCGACCCCCCACCAAACCTGCTAGGAAGGCGCCATATAGGATAGCGGGAAGCGGAGGCCAACGCTTACCCAACACGGTACGCGGTAGCCGGACTGAAGTTTGGTCACTGGTGGGGCCCGAGAGGCCAGAGAAAGGACAGAAGGGGTCCTGTAACATACTCTGGAATTGCCTGGGGGTTGACCGAGCCCCTCACCTGGTGGACGCAGCACGACTTGGGCAGTCATTGCTGACAGAAGTGACTTGGATAACAACTGTGAGTAAAAACCCTGGACTGCACCATTGGATTCAGTGTGATCTTTGCTGCGCCTGCACCATCACCCCCAGCATCCACCTACACTGCCCTGGGGCTACACTCCTCCCGTGGGGAGTTATACTATCCCTGTGCTGCGCATCAACACCAGCCCCAGCGGTCTGCCTTGCAGCGGCGGTTATCCCTGACAGCAATCCACGGGTGGCGTAGTTGGACATTCAACTATATAGACTGCCACAAAATTGGTCTGACCGCCCTGAGCCACGGGACCGGGTTGCCACTACTACCCCCATCAGCACCGTACACCAGAAGGCCCGGTTCCGGGTACCCCATGGCCCAGGGGGCGAGTCACATTCTCTTCCCTCTCCTCTCCAGGGCAACAATCCCCACTCCACAACTTGTATACCCACGCAGAAATCTCAAACTCCTTGATCTACACTCACTCTCTGAATCCCTTCTCCCTCTTACAGACTTTAGTTCCTTACATGATGCAGATGTTGCTGCCACTTTATACAACACCACAACAGCTGCAGCTCTCGATTCGGTCGCCCCCCACACACATACCAAAGCTCGCACATTCAACAGACAACCCTGGCACACCAGCCTAACTAAAGAATTGCGACGAGCCTCCAGGGTTGCTGAGCGTAGATGGAAAAGGTCCCACTCCAATGAGCACTTCATCGCATTCAAACAGTCCCTCACTACCTTCAAGTCCACACTCACTGCAGCAAAACAAACATACTTCGCATCTCTCATATCCTCCCTGTCTCACAACCCCAAACAACTATTCAACACCTTCAATTCTCTTCTCCATTCCCCAGTGCCTCCTCCCTCTCCTCTTATTTCAGCCGAAAACTTTGCCTCATTCTTCAAGCAGAAGATTGACACCATCAGACAAAGCTTTTGCCTAAAGCCCCCACAGCCCCTCCCCACACCTACTCAACCCTCCTCCTCCAAAACCACCTTCTCCACCATTACGGAAGATCAACTTTCCTCTTTACTCTCCAAATCACACCTCACCACCTGTAAACTTGACCCAATCCCATCCCACCTCATCCCAAACCTTACCACTATCTTCATCCCAGCCCTAGCCCACCCCTTCAAACTGTCACTAACAACTGGTGTCTTCCCCTCATGCTTCAAACATGCCTCAATAACACCCATCCTCAAAAAGCCCTCCCTTGACCCATCCTCTCTGACTAGCTATTGCCCCATATCACTTCTCCCCTATGCCTCAAAACTACTGGAACAACACGTCCATTCTGAGTTGTCCTCCCACCTCTCCTCCTGCTCCCTCTTCGACCGCCTACAATCTGGTTTCCGACCGCACCATTCTACTGAAACTGCACTGACTAAAGTCACCAACGACCTACTAACCGCCAAATCTAAGTGACACTACTCTGTCCTCCTCCTCCTAGACCTGTCATCTGCCTTCGACACACTGGACCATTCCCTCTTGCTACAAACTCTCTCATCTCTCGGCATCACAGACTTGGCCCTATCCTAGATCTCCTCATACCTAACAGACAGGACATTCAGTGTCTCCCACTCACACACCACCTTCTCATCTCGCCCGGTGTCCCCCAAGGTTCAGTTCTAGGACCCCTGCTCTTCTCCATCTACACCTTAGGCCTGGGACAGCTCATAGGGTCTCATGGCTTTCATTATCACCTCTTTGCTGATGACACACAGATCTACCTCTCTGGACCCGATATCTCCTCCCTACTAACCAAAATCCCACAATGTCTGTCTGCTATTACATCTTTCTTCTCTGCTAGATTTCTCAAACTTAACATGGACAAAAAAGAATTCATCATCTTTCCGCCATCTCATTCACCCCCCCAACTGACCTATCAACGTCAATGGCTGTCCACTCCCCCCCTTGGGGTAACCCTGGACTCTGAATTCTCCTTCAAACCACATAACCAAGCCCTTTCCACTTCCTGACAACTCTAACTCAAAAATATCTCCCGGATCCGCACATTCCTCAACCATGAATCTGCAAAAACACTAGTGCACGCCCTCATCATCTCCCGCCTTGACTACTGCAACCTCCTGCTCTGTGGCCTCCCTTCCAACACTCTTGCACCCCTTCAGTCCATCCTAAACTCTGCTGTCCGACTAATCCACCTGTCCCCCTGCTATTCCCTGGCCTCTCCTCTCTGTCAATCTCTTCACTGGCTCCCCATTGCTCAGAGACTCCAGTTCAAAACCCTAACGATGACATACAAAGCCATTCACAACCTATCTCCTCCATATATCTCTGACCTAGTCTCCCGTTACATACCTGCACGCAACCTCCGATCCTCACAAGATCTCCTTCTCTACTCCCCTCTTATCTTCTCCTCCCACAATCGCATACAAGATTTCTCCCGTGCTTCCCCCCTACTCTGGAACTCTCTACCCCAACACATCAGACTCTCGTCGACCGTGGAAACCTTCAAAAGGAGCCTGAAGACCCACCTCTTCCAACAAGCCTAGAACCTGCAGTAACAACTGCTGCACGACCAGCTCTACCCTCACCTACTGTATCCTCACGCATCCCTTGTAGATTGTGAGCCCTCGCGGGCAGGGTCCTCGCTCCTCCTGTACCAGTTGCTGTCACATTGTGTTCAAGATTATTGTAATTGTTCTTGTATGTATACCCCTTTTTCACATGTAAAGTGCCATGGAATAAATGGTGCTATAATAATAAATAATAATAATAATTCCGCTTCTGTCGATCGGTCGCTTGAGTGACTGGTGTTCGATTATCAGATCTGAATTGGACTTCATCTGTACTCCTTGGTAAAAACTCTGGAGCTTCAGGACTTAGTTCCCTCTCCTGAGGATGGTACATCCCTCTCCTTGCCGGGCTGAGAAACACAACGGTGTGCTCTTCTTCATCGGAAATTTCAAGGTCACTATCCACTACTGGAGATTCAATCTGTGGTGGTCTCTTAGTCGGTCTCGGTCGATGTCGGTCTGCTTTTGGGAAGTCTTGTTGTGGTGGGAGATAATCACAGGGTAGTAATTAATTCCGATGGACTATTCTGGTTTTCTTGTCCGGATTTCATACACTGGACTGTCATCGGCTTTTCTCTTTATGACCACAAACACCTTGTCTTCCCAGTACGAACGAAGTTTTCCTGGATCGCCTTTCTCACGTACATTCTTGACTAGCACCCGACTTCCTGGTTCCAATTCTGCTCCATAACATTTTCGATCATAGTACTCCTTACTCTTGCTGTGTCCTTGCGTAACCACTTTGGACGCTATGTTGTATGCCTTTGCCATCTGTTCTTTCCATTTCCGAACGTACTCCAGATATGTTCTGTAAGTCTGACACCGGAATATCGAACATGATGTCGATTGGCAATCTTGGCGATCGTCCATACAATAGGAAGAAGGGTGAGTAACCCGTTGCATCGCTCTTTGTACAGTTATAGGCATTTATCACTTTTGACAGAGAACTCTTCAAGTCTTTCTTCTTGTCAGCTGTTAAAGTGCCCAAAATCGACAATAATGTCTGGTTAAAATGTTCCACTTGTCCATTACCCTCTGGGTGATAGAGCGTTGTGTGGGATCTCTGAATTCTACAGTACTTTCCTAACTTGGCAAAGAGCTGGTTCTCAAATTCTCTTCCTTGGTCATGGTGTAACCTCGTAGGGAACCCAAACCTCAAAGCAAAATCATTAAAGATCTTCTCTGCCACTGTTTGACCAGCTTTATAGGTGGTGGCTTATGCTTAGGCAAATCGAGCAAAATGCTCCATCAACACCAATATGTATTCATAACCACCCTTGCACGTCTCGAGATGTAGAAAGTCTATTGAGACCATCTCAAACGGATATGTAGTTTGGATGTTGCCCATAGGTGCCCGGGTTGATCTGTTGGGATATTTACCTTTCAGACACCCACACTCCCTGGTCACGTACTGTACCTCTCAATATCTCTCTGCATGTACGGCCAGAAGAAACGTTTATGGATCAAGTTGGTTGTCTTTTCCATTCCCAGGTGCCCCATGTTTTCAAGGAGTACTTTGAAGACCAACCTACAGAATACTTTGGGTAGTACCAGCTGCCAGTTTTGTCCTCCTTTACCATACAGGATACCATCTTCACTGAGGTAGAGCTTTGTCCATTCTTTAACTAAAACAGATACTGCTGTACTCCCATTTACTTGGAAACCGATGTTGGTCCACATAAAATAGTATTCTACCAATTATCTGATCTTCCTATTGTGCTCTATGGATTTTTCCTTTTAGTAGTTGTTGAATGGACAGGGGATGATCTTATTCTCTCGCTTTTAAGGTGGTTTCCACCGTCATCGGACACCACAATGATGTGTCTTCCTCTTGACAAGCTTGCACTGCTTGGGTAATGCTCTCAATTGCTTCCAGACTGACTTCCTTCGAGCATTCTTTCATGAACTCCTCAGGCTCTAGTGGCATTCTCGACAATAAGTCAGCATCCACATTGCATGTTCCTGGCCTGTACTTGATGCTGAAATAGAAGTCAGCTAGTTCAGCGACGCATCTCTCACCCGTTGCATTCAGTTTGGCTGTAGTGAGGACAAGAGTTGTTGTCAGTGTATACCTCAAACTCTTTGCTGTAGTAGACATAATCTCTAAATTGTTCACAGATAGCCCATTTCAATGCAAGGAACTCCAATTTTCTGGAATGTAGATGGTAATTCTTCTCTGTATCTGTCAATATTCTAGAACCTTAACCGATGAATCTCAATTTTCCATCTCAATGCTTATACAGGGCAGCTCCCAGTCCAACTTGAGAAGCGTCATAATGAAGAACAAATGGTAAGTTGAAATCAGGATATCCCAAGATGGGTGGTTTTACCAGGTAGTCTAATAGTTCTTCCAATACCTCCTGGTGGTCTGCTGTCCAGAGAATGGGCTGTTGGGACAAAAAGGCGTTGTTTCTTTTAAGCCCGGTCCTACCCGCGTTCTTCTTTTTCTCTGTGGGTGTTGTTGACTCTGTCGTCGTCCCCAAGAGGAGGTATAGCGGGACGGTAATCCTGGAGAAGTTCCGAACGTAAGTACGATAGTAGGGGAGATATCCTAAGATCTGCCTCAACTTCCCGACAGTAGAGGGCCACTTGTCTTTTAAGACCAGTACCGGAGCAATTTCTGCTGGGTCCATGGTATATCCTTTTCCTGACACAATTTTCCCTAGAAATCGGACTTACATTTTGAACAGTTCACACTTCTTTGGGGTCAACTTAACTCTGTGTTGTTGATACGGTCCTCACATGTTCAACATGCTCCCGGAAGGTTTTGCTGTGTACCACATTGTCATCCAAGTACGGCTGGCAGATATCGTCCCTCAATCCTTCCAAACAGGTCTCCATGCTCCTCTAAAATTCTACTAGAGCTGAACTGAGCCCAAAGGGAATGCTGATCCATTCATATAACCCTCACGGTGTGATGAATGCTGTCGAGGGTCTACTGGACTCTTCAACAAACCCTTGATGGTATGCTTTATCCTGATCGAGGACAGAGAACCAGATACTTCCTGATAGGCTATCCAGCACATCTTGAATCTTTGGTATCGGGTGTCGATCAGGTACTGACTTTCGGTTTAGTTCCCGGTAATCACAGCAGAGTCTCAACGTCCCGTCCTTCTTCCTAACACACACAATAGGAGAGGAATAAAATGACTTTGACTTTTGGACCCAACCTCTGTTGATTAGGTCTTGTAAATACTCTTTCACTTCACGGTGTAATGGTTTCGGCACAGACATGTAACTTCTGGTTACTGGGGTCGTGTTTTTCAAATCGATTTTCAACTGCAACGACGGGATACAGCCTATATCAGAGTCATCTTTGTAGAATGCATGACACTCTTCTCTCAGCATCTGTTCTGCTACCGCTCTATCTTCAGCACACAAGTGGTACTGGGGGATCCCAGGACCACAAGGTGGGTCATGCAATTTCCTCCCCTGGGCAACTCCTGTTCCTTCGTGGGGAGACTGAATTCACGGTAGACCCCTGGGTGGGTCTCACACTGGCTGGATATACCGTTTTAACGGTTTCGATGTGACCTAACACAGTCTTTGGATCCAGTCTAATTTCGTGTTTCGTACTATTCATCACCGGTACTGTCACTCGAGCAAACCCACCAGTAGGAATCATAAGCACAGTCTCACCTTGAACTAGGCCTTCCGGAAGTTCTGAGGAGTCTTTTGGCATGAACAGTCTTTTCTGGACTTTTCTTCGCGCTTCTACCCAGACTCCACACCTCACCCCCACCATTTAGTTTGCAGGGATGATGGATGGGCGCCAGCCTACCTTGACTTCTTTTAGGTCCATTGTATTCTGTGCTTTCTTTACTCTATGAATCATATTTTCCATTATGGCGTTGCTTCCTCCTAGTCAGCACTGGTGGTCCTCTTTTTTGTTGGTGCTTTAAGGTTCCCTCTCGGAGGTGGCACTGGAGGGTGTCCATGATGATCTTTGGACTGGCTACCGGGGGTCTCCAACTTCAGCTGTTTCATTTTGGTAATTTTAGGAGCAGAGCCTTTCTTTAACTTTTGCTCGCTCTCTGACTCCAAACTAGCTGTCTCACTCATTTTTTCAATTAGGACTTTGTCCAGAATTCCAGGATCTTCTAGGTACTGTTTCAGCTGCAACTTGATGCCTTTGCTGATTAACCCCGTTCCCAATGATCTCAAGTACTTCTTCTGGACTAGCCCAGCATCAAACTTCTCCTCCGCTTCTACATCTCTGGATTCAAACAACAGTCTATCCTTCAGTTGAATCGCTCTGAACAAGAAACTTTGGGGTGATTCATTATTTTTCTGAGAGGTTAATGAGTTGGTGGAACAATTCTGAAGTATGCTCTTCTTTATAGTGCCCTTTTAAAATCATCTTCAGCTGTTGCAAGGTCAATTGACTCTTTATTTCTAGCATATGTAGCACCCTGGGGGCTCGGTTGCTACAGAGGTATTGCATCTCTTCCAGATGTGTGATATCTCACTCTCAGGTAAGGATGGAGTGTGGACCAGGACCCCGACACCTGCATGCATTACACCACATTTCCGGGGGGGCAGGGCAACCGATATGCTCCAAGTAGAGCATGACAGTCCCTGTCCCTGGCTGGAGTGGGGGGAGGGAACACCTAGGAAAGGGGGAACCTTGTAGTGCAGGAGCAGGGAGGAAGCAGTTCCTGGGTACACCTAGAGTGAGGTACAAAAAGGTGGGCACCATGTTAGTTCAGAAGAAGTCGGTTGAGTTCAGTCAGAGAGAAGATGTGACAGAGCAGGACTCTGTGGAGCTCTGCTCCGGACGCGGGTCTAGCCTGTGAGGCCCAGTCAGCACTGAAAGGAGAGAGAGAGAGTTGGGGAAAAGGAATGAAGAAGAGTGGAGGAGGCTCCAGGAGCACAGAGGAAAGAAGGGACCCCAGGGGTGTGGACCGGCTGGTAGCCACCATACGCCCGCATCTACCTGAGTAGATGGGTCAGGCCAAGGGGGAGACCGGTCCCCGAAACTAGTGGAGGCGGGGAACTACCCTGAACTAGAAACCGGAGGCTGTGACATTTCATATGGTGCAGCCCCTCACTACACCCGCTAGGAAGGCACCACATAGGGTCAGGGAAACTGGCGCCGAGGTTTACCCAGAGAAGGCCCGAGGCAGCCGGACAGAAGCGTGGTCACTGGTGGGGTATGACAGGCCAGAGGAAGGAAAGCAAGGGGGGTCCTGCGAAGCGCTCCAAAATTATCTGAGAGTTGGCCGAGCCCCCTCACCTGGTGAACATGGTGCGACGCGGGAAGTTACAGCCGGCCGGAGTAACGTGGACTAACGAACTGTGAGTAAAGATCCTGGACTGCATTACAGAGACTCTGAGTCATTATTCCCGCGCACCATCACCCCCATCATCCACCTACACTGCCCTGGGGCTACACTTCTCCCGTGGGGAGTTACACCATTCCTGTGCTGCTCACCAACACCAGCCCCAGCGGTCTGCCCTGCAGCGGCGGTTCATCCTGACCGCAATCCACGGGTGGCGTAGTCGGACATTTGAAAATAATGAAAACCATATCAATTGACTGCCACTGGTTTGACCACCCTGAGCCACGGGACCGGGTCATCGCCACGGTGACTACAACCCCCAGCATCCCACAAAAGGCCCGGTTCCGGGTTTCCCACGCGGCCCAGGGGGCGAGTCACATACCACGGGGGTTCAGTCCTGGGCTGATCGCTTTCACCACCCCCTCAACGATCTCATCTGGCTGGTAGCTTTTCTGTAAGCCTGCATCAATCTGGTGCAACAAGTTCATATAAGTCAGTTTCTCTTTCTGTTTACACTCTCCAGTCTATCCCAGGATCTTGCATTCTTTCTTTATGGTGATTTGTGGTGTTAGAGAGGACTGTCTTCCTGATTTTTCTAACCCGAGCAGGTTAAATTTCCTGTCTGAGTCTGTCACCCGTTCAGCGGTTTTGGTTGATTACTGCAGGGATGTTGTTAGGGCTTTGAATTGTTCTTTCAATTCCTGTAGTTCAGTCTGGGGGTGGAGATTCCTGCTTTTGGTAATTGGTCCCGCCCCTCCATCCTCCAACTTCAACCTGGTTAGAAACTTTGTTAGCTCCTGGAGGAACGTCCCCATGACATCTTCAGCTTCTTTCTCCCCCAGCTCATCCATTTTTGCATTAATGGCAGCTAACAGTTATCTGCGGTTGTGTGCTTTGGAAATCTGTTCTACTGACATCTTTATATGTTCTGCTACTGTTCTCAATTCTTCACAGGTTAACTGAAGAAACAACTCACTAATTCTGACCATTTGTATTTCCACATCCATTGATGCTAGTGAGTTTTCTTTAGGGCTGGTCCCCTTTAACTGGTGTAGCAGAGTTGAGTTGAGCTGCTGTGCTGCTGTGTTTTCCAGACACTTTTTTTCTTCTCTCTCTACAAGCTAATTCCCGCTCAGGATTCCCCGTACAGGCCACCAATGTTACACGCACGCCGCTAGGTTCAGATAAGGCGAGACGGGTTTCATGAATTCTTTGGAATCCTGGGAGAACCGTTACTCAGGACGACCATAGGCGGCAGCTTCTCTCAGGCACACGATAGATTCAATTGCTGACCCGACACATCTGACAAGAGTCTTTTTCAACAGTTTAACAGTGAAATTTCATCTGAAGCACGGCCAGTGCAATTTAGGGATATTACAGCAACAATCTTGATTACAGTACTGTCTGAGTTTCTTGAGCAACCGGCTAGATCTCTTAGCAGCACAATTCTATGCATACACAACCACAGGCTTTTCCTTCACAAGGACTCAATAGTACACAGCATTCTTTATCCTGCATGGAGATGGAGGGGGGGAGGGTTTGATGAGGGAGATGATACCTGTGACACAATTCCTTCCAGTCCTTATCTTCCTACCCAATAATACTCTGTACTGTTAGTTCAGGGAGTTTATCTGAACTGTGTTTAGTTTCTCTCCTGATCTGAATCCTGTTCAGTTGCCTTCTGTCAGATCCAGATAACACACCACCTTTATCTTCGGCTTCAGCCAGACTACAATAACAAGTTCCTCACAATACCCCTGGGTTTCTGCTAAAGTACTCCCTGTCTCCTGTGACTGTGTTAACCCCTCCAGTTGCTGGATGCTTCTGAAGTATAACACTTCCTGTTTCCCGTGCTTGTGTTATTTTTAACAGTAGCTGGATGCTTTTGAAGCAACATCTCCTCTTTTATCCTTTAGAATTAAGCACTTATACGTTACAAACTTTGAGACTATCGCAGGTTTATATATAATTCTATATATATATATTTTTTTCGTCTGTTATTTACCCACTAGACAACTGTGGTAGTTGTCTCCCTTGCAGCAGATCAAAGTTCTACCTATTAGCGCCACCACTCCCCTTTTCTCCCAATATAATAATAACAGCTTAACTGGCAAGAGAATGGCAAGAGTCCACCTTCACCCTCTAAAACAAGTATCCCCTTTATTACCTTGAATATGGCTCTGAGTGTGAGCAAGGCCCAATGCAGGACTTTCCAACCCTGGGTAAAATACCACAAATTAAGTAAAAGTGTTTTTTCCTGGTGGTGACTGTCAGCCCAAACATTCCTTCTCCTCAGCTCTTAGCAATCCACACACAGATATTCCTCCGGGTCTGCATCACTCCACAGAAATGGCTGTAGACTTCCCAAAGGGCTGTTGCCCCTTGTCTGAAGATTAACTGGACACGGACACCATCTGGCACATCACACCCTCTAGCCTCATGGTCTCCTCATCTTGGACCTCCATCTGGCACATCACGCCCTCTAGCCTCATGGTCTCCTCACCTTGGGCCTCCATCTGGCACATCACGCCCTCTAGCCTCATGGTCTCCTCGCCTTGGGCCTTCATCTGCCACATCACACCCTCTAGTCTCATGGTCTCCCCACCTTGGGTCTCCACCTGGCACTTCATGCCCTCTAATCTCATGGTCTCTTCACCTTGGGCCTCCATCTGGCATATCAGGCCCTCTAGCTTCATGGTTTCCTCCCCTTTGGCCTCCATGTAGCAAATCAGGCCCTCTAGTCTTATGGTCTCCTCACCTCGGATCTCCATATGGCACTTCACGCCCTCTAATCTCATGGTCTCTTCACCTTGGGCCTCCATCTGGCACATCAGGCCCTCTTAGCTTCATAGTTTCCTCACCTTGGGCCACCATCTGGCAAATCAGGCCCTCTAGCCTCATGGTCTCCTCACCTTGGGCCTCCAACTGGCACATCACGCCCTCTAGTCTCATGGTCTCCTCACCTTGGGCCTCCATCTGGCACATCACGCCCTTTAATCTCATGGTTGCCTCAAATTGGGTCTCCATCTAGCACTTCACACCCTCAAATCTCATGGTCTCTTTACCTTGGGCCTCCATCTGGCACATCAGGCCCTCTTAGCTTCATGGTTTCCTCACCTTGGGCCACCATCTGGAAAATCAGCTCCTCTAATCTCATGGTCTCCTCATCTTGGACCTCTATCTGGCACATCAGGTCCTCTAGCCTCATAGTCTCCTCACCTTGGGTCTCAGGGGCTTCATTCTTTCTTGCGGGCTCAGTAACATTCACATCACCTACCCAATTTTTACAATCTCTTGCAGATTTTTGTCTCTCTGCGGTGGGCTACTCTCACCTACAGTACAGACCAAAAGTTTGGACACACCTTCTCATTTAAAGATTTTTCTGTATTTTCTTGACTATGAAAATTGTACATTCACAATGAAGGCATCAAAACTATGAATTAACACATGTGGAATTATATACTTAACAAAAAAGTGTGAGCTCCAACCCTCTAATACTGGCGAAAAATGGCGGTGAACTGAGGCCTTTATAACCTCTGACAAACTGTATTTGTGCTAACTTTGACCCTCCCTATGCAATATTTTGCCCAACTGGTCATGTACGCTATCCATCAGCACCATTCACCCATTGCACACTCGCTCATCTACACAATGTTTACCACGGCCCTAAAGAGCGACACTCGACCTAACACTCTATAGAAGAATACTGACCGGAGCCAAGTCGTTCAGGCATAGCTCATGATACAACCCAAAATAGCTGCCAGCCCCTCCAAGTGGTAACACAGACTGGGGCAGTATGCCCAAAGACAAGAAATACCAACATGATAAACAACACATTATTAGTTCACGAAACAAAGGGGCAGATCGGCCCATAACGAAAATGTTCCAGACTCTTTCAGCCCTCTTATGGTCTTTCTGATAAGCAGTTCTGGGAAATGAAGGAAAAGGTTTTGGAAGAACTTTGTCTAAAAGTTTATGCCCCTTCCTAACATAGGATGTACTGGTAAGTCCCGGTTTTTTAGGCCAAGCTTTTGTCGTAACAGCCGGTAAATACACATAAAAACCCAGAAAAATGTTTTTAATGTAAAAACAAACTTAAAAAAGTTTAAATGTAAAAAAAAAAACTTACATGAACTAGTCCACAAAGACCCAAACCATAAAAACCATGCACATTATGTGATCTATATGGGGATTGTTGTAAAAAAATAACTAAAACACATGTTAAAAATGCTGTTCTTTTTTGTTCATCCTGCCGCCAAAAGATCTGAATAAAAGGCGATGAAAAATACTATGTTCCCCACAATGGCACCTATAAAAACTTCAACTCATTCTGCAAAAAAAAAAGTCGACACTCACATCAATGAACGCAAAAATAGTTATAAAGTTATAGTCAGAATATGGCGGTACAGAAACATCTTAAGTGTTTTTAATGTGTCAAAGTAGAAAAACATAAAATAATATAAAATAATGTTAACATGTCACTTGTGCCACATGGTAAATATACAGTAAATACATATATACTGTAGATATAAAAGAATCCATGCTAGAATTACTAATTTTTGTTCATCCCATCTCATGAAAAGCAAAAAAAAAAAAATGTTAATTACGTTTTACGGACCCCAAAAAGTTACAAGTGAAATTAGGAGCTCCTTCTGCAAAAAAACAAGCCTCTGAGGTGTCCCTACGCAGGGAAACGTAAAAAGTTGCAGCTCTCAGGATCAGGCACAATCTGATTTTTTTTTTTTAAAGGTGTTTGTAAAACATTAAGAATAATATGAATTTGTGTTTCAAATACCGTAAGATGGCGATGTGTGGTGGGACGTAAACAGTAATTCAAAATACCAGTAAATGATGTAATATTGACTTTTGCCACTAGGAGTCTCCATATTAGCAGAATGAAGACATTTAAGATGACTGCAAGTCGTTAATATCACCCAACCTAAACAATTGATTTTTTAATTGGACCAATTTTCATTTTCAATGGTACCATTAGGCTACATATACATATTTTTTTCTTTAACTTGTATTAAATTTCTTTGAGGGAGGAATGAAAAAAACAGCAAATTCTACTTTTACTGCCTGTTAAAAAAATAACAACTTATTCTATAAATATTGGTGACACCAAATAAGGAAGGTTTTTCAAATTTGTGTGATTTTTTTTGTCATTTCCATGTCGCAGCATATTGAGACCAATAACTTTATTTTCCTGTTAACATAGCCATATGAGAGCTTGTATTTTGCAAAATGGGTTTTATTGTCACTATTTAAAATAATTAATCATTAAATAAAAAATTAAATAATTAATTAAATAACTAATTCATGATTATTATAATATATGGGTTTTTTTTATGAAGAAATCAAAAATTAACAATTCTACCATCTTTTTTGGATTTTTTTTTCACTATTTACTGTGAAGTAAACAAGTTAACTATAGGCTATGAGTCGTGGCACCAAATATGTATTTTTGAGGGTGAAATATGTAAAAAAAAATGTACTTTTTTTTTTTAAATTGTTCTAATATTTTTAGTATTACATTCACTATTATTTACTTTTTTTGCCTTTTGATTTGTAGTAGTGATTATTTGATCACTTCTATAATGCTCTGAAATACTGGGTAATTCAAATCATTACTGCCGGTCAGTGTTACGTTGATAGATAAACTATAGAACAGATGCAGAATTTACTGGACCCTGAACCAGATCCAGACTAGGATTAATAAAACAACCATGTCTCTATACACAAGACACCCCA
The DNA here is from genome assembly GCF_046119375.1 of Phyllobates terribilis. Taxonomy (NCBI): domain Eukaryota; kingdom Metazoa; phylum Chordata; class Amphibia; order Anura; family Dendrobatidae; genus Phyllobates; species Phyllobates terribilis. The sequence continues at coordinate 941,397,335 of NW_027362762.1, forward strand.
TGGTCGGCTCCAGGTTTTCGTGGGCCCCAAGTGAAAGAGTCTCAATGGGCTACTTTAACACATATCACGATTCATGATGCACAGATACGGCGAAGAAATATAGTTATACAACACAGAGCCCAGCCTGTCCCCTAGTCGTTCACATATGCAGACATATGCACACACACAGTATGCAGACATACGCACACACACACAGTACACAGACATGCACACACACAGTACGCAGACATGCACACACAGTATGCAGACTTGCGCACACACACACAGTACACAGATGTGGCACCCCAGGGGTCTGGTTGCCACAGTGGTAGAAATACCATGTCTGAGAGCGAGCATGGGTTTTCCTGGTCAGGAGCAAAATTGCATGCCACACCTCCTGCCCCAGTCCAGGGAGGGGAGGAACCTGCCCTTTATAAACTGGATCTGGGGCAGGGTTAGCCAGTTAGTTCCAGAGAAGGGACAGAGCAGCAGCAAGGAGCTGTGTAGGAGCCAGGAGCTGAAGAGCAGGGACTGGAAGGTAGCAGAGCTCGTCCTGGCAGAAGACGCAGAGAACCGGACACCGGAGTCCGAGGCTGTGAGGATATTCACATTCAGCAGCAGAAACCACCTGGCAGGGGATTTCAGGTCCTATGGCCATAGAAAGCCCGGAGGCTCAGTCACAAGCAAGGGACCGGCACTGCCATCGAGGAGCAGAAGGCACCAAAGGCCCCAAGTCACCAGCCATACAGGTGAGCACCACACGGTACACTCAGGGACGTGGGCTACTACACTACTACAGCAGGGTAGCCAGGAAGAGTGCAGTCATTCGGGAAAGCCTATACCTCCACTTGGCCAGGGGGACTCTTGTTGGCTCACAGACTGACCAGGCCTCTAACGTTAGCCAGTACTCCCGGCAGGGTCTCCTTCATTACCAACAGTAAAGACCCTGAACTGCACTGCACGGACTTGGAGTCATTTCTGCTGCACTTATGCACCCCAACCCTCACCATCTACACACACAGCCCTGAGGCTATACTCCTCCCGTGGGGAGTTATACTACCCTCTGCTGCGCACATAACATCAGCCTCAGCGGTCTGGCCTGCAGCGGCGGTTCTCAGTGATCGCAATCCACGGGTGGCGTAGTCGGACATTTAAACATTGCAAAACCAAATAAACAGATCCGCCACTGGTTTGACCACCCTGAGCCACGGGACCGGGTCGCCGCCACGGAGACTACAACCCCCAGCATCACACAGAGACCCGGCTCCGGGTATTCCCCCACACACGGCCCAAGGGGCGCGTCAACTTTGGCGTAGTCGCCAGGATTTTGTGCCCACAACCACCGGGTACTGCGTGCCTGAAATAAAGACTGTGATATTTACCGTGGTGAAGTTTCCCGCCATCCGCAGCCGGTTTCCCGCCATCCGCAGCCGTTTTCCGGCCATCCGCCGCCATTTTCCCGCCATTGGGCGCCATTTCTGGGACGCCATGCGGGAAGAAGAGGGGAGTGGACGGCAAAAGCGCGCGAGAGCTGAAGCCCCGCCTTACGCACTGACGCTGCGCAAGGTCCTGGAAGGAGCCGAGCGGAGGTCGACGTCACCAGCGCGCGACGCAAGGTCCTCGACCCCGACGATCACCTGCGGAGCCCCGGCCTACGGAGAAGAAGCAATGGAAGGTAGGCCACGGTTGACTAGGGGGGAGGAAGACACCAGGAATGGAGGGAGCTCCCACCGCCAGCGCGGCAAAGTAATGCCGTTCACGATGCCGTATATCCCCAGAGCGGCATGGTTACCCCAGTACTCAGGGGAGTCCCATACCCTGAGCGACTTTAAAGAAAGACTGTATAGCCTCTTCAAAGTATACCCCCTGTCCGAGGAACAAAAAGTGAGCATCCTGACAGGCCAGTTAATCGGGGCAGCCTAAAGAGAAGTGAAGTCCTGGTCAGCCAGGGAAAAGGGGACTGCAAAGGAAATACTGGCCCGTCTAAAGGACACTTTTGATACCCGCACCTCAGCAGAGATCAACCTAAAATTTTATGGGTGCAAACAGCGGGCACAAGACAGTATACGGGACTATGCTTTGAATTTGCAGGAGGCCCTGAGAGCCATTAAGCAGGCAGACCCTGACAGCGTGCGGAATGAGGATAAGCTGTTGACTGAACAGTTCATTGAGGGTCTACAGTCCAGCGCCCACTGAACCCAGCTGCGTGTAATGGCCCAGCAGAACCCTGATTTGGACTTTGCGCAGTTCAAAGACAGGGCCATCCGGGTGCTCCGAGAACCGGCACCAGGTGGCGCTGTAACCCATAGGCGCCCTGCTATCACCTATCACCAGGAGGCGGCGCCCTTGTCTGCAGAGCCTGTGGGAGCTGATGCACAGGCTTTGGACAAAGACCCGGCTGCAGACCTGCACCATCAGGTCCAAGAGCTGACTAAAAGCGTTGCCGCGCTAACCAGAACTGTGCAGTCTTTACAGGTGTCTTCCCGAGGAAAGATCCAGCTGGCTTCCAGTCCGGAGGACGTCCCTTGGAGTCGACAGAGGAGGATCCCAACGTCCAGAGGAAGGCCCAGCGACCGCTACAACCAGGACGGACAACCCATCTGCCGCCGCTGCAGTCCATCCGTTCACCTTTTCTGCGTCGCACAATGACACGGTGGTTGGAACCAAAGATCTCAAATTTGGACTCATCAGACCAAAGCACAGATTTCCACTGTTATAATGTCCATTGCTTGTGTTCTTTAGCCCAAACAAGTCTCTTCTGCTTGTTGCCTGTCCTTAGCAGTGGTTTTCTAGCAGCTATTTTACCATGAAGGCCTGCTGCACAAAGTCTGCTCTTAACAGTTGTTGTAGAGATGTGTCTGCTGCTAGAACTCTGTGTGGCATTGACCTGGTCTCTAATCTGAGCTGCTGTTAACCTGCGATTTCTGAGGCTGGTCACTCGGATAAACTTATCCTCAGAAGCGGAGATGACTCTTGGTCTTCCTTTCCTGGGGCGGTCCTCATGTGAGCCAGTTTCTTTGTAGCGCTTGATGGTTTTTGCAACGCCACTTGGGGACACTTTCAAAGTTTGCCCAATTTTTCGGACTGACTGACCTTCATTTCTTAAAGTAATGATGGCCACTCGTTTTTCTTTACTTAGCTGCTTTTTTCTTGCCATAATACAAATTCTAACAGTCTATCCAGTAGAGCTATCAGCTGTGTATCCACCAGACTTCTGCACAACACAACTAATGGTCCCAACCCCATTTATAAGGCAAGACATCCCACTTATTAAACCTGACAGGACACACCTGTGAAGTGAAAACCATTTCCGGTGACTACCTCTTGAAGCTCATCAAGAGAATGCCAAGAGTGTGCAAAGCAGTCATCAAAGCAAAAGGTGGCTACTTTGCAGAACCTAGAATATAAGACATATTTTCAGTTGTTTCACACTTTTTTGTTAAGTACCATATTTTTCGGACTATAAGACGCACCGGACCATAAGACGCTCCTAGGTTTTAGAGGAGGAAAATAAAAAAATAAAAATTTAAGCAAAAAATGTGGTCATGATGCACTTTTAAGGGGGAGGGGGTCTTCTGCTGACACTGGTATAAGGGTAATGTCCCCCAATTCTGACAATATCCCCCATCCTGGTATATATGCCGCCCCCTTTCTTTTATATGTGGTCCCCATCCCCATCCTGGTATGCCTGGCATCCCTCCATCCTGGTATGCATGGCACCCATCATCCTTATCCTGGTATGCATGGCACCTCTCATACCTATCCTGATATGCATGGCACCCATCATCCCTGTCCTGGTATGCATGGCACCCCTCATCCCTGTCCTGGTATGCATGGCACCCCTCATCCCTGTCCTGGTATGCATGGCACCCCTAATCCCTGTCCTGGTATGCATGGCACCCCTCATCCCTGTCCTGGTATGCATGGCACCCCTCATCCCTGTCTTGGTATGCAGGCACCCCTAATCCCTATCCTGGTATGCATGGCACCCATCATCCCTATCCTGGTATGCATGGCACCCCTCATCCCTGTCCTGGTATGCATGGCACCCCTCATCCCCGTCCTGGTATGCATGGCACCCCTAATCCCTGTCCTGGTATGCATGGCACCCCTCTTCCCTGTCCTGGCATGCATGGCACCCATCATCCCTGTCCTGGTATGCTTGGCACCCCTAATCCCTGTCCTGGTATGCATGGCACCCCTAATCCCTGTCCTGGTATGCAAGGCACCCCTAATCCCTGTCCTGGTATGCTTGGCACCCCTAATCCCTGTCCTGGTATGCATGGCACCCCTAATCCCTGTCCTGGTATGCAAGGCACCCCTAATCCCTGTCCTGGTATGCATGGCACCCCTAATTCCTGTCCTAGTATGCATGGTCCCCCTAATCCCCATCATGCTGCCCATAAAAAAAAATAAACACTCCTACTCACTTTTCTTCTCTCCTCCAGTGCTGCGTCCTGTCTGCCTGCACTGATCTCTCCATGTGAGCTGCGCATGACGTCACTGCCATGCGCGGCTCACAAGGAGAGATCAGCTGCCGGAAGTCACTGCTCCCCACGCCGGGACTGTGTGTACGGGGAGCAGTAACTTCACTCTCCTTCATAGCCGGCACACAGCGGAGCCGCGCTGCGGCTGCTGCTGCTGCCAGCTATCTCCTGTGCCCGCTCATTAAAGGGCATGAATATTCACCCCCTCTCCACACCCATGGGCATGGAGAGAGGTTGAATATTCATGCCCTTTAACAGCGGGCACAGGAGATAGCCGGCAGCAGCAGCAGCCGCAGTGTGGCTACACTGTATACCGCTATTAAGGAGCATGAATATTCAGTGCTCCCCACGCCCCATGGGTGTGGGGAGCAGTGAATATTCATGTTCTTTAGCAGCGGGGACAGTGTAGGCTGCAGTAGGCAGCTGCTGCCTCCTGTGCCCCGCTCCTCCAACGATACCGCTCCCCCCACACCACACATAAATATACAACACCCCCAACATTCGGACCATAAGACGCACCCCCCATTTTCCTCCAAAAGTTTTATGGTCCGAAAAATACGGTATATAATTCCGCATGTGTTAATTCATAGTTTTGATGCCTTCAGTGTGAATGTACAATTTTCATAGTCATGAAAATACAGAAAAATCTTTAAATGAGAAGGTGTATCCAAACTTTTGGTCTGTACTGTATATTCACTTAGAAAATTGGTGACATGTTCAATACTTATTTCACCCGTTGGATATGCGTTGTGTTGAGCTGTCTGAGCACCATGTATACCTATTAGTCATTAGCTAGTAGGACATGATACACAGCAATGCCGCCGTGCCCGGCATACAGGCGGAGGTGCCGGTGCCAGCTAAGGTTCTAGACTATGATGTAGTGTGGATCAGTGTGGTGCTAAAGGCCTGAACTACAGCGTTACCTAAAGAGGACTGCACCCATCAAACATATAGTGGCACCACAGCCTGTAGCTACCACACATACTGAGCCTTATCAAAGTGATTGCAACCATCTAGCGTAATGTTCAATTTTCTGTGTTTGCAACCACAAGGTATTTATGCCAATGGGGAAAAAAAGTAAAGTCCTTTGTACAACTGGAACGATCTGTGATCATTTATTTCTTTAAACAAACCTCAAGTTCCTGTATCTTTTTATTTTCCCCATCTTTCTGCTGTCATAACACTAATAAAAAGAATAATAATAAAAACTGATAGAAAAAAAATAATGCTTTATAATAATAATAACAAATAATGATACCACTACTATTAATAATAATAATAGTGACTATAACAATAATAAATAATAATACAATAAAAATAATAAAAATAATAATAATAAATAATAACAATAATAAATTATGTCGATAACAATAAGAACAAAATAATAATAATAAACATAATAAAAATGTATGATAATAATAAATAATATGAATTATTAAAATAAAAAAATGATGACAAATAATAGTAATGGTAATCATAATAACAACAAATACAAATATTGATATTACTTTTATTAATAGTAATAATACGTTGTAATAATCTAATAACTGATATTGCTAATAATAAAATATGATAGTAATACAAGTAATGATACTAATAAGAACAATAATGCTAATACAAAATAGCAAAAATATTGCTAATAATAAATAGTAATAACAATAACAACAAATAATTATACTAATACTAGATAAAAAGTTATAATAATACAATATCACATTGTGATGATATCATTATTATTATTATTATTATTATTAATAATGATAATAAAATATGAGTAGTGCTAAAAATGGTAACAAAACTTGCTAATTATTATTTATCATTAATATTTAACAGCAGATTTAGATCCAACATTTTGGATAAATAAAGGGGATCACTACATTCCAGAAAGGGTCTAGTCCACTGGATAAAAGCAATTTAATAATTAGAAGTAAAACTCCCATCATTGTGTATACATCCATCTTCGTGAGACCTGAGAGCAGTAATCAGCGGGTTCCTCTAATTTGATCTCGGCTGAGTTAATGATTGCTGGTGGACTCGGCAGCGCCATGTGGACTCTACCCCACTCTTATCAGCAGAAGCCGCCAGCTCCATTAGTCAGGGACACAGCCCTTTCCTTTACGAACTTGACATTAAGAAGCTTTGCTCATTAACAAAACGCATCAGGAATTAATGGCCGGTGGAGATCAATGTGTCAGCGACTGAAGGGCCCAGAGCTGATCCGGGCACAGGAGGGCGGCACGACCCATAGGGTCCATATGTGTGCATATAATGTACACACTGATCACATCTATATGGAAAGAAAAGATTCCCGATACCGGATCACAAGGTAATAAAGCGACCGCAGCCCTATGGAATATCACCCACTATTTCTTCTTATATTGTGGGAATGTAGCTTTTCTTATATTCTGTATGACAAAAGTAGTAAATGTTCAGATCCCTCCGAATGTTATAGAAAATGTAATCAAAAGTCATAATAAGTAAAGAATACAGAAAAAAAATCCTTTAATCTGGTATTATAGGGCTAGATTATCAGATATTCTGGATTATCAAACAGTCACAGAAAAATCTAGAAAGTTCACTAGTAAGATTAGGACATCTCCAGGGACGACGGTAACAGAAATTATGGCCCCATGGGGTTCAGTGATTATTGTCTTTACTTCAATTATCTATAGAAAAATGTAACATCCGGCCCCATTTCCCCAATGTATAACCTCCGCCCCCCACCTACCCCTCACTGTATGACCTCCAGCACCCCAGTGTATAACCTCCGCCCCCCGCCATGCTGGCTGCTTTTACTAAGGTGACAGAACGGCCGGTGGTGCAGAGCTCACTGATACCAGCGCGGTCCTGTAATAGGAGCCACCGGGGTAACAAGTCCGTCCATGACATTTCTCCCTCCTGAATCTTCCCCCATCACCTGTGAGTGATATTATTGAGACGTGGAAGGAACCGCAGCAACTCAGCCACGAAGTGGAGACCACGTAAAGTTACAGACAGAACGGGGGGCCGAGTGCATAACTGCAGAGTCCAGACCTCCTCTGGTACCAGCAGAAACACTGCGCCCCCGCCGAGAGCTTCATGGTTGAGCAGCTGCATGCAGCCGTACATCACCAAGCACAATGCCGAGCGTCGGATGGAGTGGTGTAAAGCCGCCACCACTGGACTCTGGAGGAGACGTGTTCTGTGCAGTGATGGATCGCACTTCTCTGATGGAGGAGTTTGGGTTTAGTGACTCCAGGAGGACGTTACCCCCTGACTGCATTGTGCCCGCTGTACAGATGGTGGAGGAGGATAATGCTATGGGCTGTTATCAGGGGGCGGCATTGGACCCTTAGTTCCAGTGAAGGGAAATCTTAAATATTGGGGATAATTGTAGCTTCCAGCTTTGTGGTAACAGTTTGGGGACGGGCCTTTTCTGTTCCCCATGACTGTGCCCAGTGCACAAGGTCCATACAGACATGGAGGGGAGAGAACATGAGCGGCCGCACAGATCCCAGACCTCAGCCCCATCCTATAATGGAGATTGTGAGCCCGGACCCCCAACATCAGGGTCTGACCTCACAAATGCTCTTCTGGATGAAGGGGCAAAAGCTCCCACAGACACCTCCAAAATCTTGTAGAAATCCTTCCCAACAAAAACATTTTATTGTACAGAGGCCCTCTGTTGTCAATGCCACTAATGCATTATAATAATAAAAACAACAATAATAATAAATAATAATAATGTAATTAAAATTATTTGGTGAGTCTGCTAGAAATACCTGCACATGTGGGCATAACTCTGTGAAGTGCTTGTCCGGCACTCAAACCGTCCCAATAAGTTATAAAGCCGGATCGACAATGAAGTATACAAAGAAAATGGCGGATTGTCAGTACGAGAGGCGCAGCTTGGAGCCAAGCGAGGCGAAACTGAATCATCTAAGTCAACAATAGTCATTTTTATAGAAACATCATTAAATGAGAGACGTGTTTCAGGTCAGGTCCTGCCTTCATATCTTAGCAGCGTTTCTAGATCTATCAAAATATAAAATTAATTATCTCAAACAGTAAAAAATGTAAATGTTCCACGTCCCTAAAAGGATGAAAAAAGAAGCGATCAAAACATCGTCTGTGCCCCAAAATGGTATCAATAAAAACATCAGCCCCCCACAAAAAACAAACAAACACCCGTACAGCACCATCAATGGAGAAATAAAGGAGGTATGGATCTCAGAAAATGGCCACACAAACTACTTAAATTAAAAAAATAGAGTATTTCTGGATTTGTGTTAGCAGGTTATTATTGGCGTAAAGATAAAACCCAAAAATCAATCGCATCATTTTTTTCCACAGTTTCACCGAACTTTTAATTCCCATTTTCCAGTACATTAATTGATAAATTGAACTACAACTCATACGGCAAAAAAACAAGGGGAAAAAAAAAAAGTTATGGCTTTTGGATGAAGCAAAAAATAAAATAAAAAAATCACCAAGTCATGAAAGGGTTAAACTGGACCGCCCTTCTAATCAGATATAGCAATAATAATAATAATAATAATAATAATAATAGTATTCTGGTCAGACATGAACATTTTGGTCATTTCCCGACATACATTCCCGCATTCCTGGCCCAGCCCTTTTTATATCTCTGATGGTGAACTTTTCAGACTCCTTCGTAGGTGGTTTCTATTTTTCTGCATTGTCGGTTATCGTTCTTCCTGCAATTGAGAAACTATTTGTAGATCTGCTCCACTGAGTCATTATGGTTATTACACATCACATAGCAAACACGGTAATGGCAGCCACTGTCGTTTATAAGCTGCCCTTAAGTCTATTAAAGGGATTGTATTTTTTCTTATTTATTATTGAGGCTTTTAAAGACTCTCAAAATGTTTCAAAAATTCTCTAAACTTTCCGAGCCTCTGACAAAACAAAAAAAACCAGGAAGCCCCTTCTATAATTAAGAACCTTTCACCAAGGGTGTTTATATGCCAAGAAGAAAGGTTTATAGTGTTATCCCTGGTGGGCTAGGGGAGATAGAATATAGGAAGTAATAACCCTGGTGGGCTGGGGTAGCATTGCTCTTGGCAGTAGAGGGACATTTATAATTCCTAGAATTGCACTTTTGGGCAGGGTTGACATAATCCTGCCATTACTCAGCTCCAGGACAACTGGGATCGTCTCTGAAAAATTAAAGAAAGTCCTGGAAAATTGGGAATGGAATTTTTCATCACAGTCACTGCAAAGTAAGAATATATATATATATATATATATATATATATATATATATATATATATATATATATATATAACAATCCAGGATTGGGGAAAATCAGAGAATTCAGAGCTGAGCTCTCACCTTCCCCCCAATGTTCGGACTCATTCAGCTTTATTCAATGTCTGACCATTCAGTTTTTTGTTTTTATTTTCCCAGCCGAGGTACTTAAGGATATTGGCCGCACATCGTTACGTTGTGGACGGCCATAAATGTCAACTTAGGAAGCTATGAGATCAATAAAGTCAGACAGTATGATCCTGCCGAAACCGTCCGCATTTATTGCTGGCAGTAAAATATATATAGGCGCCATCAAGGAATATGAGCTATACGCTTGTCAATGTTCACAATACTCCTTATCCAGAAGTCTAACTTGTTAAGTACAAGAATACAGTCTGTTGTTCCCTGTTATCAGTCATTTCAGTGTGACGAGACTGTGAAGTGATGAGCATAACCATGAAATGTCCCTTTTAGGGAGTTTTTTTGTACCACATTTATTTTTCTTCCTAGGGGTTGTCCAGGACTAGCATTGATTGCTTCTCCTTAGAATATCATATTAGCTGATACCATTTCCGGAAGTATTCATTATAATGAGCCAGAACAGCACTGCTCCACACACCATATAGTGGTCATTCTCTGGTACTGCAGTTCTCCTATTTTTTTAAGGTAATTGTGATCAGAGCTGCAGTACCTTAGAATGGCCACTACATATTGTATGGCGCTGTGGTGTCCTAAGGTTGGGTCATCGATACCTTAGTCATGGATGGACAACCCCTTTCAGAAGGTTATCAAGTGAGATGTCAATTTTAGCATTGCATTATTCTCAGTGTCACAGATGAAAAAAAAATAAAAATCTGGGATGGGCTCATTTTGTCATCTGGCTCAGTAAATGCTGATAGTGAACAGAATTTAAATGGTCTGTCCACTTTACAATAATTTTATTTATACACAGTGTCCAGCCGACCCGCTAAAATCAGTAAAGCAACTCAGTAGCAAATATTCAGTTTTGCTGCAGCGCCACCACAGGGGAAATGAAGTATTACACTATTCCTACAGAAATCAAAGGAAAGGCCTTCTAGTGATACGTTAGGTCCTCCAAAGAGGGACTTCCAGTTGGTTGATATACACTGAACTCCCACCTTCTCTAATTACCTAACTAGACAATCTGTAACTTACACTAAATCTGTATTTTTTTGTACCTGGTGTAAATGCCGCTGTTCTCCTGAATCCAGAGATGTTTTTATTTTGTTCCTGCACCTCTCCGTTCCTGAGATACGGCCGTTTCTGCTCAGTATATAAATCTAGTCTTTGAAGCTAAGTGGGCGTGGTCTTCAACTCTTCTTAAGGACCACTCCCAATTGGCTAACAAAACTAGATTTATATGCAGGTTAGAAAGGGCCATATCTCAGGAACGGAGAGGCGCAGAAAGAAAAGAGAAAGATTGCCAGATTAGGAAGAAGAGCGGAATTTACACCAGGTAATAAAATTACATCTTTATTCCAAGTGACAGGTCCTCTTTAAGGCAGAACTGAAGGAATCATTGAGCTGAACAGGACACTGTAAGCTACTGTTTATAAATTACCATTATTCTGACTTTCGTACAGTACATCGATGGCAAATGTGCCTGAAGGATGTGTACAAGCAATGGAAAATAGGTTACTCGCTATCCTCTCCTCTATAGCCTGACCGGCTGCACTTGGATGATCCAGGAAGGACGATGCAGTGGCCGAACTTTTATAGGTAGTTTATTCACAGTAACTTGACCAGTGATGAGATTGAGATGTCAGAGGAAATGAAGGAATAAGGATGAGGAGGAAGATGGAGGTTGGAGGATAGAGGTAAGAGGAGACTCCTCTCTGCAGCTCTGATGCACGCTTCTGCCAAGATGGCACTGACCAGAAAGAAAGGATGTGTGAAATAAAGATAGGAGAAGATGCAGAGAAAGAGAGAGGCATGAAGGGAGATTACATCATAAGAACATATAATAACAATGGTCAGTGAATGGCAGCAGAGAACAACAAATACTGTACAACCAGCATAATAATATTATGCATAAATCCTCATGATAGTGATAAACTCAGAAGAAGATTGCTGGACAGCACAGCCACAAATTGACGAGTCAAGAGTAGAGATGAGCGTTGTTCTACTCGAACTGTTCGCCAATCTCAAATTCGAGCTGTTTTGGGCGGTGTTCGAGCCGTTCGGCGAACACGAACGATTTGAGAAAAATTCGGCTGTTCGAGGTTATGTTCGATAACTGTTCGTGCACCAAAATCATAACTGGATTTTTTCTCAGTAATGATGAAAATTTATGTTAATACGCAGTTTGAGTGTACAGCGGGGCGGGGGGAGGGGCAGGGGATGGATCTCTGCAGGAACAATGAAGATCTCCATTTTTTTTTCTCTTTCCCGCATTTACAGTGGGGAGGTGCAATCTGTCAGCCTATCAGCAGCGCACACACGGAGCGAAGTGCTTTTTTTCACACAAGCAAGGGCATGTGTGATTGGCAGTGTATGTCACATGTCCTTGCCCTATAAGACCAAGCCATTTTCCCCGTCGCCACCATTTTCTCACTGCTGCAGCTGCGTGTTAGACGGCACCGCTGTTGCTGTGTGCGCTATACCTTGTTAATTTCAAGCCAATTTTCGCACAAATCTACAGATAGCTTGGGAGTAGGGAATAGTTGTGATTGCAGTCCTTTTAAGGACTAGGTTACAGCATTTCCTACGATTTTTATCAGGCAGGTCTGTGCTCTTAAATAGATAGATTGTGGGAGTAAAGACTAATTGTAATTGCAGTCCTTTTCAGGACTAGGTTACATCAGTTCCTATCAGTTTTTGCCAGGCAGGTCTGTGCCAGTGCTGTGCAAGTTTTTTTCACAGCATTTGGCTGAATCTAGCAAAGCTAATCCTTTTTGGCCTATTGCAGAGAGTGTTAGTCAGTGGAGTAGCCTATCTGTGTTGCAAGATATACCACCTGTGTATAGAATACCAATTTTTTTACTGCACCTAGTGAAGTAAAATCTTTTGGGCATAGCATCATTCTATTAGTCCATCTATACTGACCTCCATCAGGTTGCAAATTGAATATAATTTTTTTCTGCATCTAGCTCTGAAAAAATATTGGGCTTCTAGCTGTGTGTGGGACTTGTTCTATTAATCCATCTATACTGACCTCCATCAGGTTGCAAATTGAATATAATTTTTTTCTGCATCTAGCTCTGAAAAAATATTGGGCTTCTAGCTGTGTGTGGGACTTGTTCTATTAATCCATCTATACAGACCTCCATCAGGTTGCAAACTGAATATAATTTTTTTCTGCATCTAGCTCTGAAAAAATATTTGGCCTTCTAGCAGTGTGTGGGACTTTCTCTATTAGTCCATCTATACTGACCTCCATCAGGTTGCAAATTAAAAATAATTTTTATCTGCATCTACCTCTGAAAAAATATTTGGCCTTCTAGCTGTGTGTGGGACTTGTTCTATTAGTCCATCTATACTGACCTCCATCACGCTGCAAATTCAAAATAATTTTTTGTCTGCATCTAGCTCTGAAAAAATATTTGGCCTTCTAGCAGTGTGTGGGACTTGTTGTATTAGTCCATCTATACTGACCTCCATCAGGTTGCAAATTAAAAATAATTTTTATCTCCATCTAGCTCTGAAAAAATATTTGGGCTTCTAGCTGTGTGTGGGACTTGTTCTATTACTCCATCTATACTGACCTCCATCAGGTTGCAAATTGAATATAATTTTTTTCTGCATCTAGCTCTGAAAAAATATTGGGCTTCTAGCTGTGTGTGGGACTTGTTGTATTAGTCCATCTATACTGACCTCCATCAGGTTGCAAACTGAATATAATTTTTTTCTGCATCTACCTCTGAAAAAATATTTGGGCTTCTAGCTGTGTGTGGGACTTGTTCTATTACTCCATCTATACTGACCTCCATCAGGTTGCAAATTGAATATAATTTTTTTCTGCATCTAGCTCTGAAAAAATATTGGGCTTCTAGCTGTGTGTGGGACTTGTTGTATTAGTCCATCTATACTGACCTCCATCAGGTTGCAAACTGAATATATTTTTTTCTGCATCTAGCTCTGAAAAAATATTGGGCTTCTAGCTGTGTGTGGGACTTGTTCTATTAATCCATCTATACAGACCTCCATCAGGTTGCAAACTGAATATAATTTTTTTCTGCATCTAGCTCTGAAAAAATATTTGGCCTTCTAGCAGTGTGTGGGACTTTCTCTATTAGTCCATCTATACTGACCTCCATCAGGTTGAAATTAAAAATAATTTTTATCTGCATCTAGCTCTGAAAAAATATTTGGGCTTCTAGCTGTGTGTGGGACTTGTTCTATTACTCCATCTATACTGACCTCCATCAGGTTGCAAATTGAATATAATTTTTTTCTGCATCTAGCTCTGAAAAAATATTGGGCTTCTAGCTGTGTGTGGAACTTGTTGTATTAGTCCATCTATACTGACCTCCATCAGGTTGCAAACTGAATATATTTTTTTCTGCATCTACCTCTGAAAAAATATTGGGCTTCTAGCTGTGTGTGGGACTTGTTCTATTAATCCATCTATACAGACCTCTATCAGGTTGCAAACTGAATATAATTTTTTTCTGCATCTAGCTCTGAAAAAATATTGGGCTTCTAGCTGTGTGTGGGACTTGTTCTATTAATCCATCTATACAGACCTCCATCAGGTTGCAAACTGAATATAATTTTTTTCTGCATCTAGCTCTGAAAAAATATTTGGCCTTCTAGCAGTATGTGGGACTTTCTCTATTAGTCCATCTATACTGACCTCCATCAGGTTGCAAACTGAATATAATTTTTTTCTGCATCTAGCTCTGAAAAAATATTTGGCCTTCTAGCAGTGTGTGGGACTTTCTCTATTAGTCCATCTATACTGACCTCCATCAGGTTGCAAACTGAATATATTTTTTTCTGCATCTACCTCTGAAAAGATATTTGGGCTTCTAGCTGTGTGTGGGACTTGTTCTATTAGTCCATCTATACTGACCTCCATCAGGTTGCAAATTGAATATAATTTTTTTCTGCATCTAACCCAGCCAATAGTTTTGGCCTAATACCACAGTTTGGCCACTCAGCTCTGCTCGGTTCCCATCCATTGTTTTTTTGTGCAAACAACTCCAGAGTTGTGAATTAGTTAACCACCAAAATGAGTGGAAAAAGGCCTGCTGCTGGTGGAAAGGGGAATAGGCGTGTTGGGAAGGGGAAAAAAGGTTGTGTCCGTGGGGTAGGTGTTAAAGCAACAGTAACATCTGCAGAAGAAAGACCATCTTCCAGCCAAACTAAAATGTCTACTTCTTTTAGCGGACAATGTGATAAGATCCCTTTCATACGGCCACGCCAATCGCTACAAATTCCAGATGAGGCACAAAAACAGCAGGTGCTTCAACGGATATCAAGTGCTCCATTAAGTGGGCTCTCCTCCACATCAACTTCAACATCACAAATACTCCAGTCCTCAAAGGTGTCACCCCAATCGCACTTGCTTCCTCACAGCTCCCAAATCTCCAGCTGCCCGTCTGAGTATGAGGTAGAACAGATGGTTGAGTCTGCAGAGCTGTTTACTCATACTATAGCCTGGGAATCAGAGGTCGACTCCAGCGCTTCTGTGAATCCAGACGAGGAAATGATCTGCACTGATGCCCAGAATCTTTATGAGTCGGATCCAGGACCAGACGCAGAAGGTTCTGACCATAATGTAGACCCTCATTCCCAAACTGTAACTCCTGTTGGTGGAGACAATGAGGAAGACGATGATGAGACTCAAATACCTGATTGGAGCGACAACTTTAGTTTTTTGTCAGGGCAGGAACAGGTTGGCTCTGAGGACGACGGGTGTGATAACGCACAGGGTGATGATGATGAGGTTGGAGATCCCACTTACTGTCAACCCACAGTCAGCCAAGAGATGAGGTCAGCAGAGGAGGTGGAGGAAGATGCTAGTGACGACGAGGTCAGGTTGCGCCTTCCTGGACAGAGACGTAGTACTGGAAGCACGTCAACAACTGCATCCTCAAACACAACTCTGCCTCTCACCACAAGTCGTGGTGGCTCTTCAGGTCGCATGGGTGCTAAGCCTTGCATAGCCTGGGCATTTTTTCAGATCGATAAAGATGACCCAACTCGTGTTATCTGTAACATTTGTCAGCAAAAGCTATGTAGAGGCCAAAAAATACATAGTTTGAGTACTTCATGCATGAACCGGCACATGGACATGAAGCATAAGTTGCAGTGGGAAGCTCAGTGTGCTACAATGCGGCCTAGCCGGCCGGGCCAACCACCGTCTGCCATATCTTGTGCATCCGCGGCCTCTTCATCCTCTGTGACTGGGGGGACAGCAGTCACACCTGTTTTGGGGCGCAGACCTGCCACCTCTTTACCCGCAACAGCCAGCGTGATTGGCAGGTCATCATTTTCTTTGGAGGTGGTAACACCAGCTGGTGTTGAGCGCTGTCCGACATCGATAGCACCACCTTTGGATCAAGGCAACCTAACATGTCCGCCTGCATCTTCCTCACAGACAGGCAGTTTGCCGGGGACACCCTTATCAACCCCGTCTAAGCACAATAGCCAGCCCTCGGTCCCTCAGATGTGGACAAGTAAAAGACCATTTCCTCCTAGCCATGAGAAAGCTAAGAGGTTGAATTTCACCATCTGCAAGCTCTTGGCTACAGAAATGCTGCCTTTCCGCCTGGTGGACACAGAGGATTTTCGAGACCTTATGTCCGTCGCAGTGCCCCAGTACCAGATGCCCAGTCGGCACTACTTCTCAAAGAAAGGTGTGCCTGCGCTCCACCAGCATGTCGCTCACAACATCACCGCTTCTTTGAGAAACTCTGTGTGTGACAGGGTGCATTTCACCACAGACACTTGGACGAGTAGGCATGGACAGGGGCGTTACATGTCGCTGACTGGGCACTGGGTAACTATGGTGACAGCAGGACAAGGGGCTGCTGTCCAAGTCTTGCCGTCCCCACGAGTTGTGCGTCAATCCTCTTTATGTCAAAGTACCTCCACTGCTTCTGCCTCCTCAACCTCCTCTCGGTCTTCCACCTGCACCCAAAGCCTGTCTGGTCATGCCACAAGCTTTCTAACTGCACAGAAGGGATCCTGCACACCTCCTTACTATGCTGGCAGTAGGGCTCAACGTCATCAGGCGGTTTTTACTTTGAAATGTCTGGGAAATGTGAGTCACACAGCTGAGGAGTTGTGGTCAGCTCTGGAGAACCAATTTCATGAATGGTTGTCTCCACTGGACCTGAAACCAGGGAAGGCCGTGTGCGACAATGCTGCAAACCTGGGTGCGGCCCTTCGCCGGGGCAATGTCACACACGTGCCTTGTATGGCTCACGTGTTGAACTTGGTTGTCCAGCAATTTTTAGCCCACTATCCCAGACTAGATGGCCTTCTGCAGAGGGCACGGTCGCTGTGTGCTCACTTCCGCCGTTCGCATCCCGCAGCTCAGCGACTTACATCTCTACAGAAGTCGTTGGGCCTACCACTTCACCGGCTAAAATGCGATGTGCCTACCCGGTGGAATTCAACTCTGCACATGTTGCAGCGACTGTGGCAGCACCGACAAGCCCTGGTGCAATACGTTCTGACGTATAGCCTGGGCCAACGAGATCCAGACGTGGGGCAAATCACGCTGGAGGAGTGGTCTCAGATCAGGGACCTATGCACCCTTCTGCACAGTTTTGAAATGGCGACGAAGATGTTTAGTGCTGACGATGCCATTATCAGCATGACTATTCCGGTGATTTACATGCTGGAGCACATGTTAAACAGAATTCGGAGTCAGGTGGTGGCACAAGAGGAGGTGGAGGAAGTAGAGGAGGAGGAGTTGTATGCGGAAGGGCTAACATCTGCAAGGTCCAGACGGTCGGCAGCACCAAGGCGGCAGGCATGTGAGGGTGGGGGAGATGGTTTTACCAGGGCGCATGGTAGCAGCCAAACTAGTGAGGAAGGTGCAGGAGCCCAGGAAGAAGTGGAGGACGAACTCATGGAAGACTCATCAGATGAGGGAGACCTTGATCACATTTCTGTTGTGCGAGGTTGGGGGGAGAGGGCAGAGGAAGGAAGCATGATTGTTACCTCGCCACCAACACAACAGGGACTTGGTGCTCCTGGATGCGCAACACACATGAGTGCCTTCTTGCTGCACTACCTGCAACATGACCCTCGAATTGTGAGAATTAGAAATAATCCTGACTACTGGGTTGCCACACTGTTAGATCCCCGGTACAAAAGTAAATTTGCAGAAATTATTCCTGCCATAGAAAGGGATGCACGCATGCAGGAGTATCAGCAGAGACTGTTGCAGAATCTTACATGTGCTTTTCCACAAAATACCAGTGGTGCACGTAGTGAATCTCACAGTTCCAACTTGCCAACCGTGGGACCGTCAAGTGTTCAGCACTCAAACCGTAACAGAACCACAGTATCTGCTGGTAACATCAATTTTGCGGAATCATTTCACCACTTTTTTTAGCCCATCCTTTGCAAGACCACAGGAGACAAGAAGTCTGACACATAGTCAACGCCTAGAGACGATGGTACAGGAGTATCTCCAAGTAAACATTGAAGCCATGACTGTGTCACTGGACCCTTGCTCTTTTTGGGCTTCCAATCTGGATAAATGGCCGGAGCTAGCCACTTACGCCTTGGAGATCTTGTCATGCCCCGCAGCCAGCGTTCTATCTGAACGTGTGTTCAGCGCTGCTGGTGGTGTGCTGACAGATAAGCGCACGCGGCTCTCAACTGATAATGTAGACAGACTCACGTTCATAAAGATGAACAAATCATGGATCCGAAACGACTTTTCTACCCCTGTGTCATCCTGGGGAGAGTAAAAGATGGATGATTGGTTAAAATCACCCTACCAACCGTTTTAAGCTTTCAAATTACTAATCATGTTTATCGGTATCTTGGCTGGAAAATAATTTGGGCTTTGTAGCAGTGTGCAGCACTGATTCTACTACGCCATCTATAATAAGCTCCACCAGATTTAAAATTACTAATCATGTTTATCTGTATCTTGGCTGGAAAATAATTTGGGCTTTGTAGCAGTGTGCAGCACTGATCCTATTAGGCCATCTATACTAAGCTCCACCAGATTTAAAATTAATAATAATTTTTAGCTGCATCTAGCCCGGAAAATAATTTTGGGGCTCCGAGATGCGCAAGACACATAAGTGCCTTCTTGCTGCACTACCTGCAACATGACCCTCATATTGTCAGAATTCGAAGTAATCATGACTACTGGGTTGCCACACTCTTAGATCCCCCAAACTTTTCGATCAACCTTTTCATTTTAATAAAGACCAAAAAAATTGTCATTTTTGAAATTATAAGCATTAGCAGGTTATTAGAAACTGAAATCAAACAGTTTTCAACTCAAAACTTTATTCTAGGTGATGTTACATTTTCACATAGGACCCCTTGTTCGAAAGGAGCTTCTGAACTCTCTCGTCCATTGAATTTGTCAGGTTTTGGATGGTTTCTGCTTCAATTGTTTTGCATGAGGACAGAATACCCTCCCAGAGCTGTTGCTTAGATGTGAACTGCCTCCCGCCATCATAGACACTCTTTTTGATGATGCTCCAGAGGTTCTGAATGGGGTAGAGGTCAGGGGAGCATGGGGGTCACACCATAAGTTTGTCCCCTTTTATGCCCATATCAGCCAGAGATGCAGATGTTTTATGTGCAGCATGAGATGGTGCATTATCATGAAAAAAAATTATCTTGCTGTGAAATACACGGTTCTTCTTCTTGAACCATGGCAGGAAGTGCTGTTTGAGAAAATCCACATACATTATGGAGTTCATCTTTAGCGCCTTCAGGGATCCTAAAGGGGCCGACAATCTCTCTCCCCATGATTCCAGCCCAAAACATTACTCCACCTCCTCCTTGTTGGCGCTGTAGCCGTGTTTGTGTGCGGTGTCCATCAACCAGCCATCCTCCACTTCATCCATCTGGACCATCGAGCGCTGCACGGCACTCATCCGTGAACAAAACAGTTTTGAAATCAGTCTTCATGTAATGTTTGGCCCACTGGAGCCGTTTCTGCTTGTGTGAAGTGGATAGAGGAGGTCGACAGGATGGCGTATGCACAGCTGCAAACCTCTGAAGGACCCTGCATCTTGTTGTTCGGGGGACGTTGGAGGCACCAGCAGCTTCAAAAACTTGTCTGCTGCTATGACAAGGCTTTTTTGCCGCTGCTCTTTTAACCTGACGTAATTGCCTGTAGGAAAGAGTCCTCAATTTGCCCTTATCAGCACGCACACGTGTGTACTGTGAATCAGCTACATACTTCTTGATTGCCAAGACACTTCATCCTGATCATCGCACAATGTTGATTGTAGTCATGCCTTGACCTAAACACTCCACAATTTGTTGCTTCTCAGCAGCCGACACATCCTTTTTCTTTCCCATTTTGGCAGAAAATGTAGGCTGCTTAATAATGTGAGACAGCCTTCTTAAGTAGTCTTGCCTTTCATTGGACACACCTGCCAAACTAATTAGCACAGGTGTCTGCAATTGCTTACAGTGATATAAAGAGCCCTGACACACATCACCATCAATGAGTTTAACTGACAAACAAACAAATTCTTCCCTTATCACTCCTAAACACTTTTTGCATAATAATTTGGAACACAGTGTACATGTGCTTTTCCACAAAACACCAGTGGTTCACGTAGTGAATCTTACAGTTCTAACTTGCCAACCGTGGTCTGTATGGAGTTGTTCAATAAAGGGCCCAAAATTAAGATAACATAGATGGGAGAGGTCTCTATGAATAGGAATTCCTAAGTATTTGATACCCTGTGAGGGCCAGGCAAAGGGAAAGTTGGACTGGATGGAATCCTATATGGATTTGGGGAGGGAGACATCGAGGGCCTCAGACTTCGCTGCATTGATTTTAAAATTTGACCATGTAACAAAGTGATCTATTTCAGCCATAACAGCAGGGATGGATATATGTGATTGAGTGATATATACTAGGACATCATCAGCAAATAGAGAGCACTTGTACTCTGTGCCTCCCACCTCAATCCACCTAATATTGGGGTTATGGCGAATTGATGAGAGCAGGTGCTCCGTCACTAGGATGTATAAGAGAGGGGACAGAGAACATCCCTGCCTTGTCCCATTGGTGATTGTGAAAGGTGATGAAAATGTTCTGACGCACCCCCTGGGCCTTGGGACACCCGGAGCCGGACCCTTTTTGGTGGATGCTGGTGGTTGTAGTCTCCGTGGCGGCGACCCGGTTCCGTGGCTCAGGGCGGTCAAACCAGTGGCGGAACTATTTATGTGGTTTTGATGTTTAAATGTCCGACTACGCCACCCGTGGATTGCGGTCAGAGTGAACCGCCGCTGCAGGGCAGACCGCTGAGGCTGGTGTTGTGGGTGCAGCAGAGCGTAGCATAACTCCCCACGGGAGGAGTATAGCCTCAGGGCAGTGTATGCGGAGGATGGGGGTGATGGTGCAGGGCAGCAGCAGTAACGACACGGAGTCAGTGATGCAGTCCAGGGCCTTTACTCACAGTTCTTATTATTCAGACCACGTCTGCAGGTAACGGCTGCCCACGTCGTACTGTGCTCACCAGGTGAGGGGCTCAGACAACTCCCAGATAACTTTGGAGCGCTTCACAGGACCCCCTTTGTGTGTCCTTTGTCTGGCCTTTCTTACCAACCCTTCTGTCCGGCTGCCTCGGGCCTCCTCTTGGTAAACTTGGCGCCAGTTTCCCTGACCCTATGTGGTGCCTTCCTAGCGGGTGTAGCGAGGGGCTGCGCCACATAAAATGTCACAGCCTCCTGTTTCTAGCTGAGGGTCGTTTCCTGCCTCCACTAGTTTCGGGGACCGGTCTCCCCCTTTGGCCTGACTCCTCCACGCAGGTGGATTCGGGCATGCGGTGGCGACTCGCCCGTCCGCACCCCTGGGATCCCTTCGTTCCTCGTTCCTGGAACCTTCTCCGCTCCTCTTCCTTCCTTCTCCCTCTTCCAGGCCTGGGCCTCTGTTACTAGGCCCGCCTCCGGAGCAGAGCTCATGCAGAGCCCCTGCTCCCTGCCACTTCAGCTCAGACTTCTCTGCACTGAACTAAGATGGTGCCCACCTTTTATACTCCCTTCTCAATGCACCCAGGAACTGCTTCCTCCCTGCTCCTGCACTACAGGGTTCCCCTTCCTCAGTGTTTCCTCCCCCCACTCCAGCCAGGGACAGGGACTGTCGTGCCCATCTCAGGGGCATATTGGTCGCCCTGCCCCACGGCAATGTGGTGTAATGCATGCAGGTCTCGGGTCCTGATCCACACTCCATCCTTACCTGAGAGTGAGATATCACACCTCTGGGTGAGGTGCAATACCTCTGTAGCAACCGAGCCCTCAGGGTAATACAGTTCCATTTATCTTCAGCCTAGGTGACGTATTGCGATACAGGGCCGTGATTTTGGCTATAAAAGGGTCCCCTAGACCCCTACCCCAAGCTTTTTAAGAGAATCATATATGGCGTGCCAGGAGACTCTATGGAATGCTTTCTCAGCATCCAACGAGAGTATCTAATTACAAATTTTTAACTGCATCTAGCCCAGGAAATACTTTGTGCCTAGTAGCAGTGTCTGCTAGTCAGCGGATTATCCCGGCTGTTAAGCAAGCTACACCACCTGTAGTTTTGACACTTAATTTTTTCAAAGGAAATGCTTCGGGACCATGGGATACTCAGTGAAGAGCATCAGGAGGCACCCCAAGGCATAGGGGCTGGGACTGGCAGTAGGATGCCTTGCGGTGGACAGCCGAGCTCGATCCTTATAAAAGCTTTTTAACTGCAGCAGCTTTAGTGGACGCTACTGGAGCTGGAATTACCGCGGCTGCTGGCATGAGACTTGCCCTCCAATAGATCCTTGTAAATGGATTTAAAGTGTATTCATTCAAATTAGAGAGACAATTTAAATTAAAAAGCTTAGAGCTGCCTCCACCACAGGGGGGCTCGCTCGACCCACCAGCGGACAGGCACCAGTATTGGGAGAGGGGGGCTGGCCGTCAGGGTTCACCGCGGCTCTGGCACAAACCCGGCGACACGGAGGTGGCACGGGCAGGAGCGGACTGAACGTGTCGGCTTCTCACTTTTTGGATTTTAGAAGGGCATGACATGCCTATATATGTGTCTCCCCCTCCTTTTACTCCTCCACCTCTTTTCTTTTCGCATGACTATATGTACTTGTCACTTTTCCATGTGTTAGTTGTGTCTTCTGAGCAGTTTGTCAGCTTTTGGACACCTTTGAAGGTGTTTTCTATGTGTTTCTATGTGTTTTTGTTTGCCTGCCATTGGTTTTAACGGTGTTCGAAGGTGTTCGACGAACAGTTCGACGAACAGTTCGGCGAGCACACGGGTGTTCGACGAACCGAACCGAACTCGAACACTACGGGGGTGGCTCAACACTAGTCAAGACCTCAAGGTCATTGCGGTATGAACAAAATATATAATGGTGTGCTCGTCCATAGAGCTGACTCACTGACTCAGGGGCGAGCCGTGCCAATATGCTCCTTATTTAAAAAGCTTAACCCCTTCGCAACCTTGGGTTTTGTCGTTTTTGCTTTTTCGTTTTTTGCTCCCCTTGTTCCCAGAGCCATAGCGTCTTTATTTTTTGGACAATATGGCCGTGTGAGGGCTTATTTTTTGCGGGACAAGTTGTACTTTTCAACGCCATTACTAGTTTTACCATATCGTGTACGGGAAAGCGGGAAAAAAATTCCAAGTGCGGTAAAATTGCAAAAAAAGTGCATTACCACAGTTGTCTTTTATTTATTTTTTTTACCACGTTCACTGAATGCTAAAACTGACCTGCCATTCTTATTCTCCAGGTCATTACGAGTTCGTAGACACCAAACATGTATAGGTTATTTTATATTTAAGTGGTGAAAAAAAATTCCAAAATTTGGTAAAAAAAACTAAAAAAAAAATAGCGCCATTTTCCGAGACCCGTAGCGTCTCCATTTTTCGTGATCCGGGGCTGGGTGAGGGCTTATTTTTTGCACGCCGGGCTGACGTTTTTATTGATAACATTTTGGGGTAGATCCGATGTTTTGATCGCCCGTTATTGCATTTTATTGCAATTTTTTTCATGTTACACCGTTTACCGATCAGATTAATTCTTTTTTTATATTGATATATCGGGCGATTCTGAATATGTGTGGGGTTTTTTTTTTATATTTTATTTTGAATGGGGTGAAAGGGGGGTGATTTAAACTTTTATATTTTTTTATTTTTTTGATATTTTTAAAAACATTTTTTTTTCACTTACTGCATGCTTCAATAGTCTCCATAGGAGACTAGAAGCAGCAGTTGTCTGATCGTCTCTGCTACATACAGGGGATCAGCAGATCCCCTGCATATAGCAGAAATGGTCCTGTGCTATGAGGGCCGACCACTAGGTGGCGCTCATAGCGACCAGATCATGACAACCACAGGCGTCTGCTGCAGACCCTGGGTTGTCATGCCCACCCATCGGTGACCCGCGATCACGTGACGGGGTCGCCGATGGGCAGGGCTTATGACGCGCAACCCGGAAGCGCGCGTTAAATGCCGCTGTCGGAGATTGACAGCGGCATTTAACATGTTAACAGCCGCGGGTGGATCGCGATTCCACCCGCGGCTGTTGCGGGCACATGTCAGCTGTAAGAATCAGCTGACATGTACTCGGTTCAGTGAGGGCTCAGCGCAGCAGCCCTCACTGAACCGGGGGTACGCAAATGTGCGTACTAAGACGTCATGGGTTGGAAAGGGGTTAATAGATTTAACTAATAAGCATTTAGTATACTATCTGGATTTACTTCTTAAATTTCTGTATTTTACGCACCATTAGTGCTGCAAATGGGTTTGTAATCATTTTAAATTAATGTGAATCACTATAAGGGCTCATACCCATATGTGTGAAAAAAAAACGGTCCGTATTCTGGACTGAACAAAGGACGAGTGTCATGCGATTGTTATGCGATTTTTCACACCTAGCATCCGTATGACATCCGTATGCAATGTGTTTTTTTTCTCTGCAACTATTATTCTACAATCATTTACAAAGCAGTTTACAGTGTTCTGTGCTACGGAATGGTAATGTATCCGTAAAAATCGGATGGCATACGGATGGTCTGTATGCCGTCCGTTTTTGTTTTTTTTTTTGCACCCATTGACTTGCATTGGTGAGTCTCGTCCGAGATACGCGGCAAATCGCAGCATGCTGCAATTTTTTTTCTCGGTCCTATTTCAGCTGAGAAAAAAATCGCAGATGAAATGTAACCCATTGAATAACATTGGTCAGAGTGCAATCCAATTTCTTATCGGATTGCACTTGTCCGTTTTTCTCGCAGATGAGTATGAGCCCTAAATGCACAACTACTGTATATAGGACACATTCAAATACAAGGACGATTATTGATGTTCCTTATTTTAACACCAGGCGGCGCTGGAGTTCTACTCTTTACTAATCTCAGCGTGCTGACCCTGTTTCTTGCACTATCGTATCTATGACAGTGCAATGATTTTTTTACTAACACAGAAATATGTGCAATTTTTACATGAAAGTTAAACCCATAGAATGCCACATAATGTTTCCATAAAATGCCCATCTCTTGAGGTCTAGGACACTAACCTGGAAGCCCCCTAGGATAAGAGGGATGTGGGCAACTGCCCAGTTTGCCGCCCCCTCCAGTGTAATCTGTTAGTGTGCATTGCAGATCTTGAACACTAAATATCAATTATTGTCCTAAATATAAAATATCACTTTTATTAGGAATATTAAAAAAGTGTTAGAAATAAAATATCAAAAGTATGGCCATACTTATGATATTTTTGATATTTTATATCTAATACTTTTTTAATATTCCTCATAAAAAGTGATATTTTATATTTAGGACAATAATTGATATTTAGTGTTCAAGTCAATGATTTTCTAGTCTTTTCTTGCACTTATTGACTATCGGTGAAAGGTTTGCATTGCGGATCTTAGCTATGAGTATGGTGCTTGACCGATAGATAGATAAATAAATAGTAATTAATTTTCTAATTACTAGGTAGGAATAGTTTGACATCAGGCAATGCTTTCCCGAAGCACCACACATTACATCATAGGAAGACTGTATGGATATTTGGAAACTATTTACCAGATGTGGATTTTAAAAGGGTATCAGAAAATGAGGAGATAATCATTTACTTGAAAAAAAAAATTGAAATGTAATTCTCTATGGGTTAATAGCGGGGCCCCAATTTTGGATCCTTGTTTTTTAGCAGCTTCTGGAGGACTAAACCTGTATATGACTTCATTGATGTGAATGGACACTGGTGTAATGCTTACTTTCTTCTATGGTGGCGCTGTAAGGAAATTGAACACTAAGGCTATGTGCCCACGTTGCATTTATGAAGCAGAAAATTTCTGCTGCATAAATGCAAGTCCTCTCCCGGAAAAACGCATGCGGTATTCTGCACGCGTTTATCGCGCATTTTTCGCGCGTTTATCACGCGTTTTCCACATGCGGAATTGCCTTGCGTTTTTTATGCATTGGACAAAGGCAATTCCGCTTGCGGAAACGCAAAATTAAATGACATGCTGCGGATTTTTGAACGCGGCATAAACGCTGCGGAGAAATCCGCAGCATGTGCATAGAACTTGCGGAATCCCATTGGGGACCATGGGGTGCGGATATACATGCGTTTTTCAAGCGTTTACGCTGCGGAAATTCCGCAGCATATACGCTTGCAAAATGCTACGTGGGCACACAGCCTTACTGTCAGGTTTCATCGCAGATGATCACAGGGCAAGGAGAACACTTCTAATAAATTAGTTTTTTTCAAACAAACGTTATCGCCGAGAATTGCCACCAGCTTCTGACCTCTAGGACCATGGTTAAGGGAGTACAGATGTCTAGGGTGGTAATAATGACTCGCTCAGGGGGATATGGGGGGACTCGGTACTCGGGCCTTTATCTTCTTGGGATGTCACGGCGGTCGGCACCCGGGCCCGTACCCTGGGGTCACTCTTTAAAAAGGGGTTTGTTACTTAAAGGGATGAATAATAGTTTTGTCTCGTGACGCCACCTGTGGTTCCCGGTAATGGGTACCGGCGCTGCTGCAGACCTCTGGAGCAGATGTTAGGGCAGCTGGGTTAGTGCGGCTCTCCACAGGCAGAGCACAGCCCCAGGGCAGTGTAGGTGCAGATGGTGATGCTGGGCGTTGTAGTGCAGGAGCGATAACATGGTAGAAATAACTGACAGAAACAGTGGGGTGCAGTCATCCGAGTTTACTCACAGTTATTCAGGTTCTTCAGGTTGCACTGTACAGGTGACAGTCTCCCACATCGTGCTGCGTCTACCAGGCAGGGGTTCAGCACTCCCTCAAGTATCTCAAGAGCACTTAACGATACCCCTCTCTGTATGTTACTTTCTTAGCCGACTTTCCGCGCTGGGTCTCTCCCTCCTGTCCAACGCCCCGCCACACAAAGTCCCGATCAGGTACCTTGAGATCCCTCTGGGCAACTTGGAGTTCCCGGACCTTACTTGGTGCCCTGTTTCGGCGGCTTAGGTGCGGATGTGGCAACTGCACCTTGAAAGTGCAGAAGCCTCCGGTTTTCTAGCCGAGTCCTGAAGTAACTCGGCAAGTCCAGGGACCGGTTCCCTTCCTGCAGCCTGATCCCTCTGACGCTTGGCAGATTCGGGCGTACGGGTGCCGTCCTGCACTCACCGTACCCCCTGGGATCCCTTCGATTCCTGGAGCCTTCCTCTCTTGCTCCCTCTCCTCTCTCAGCCTTGTGGATGACAGGCCGAGCCTGCCTCCCGAGCAGAGCTCCTGAAGAGCACCTGTTCCCCTCACTTCTCCACCTCTGACTCTCTGACTGACCTCACCTCCTAACATGGTCCCACTTTATATACACCTCCTCTTCAAGTGCCCCCCTGGTCTGCGTCCTCCACCCACACCCACTACTGGTTCCATCTCTCTTTGGTTCCCCCCACTCCAGCCAGGGACGGGGCAGCAAAAGAAGTGCATAATGCCTGGAGTAGTGTAGTGTTGAGTGCAGGTGTTGGGGTCCCGGGCAGCACTCCCTCCTTACCTGAGAGAAGGAGATGCCACACATCTGGGTGAGGTGCAGTACCTCTGTGGCGACTGAACCCTCAGGGGCGCCACAATAAGATATGGTGCCTAGTTATACGTGCCATACAATATGGCATACAACATTTATAGAAATTATGGTAAAAAAAATCAAAATTCTGTCCCTGCAAATAATGAGTAGTGTGGGATGGTTTGCCAGTGCTTGGGGCGAAGCTAGTATCTTGCCATGAACAATTAGCACTTTAGAATTTCTTTCCACTAGTCCAGTATTGAGTTCCTAATTCCCCAAGCACATGAATTGCCATTTTGAACTCTATTTTTTTGTACTTTTTGTTGAAATCCAAAATAAAATGTAAAAAATAGTTATATATTATATATTTTTTATTACATTCTAAATGTAACTATTTTATTACCCTAGCCCTAACCCTAATACTAAGAATACTATTAGCCTATCCCTAGTACTAACCCTAATATTAACTCTAGCCAGAAGCCTAGCCCTAGCCCTACTATTAACTATTGCACTAATACTTACCATAGCTGTAATACTATTCCTATCAGTAGCCCTAACCCCAGCCCTATCCTAACTGTAGTACTAATCCTAGCTGTTGCCTAACTCTACTACCAATACTAACATTATCCCTAGTACTAACAGAACCTAACCCTAGTACTAACCTTGGTACTAGTGACGCGCCCCCTGGGCCAGTGCTGTTTGGGGATTACCCGGAGCCGGATCTGATGGGGGTTGTAGTCTCCGAGTGGCGGCGACCCGGTCCGTGCCCAGGGTGTCAAACTCAGTGTGTGGCAGTCTTTACAGATGTTATTAGTTGTTCTTAGTGTCGACTACGCCACCCGTTGATTTGCGGTCAAAAGGCCGCCGCTGCAGCAGGGTCCGCTGAGGCTGGTGGTATATGTGCAGCTGTGGTAGTATAACCCCCAACGGGAGGGGTATAGCCTCAGGGGGTCAGGTGTAGAGGATGGTGGTAGTGGTGGTGCAGTGTGGATGGTAAGAAGACTCAGAGTCGGGCTGTGCAGTTCAGGGTTTTTACTTACTGCTGTTCTGTTGGTCACTCTGGCCTTGAGTGACCGCCCGAGCCGTGCTGCGTCCACCAGGTCCTGGACTCGGCCAACCCCCAAGCAATTCTGGAGCGTGGTCCTGAGCTCCCTTTCTGACTGTCCTCTCTACTGGCCGTTCCCACCAGGGGTCCACTTATGTCCGGCTCCCTCGGGTCTCCTGTTGGGTGAACCTTCTTTGGCTTCCCTGACCCTATGCTCGGTGTGCCTTCTTAGTGGACTTGGTGAGGGGCTGCTCTACATGTAATGTCGCAGCCTCCGGTTCTTAGTTGAGGGTAGTTTCTCTCCTCCACTAATTTGGGATCCGGTTCCCTTGCGTGCCAACCCTTCACCCTTCTGGTTGTATACTGGGTTCTTGGGGTTCCTTTTCTCCCCCTCTGGGTCCTTCTCTTCTCCTCTCTCTCTTCTCTCTGCAGGCGCTCCTGGACCTCTCTCAGAACTGACTGACCCTCTACAGAAGACTGACCCTGATCTAAGATGGTGCCCACCTTATATACTCCCTCTATGTGTGAGCTCAGGTGACCAGCACCCAATGAGCTCCTAGCCTTACCCAGACTGCTCCCCCTATCTGCCCCTACACTACTGGGATGTTCCACCCCCCTCCCACTCCAGCCAGGGACAGACACTGTCGTACCTGCACATATACTGGTGGGAGTACCGTCGGTCTGTCCCCCGGAAATGGGATGTATGTAGTGTATGCAGCTATCTGAGCTCAGTCCCACACTCCATCCTTACCCGGGAGTGGAATACCACACCTCTGGCTTGAGGTGTAATACCCCTGTAGCAGCCGAGTCCTCAGGGTGCTACATTCCCCCCCGGTAAATCACAGCACGTCCTCGGGCTGTAAGAGAATAAAACATTCATAAACATACAATTTTTTCATAACAACATAAACATATAAAACATTATATATATATTTCTGCAGCATAAAACTTTTTCATAATAAACATTCTTGTAAACTTTCTTGTTCCTCCGGCCACGGTGCAACTTGTGACTGGGTAAAGTGTGACAGTCTCTTGTAGAATAACACAGCTTTCCTATAAAACCAGTAGGGGGCACTTTAAGAAGCGCAACTATATACAAGGGGAAATATGGCCGCTCTCAGTCCTCGGCCAGGTATTAGGAAAGGAATGACCGCTCTCAGTCCTCGGTCAGTGGGAATAGGGACACACGGGTTTCAGTTCAATTTGCTGGTCCCAACGGGGACTATATTTTAACTAGCAGCAGTAACAGTTCTTATACCCTGACGGGTAACTATGTACAGTCTCTTTACCGTACTTTAATGACGGCGTACTCCTGCTCCTCCTTCAGACCCGTCCGGGTCCTCTTGCTCCTCTTCACACCGTAGCTCCTCCTCCATCAGCCGGTGTACATGGAGGGCGTAGGGTCCTTTGGCACACTTGTGCCGGGTGAACGTGACCTCGTCCCCTACATATAGGTCACGACCTCTGTGTCCCTCCGGCAGATGGGACTCCACGTCTCTTCTGGTCACAAAGACGTCGCCGGGGGTGTGGTGATCCCTGATGAAGCCCCACCCGTGCTGCAATTGAAACTTAATCACAGTCCCGGTGGTACGGGGACCATGAGCTACACGGGGGTCTCTCCTGGTCCTGCTCTTCTGCCCTGCGCTCTGTTCCTGCAGCCGCTGCTCACGGACCCGCCTCTCTCTCCGTTCTTGCTCGAAGACTGCCAACTGCTGGCGGCAGCACTCCACACGCTCCGCTGCGGCTGCCCGAGTTTCCTGAGTGAACCCCATGAGGTCTCCTCCGGTGGGGTCCCACTCGAACTGCGCTTCTTCCAGCGGGAGCGGGGTCCTCTTAACGGGCTTCGGAGCCGGAATCAGGGGCTCGCACAGGGGCCTTGCTTTTTGGAGTTCCAGTTGGTAGTACTCCGGTGGCCATCTAAAGGGCTGCCCATCCGGGCACGTATGCTGGGCAAATAGGTCTTGACCCAGGTGTGGCGCTGTGGATGTTGAGGGCGCGGTGGTGGTAGCGGCGCCCGGGTTCGCCAGGCCTTGCGACCAGGCCTGGGGTACCCTGAACGTAAAGGGCACCGTGAAGACGGCGGCACCCGGGGTTACTTGGCCCAGCGACCAGGCTGGTGGCTCAGTGGAGGTAGAGGGCGCTGTTGGTACTGCGGTGCCCGGGGGTACTAGACCTTGCGACCAGGCCGGTGGTGTTTCCTGCTTTGCCGCGCTCAGGGTTGAGGCGCGTGACGTCACAGGGGTCGCGGCCGCGGCTTCTGCTTGAGGCCTTGTCTGGAGCGGTGACGATGCAGCGACGGGCACGGCAGGGGGAATTTCGGGCTCTACGACGGGGAGCTGGGGCAGGCACGTGGTTTCTCGGCTCGGGGTAGTGACGTCCCCTTTACCTGCCTCCATCTGTTCAGCTCCCTCTTCGGCGCCGTCTCCGGCCTTCACTCCTCCTGCACCATCCTCAGAGGCGGTCTGTCTCCTCGTCTCGGGTGGCGTGCTTCGCTGGCGGGTTCTTGCCTGCAGGGCCATCTCTCGGCTCCACTCCGTCAGCGTCTCTCGCTGCACCTGGGCCATCCTCCATGCGAGGCGCTCCAGCGCGGTCTGCGCACACTCCCGGTCTCGGGGGAGCTGTGCCAGGATCTCCACTAAGCCTAGTGGGGTTGTTGCTTGCAGCAGGCTCCTGACCACAGGGTCGGTGCTGCCTGACTCTCCTTCCATCTCCGGGTACGACTTCTCCGGAGTCCTCTCCAGACTTCTTGTCTCCGGGTGCGCTCTCTCCAGACTCCTCCAGGCTGCACCCATCTTCGCTCTCTTGTTCTGTCTCCGCCAACATTGAAGGTGGTCCCGGGGCAACTTTGTGATTGTCAGTTCCAGGGGCAGTTCTCTCACGCTGATGGACATCTCTAGCATCACAGTCTCCGTTGGTGGGGGCGGTTTCCGCTTTTGGCGCCATTCCTTTACCTGGCCCACGATGGGAGGTGACCTCTTGCCACCCTCTGGCATGCCCATAATGGCGTCCGCTCTTCCAAGGCGGGAAATTTTCTGGAAATGGCGGGAATCGTCTCCCAGTGGCGGGAAACTCCGTGGATGGCGGGAAAAAGCTGCAGATGGCGGGCAACCGGCGGGAAACGATCCGTGATGGCGTCCCATGGCGGGGACCCTCTGGAACCGGCGGGAGACTTCTTCTTGAGGTAAATTTGAACTTTTCTTCAGGCACGCAGTACCCGGTGGTTGCGGGCACGAAATCCTGCCGACTACGCCAAAGTTGACGCGCCCCCTGGGCCAGTGCTGTTTGGGGATTACCCGGAGCCGGATCTGATGGGGGTTGTAGTCTCCGAGTGGCGGCGACCCGGTCCGTGCCCAGGGTGTCAAACTCAGTGTGTGGCAGTCTTTACAGATGTTATTAGTTGTTCTTAGTGTCGACTACGCCACCCGTTGATTTGCGGTCAAAAGGCCGCCGCTGCAGCAGGGTCCGCTGAGGCTGGTGGTATATGTGCAGCTGTGGTAGTATAACCCCCAACGGGAGGGGTATAGCCTCAGGGGGTCAGGTGTAGAGGATGGTGGTAGTGGTGGTGCAGTGTGGATGGTAAGAAGACTCAGAGTCGGGCTGTGCAGTTCAGGGTTTTTACTTACTGCTGTTCTGTTGGTCACTCTGGCCTTGAGTGACCGCCCGAGCCGTGCTGCGTCCACCAGGTCCTGGACTCGGCCAACCCCCAAGCAATTCTGGAGCGTGGTCCTGAGCTCCCTTTCTGACTGTCCTCTCTACTGGCCGTTCCCACCAGGGGTCCACTTATGTCCGGCTCCCTCGGGTCTCCTGTTGGGTGAACCTTCTTTGGCTTCCCTGACCCTATGCTCGGTGTGCCTTCTTAGTGGACTTGGTGAGGGGCTGCTCTACATGTAATGTCGCAGCCTCCGGTTCTTAGTTGAGGGTAGTTTCTCTCCTCCACTAATTTGGGATCCGGTTCCCTTGCGTGCCAACCCTTCACCCTTCTGGTTGTATACTGGGTTCTTGGGGTTCCTTTTCTCCCCCTCTGGGTCCTTCTCTTCTCCTCTCTCTCTTCTCTCTGCAGGCGCTCCTGGACCTCTCTCAGAACTGACTGACCCTCTACAGAAGACTGACCCTGATCTAAGATGGTGCCCACCTTATATACTCCCTCTATGTGTGAGCTCAGGTGACCAGCACCCAATGAGCTCCTAGCCTTACCCAGACTGCTCCCCCTATCTGCCCCTACACTACTGGGATGTTCCACCCCCCTCCCACTCCAGCCAGGGACAGACACTGTCGTACCTGCACATATACTGGTGGGAGTACCGTCGGTCTGTCCCCCGGAAATGGGATGTATGTAGTGTATGCAGCTATCTGAGCTCAGTCCCACACTCCATCCTTACCCGGGAGTGGAATACCACACCTCTGGCTTGAGGTGTAATACCCCTGTAGCAGCCGAGTCCTCAGGGTGCTACATTCCCCCCCGGTAAATCACAGCACGTCCTCGGGCTGTAAGAGAATAAAACATTCATAAACATACAATTTTTTCATAACAACATAAACATATAAAACATTATATATATATTTCTGCAGCATAAAACTTTTTCATAATAAACATTCTTGTAAACTTTCTTGTTCCTCCGGCCACGGTGCAACTTGTGACTGGGTAAAGTGCGACAGTCTCTTGTAGAATAACACAGCTTTCCTATAAAACCAGTAGGGGGCACTTTAAGAAGCGCAACTATATACAAGGGGAAATATGGCCGCTCTCAGTCCTCGGCCAGGTATTAGGAAAGGAATGACCGCTCTCAGTCCTCGGTCAGTGGGAATAGGGACACACGGGTTTCAGTTCAATTTGCTGGTCCCAACGGGGACTATATTTTAACTAGCAGCAGTAACAGTTCTTATACCCTGACGGGTAACTATGTACAGTCTCTTTACCGTACTTTAATGACGGCGTACTCCTGCTCCTCCTTCAGACCCGTCCGGGTCCTCTTGCTCCTCTTCACACCGTAGCTCCTCCTCCGTCAGCCGGTGTACATGGAGGGCGTAGGGTCCTTTGGCACACTTGTGCCGGGTGAACGTGACCTCGTCCCCTACATATAGGTCACGACCTCTGTGTCCCTCCGGCAGATGGGACTCCACGTCTCTTCTGGTCACAAAGACGTCGCCGGGGGTGTGGTGATCCCTGATGAAGCCCCACCCGTGCTGCAATTGAAACTTAATCACAGTCCCGGTGGTACGGGGACCATGAGCTACACGGGGGTCTCTCCTGGTCCTGCTCTTCTGCCCTGCGCTCTGTTCCTGCAGCCGCTGCTCACGGACCCGCCTCTCTCTCCGTTCTTGCTCGAAGACTGCCAACTGCTGGCGGCAGCACTCCACACGCTCCGCTGCGGCTGCCCGAGTTTCCTGAGTGAACCCCATGAGGTCTCCTCCGGTGGGGTCCCACTCGAACTGCGCTTCTTCCAGCGGGAGCGGGGTCCTCTTAACGGGCTTCGGAGCCGGAATCAGGGGCTCGCACAGGGGCCTTGCTTTTTGGAGTTCCAGTTGGTAGTACTCCGGTGGCCATCTAAAGGGCTGCCCATCCGGGCACGTATGCTGGGCAAATAGGTCTTCACCCAGGTGTGGCGCTGTGGATGTTGAGGGCGCGGTGGTGGTAGCGGCGCCCGGGTTCGCCAGGCCTTGCGACCAGGCCTGGGGTACCTTGAACGTAAAGGGCACCGTGAAGACGGCGGCACCCGGGGTTACTTGGCCCAGCGACCAGGCTGGTGGCTCAGTGGAGGTAGAGGGCGCTATTGGTACTGCGGCGCCCGGGGGTACTAGACCTTGCGACCAGGCCGGTGGTGTTTCCTGCTTTGCCGCGCTCAGGGTTGAGGCGCGTGACGTCACAGGGGTCGCGGCCGCGGCTTCTGCTTGAGGCCTTGTCTGGAGCGGTGACGATGCAGCGACGGGCACGGCAGGGGGAATTTCGGGCTCTACGACGGGGAGCTGGGGCAGGCACGTGGTTTCTCGGCTCGGGGTAGTGACGTCCCCTTTACCTGCCTCCATCTGTTCAGCTCCCTCTTCGGCGCCGTCTCCGGCCTTCACTCCTCCTGCACCATCCTCAGAGGCGGTCTGTCTCCTCGTCTCGGGTGGCGTGCTTCGCTGGCGGGTTCTTGCCTGCAGGGCCATCTCTCGGCTCCACTCCGTCAGCGTCTCTCGCTGCACCTGGGCCATCCTCCATGCGAGGCGCTCCAGCGCGGTCTGCGCACACTCCCGGTCTCGGGGGAGCTGTGCCAGGATCTCCACTAAGCCTAGTGGGGTTGTTGCTTGCAGCAGGCTCCTGACCACAGGGTCGGTGCTGCCTGACTCTCCTTCCATCTCCGGGTACGACTTCTCCGGAGTCCTCTCCAGACTTCTTGTCTCCGGGTGCGCTCTCTCCAGACTCCTCCAGGCTGCACCCATCTTCGCTCTCTTGTTCTGTCTCCGCCAACATTGAAGGTGGTCCCGGGGCAACTTTGTGATTGTCAGTTCCAGGGGCAGTTCTCTCACGCTGATGGACATCTCTAGCATCACAGTCTCCGTTGGTGGGGGCGGTTTCCGCTTTTGGCGCCATTCCTTTACCTGGCCCACGATGGGAGGTGACCTCTTGCCACCCTCTGGCACGCCCATAATGGCGTCCGCTCTTCCAAGGCGGGAAATTTTCTGGAAATGGCGGGAATCGTCTCCCAGTGGCGGGAAACTCCGTGGATGGCGGGAAAAAGCTGCAGATGGCGGGCAACCGGCGGGAAACGATCCGTGATGGCGTCCCATGGCGGGGACCCTCTGGAACCGGCGGGAGACTTCTTCTTGAGGTAAATTTGAACTTTTCTTCAGGCACGCAGTACCCGGTGGTTGCGGGCACGAAATCCTGCCGACTACGCCAAAGTTGACGCGCCCCCTGGGCCAGTGCTGTTTGGGGATTACCCGGAGCCGGATCTGATGGGGGTTGTAGTCTCCGAGTGGCGGCGACCCGGTCCGTGCCCAGGGTGTCAAACTCAGTGTGTGGCAGTCTTTACAGATGTTATTAGTTGTTCTTAGTGTCGACTACGCCACCCGTTGATTTGCGGTCAAAAGGCCGCCGCTGCAGCAGGGTCCGCTGAGGCTGGTGGTATATGTGCAGCTGTGGTAGTATAACCCCCAACGGGAGGGGTATAGCCTCAGGGGGTCAGGTGTAGAGGATGGTGGTAGTGGTGGTGCAGTGTGGATGGTAAGAAGACTCAGAGTCGGGCTGTGCAGTTCAGGGTTTTTACTTACTGCTGTTCTGTTGGTCACTCTGGCCTTGAGTGACCGCCCGAGCCGTGCTGCGTCCACCAGGTCCTGGACTCGGCCAACCCCCAAGCAATTCTGGAGCGTGGTCCTGAGCTCCCCTTCTGACTGTCCTCTCTACTGGCCGTTCCCACCAGGGGTCCACTTATGTCCGGCTCCCTCGGGTCTCCTGTTGGGTGAACCTTCTTTGGCTTCCCTGACCCTATGCTCGGTGTGCCTTCTTAGTGGACTTGGTGAGGGGCTGCTCCACATGTAATGTCGCAGCCTCCGGTTCTTAGTTGAGGGTAGTTTCTCTCCTCCACTAATTTGGGATCCGGTTCCCTTGCGTGCCAACCCTTCACCCTTCTGGTTGTATACTGGGTTCTTGGGGTTCCTTGTTCTCCCCCTCTGGGTCCTTCTCTTCTCCTCTCTCTCTTCTCTCTGCAGGCGCTCCTGGACCTCTCTCAGAACTGACTGACCCTCTACAGAAGACTGACCCTGATCTAAGATGGTGCCCACCTTATATACTCCCTCTATGTGTGAGCTCAGGTGACCAGCACCCAATGAGCTCCTAGCCTTACCCAGACTGCTCCCCCTATCTGCCCCTACACTACTGGGATGTTCCACCCCCCTCCCACTCCAGCCAGGGACGGACACTGTCGTACCTGCACATATACTGGTGGGAGTACCGTCGGTCTGTCCCCCGGAAATGGGATGTATGTAGTGTATGCAGCTATCTGAGCTCAGTCCCACACTCCATCCTTACCCGGGAGTGGAATACCACACCTCTGGCTTGAGGTGTAATACCCCTGTAGCAGCCGAGTCCTCAGGGTGCTACACTAGTTCTAACCCGAAAGCTAGCCCTAATCCTAGTACTACCTATAGCCATAGTACTTACCCTAGCTCTGATGCTAGTCCTATCCCTAACACTTGTGTGACGTTCAGATGTAGTGCTGTGACTTCCAAAGCATCCAGCAACTGTTACAAATAACACAAGCACAGGAGACAGGAAGTGTTATGCTTCCGAAGCATCCAGCAACTAGAGGGGTTAACACAGTCAAAGGAGACAGGGAGTGTTTTAGCAGAACCGCAGAGGGATTGTGGGGGAGTTGTTTACTGTTCTGGTTGGAGCCTTAGAGAAAGGTGGTGTGTGATCTGTATCTCACAGAAGATAACTGAACAGGATTCAGATCAGGAGAGACACTAAACACAGGTCAGATAAACTCCCTGAACTAACAGTGGAGAGCATTACCGGGCAGGAAGATAAGGACTGGAAGGAATTGTCCCAGGGATCATCTCCCTCATCAAACCCTCTCCCGCCTCCATCTCCATGCGGGATAAAGAATGATGTGTACTAGTGAGTCCTTGTGAAGGAAAAGCCTGCTGTGTATGTATAGAAGTGTGCTACCAAGAGATCTAATCTATGCTGAATTATGCTACTGAAGAGACTGACGTTACTGTGCCTGCTTTATGAGACTGTACTGTAATGAAGATTGTTGCTGGAATATCCCTGAATTGCACTGGCCGTGCTTCAGATTCAATTCCGCTGTTAAACTGTTTATAAAGACTCTTTTCAGATGTGTCTGGTCAGCAACTGAATCTATCGTGTGTCTGAGAGAAGCTGCAGCCTATGGTCGACCTGAGTGACGTTTCCCCCAGGATTCCAACGAATTCATAACACCCGTCTCGCCCTATCTGAACCTAGCAGCGTGCGTGTAACACTTGCTCTATCCTAACTCTAGAACTAACTCTAACTCTTGCCTTACCCTAGTACTAATCCTAGCACTATCCCTAGTACTAACCCTAACCTAACCCTAATACTAACTCTAATTCTAATTCTAACCCTAAAACTAGCCCTAACCATAGAACTAGCTACACCCCTAGTACTTTCCCTAGCCCTAAGGCTAGTCCTATCCTAACTCTAGTACTACCCCTAGCTCTTGCTTGACCCTAGTACTAATTCTAACACTATCTCTAGGATTAACCCTAACCTAACTCTAATACTAACTCTAGCCCTAACCCTAGCACTAGCTATAGTCCTAGTACTTATCCTAGCCCTAAAGCTAGTCCTAGCCAGCCTAACCATAGCCCTAGCCCTATCCTAACTCTAGTACTAACCCTAACTCTTGCCTAACCTTAGTACTGATCCTAGCACTAAGCCTAGCTAGGACTGAAAAGAAGTGTGTAAAAATAGCTTTTAATGAATGAAGATGACATTGAGTCATGTGCAGCTCACATGATTCAATACTTTCTTCATCCATTAGCTGCTAGGCATGTGTCAACCTCAGTCGCTGCCTATGCAGAGCGCAGCAGTTAAGATTAATTTGTCATTGACTTCTGCTCTCTGCATAGGCAGCGACTGAGATGCGGCTGAGAGCACTTTGTCATTTTGGTCTTGATTCAACTCCTCTCAAGAGGTTTCCAGGATTAGAAAAACATGGCTGCATTTTTCTAAAAACTGTGCCATCAGGAAAGTGAACACTCCACATAATCCTAGCTCTGGTGTCAGGATGCTCCTGCTCATTAAGGAAGTCATTTTCATAACATCTATATGAGGTCACGGTATATAACTGACAACAAGGTGATCTACTGTATACAGGTATTACCTGGACTCTGTCATATAGGGTTAATATGAGCTAAAATGCTTCATGTTTGATATTGTGACCTTGCTTTCTGACGTGCTGTGAAATAGTAACATTTCATTAAAGGGTATGTACAGCTGCATCTCACTAAATTAGAATATTATTAAAAAGTTAATTTATTTCAGTTCTTCAATACAAAAAGTGAAACTCATCTATTATATAGAGTCATTACAGACAGAGTGATCTATTTCAAGTGTTTATTTCTGTTAATGTTGAGGATTATGGCTTACAGCCAATGAAAACACAAAAGTCATTATCTCAGTAAATTAGAATACTTTATAACAACAGCTTGAAAAATTATTTTAAAATCTGAAATGTTGTCCTACTGAAATGTCTGTTCAGTAAATGCCCTCAATACTTGGTCGGGCTCCTTTTGCATCATTTACTACATCAATGCGGCAATGTGGCATGGAAGTGATCAGCCTGTGGCCCTGCTGAGGGGTTATGGAAGCCCAGGTGGCTTTGATAGCAGCCTTCAGCTCGTCTGCATTGTTGGCTCTGGGGTCTCATCTTCCTCTTGACAATACCCCATAGATTCTCTATAATAGATCCTCTATGGCAGTGGTCCCCAACCTTTTTTGCACCAGGGACCGGCTTGAAGCAAGATCATTTTTCCATGGGCCAGAAAGGAGGGGGTGGGGTGGGCGGGGCTTTGGTCATATGGGGGCGGGGTAATGGAGGGATTTGGAGTTTAGTGCATACTTATCATATAGTGTAGACCAGGTCCCCGCCAGGAGCTATGCCAGGAGCCCCACATAATGTGCTGTGCCAGGAGCCGCATCACTGAGGCCCCATCACGCCCTGCAGCAGGACAGGGCAGCTGTCCTGACAGCTGCTGTTCAGCTGCATTTACTTCATCCCAGGGGCGGACACAGACTGTAGTGGGCCCCTGTGCAAGAAATTTTTGGGGGCCCCCCCCGCCCTTCATAAGGCAACAAAGTTATGTAAACATAACCCCCCCATGTGCATCTCTCACCCCCCCATGTGCAACTCACCCCCGTGCATCTCTCATCCACCCCCCGTGCATCTCTCATCCCCCTCCGTGCATCTCTCATCCACCCCCCGTGCATCTCTCATCCCCCCCGTGCATCTCTCACCCCCCCGTGCATCTCTCATCCACCCCCCGTGCATCTCTCATCCCCTCCGTGCATCTCTCATCCCCCCCGTGCATCTCTCACCCCCCCGTGCATCTCTCATCCCCCCCGTGCATCTCTCACCCCCCCGTGCATCTCTCATCCCCCCCGTGCATCTCTCATCCCCCCCGTGCATCTCTCATCCCCCCCGTGCATCTCTCATCCCCCCCGTGCATCTCTCATCCCCTCCGTGCATCTCTCACCCCCCCGTGCATCTCTCATCCCCCCCCGTGCATCTCTCATCTCTCCCCTCCCCCCATGTGCATCTCTCATCTCTCCCCTCCCCCCATGTGCATCTCTCATCTCTCCCCTCCCCCCATGTGGATCTCTCATCCACCCCCCGTGCATCTCTCATCCCCCCCGTGCATCTCTCATCCACCCCCCGTGCATCTCTCATCCCCTCCGTGCATCTCTCATCCCCCTCCGTGCATCTCTCACCCCCCCGTGCATCTCTCATCCACCCCCCGTGCATCTCTCATCCCCCCGTGCATCTCTCATCCCCCCCGTGCATCTCTCATCCCCCCCGTGCATCTCTCATCCCCCCCGTGCATCTCTCATCCCCCCCGTGCATCTCTCATCCCCTCCGTGCATCTCTCACCCCCCCGTGCATCTCTCATCCCCCCCCGTGCATCTCTCATCTCTCCCCTCCCCCCATGTGCATCTCTCATCTCTCCCCTCCCCCCATGTGCATCTCTCATCTCTCCCCTCCCCCCATGTGGATCTCTCATCCACCCCCCGTGCATCTCTCATCCCCCCCGTGCATCTCTCATCCACCCCCCGTGCATCTCTCATCCCCCCGTGCATCTCTCATCCCCCCCGTGCATCTCTCATCCCCCCCGTGCATCTCTCATCCCCCCCGTGCATCTCTCATCCCCCCCGTGCATCTCTCATCCCCTCCGTGCATCTCTCACCCCCCCGTGCATCTCTCATCCCCCCCCGTGCATCTCTCATCTCTCCCCTCCCCCCATGTGCATCTCTCATCTCTCCCCTCCCCCCATGTGCATCTCTCATCTCTCCCCTCCCCCCATGTGGATCTCTCATCCACCCCCCGTGCATCTCTCATCCCCCCCGTGCATCTCTCATCCACCCCCCGTGCATCTCTCATCCCCTCCGTGCATCTCTCATCCCCCTCCGTGCATCTCTCACCCCCCCGTGCATCTCTCACCCCCCCGTGCATCTCTCACCCCCCCGTGCATCTCTCATCCACCCCCCGTGCATCTCTCATCCCCCCGTGCATCTCTCACCCCCCCGTGCATCTCTCATCTCTCCCCTCCCTCCCATGTGCATCTCTCATCTCTCCCCTCCCCCCATGTGCATCTCTCATCTCTCCCCTCCCCCCATGTGCATCTCTCATCTCTCCCCTCCCCCCATGTGGATCTCTCATCTCTCCCCTCCCCCATGTGCATCTCTCATCTCTCCCCTCCCCCCCATGTGGATCTCTCATCTCTCCCCTCCCCCATGTGCATCTCTCATCTCTCCCCTCCCCCCCATGTGGATCTCTCATCTCTCCCCTCCCCCATGTGCATCTCTCATCTCTCCCCTCCCCCCATGTGCATCTCTCATCCCCCCCGTGCATCTCTCACCCCCCGTGCATCTCTCATCCCCCCCCATGTGCATCTCTCACCCCCCCATGCATCTCTCATCCACCCCCCGTGCATCTCTCATCCCCCCCGTGCATCTCTCACCCCCCCGTGCATCTCTCACCCCCCCGTGCATCTCTCATCTCTCCCCTCCCTCCCATGTGCATCTCTCATCTCTCCCCTCCCCCCATGTGCATCTCTCATCTCTCCCCTCCCCCCATGTGCATCTCTCATCTCTCCCCTCCCCCCATGTGGATCTCTCATCTCTCCCCTCCCCCATGTGCATCTCTCATCTCTCCCCTCCCCCCCATGTGGATCTCTCATCTCTCCCCTCCCCCATGTGCATCTCTCATCTCTCCCCTCCCCCCCATGTGGATCTCTCATCTCTCCCCTCCCCCATGTGCATCTCTCATCTCTCCCCTCCCCCCCATGTGGATCTCTCATCTCTCCCCTCCCCCATGTGCATCTCTCATCTCTCCCCTCCCCCCATGTGCATCTCCCATTCCCCCCACTCCTAGTTAATTGTATTTAAAAAAAAAATAAAACTTGTTATACTTACCCCCATGCGATCCCTGCAGAATCCTGGCGCTCGTCCAAATCGCTGACACCAGGTTCTCCTGACTTCCGGCCATGTGACGGCGCCGTCACATGACCGGAAGTCAGGGGAATCATGAAGGTGCTGCCGCAGCTAAGATGTCCCGGACCCGGCGCTTAGCATGCGGCCGGGGGCCCCATGAGGAGAGAGACGCACAAGAGGGGGGCTCCGAGGGGGCTCCTAGCGGCCGGGCCCCATACTGGAGTCAGGGCAGTCATGCCCTGATGGCGGCCCTGCTGGAGGCTGGAGGGGCCCCCTCTCCCCGCGGACCGGCTGAAAAACCCCAACGGCCCGGTCCTGGTCCGCGGACCGGCGGTTGGGGACC
This sequence comes from Phyllobates terribilis, assembly GCF_046119375.1. Classification (NCBI taxonomy): domain Eukaryota; kingdom Metazoa; phylum Chordata; class Amphibia; order Anura; family Dendrobatidae; genus Phyllobates; species Phyllobates terribilis. The sequence goes on from NW_027362762.1 coordinate 941,439,766, forward strand.
TCTGCTCTATGGGGTTAAGGTCAGGCGAGTTCGCTGACAATCACGCACAGTGATACTGTTGTGTGTAAACCAGGTATTGGTACTTTTGGCAGTGTGGACAGGGGCCAAGAGGGAAGCATGAAGTGCTGTAAAATGTCCTGGTAGACGGCTGCACTGACTTTGGTCTTGATAAAACACAGTGGACCTACACCAGCAGATGACATGGCTCCCCAAACCATCACTGATTGTGGAAGCTTCACACTAGACCTCCAGCAGCTTGGATTGTGGCCTCTCCACTCTTCCTCCAGACTCTGGGACCTTGTGGAGTGAGTCAATGACTGCCTTCTGGACATCTATCAAGTCAGCAGTCTTCCCCATGATTGTGGAGCCTACTGAAACAGAGTAAGGGACCCTTTTAAATGCTTAGGAAGCCTTTGCAGGTGTTTTTATTAATTATTCTAATTTAAGGAGATAATGACTGTTGTGTTTTCATTGGCTGTAAGCCATAATCATCAACATTGACAGAAATAAACACTTGAAATAGATCCCTCTGTGTGTAATGACTCTATATAATATATGAGCTTCACTTTTTGTATTGAAGAACTGAAATAAATTAACATTTTGATGATATTCTAACTTAGTGAGATGCACCTGTGTGTACAAGTTCATTATTTGTGCAGAACTGTGCCTGAAACCTTATCTCAAAAGGGGCAGAGAGTCATTTTGCATAAAAAAGAGGCATTTTAAGATAAGATAAGATAAGATATACTTTATTTATCCCGGAGGAAATTGCGGTATCACAGCAGCAGAACACAGATCTCGAACATGACACATATGATAACAAAACATTTGGAATGCTTTAGACATTGCTTTTCAGACATTTGTTAAACACCCCCATAGCTGTTGGAACAAACGATCTCCTGTATTTTTCCTTTTTACACCTTAGTTGTATTAGGCGATTGCTGAATGTGCTCTTCTGTTTCGCAAACAGTTCATAAAGCGGGTGTGTGTTGTTGCCCATTATAGCTCTGCACTTCTTCTTAATCCTATCCTCTACCACCTCTTCAAAAGTCCCAAGCTGTAGGCCCACCGTCGCGCTAGCCTTCTTTATAAGTTTGTTGAGCTTGTTGGCGTCAGCAACACGCACACTGTTACCCCAGCAAATTATTGCCGCACATTTTGGGCACGTTCTGAGCCCTTTATAGGCAGGGATTACATTTCCATTCATTTTATATTTAAATGTTATTTATGTGAAAATTTTGTAAAATATATATATATATAAGGCAATTTTGTAAATAGTCCTGGTTAAAGCTGTCAGACAGTTTTGTGTACACAGCTCCAATGCAGACCTACATTATGTGGAATAGCTAAATTGTCAACATTTCTGGAGACGTTTAAAACCCACCTGTCCTGGGAATGCTCCCACCCGGGTCCACCCCTGAGCTCCCACTTTTGGGCAGAAATCTGCGACAGTTGTAAACTATGAAATCTTCTCTAGTCTGAGCCTGCAGTCATGATCCCCACCCCAGACCTTCCATCAGCTTTGGCTTTTCCTAATGTACATTTTGTAGAGAGTATTATGACTGCAGTTTCTGGGTTTGCTTGCTCTGTAGCCATAGTTTTGCAGAGGAGTGGTATACACAAAACTGTGGACTCCTACTTTTAGATGCATTGGAGAAATTAAAAAAATAGTTTGAATAGTGGACATGTCCTTTAAGGTACCGTAGGGTTAATAGAATACAACTTGAAATCCAATAGTGTAACTAGAGTTTAATGGGCCCCAGTGCAAAATTTGGACCTGGGCCACCACCAGCAGGTTGATCAGATATATGGGCTCTTGCTGCATTCTAGATCTTATAAAGACATGCATGTTAGCCCTTCTTATAATAATATCCCCCTGTCTTGGCTCCTTCCTGTAATAATCTCCCCCATCCTGGCTCTTTACTATAATAATGTCCTCCATCCTGGCTCTTTACTATAATAATGTCCTCCATCCTGGCCCTTTACTGTAATAATGTCCTCCATCCTGGCCCCTTACTATAATAATGTCCTCCATCCTGGCCCCTTACTATAATAATGTCCTCCATCCTAGGAAACTTACAGTAAAAATGTCCACCATCCTGGTTCCTTTCAGTAATAATGTCCACCATCCTGGCTCCTTCCAGTAATAATGTCCACCTTCTTGGCTACTTCCAGTAGAAATGCCCACCATCCTGGGCCCCTTCCTGGTATAATGTCACCCATCTTTGGCCCCTTCTTTGTATAATACTCCCCATCCTAGGCTGCCCCATGCCATAATGTTCGCCATCCTGGGCCCCTTCCTGGTTTAATGTCCCCATCCTGGTATAATGCCCTCCATCCTGGGCCCTTTGCTTGTATAATGTCCTCCATCCTGGGCCCCTTCCTGGTATAATGTCGTCCATCCTGGGCCCCTTCCTGGTATAATGTCCTCCATCCTGGGCCTCTTCCTGGTATAATGTCCGCCACCCTGGACCTCTTCTTGGTATATTGTCCCCCATCCTGGGCCTCTTCCTGGTATAATGCCCCCCCATCCTGGGCCCCTTCTGTTCTTCTCCATCACATTTTAAAAATGAACAAATGATTATTCTTACCTTCCCCAGTTGCCACGATGTGCGGCGTCTTCCTTTATAGCCGGGTAGAATTTGGCAGTGGACTTTAATGTGTCGACACCCGGCAGCGCATGACGTCACTGCCATGCACCGCCCATCACAGGCAAGCCAATGTCTGCTGCCAGCCTCTGATTGGCCGGCGGTGTGTATTGCAGTGCAGGGATCTATGTCCGAGGTTGCACATCAAAGTGAAATTGGCACTGGCATCGGTGGGCTCTCCTCTCTTACGGGGTTGGTCGCAGTTGTACCTTGTGCAACCGTGATCTTTACGACCCTGTTGAAACCCCCTTGTGAGTAATGCAGTTAATGCAAGTGGCCAAGAGGAGTGCGGGATGGGCAATGACAACTGCTATAAGCACATTTCTGGTCCAGAAGAAGAGTGGTTATCAAGACTAAACAGTTAATTGTAGTGTACTATACCAGCACTTACTACTAGAATACTGCCCCCTAGTGAGAGGAACATAAATAGACTGGAGTTGCCCTTTAAGTTCCTACACAGAAGTTTTGTGTTTCTCTAATAGCATCCCTCATTATCAGTACACTCACATCCTGACAACCGACTGCTATAAGCCGCCACTATCTGCGTTACCTTTCGCAGTTTTACAGCAAAATGACCAATTACTCTGACCTCTTCTACTCCGTGCTGTAATCCTTGGCCGTCGGCCCAGTTTCAGGGCTGTGATCTTGGGAAGGTCACTCCCTGCAGCCTCTGTGCTGGGTACAGACAAGTCCTCAAACACAATGAACTTACAAACCAGACCTCTTCTTTGTATTTTACAGCAGGATATCAATGTGGGGATGTAGCAGAGCTGAACTTGTCTTTTGTGCTCTGTGATTTCACAAGTGTAATGCGGGATGTAACATACATTGTATATGTGATGGGTATGAAAAATTACTCAACTTTTTAGGATTATTATTTAGAAAAACACGGTTGTTTTCTTCCAGATACAGCACCACCCATGTCCTTAGGTCATTTGTGGTATTGCAGCTCAGGTACACATTACACTATAGCTGTGGCAGGTGGAATGTGTTTTTTTTTTGATGATGATGATGATCTAACAGCTTGTTATAGAAAATTCAATAGCAAAAATATTATAAAATATTTAAATCAACGTAAAACATAATAAAAGTAATAATCATCATGGTATTCTTGTTTCAGGAGGTGAAAGAATATAATTCTGATGGCCAGATACCGGAAGTATATTATATGGATAACCATTCTGTGCCTAATACAAGGTATTACACAGTTATATTCATGTACATAGGGGCAGTATTATAGTAGTTATATTCTTGTACATAGGAGCAGTATTATAGTAGTTATATTCTTGTACATAGGAGCAGTATTATAGTAGTTATATTCTTGTACATAGGAGCAGTATTATAGTAGTTATATTCTTGTACATAGGGGCAGTATTATAGTAGTTATATTCTTGCACATAGGAGCAGTATTATAGTAGTTATATTCTTGTACATAGGGGCAGTATTATAGTAGTTATATTTTTGTACATAGGAGCAGTATTATAGTAGTTATATTCTTATACATAGGAGGCAGTATTATAGTAGTTATATTCTTGTACATAGGGGCAGTATTATAGTAGTTATATTCTTGTACATAGGGGGCAGTATTATAGTAGTTATATTCTTATACATAGGGGGCAGTATTATAGTAGTTATATTCTGGTACATAGGAGCAGTATTATAGTAATTATATTCTTGTACATAGGAGCAGTATTATAGTAGTTATATTCTTGTACATAGGGGACAGTATTATAGTAGTTATATTCTTGTACATAGGAGCAGTATTATAGTAGTTATATTCTTGTACATAGGGGCAGTATTATAGTAGTTATATTCTTGCACATAGGGGCAGTAGTATAGTAGGCATATTCTTGTACATTGGGGCAGTATTATAGAAGTTATATTCTTGCACATAGGGGGCAGTATTATAGTAGTTATATTCTGGTACATAGGAGCAGTATTATAGTAATTATATTCTTGTACATAGGTGCAGTATTATAGTAGTTTTATTCTTGTACATAGGTGCAGTATTATAGTAGTTATATTCTTGTACATAGGAGCAGTATTATAGTAGTTATATTCTTGTACATAGGGGACAGTATTATAGTAGTTATATTCTTGTACATAGGAGCAGTATTATAGTAGTTATATTCTTGTACATAGGAGCAGTATTATAGTAGTTATATTCTTGTACATAGGGGGCAGTATTATAGTAGTTATATTCTTGTACATAGGGGGCAGTATTATAGTAGTTATATTCTTGTACATAGGGGGCAGTATTATAGTAGTTATATTCTTGTACATAGGGGGCAGTATTATAGTAGTTATATTCTTGTACATAGGGGCAGTATTATAGTAGTTTTATTCTTGTACATAGGTGCAGTATTATAGTAGTTATATTCTTGTACATAGGAACAGTATTATAGTAGTTATATTCTTGTACATAGGGGGCAGTTTTATAGTAGTTATATTCTAGTACATAGGGGCAGTATTATAGTAGTTATATTCTTGTACATAGGGGGCAGTATTATAGTAGCTATATTCTTATACATAGGAGCAGCATTATAGTAGTTATATTCTTGTACATAGGAGCAGTATTATAGTAGTTATATTCCTGACCATAGAGGCTGTATTAAAGTAGTTATATTCTTATACATAGAGGCAGTATTATAGTAGTTATATTCTTATACATAGGAGCAGTATTATAGTAGTTATATTCTTGTACATAGGAGCAGTATTATAGTAGTTATATTCCTGTACATAGGGGCAGTATTATAGTAGTTATATTCTTGTACATAGGAGCAGTATTATAGTAGTTATATTCTTGTACATAGGAGCAGTATTATAGTAGTTATATTCTTGTGCATAGTGAGCAGTGTTATAGTAGTTATATTCTTGTACATAGGGGGCAGTATTATAGTAGTTATATTCTTATACATAGGAGCAGTATTATAGTAGTTATATTCTTGTACATAGGAGCAGTATTATAGTAGTTATATTCCTGCACATAGGGGCAGTATTATAGTAGTTATATTCTTATACATAGGAGCAGTATTATAGTAGTTATATTCTTGTACATAGGAGCAGTATTATAGTAATTATATTCTTGCCCATAGGTGCAGTATTATCTATATATATAATTGTCTTATCCCATCTGTCTGTCTGTCTTTCTGTCTGTCTGTCTGTCCAGGAAATCCAGCGTCGCTCATTGGTCCGGCCGCTGTCTGTCCAGGAAATCCCGCGTCACTCATTGGTCCGGCCGCGGCCAATCAGCGACGCGGGATTTCAGAAAAAAGATGGCGGCCGTTAGCGGCTCATCTGCCGGACGGAGGTCAGCGGCGCTGCAGCCGGGAGATGAGCAGCGCTAGCAGCAGAACTACCCCGACCGGCGGCGCCTCTGACCTCCATGCGGCTAATGTCGGGAGATCAGCGGCTAGGACCGCTGATCTCCCGACGGCAAGTGTGAACGGAGGACCGGGGAGCGGCGCCGCCGGTCGGGATGCTTCTGCTGCGAGCAGCCACTCATCTCCCAGCTGCTCGCAGCGAAAGTACCCGCACAGGCAGCGCCGCTCCCCGATCCTCGGTAATACAACGCTGATTGGTCGCAGCCGCTGGCCGCGACCAATCAGCGATATGGGCGGCAAATTTAAACGCCGCTCTGCTGATTGGTAGCGGCCGCCAGCCGCGACCAATCAGCGAGATTAGCGCCAAATTTAAACAACGCTCTGCTGATTGGTCGCGGCCGCTGGCCGACCGCGACCAATCAGCGATTTTGGCGCCAAATTTAAACAACGCTCTGCTGATTGGTCGCGTCCGATGGCCGGCCACGACCAATCAGCGAGATTGGCGCCAAATTTAAACAACGCTCTGCCGATTGGTCGTGGCCGCCAGCCGCGACCAATCAGCGAGATTGGCGACAAATTTAAACACCGCTCTGTTGATTGGTCGCGGCCGCCAGCCGCGACCAATCAGCGAGTTTGGCGCCAAATTTAAGCAACGCTCTGCTGATTGTTCGTGACCGCCAGCTGCGACCAATCAGCGAGATTGGCGCCAAATTTAAACACCGCTTAGCTGATTGGTCGCGGTCGCCGGCCGCGACCAATTATCATTATAGGTGCCAAATTTAAACACTGCTTTGCTGATTGGTCGCGGTCGCCGGCCGCGACCAATCAGCATTATTGGCGCCAAATTTAAACACCGCTTTGCTGATTGGTCACGGTCGCCGGCCGCGACCAATCAGCATTATTGGCGCCAAATTTAAACAGCGCTTTGCTGATTGGTCGCGGGCGCCGGCCGCGACCAATCAGCATTATTGGCGCCAAATTTAAACACCGCTCTGCTGATTGGTCGCAGTTGCCGGCCGCGACTGCTCTGCTGATAGGTCGCGTTCACTGGCCGCGACCAATCAGCATTATTGGCGCCAAATTTAAACTCCGCTCTGCTGATTAGTCGCGACCAATCAGCGATATAGGCGCCAAATTTTAACACCGCTTTGCTGATTTGTCACGGTTGCCGGCCGCGACCAATCAGCTATTTTGGAGCCAAATTTAAACACGCTCTCCAGTCCTCACTAACACGGTTTGCTGATTGGTCGCGGCCGCCGCCTGCGGCCAATCACCGATATTGCCGACAAATTTAAACACCGCTTTGCTGATTGGTCGCCGTTGCCGGCCGAGACCAATCAGCGATTTTGGCGCCAAATTTAAACACCGCTCTGCTGATTGCGCCCGGTCGGCTGCATACATATTCTAGAATACCCGATGCGTTAGAATCGGGCCACCATCTAGTAGTAGTTATATTCTTCTACATAGGGGCAGTATTAGAGTAGTTATATTCTTATACATAGGAGCAGTATTATAGTAGTTATATTCTTGTACATAGGGGGCAGTATTATAGTAGTTATATTCTTGTACATAGGGGCAGTATTATAGTAGTTATATTCTTGTATATAGGAGCGGTATTATAGTAGTTATATTCTTGTACATAGGGGGCAGTATTATAGTAGTTATAATCTTGTACATAGGGGGCAGTTTTATAGTAGTTATATTCTAGTACATAGGGGCAGTATTATAGTAGATATATTCTTGTACATAGGGGGCAGTATTATAGTAGTTATATTCTTATACATAGGAGCAGTATTATAGTAGTTATATTCCTGAACATAGAGGCTGTATTATAGTAGTTATATTCTTGTACATAGGAGGCAGTTTTATAGTAGTTATATTCCTGTACATAGGGGCAGTATTAGAGTAGTTATATTCTTATACATAGGAGCAGTATTATAGTAGTTATATTCCTGTACATAGAGGCTGTATTATAGTAGTTATATTCTTGTACATAGAGGCAGTATTATAGTAGTTATATTCTTATACATAGGAGCAGTATTATAGTAGTTATATTCCTGTACATAGAGACTGTATTACAGCAGTTATATTCTTGTACATAGAGGCAATAATAGTGATTATATTCTTGTACATAGGAGGCAGTATTATAGTAGTTATATTCTTGTACATAGGAGCAGTATTATAGTAGTTATATTCTAGTACATAGAAGCAGTATTATAGTAGTTATATTCTTGCATATAGGAGCAGTATTATAGTAGTTATATTCTTGTACATAGAGAGCAGTATTATAGTAGTTAGATTCTTGTACATAGGAGCAGTATTGTAGTAGTTATATTCTTGTACATAGGGGGCAGTATTATAGTAGTAATATTCTTGTACATAGGAGCAGTATTATAGTAGTGATATTCTTGTACATAGGAGCAGTATTATAGTAGTTATATTCTTGTGCATAGGAGCAGTATTATAGTAGTTATATTCTTATGCATAGGGGGCAGTATTATAGTAGTTATATTCTTGTGCATAGGTGGTAGTAGCATAGTAGTTATATTCTTGTACATAGGGCCAGTATTAAAGTAGTTATATTCTTGTAAATAGGGGCAGTATTATAGTAGTTATATTCTTGTACATAGATGGCAGTATTATAGTAGTTATATTGTTGTACATAAGTGGCAGTATTTTAGTAGTTATATTCTTGCACATAGGTGGCAATATTATAGTAGTTATATTCTTGTACATAGGTGCAGTATTATAGTAGTTATATTCTTGTACACGGGTCAGTATTATAGTAGTTATATTCTTGTTCATGGGGCAGTATTATAGTAGTTATATTTTTGTATATAGGAGCAGTATTATAGTAGTTATATTCTTGTACATAGGGGCAGTATCATAGTAGCTATATTCTTGTACACAGGGGCAGTATTATAGTAGTTATATTCTTGCATATAGGAGCAGTATTATAGTAGTTATATGCTTGTATATAGGAGCAGTATTATAGTTGTTATATTCTTGTACATAGGAGCAGTATTGTAGTAGTTATATTCTTGTACATAGGGGGCAGTATTATAGTAGTTATATTCTTGTACATAGGAGCAGTATTATAGTAGTTATATTCTTGCACATAGGGGGCAGTATTATAGTTGTTATATTCTTGTACATAGGTGCAGTATTATAGTAGTTATATTCTTGTACACGGGTCAGTATTATAGTAGTTATATTCTTGTTCATGGGGCAGTATTATAGTAGTTATATTTTTGTATATAGGAGCAGTATTATAGTAGTTATATTCTTGTACATAGGGGCAGTATCATAGTAGCTATATTCTTGTACACAGGGGCAGTATTATAGTAGTTATATTCTTGCATATAGGAGCAGTATTATAGTAGTTATATGCTTGTATATAGGAGCAGTATTATAGTTGTTATATTCTTGTACATAGGAGCAGTATTGTAGTAGTTATATTCTTGTACATAGGGGGCAGTATTATAGTAGTTATATTCTTGCACATAGGAGCAGTATTATAGTAGTTATATTCTTGCACATAGGGGGCAGTATTATAGTTGTTATATTCTTGTACATAGGGAGCAGTATTGTAGTAGTTATATTCTTGTACATAGATGGCAGTATTATAGTAGTTATATTGTTGTGCATAGGTGGTAGTAGAATAGTGGTTATATTCTTGTACATAGGGGCAGTATTATAGTAGTTATATTCTTGTAAATAGGGCCAGTATTATAGTAGCTATATTCTTGTACAAAGTTGTCAGTATTATAGTAGTTATATTGTTGTACATAAGTGGCAGTATTTTAGTAGTTATATTCTTGCACATAGGTGGCAATATTATAGTAGTTATATTCTTGTACATAGGTGCAGTATTATAGTAGCTATATTCTTGTACATAGGAGCAGTATTATAGTAGTTATATTCTTGTTCATGGGGCAGTATTATAGTAGTTATATTTTTGTATATAGGAGCAGTATTATAGTAGTTATATTCTTGTACATAGGGGCAGTATCATAGTAGCTATATTCTTGTACACAGGGGCAGTATTATAGTAGTTATATTCTTGCATATAGGAGCAGTATTATAGTAGTTATATGCTTGTATATAGGAGCAGTATTATAGTTGTTATATTCTTGTACATAGGAGCAGTATTGTAGTAGTTATATTCTTGTACATAGGGGGCAGTATTATAGTAGTTATATTCTTGTACATAGGAGCAGTATTATAGTAGTTATATTCTTGCACATAGGGGGCAGTATTATAGTTGTTATATTCTTGTACATAGGGAGCAGTATTGTAGTAGTTATATTCTTGTACATAGATGGCAGTATTATAGTAGTTATATTGTTGTGCATAGGTGGTAGTAGAATAGTCGTTATATTCTTGTACATAGGGGCAGTATTATAGTAGTTATATTCTTGTAAATAGGGGCAGTATTATAGTAGCTATATTCTTGTACATAGTTGGCAGTATTATAGTAGTTATATTGTTGTACATAAGTGGCAGTATTTTAGTAGTTATATTCTTGCACATAGGTGGCAGTATTATAGTAGTTATATTCTTGTACATAGGTGCAGTATTACAGTAGTTATATTCTTGTTCATGGGGCAGTATTATAGTAGCTATATTTTTGTATATAGGAGCAGTATTATAGTAGTTATATTCTTGCACATAAGGGGCAGTATTATAGTAGTTATATTCTTGTACATAGGGGCAGTATTATAGTAATTATATTCTTGTACATAGGGGGCAGTATTATAGTAGTTATATTCTTGTTCATAGGGGACAGTATTATAGTAATTATATTCTTGCACATAGGGGGCAGTATTATAGTAATTATATTCTTGTACATAGGGCGCAGTATTATAGTAGTTATATTCTTGTACATAGGGGACAGTATTATAGTAGTTATATTCTTGTACATAGGGGGCAGTATTATAGTAGTTATATTCTTGCACATAGGGGCAGTATTATAGTAGTTATATTATTGTACATAGGGGCAGTATTATAGTAGTTATATTCTTGTACATAGGAGGCAGTATTATAGTAGTTATATTCTTGTACATAGGGCCAGTATTATAGTAGTTATATTCCTGCACATAGGGGCAGTGTTATAGTAGTTATATTCTTGTACATAGGAGCATTATTATAGTAGTTATATTCTTGTACATAGGGGACAGTATTATAGTAGTTATATTCTTGTACATAGGGGCAGTATTATAGTAGTTATATTCTTGTACATAGGAGCATTATTATAGTAGTTATATTCTTGTACATAGGGGACAGTATTATAGTAGTTATATTCTTGTACATAGGGGTCAGTATTATAGTAGTTATATTCTTGTACATAGGGGCAGTATTATAGTAGTTATATTCCTGTACATAGGGGCAGTATTATGGTAGTTATATTCTTGTACATGGAAGCAGTATTATAGTAGTTATATTCTTGTACATAGAGGCAGTATTATAGTAGTTATATTATTGTACATAGGGGGCAGTATTACAGTAGTTATATTCTGGTACATAGGGGCAGTATTATAGTAGTTATATTCTTGTACATAGGGGCAGTATTATAGTAGTTATATTCTTGTACATAGGAGCATTATTATAGTAGTTATATTCTTGTACATAGGGGACAGTATTATAGTAGTTATATTCTTGTACATAGGGGGCAGTATTATAGTAGTTATATTCTTGTACATAGGGGCAGTATTATAGTAGTTATATTCCTGTACATAGGGGCAGTATTATGGTAGTTATATTCTTGTACATGGAAGCAGTATTATAGTAGTTATATTCTTCTACATAGAGGCAGTATTATAGTAGTTATATTATTGTACATAGGGGGCAGTATTACAGTAGTTATATTCTGGTACATAGGGGCAGTATTATAGTAGTTATATTCTTGTACATAGGGGCAGTATTATAGTAGTTATATTCTTGTACATAGGAGCATTATTATAGTAGTTATATTCTTGTACATAGGGGACAGTATTATAGTAGTTATATTCTTGTACATAGGGGGCAGTATTATAGTAGTTATATTCTTGTACATAGGGGCAGTATTATAGTAGTTATATTCCTGTACATAGGGGCAGTATTATAGTAGTTATATTCTTGTACATAGGGCGCAGTATTATAGTAGTTATATTCTTGTACATAGGGGACAGTATTATAGTAGATATATTCTTGTACATAGGGGGCAGTATTATAGTAGTTATATTCTTGTACATAGGGGCAGTATTATAGTAGTTATATTCTTGTACATAGGGGACAGTATTATAGTAATTATATTCTTGCACATAGGAGCAGTATTATAGTAGTTATATTCTTGTACATAGGGGCAGTATTATAGTAGTTATATTCTTGCACATAAGGGCAGTATTATAGTAGTTATATTCTTGTACATAGGGGACAGTATTATAGTAATTATTTTCTTGCACATAGGGGGCAGTATTATAGTAGTTATATTCTTGTACATAGGGCGCAGTATTATAGTAGTTATATTCTTGTACATAGGGGGCAGTATTATAGTAGTTATATTCTTGTACATAGGAGCAGTATTATAGTAGTTATATTCTAGTACATAGGGAGCAGTATTATAGTAGTTATATTCTTGTACATAGGGGGCAGTATTATAGTAGTTATATTCTTGTAAATAGGAGCAGTATTATAGTAGTTATATTCTAGTACATAGGGAGCAGTATTATAGTAGTTATATTCTTGCACATAGGGCGCAGTATTATAGTAGTTATATTCTTGTACATAGGGGGCAGTATTATAGTAGTTATATTCTTGTACATAGGAGCAGTATTATAGTAGTTATATTCTAGTACATAGGGAGCAGTATTATAGTAGTTATATTCTTGTACATAGGGCGCAGTATTATAGTAGTTATATTCTTGTACATAGGGGGCAGTATTATAGTAGTTATATTCTTGTAAATAGGAGCAGTATTATAGTAGTTATATTCTAGTACATAGGGAGCAGTATTATAGTAGTTATATTCTTGCACATAGGGCGCAGTATTATAGTAGTTATATTCTTGTACATAGGGGCAGTATTATAGTAGTTATATTCTTGTACATAGGAGCAGTATTATAGTAGTTATATTCTAGTACATAGGGAGCAGTATTATAGTAGTTATATTCTTGTACATAGGGCGCAGTATTATAGTAGTTATATTCTTGTACATAGGGGGCAGTATTATAGTAGTTATATTCTTGTAAATAGGAGCAGTATTATAGTAGTTATATTCTAGTACATAGGGAGCAGTATTATAGTAGTTATATTCTTGCACATAGGGCGCAGTATTATAGTAGTTATATTCTTGTACATAGGGGCAGTATTATAGTAGTTATATTCTTATACATAGGAGGCAGTATTATAGTAGTTATATTCTAGTACATAGGGAGCAGTATTATAGTAGTTATATTGTTGTAGATTATGTACGTAGCCCAGTGAGTGTGATTAAAATGTGTCTGTAAATAATTCTATGGTAAACTATGAAAACACCCTTATTTTATTTACTCTCTGTAGTCAGCAATTATGATGTACAGCCTCTTTGTTAGATCATCACATCACTACTTCAGCCAATCCCAATCGGTCATAGTCAGTAATACCATTTTTATATCTATTGGATTGGCAGAGATATATATGCATAGACATAGTAATAGCTATATTTATCTATTTCATTTGTATTACTTTTCCTATTTTTGATTAATTCAAAACTGATGTCTGAATTGTAGACAGCCCCTTTAAGGAGAAGCTTACCTGTGATACCAAGTAAAGAGACCTGGGAATACAATAACCATTGGTTTTCATGCATTTTATTATTTTTGGACTTTGATATATTAGGATCATTTTAAGCTGCGCCCTCCTGTCCCTCTAGGAAATAGAAATTTGACAGTTTGACATTGTGCTAAACGCTGAACCTTTGACAGTGAAAAATACAAAAAGAAAAACAGAAAAACAAGGAAAATGAGATTTTTACTGCAGAGGAAATAAAATGGCAAAATGTTGACATTTGTCAATGCAGATATAAATCAACAAATGTAATAAAAGCCAAATAGCCGAAGCCGCAGATGTGTGATGACTGATGAGAATTTAATGAGATCAAGTACCTGCAGTCACCACCAGAGGAAGCACACGGCATTCAGATTAATACAGTTTCTTTGAGTTCAATATTAGCTGTCTTCACGCTCATCTCGTGAGCTCCCTCTAGTGGTGACTGAATGTCATAAGTATTATATAGTTTAACAAGTCACAAACGCAGACATATTATAAATATAAAGAAACATTTTAGATGCAAAACCAGAATATTAACTTAAAGGGACTTAAAGGGATCATTTATTTTTAAAGATTTCAGTAGGAAGTTGGCTCCGTTCTGCTAAGGGGCTCAATGGATTGTATGACTTTTAAACTTTTGCACATACCTATTGTGAAGTCTGACAGCAAAAATCTGATGTGTATGGCCAATGTAAAGGATTTGCACATCTTCAAGGGCTTTTTTTTCTTAAATGCATGTATTTTAAACTATCTGAGAGCCTGTCTGTGAGCTCCTTCTAGCGGGACAGTTTATAACTTTACCTCTCAGCTGAGCTATGACCATAAAGTTCAGCCAACTTTTTTTATGGTCCTAACTCAGCTGAAAAGAGCTCAGAAGAAGTTAATGAAGAGTTATAAACTCTTCTGTTGGATCAAGTTTACTTCTAAACTCTCAGGTAGCTCATTCTGCAGCCAAGAATACACTGTGCAATGCAGAGGCTATAAGAGGGAAATGTTGCAACATTTTTAATGCAATCCAATTTCAAGAATCATTTCTAGACAAAAATACATGCATTTATGGAAAAAAAATGCCCCCCAAAGTCTCTACACCATTGAACAATAGAAATTATTTTACTTGCAATACCCTGCTTGACCACAGGGAGTGCTGATAAAATTCAGCAAGGTATGTGAAATATAATGCTCTAAAGTGCCACCTAGTGCTAAAGAGTAAGACATGCAAAACTGACAGTATGACAAGCACTAGTTTGGGAAATGATGACATGTTCCGCTATTTTTCTTTACTTTTTTGGCTTCTCTGCAGATTACGGGTCATGCTCCGACATCCTTGAAGGTCCTAAAAATGTTACTGTGCTCAATGGCTCGAATGCCAATTTCCTGTGCACGGTGCAAGCTGGATGGGAAGTTATCTCATGGTATCTACAGACATACTTCATTGTCAATATATATCCCAGCGGCACCACCGTGAGCAAAGATCATACCATCATCGTACAGAACAGCACCAACTCCATCACCGGAGCCTTCACCTCGGCGATAACCATTGTCAATGTCAATAAAAGTAACTCCGGACTGGTGAGGTGCAGCAGCCTCTCCGCATCGTTCCAGGACGCCTACCTGTCTGTGCAGGGTGCGTATATTATATGGTCATTCACTATTGGTAGGACATGAAGTAGAAGTGAAAAACATATTATACTTGCACTGTTTTTATGTTTTTGCACTTAGTGTTGTTACATTGCTCTGTATTGTTTTATTGCTATGCACTCCCTAAAATCCAGGCTCCCCGGGGTATATAGGGTTAGGACTGGTCACAACAGCTTTCCCGGAACATCCAGAAGACTCCCTCTAAACCAGGAGGTCATCTGGACTCGTGGAAAAGTTGGCAAAACTCCTTGGCGCCTCCAAGACCTCCTTAAACTTTTTGGAAAGCAAATTTTGGGTGATTTTGGTAGCCTAGCCCCCAAACACATATTTACGGGGTTTGGAAGAGGCATTAATAATGGTGATCTAAAAATAGGGTAGAAATATTTTCAGCTGGACCAGCACTGAAATAAGGCGGCACGTGGACAGAAGCCCCAGAATCAGATGGTGATATAGACCAGTAGAGTACGTGTGCAGTGACCGGAGGACAAGGGTCGTGTTTAGAGGTGGCTGAGCCGGTGAGCAGCTGTAACGATATACTAAGTATTCATAGTGTCTGTCAGGCAGAGCAGTGATCCCAGGGTGAAAGTTTTTCCAAATATCCATGCCCCCTGTTCAGACCAGGCCTTTCCATGCCTCTTCCACTCCTGTGCTTTGTCCCCTGTGAGTTGGATGTCCTGGAGGCCTCCCAGAACATGCTTTCCAGTAGGTTTCAGGTGATTTTGGCAACTTTTGGGGTCACCTGCAAACTCCTCTGTGATGTCTCTGCTGTATCTGGGAGTCTCTTACACGTTCCTGGTGGGTTAACCCATCTATCGATCTATAAATCCATTGTCAATCTAGCCATTATCTATTTCTCTATCTATCTACAGTGGCATGCGAAAGAATTCACCCCTTTGGCATTTTTCATGTTTTGCTAACTCACAATCTGGAATTTCACTGTTTTTTTGAGGGTTTGTATCAGTCTATGCCTACAACTGTGAACATTTGGTTTTCTTTTTATTGTGAAGCAAACAACAAATAGAGCAAAATAAGTGAAAATGTGAGTGTGCATGACTATCCCCTGTCCTAAAGTCAGTACTTTGTAGAGCCTCATTTTGCGGCAATTACAGCCGCAAGTCGCTTTGGATAAGTCTCTATGAGCTTTCCACATCTTACCAATGGGATTTTTGCCCATTCCTCCAGGCAAAACTGCTCCAGCTCCTTCAAGTTAGATGGTTTCCTCTGGTGAACACCAATTTTCAAGTTCAACCACAGATTCTCCATTGGATTAAGGTCTGGGCTGTGACTAGGTCACTCCAAAACATTTCCACATTTCCCCTTAAACCACTCAAGTCTTGCTTTAGCAATATGCTTTGGGTCATTTGTCATTGTCTTGTTGGATCGTGAACCTCTCTCCCAGTCTCAAATCACTGACAGACTGAAACAGGTTTTGTTCAAGAATTGCAACATCCATCTTCCCCTCGAGATTCGGACAATTTTCCCTGTCCCTGCTGCCGAAAAAGATCCCCACAGCATAATGCTGCCACCACCATGTTTCACTGTGGGGATGGTGTTCTTGGGGTGATGAGCTATGTTGGTTTGGTGCCAGACATAGCATTTACCTTGGTGGCCAAAAAGTTCACTTTTGGTCTCATTTGACCACAGCACCTTGCTCCATACATTTGGGGAGTCTCCCACATGTCTTTTGGCAAACTCAAAACGAGCCTTACAATTTTTGTGTGTAAGTAAAGGAATTTTTCTGCCCACTCTTCCATAAAGGCCACCTCTATGGAGCTCACGGCTTATTGTGGTCGTATGGACCGATACTTCAGTCTCTGCTTGGGAACTCTGCAGCTCCTTCAGGGTCACCTCACCTTTAGTCTCTGAGCTGCCTCTCTGATTAATGCCCTCCTTTCCCGGGCTGAGAGTTTTGGTCGGCGCCCTCTCTTGGCAGGTTTGTTGTGGTCCCATGTTCTTTCCATTTGATGATAATGGATTTGATGGTGCTCCAGGGGATCATCAGAAATTGATTTTTTCATCACCCAACCATGACTTGTACTTCTCAAAAACTTTGTCGCTGACTTGTTTGAAGATCTCCTTAGTTTTCACGGTGTTGTGAGATCTCCTTGGTCTTTTTGGTGTTGTTTTGGAGATCTCCTTGGTCTTCATTGCGTTGTTTGGAGATTTCCTTGGTCTTCATGGTGTTGTTTGGTTAGTGGTGCCTCTTGTGGCTTTTCAGAAAAGGTAAAGTGTATATGTTGACAGACATGTGACACTTAGATTGCACAAGGGGCAATAGCAAAAGGGGTGAATACATATGCACACGCCAATTTTTAGTTGCTTGATCCCATAAATTTAATTTATGCCTATATTTTTCTTCACTTTACCAACTTAGACTATTTATTGCTGATGCATCACACACAAATCGGATTACAAAAATATTTGCACGAAGGTTATAATATAACAAAATATGTAAAAAGCCAAGGGGGTGAATACTTTCGCAAGCCATTGTATTTAATAACCTATAATGGCGACGTTTCGGTTCCAAATGATCTATCTATTTATTATCTATCTATCTATGCACTTGTCTACCCGTCCATATTAATTCTTTTACTCTTCTTCCTCAGTGAATGGCTCCGTTCAGATAACAAACGGAAGCGTCATCGTGAAGCCAAACTCCAATGTCACCATGATTTGCCAAGCAGCACAATGGTATCCAGCGCCAACCATCACCTGGCAGATAAATAATACCGCAGCAGATACTTTGCATTACTCCACTAGTTACACCACCGCAGCTAATGACTTTGTAACCGCTATAAGCACCTTTAAGATTAGCCCAGAAGAAGACCTCAGCTTGAGCTGTCTGGCCTCAATACCGACACTGACCCAACCACAGTCGGCAACCGTCAGCATTACTGTAAGGGAACATATCCCAGGTAGGTCTGGCCCCTGTGTAGGTTATCCTCCAAACAGGATTGTCTTCGGAGCTGGGGGTGTCCTGAGAAGTGTAATCTGGAGATCATTTAAACGATCACAATTGTCCCTCCAAGAAAAGAAATGTCTGGACCTGGAATTAAAATTTTAGCTCTAAGTGGCCGCCTCCAATCCCATCATCGGATTATGGAGCGCTATCTGCGTTATCCATGTGTGGGGGCAAAATTACGTATTATTGTCTTTTTTAGGGAGCAGCTCTTCACTGAGTCAGACGGACATCATCCTGATCGCTGTCTTCGGGTCTCTCGGAGGATTACTGCTCCTCGCTCTCATCATTGTGCTTATCATATATTGTAGAAAGAAAAAAAAGAAGAAATCAGGTAAATAAATAGGGAATCCGCATTGACATGAAATACGACGTCTGACTCCAGGCTGGGGATTATTTTAGGAAAGCCATTATCGGGAATGGAGCAGCGGTTACCATGCAAAATTAATTTCATCAATGCTTTATTACAGCCCAGGAACAGAAAAACCACATAAAAGGCATAAAAGAACATATGTCGGCTTGTTCTTAACAAGGTCGTCCATTGTTTAACTAGATCGATTCTCAGTCACTTCAATAACACATGTTCTATCTATCTATCTATCTATCTATCTATCTATCTATCTATCTATCTACCTATCTATTATCTGTTGATCTATCTATTATCTATCTGTCATTATCTATCTATCTATCTATCTCTCTATCTATCTATTCAGTGGCATAACTGGAGTCTGATGAGCCCTGGTGCAAAATTTCCACCTACATGTCTATCAGATGTATGGGCCTTTGTAGTATTCCAGATCCTATGAAAACATACGTGTTCGCCCCCCATGTAATGATGTCCCCTATCCTGGCCCCTTCTTGAATTAATGTCCTCCATACTGGGTCCCTTCCTGCTATAATTTCCCCATCCTAGGCCCCTTTTAGTAATAATTTACCCCATCATGGTTCCCTTCCTGGTATAATGTTCCTCATTCTGGGCCTCTTCCTTGTATTATGTCCTCCATCCTGGCCCCTTATAAATATATTGTCCACTGTCCTGGGCCCCTTCCTGGTATAATGTCCCACATCCTAGTCCCCTTTCATGGTATAATTTCCACATCCTGGTATAATGTCCCTCATCCTGGGCCCCCTCCAATAATAATATCCCCCATCCTAGGCCCCTTGCAGTAATAATGTCCCCCATTCTGGGCCCCTTCATGGTATAATGGCCTCCATCCTGTTATAATGTACCCCCATCCTGGGCCCCTTACTGGTATAATGTCCCCCATCCTGAGTCCCTTCCTGATATAATGTCCCCCATCCTGGTATAATGTCCCCCATCGATTCTACTAAAAATTTTCCTGTGCTGCCACTCTTCTCCAACAAATGTAAAAAAATAAATAAAAAATAAACAATTCTTTTTACCTTCATCCAAAACATCCTCTTCTATAGCCAGCGCAGAAGCTGGCAAATGACTTTGGCATGCAAGCGACTGGTAGCACATGATGTCACTGCCATGTGCCCCCAGTGACTTGCCCCCAGTGATGGATCTCTGAGCTGCCATGCATTTCAGCTGAATGTGCATCCTCGGGCACAGTACGAGCCTGGTCGTGGTCGCACCCTTTGCGACTGCAATCGTTACACCCCTGTTGTTAGAACTCTCCTGTTAGGTTTTTTCTAGTTTGCTGGTCACATGACCATTTTTGCCTATTTAATCAGGCTCCGCCCTCCTGGCCTTGCTGGACTTCATTGTATTTACTACTCTTGAGCTAGCTTGGTGCTCTGTTACCGTTCTCTGTTAGTTGTGCTAGGTCTTCAGACCTCTATGTTCTTTGTTGTGTGTTTGTCTTTGACTGCTACAATTTCTGCTAGGAGGTGTCCAACGTTATCCCAGTCCCTAGTTCTTGTAGGGATCCCTCCCTTGCATCTATAGGTCTTCGTACAGACTAGCCGAGGACTTTAGCGGGTCTGATCGCAGGATCAGGTTCCCCGTTACATCGTAGGGATCCAGTTTAGTTCAATTGTAGGGACAGATCTCCTGTCTTTCCTTAGTGCTTGTAGCAGATCATAACAGTAAGTCCAGCCCAAAAAATTTCTCTAAGGAAAGACCTCCAGTTTCCATCATGGTCTCGGTTCAAGATTTGGCTCAACGCTTGCAGGGACTCTCTCTGGAGGTGGCCGAGCTCCAACAACACGTGAGTAGCTGTTCTGGAGCACATTTGGTAGAGCCAAAGGTACGTCTGCCTGATCTATTTTTTGGTGAACAACAAGATTTTTTTTCTTTTAAAAATGCTTGTTTATTGTATTTTCATTTAAGACTCGGATCCTCTGGTGATGAATCACAGCGCATAGGGTTCATAATGTCACTTTTGCGCAAGGATCCTCAGGGATGGGCTTTTTCTCTCCAACCTAGTGATCCGTGCTTTAGATCAGTGGAGAGTTTTTTTTCTGCTTTGGGTTTGTTGTACGATGATCCTGATCGTGTCTCATCTGCTGAGTCTGAATTGAGACGTTTGAGGCAGGGATCAGGTAATGTGGAAAAGTATTGTTCTCACTTCCGTCGGTGGTCTGCCCAGGTGGGGAGGAACGATTCAGCTTTGAAAAGTTTGTTTCTTGCGGGGCTAGGTGAAAGGGTTAAAGATTTGCTGATTGCTTATCCCACACCTGGAAACTTGCAGGAGGCTATGCAATTAGCTATACAGGTGGACAGGAGACTGCGTGCAAGGGTTAATGAGAGCAAATCATCTGCTATGTCAGCTCCGAGTCTTGAGAGGGTCTGTGCTGACAAAGGAGAGCCGATGGAGATTGGGGCGATGACACCCCGCTCTCAGGAAAAAGACCGCAGGCTTTCTGAAGGTTTGTGCTTCTATTGCGGAAATTCTGGTCATTTTATTAAGAACTGTGTGCTTCGTATGAACAAAGAAAAAAAATGGTCAGTTATGCACGTATTGCCTGTTTAAATACAAAGGGTGTATTCCTATCTGCTACTACCACTGCTCAGGAAGAATTAATTGAATTTCGGGTATTTGTGGATTGTGGTTCTACTCTGAATGTGATTGATGTGGGATTCTTGGAAAAACATTAAAACCTAAACCTTTGTCATCCCCTATTGCTGTGGTTTCTGTTGATGGCTCTCCCTTGAAGAGTGTTACTCACAAGGTCTGTGAGTTTCCCCTCACTATTAATGGTGTTCATCAAGAGAATTTGGATTTGGTAGCGCTTGAATGCCCGTCAGGCTAGGTGGGCACTTTTTTTCTCGCGGTTTAATTTTTCCGTTACTTACATCCCGGGTACCAAGAATGTTAAAGCGGATGCTTTGTCTCGCAGCTTTTCTCCCATGGTCAGTGCTGAGGAGGAGGAGGAGAGCATTTTACAAGAAGGTGTTGTGATTGCTGCATTGGACTCCTTTTTGGAGGATGAGATTCTTAAAGCTCAGGAGAATGCCCCATCTAACACTCCCCATGGGAGGTTGTTTGTGCCTAGGACCTTTAGGAGAGATTTGTTTGTTGAGTGTCATGAGTCTCGGTTGGCAGGTCATCCAGGAATTTCTGAGACCAAGAGACTTGTGGGTCGCAGTTTTTGGTGGCCTGGATGGCAGAAGGAAGTCATTAAGTGGGTGCGTCAATGTACTGTGTGTGCTAGATCTAAGTCTTCGCATGCTCCTGCTGCGGGGTTGCTTTGCCCTCTGGAGGTTCCTAGTGCACCTTGGACACATCTGGCTATGGACTTTATTACTGACCTTCCCCCCTCTGAAGGTTTCACGGTCATCTGGGTGGTCGTGGACCTCTATATTCTTTGTTGTGTGTTTGTCTTTGACTGCTACAATTTCTGCTAGGAGGTGTCCAACGTTATCCCAGTCCCTAGTTCTTGTAGGGATCCCTCCCTTGCATCTGTAGGTCTTCGTACAGACTAGCCGAGGACTTTAGCGGGTCTGATCGCAGGATCAGGTTCCCCGTTACATCGTAGGGATCCAGTTTAGTTCAATTGTAGGGACAGATCTCCTGTCTTTCCTTAGTGCTTGTAGCAGATCATAACACCTGTATCTATCAATTATCTATCTTCTTGTTTTGGAAGTGACGGTCAGTCTTTTTTGTTTATATGTATAGGTCTTCTGACTGGGCACTCCGCCTCTAAGCCATAGGCGGTTTTAATTACAGCAGGTTCTTACCTTCCCATACACATGCCGACTTTAGTCTGTAAGGCTGTGTGCCCACGATGCATTTTTTAAGCGTTTAAGCAGCACCAATTCCGCTGCTGAAACGGTTAAAAAAACGCTTGGTAGAAGGTCTGCTATGTTCCCCAATGATAATCCGCATGTGCTGTGCACATGCTGCGGAAATTTCCGCAGCAGATTATCATTGTGGAAAAAAACGCAGCACTACCAATTATTTTGCGGAAGCGCTGCGTTTTCCCCGCCATTGACTTGCATTGGAACGCATGGAATCCGCATCACTCTCCTCCAGACCCAGGTAACATAGTACCAGTAAAAAAAAGAATAAAATAAAAAATAAATATTATACTTATCTTCTGATGGCCTCCGGTGTCCTTGCCTCGGCTTGCCGGCAGCTCGCAGTAAACTAAAGGACCTGCGCTGACGTCATTTAGTCATCTGACGGGTTACGCGACCGCTGACATCGGCAGGTCCTTAAATCTACCGCGAGCTGTGGGCAAGCAGAGACAAGCACACCGGGGGCCATCACAAGGTAAGTATAGATTTATTTTTTACCATTTGGTCACACTGTATAAATCCATGCCGGTTGCATGGATTTATATAGTGTGACCAAGTTGTCAAGCACTTTCCAAGTGATGCTAAAATCGCCTGGAAAGCGCTTGTCAATCTGCATGCGGAAATGCAAGTGAAGAACGCTTCACATCCGCTTGTCCCTGGCAGGAAAACGCATGTACAATCCGCATGTACAATCCGCATGTACAATCCGCATGTTCAATCCGCATGTACAATCCGCATGTTCAATCCGCATGTTCAATCCGCATGTACAATCCACATGGGAGATGCAGAAACGCTCAGGAAAAAATCCGGAGCATTTACACATCGTGGGCACTAGTGTTGAGCCACCCCCGTAGTGTTCGAGTTCGGTTCGGTTCGTCGAACACCCGTGTGTTCGCCGAACTGTTCGTCGAACTGTTCGTCGAACACCTTCGAACACCGTTAAAACCAGTGGCAGGCAAACAAAAACACATAGAAACACATAGAAAACACCTTCAAAGGTGTCCAAAAGCTGACAAACTGCTCAGAAGACACAACTAACACATGGAAAAGTGACAAGTACATATAGTCATGCGAAAAGAAAAGAGGTGGAGGAGTAAAAGGAGGGGGAGACACAGATATAGGCATGTCATGCCCTTCTAAAACCAAAAAAGTGAGAAGCCGACACGTTCAGTCTGCTCCTGCCCGTGCCACCTCCGCGTCGCCGGGTTTGTGCCAGAGCCGCGGTGAACCCTGACGGCCAGCCCCCCTCTCCCAATACTGGTGCCTGTCCGCTGGTGGGTCGAGCGAGCCCCCCTGTGGTGGAGGCAGCTCTAAGCTTTTTAATTTAAATTGTCTCTCTAATTTGAATGAATACACTTTAAATCCATTTACAAGGATCTATTGGAGGGCAAGTCTCATGCCAGCAGCCGCGTAATTCCAGCTCCAGTAGCGTCCACTAAAGCTGCTGCAGTTAAAAAGCTTTTATAAGGATCGAGCTCGGCTGTCCACCGCAAGGCATCCTACTGCCAGTCCCAGCCCCTATGCCTTGGGGTGCCTCCTGATGCTCTTCACTGAGTATCCCGTGGTCCCGAAGCATTTCCTTTGAAAAAATTAAGTGTCCAAACTACAGGTGGTGTAGCTTGCTTAACAGCCGGGATAATCCGCTGACTAGCAGACACTGCTACTAGGCACAAAGTATTTCCTGGGCTAGATGCAGTTAAAAATTTGTAATTAGATACTCTCGTTGGATGCTGAGAAAGCATTCCATAGAGTCTCCTGGCACGCCATATATGATTCTCTTAAAAAGCTTGGGGTAGGGGTCTAGGGGACCCTTTTATAGCCAAAATCACGGCCCTGTATCGCAATACGTCACCTAGGCTGCAGATAAATGGAACTGTAGCACCCTGAGGGCTCGGTTGCTACAGAGGTATTGCACCTCACCCAGAGGTGTGATATCTCACTCTCAGGTAAGGATGTAGTGTGGATCAGGACCCGACACCTGCATGCATTACACCACATTGCCGTGGGGCAGGGCGACCAATATGCCCCTGAGATGGGCACGACAGTCCCTGTCCCTGGCTGGAGTGGGGGGAGGGAACACTGAGGAAGGGGAACCCTGTAGTGAAGGAGCAGGGAGGAAGCAGTTCCTGGGTGCATTGAGAAGGGAGTATAAAAGGTGGGCACCATCTTAGTTCAGTGCAGAGAAGTCTGAGCAGAAGTGGCAGGGAGCAGGGGCTCTGCATGAGCTCTGCTCCGGAGGCGGGCCTAGTAACAGAGGCCCAGGCCTGGAAGAGGGAGAAGGAAGGAAGAGGAGCGGAGAAGGCTCCAGGAACGAGGAACGAAGGGATCCCAGGGGTGCGGACGGGTGAGTCGCCACCGCACGCCCGAATCCATCTGCGTGGAGGGGTCAGGCCAAAGGGGGAGACCGCCGGTCCCCGAAACTAGTGGAGGCAGGAAACGACCCTCAGCTAGAAACAGGAGGCTGTGACATTTTATGTGGCGCAGCCCCTCGCTACACCCGCTAGGAAGGCACCACATAGGGTCAGGGAAACTGGCGCCAAGTTTACCAAGAGGAGGCCCGAGGCAGCCGGACAGAAGGGTTGGTAAGAAAGGCCAGACAAAGGACACACAAAGGGGGTCCTGTGAAGCGCTCCAAAGTTATCTGGGAGTTGTCTGAGCCCCTCACCTGGTGAGCACAGTACGACGTGGGCAGCCGTTACCTGCAGACGTGGTCTGGATAATAAGAACTGTGAGTAAAGGCCCTGGACTGCATCACTGACTCCGTGTCGTTACTGCTGCTGCCCTGCACCATCACCCCCATCCTCCGCATACACTGCCCTGAGGCTATACTCCTCCCGTGGGGAGTTATGCTACGCTCTGCTGCACCCATAACACCAGCCTCAGCGGTCTGCCCTGCAGCGGCGGTTCACTCTGACCGCAATCCACGGGTGGCGTAGTCGGACATTTAAACATCAAAACCACATAAATAGTTCCGCCACTGGTTTGACCGCCCTGAGCCACGGAACCGGGTCGCCGCCACGGAGACTACAACCACCAGCATCCACCAAAAAGGGTCCGGCTCCGGGTGTCCCAAGGCCCAGGGGGCGCGTCAGAACATTTTCATCACCTTTCACAATCACCAATGGGACAAGGCAGGGATGTTCTCTGTCCCCTCTCTTATACATCCTAGTGACGGAGCACCTGCTCTCATCAATTCGCCATAACCCCAATATTAGGTGGATTGAGGTGGGAGGCACCGAGTACAAGTGCTCTCTATTTGCTGATGATGTCCTAGTATATATCACTCAATCACATATATCCATCCATGCTGTTATGGCTGAAATAGATCACTTTGTTACATGGTCAAATTTTAAAATCAATGCAGCGAAGTCTGAG
Source organism: Phyllobates terribilis (assembly GCF_046119375.1). Lineage (NCBI taxonomy): Eukaryota > Metazoa > Chordata > Amphibia > Anura > Dendrobatidae > Phyllobates > Phyllobates terribilis. The sequence goes on from NW_027362762.1 coordinate 941,465,704, forward strand.
GCCCTCGATGTCTCCCTCCCCAAATCCATATAGGATTCCAACTTTCCCTTTGCCTGGCCCTCACAGGGTATCAAATACTTAGGAATTCCTATTCATAGAGACCTCTCCCATCTATGTTATCTTAATTTTGGGCCCTTTATTGAACAACTCCTTACAGACCACGGTTGGCAAGTTAGAACTGTAAGATTCACTACGTGAACCACTGGTGTTTTGTGGAAAAGCACATGTACACTGTGTTCCAAATTATTATGCAAAAAGTGTTTAGGAGTGATAAGGGAAGAATTTGTTTGTTTGTCAGTTAAACTCATTGATGGTGATGTGTGTCAGGGCTCTTTATATCACTGTAAGCAATTGCAGACAACTGTGCTAATTAGTTTGGCAGGTGTGTCCAATGAAAGGCAAGACTACTTAAGAAGGCTGTCTCACATTATTAAGCAGCCTACATTTTCTGCCAAAATGGGAAAGAAAAAGGATGTGTCGGCTGCTGAGAAGCAACAAATTGTGGAGTGTTTAGGTCAAGGCATGACTACAATCAACATTGTGCGATGATCAGGATGAAGTGTCTTGGCAATCAAGAAGTATGTAGCTGATTCACAGTACACACGTGTGCGTGCTGATAAGGGCAAATTGAGGACTCTTTCCTACAGGCAATTACGTCAGGTTGAAAGAGCAGCGGCAAAAAAGCCTTGTCATAGCAGCAGACAAGTTTTTGAAGCTGCTGGTGCCTCCAACGTCCCCCGAACAACAAGATGCAGGGTCCTTCAGAGGTTTGCAGCTGTGCATACGCCATCCTGTCGACCTCCTCTATCCACTTCACACAAGCAGAAACGGCTCCAGTGGGCCAAACATTACATGAAGACTGATTTCAAAACTGTTTTGTTCACGGATGAGAGCCGTGCAGCGCTCGATGGTCCAGATGGATGGAGTGGAGGATGGCTCGTTGATGGACACCCCACGCAAACACGGCTACAGCGCCAACAAGGAGGAGGTGGAGTAATGTTTTGGGCTGGAATCATGGGGAGAGAGATTGTCGGCCCCTTTAGGATCCCTGAAGGCGCTAAAGATGAACTCCATAATGTATGTGGATTTTCTCAAACAGCACTTCCTGCCATGGTTCAAGAAGAAGAACCACCGTGTATTTCACAGCAAGATCATTTTTTTGCATGATAATGCACCATCTCATGCTGCACATAAAACATCTGCATCTCTGGCTGATATGGGCATAAAAGGGGACAAACTTATGGTGTGACCCCCATGCTCCCCTGACCTCTACCCCATTCAGAACCTTTGGAGCATCATTAAAAGGAGTGTCTATGATGGCGGGAGGCAGTTCACATCTAAGCAACAGCTCTGGGAGGGTATTCTGTCCTCATGCAAAACAATTGAAGCAGAAACCATCCAAAATCTGACAAATTCAATGGACGAGAGAGTTCAGAAGCTCCTTTCGAACAACGGGTCCTATGTGAAAATGTAACATCACCTAGAATAAAGTTTTGAGTTGAAAACTGTTTGATTTCAGTTTCTAACAACCTGCTAATGCTTATAATTTCAAAAATGACCATTTTTTTGGTCTTTATTAAAATGAAAAGGTTGATCGAAAAGTTTGGGGGATCTAAGAGTGTGGCAACCCAGTAGTCATGATTACTTCGAATTCTGACAATATGAGGGTCATGCTGCAGGTAGTCCAGCAAGAAGGCACTTATGTGTCTTGCGCATCTCGGAGCCCCAAAATTATTTTACGGGCTAGATGCAGCTAAAAATTATTATTAATTTTAAATCTGATGAAGCTTTAGTATAGATGGCCTAATAGGATCAGTGCTGCACACTGCTTCAAAACACAAATTATTTTCCAGTCAAGATACAGATAAACATGATTAGTAATTTTAAATCTGGTGGAGCTTATTATAGATGGCCTAATAGAATCAGTGCTGCACACTGCTACAAAGCCCAAATTATTTTCCAGCCAAGATACAGATAAACATGATTAGTAATTTGAAAGCTTAAAACGGTTGGTAGGGTGATTTTAACCAATCATCAAGCTTTTACTGTTATGTTCTGCTACCAGAGCTAAGGAAAGAGAGGAGATCTGTCCCTACGATAGAACTCAGCTTAATCCCTATGATGTAACAGGGGACCTGATCCTGCGATCAGACCTGCTAAAGTCCTAAGCTAGTCTGTACGGAGACCTATAGATGTGGGGAAGGAATCCCTACAAGTACTAAGGACTGGGAGGAATATGGGACACCTCCTAACAGAAATAGTAGCAGACAGACGAACAAACAAAATATATAGAACATAGAGGTCAGTAGACCAAGCAAACTAACAGAGCAAGACACAGAGCACAGGCTAGCTAGAAAGTAGATATACAATGAAGTCCAGCAAAGCCAGAAGGGCGGAGCAGGATTAAATAGGCTAACAAGGTCATGTGACCAGCAAAGGAAAAAAAACCTAAGAGCAAGGTTCTGACAGTACCCCCCCTTCTAAGAGGATCCTCCGGATCCCCTAGGACCAGGCTTATCAGGAAATCTCCTGTGAAACGCTCTGATAAGTCTGGACGCGGAAACATCATCCGACCTCACCCAAGAGTTATCCTCGGGACCGAAACCTTTCCAGGCCACAAGATACTGCAAACTACCTCTATACCGTCTAGAGTTAAGGATGCGAGAAATTTCATATTCCCCGTCCTCCACCACCGGAGGAACAGAGGCAGAGGCGTCACAATCCGATACAACAGCTTTTTTCAACAGAGAGACATGAAATACCGGATTAATTCTCCAGGAGGTAGGAACCTCCAACCTAACAGCAGATTGGTTGACAACCTGAAGCACCTTAAAGGGCCCTACAAACTTGGGACCCAATTTCTTTGAAGGAATCCTCAACCGCAGATTCCTAGAGGACAACCAAACCATGTCACCAACAGCGAACAAAACCTCCTGTCGTTTCCTATCAAAGTAGTCTTTAGATTTTCTGTTGGCCTCCTGAAGATTACCACGCACATCCGTCCAAACTCTCTCCAAATCACCGGAAAAATTCTCCTCCTCAGGCACGGCAGATCCCAACTTGGAGAACGACCCAAACGACGGATGTCTCCCAGAACAACAAAAAAAAGGCGAACAACCAACAGAAGAAGATGTATGATTGTTCAGAGCAAATTCAGCAAGTGGCAGAAACTCAGACCACCCCTCATGATTGTCTGCCACAAAACAACGCAAGAACTGCTCAACATCCTGGTTTTTCCTTTCTGTCTGGCCATTAGATTCAGGATGATATCCGGACGAGAACGACAAATGAACTCCCAACCTATCACAAAAGGCACGCCAAAAACGAGCCACGAACTGAGGACCCCTATCAGAAACAATGTCAGTAGGAACGCCATGAAGTCTGACAATTTCCTTGACAAAGGCCTTAGCGAGAGTTTTAGCGCAGGGCAGTTTGACGAAAGGAACCAAGTGACACATCTTGCTAAAACGGTCCACGACCACCCAGATGACAGTAAAACCCTCAGAGGGGGGAAGGTCAGTTATAAAGTCCATAGCCAAATGTGTCCAAGGAGCACTGGGAACCTCCAAAGGACAAAGCAACCCCGCAGCAGGAGTATGTGAGGACTTAGATCTAGCACATATAGTACATTGACGCACCCACTTAATGACTTCCTTCTGCCATCCAGGCCACCAAAAACTGCGACCCACCAGTCTCTTGGTCTCAGAGATTCCGGGATGACCTGCCAACCGAGATTCGTGACACTCAACAAACAAATCTCTCCTAAAGGTCCCAGGCACAAACAACCTCCCATGAGGAGTGTTAGAAGGGGCATTCTCCTGTGCTTTAAGAATCTCATTTTCCAAAACGGAGTCCAAAGCAGCTATCACAACACCTTCTTGTAAAATGTTCTCCTCCTTCTCAGCACCGACTATGGGAGAAAAACTGCGAGACAAGGCATCCGCCTTAACATTCTTAGTACCAGGGATGTAAGTAACGGAGAAATTAAACCGCGAGAAAAACAGTGCCCACCTAGCCTGACGGGCATTCAGGCGCTTGGCAGCATCAAGATATATCAGATTTTTATGATCCGTAAGAACCTGAACGGGAAATTCCGCACCTTCCAAGAAGTGGCGCCAGTGTTCAAATGCGAGTTTAATAGCCAATAATTCCCGATTACCAATATCGTAATTCAGTTCAGTCTCCGAAAATTTTTTTGAAAAAAAGGCACAGGGATGTAATCCATCCCCGTTATCCTGAGACATTACTGCGCCAACCCCCACAGAGGAAGCATCAACCTCAACCAAAAACGGCCTAGTAACATCAGGCTGCATAAGGATGGGAGCAGAGGTGAACCTCTCCTTGAGATACACAAAAGCTTCAATGGCCTCAGAAGACCACTGAACCGCATCAGCACCTTTCCTGGTGAGATCAGTCAGAGGTTTGACAATACTAGAAAATTTTTTTATGAATTTTCTGTAGTAATTGGCGAAACCCAAAAACCTCTGTATCGATTTCAAACCAATAGGCCTAGGCCATTCCTGCACAGCCTGAACCTTAACCGGATCCATCTCAAAACCTTTGCTGGAGATAATGTAGCCCAAAAAACTAATTCTCTGTACAGCGAACTCACATTTCTCCAGCTTAGCAAAAAGCGAATTGTCCATTAATAACTGTAATACCTCACGCACGCTCCGCCAATGAGACTCCAGATCCGGCGAATAAATCAAAATGTCATCCAAATACACAACCACATTTTTGCCGATCAAAGGTCTAAGGATGTCATTAATAAGATTCTGAAAAAATGCAGGAGCATTAGTAAGACCAAAAGGCATAACCAAATTCTCAAAATGACCCACAGGAGTGTTAAAAGCAGTCTTCCATTCATCACCCTCCTTCATGCGCAACAGATTGTATGCCCCCTTAAGGTCAATTTTAGAGAACCACTTGGCCCCCATTAACTGGTTAAACAGATCAGGAATCAATGGCAGTGGGTAAGGATTGCGTACAGTAATTTTGTTAATCTCACGAAAATCCAGACAAGGACGTAAACCGCCGTCCTTTTTTTTTACAAAAAAAAATCCAACCGCCACAGGAGACTTAGAGGGCCTAATGTGACCGGCGGCCAAACTTGTCTGTATGTATTCCTCCAAAGCCTTCCTCTCAGGAATAGTAAGGTTAAATAAACGACTTTTAGGAAGAGTCGCTCCAGGGACAAATTCAATAGAACAATCATAGTCTCTATGGGGAGGGAAAACCTGCGATTCCTTCTCAGAAAAAACTCTCCAAAAATCCTGAATAGGAACAGGCAATTCTCCCCTATCCAAAGCTGCAATACGCCCGTTACAACACTTGTCATAACATTTATGGCTCCAGGATTTAATTTCACTGGTAGACCAATCCAGTACAGGATTGTGAAATTTTAACCAGGGCAATCCCAATATTACTGGAGAAGGCAAGTTATTCAACACTACCAAATCCAATTTCTCATGGTGAACACCATTAATAGTGAGAGGAAATTCACAGACCTTGAGAGTAATATTCTTCAAAGGGGAACCATCCACAGAAACCACAGCAATGGGGGATGATAAAGGTTCAGGTTTTAAATTGAGTCTTTCCACGAATCCCCCATCAATTACATTCAGAGTAGACCCGCAATCAACAAACACCCGAAATTCCATTAATTTTTTCTGAGCAATCGTGGAAGCAGCTAAAAATATACCCTTGGAATTTAAACAGGCAATACGGGCGTGACTGACCATTTTTTTTTCTTTCTTCATACGAAGCTCACAGCCTTTAATCAAATGACCAGATTTTCCGCAATAGAAACACAAGCCTTCAGAAAATCGACGGTCTTTTTCTTGAGAGCGAGGTGCCACCGATCCAATCTCCATCGGTTCACCACTGTTAGTACACACATTCTCATAACCAGAAACTGACATAGCAGAGGATTTGCTCTCATTAACCCTTGCACGCAGTCTTCTATCCACCCGTATAGCTAATTGCATAGCCTGTTGCAAATCTTCAGGTGTAGGATAAGCAATTAGCAGGTCTTTAACCCTTTCACTGAGCCCAGCAAGAAATAGACTTTTCAGAGCAGAATCGTTCCACCCTGTTTGAGTAGACCAACGACGGAAATGAGTACAATATTTTTCCACATTACCTGATCCCTGTTTTAAACGTCTCAACTCAGTCTCAGCTGATGCGACACGGTCAGGATCATCATATAATAGTCCCAAAGCAGAAAAAAAACTATCCACTGATCTGAAGCATGTATCACTAGGTTGCAAAGAAAAGGCCCACTCCTGAGGCTCTTTGCGCAAAAGTGACATTATGAACCCTACGCGCTGGGATTCATCCCCAGAGGACTTAGGTCTCAAACGAAAATACAATAAGCAAGCATTTTTAAATGAAAAAAATTCTCGGTGTTCACCAAAAAATAAATCCGGCAAACATACCTTAGGCTCCAAGAAATGTGCTCCAGGACAGTTACTCACGTGCTGACGGAGCTCGGCCACCTCCAGAGAGAGTCCCTGCAGGCGATGAACCAAATCCTGAACCGACACCATGATGGAACAGAAAAATCTTTCCTTAGAGAATTTGCTGGCTGGACTTACTGTTATGTTCTGCTACCAGAGCTAAGGAAAGAGAGGAGATCTGTCCCTACGATAGAACTCAGCTTAATCCCTATGATGTAACAGGGGACCTGATCCTGCGATCAGACCTGCTAAAGTCCTAAGCTAGTCTGTACGGAGACCTATAGATGTGGGGAAGGAATCCCTACAAGTACTAAGGACTGGGAGGAATATGGGACACCTCCTAACAGAAATAGTAGCAGACAGACGAACAAACAAAATATATAGAACATAGAGGTCAGTAGACCAAGCAAACTAACAGAGCAAGACACAGAGCACAGGCTAGCTAGAAAGTAGATATACAATGAAGTCCAGCAAAGCCAGAAGGGCGGAGCAGGATTAAATAGGCTAACAAGGTCATGTGACCAGCAAAGGAAAAAAAACCTAAGAGCAAGGTTCTGACATTTACTCTCCCCAGGATGACACAGGGGTAGAAAAGTCGTTTCGGATCCATGATTTGTTCATCTTTATGAACGTGAGTCTGTCTACATTATCAGTGGAGAGCCGCGTGCGCTTATCTGTCAGCACACCACCAGCAGCGCTGAACACACGTTCAGACAGAACGCTGGCTGCGGGGCATGACAAGATCTCCAAGGCGTAAGTGGCGAGCTCCGGCCATTTATGCAGATTGGAAGCCCAAAAAGAGCAAGGGTCCAGTGACACAGTCATGGCTTCAATGTTTACTTGGAGATACTCCTGTACCATCGTCTCTAGGCGTTGACTATGTATCAGACTTCTTGTCTCCTGTGGCCTTGCAAAGGATGGGCTAAAAAAGTGGTGAAATGATTCCGCAAAATTGATGTTACCAGCAGATACTGTGGTTCTGTTACGGTTTGAGTGCTGAACACTTGACGGTCCCACGGTTGGCAAGTTGGAACTGTGAGATTCACTACGTGCACCACTGGTATTTTGTGGAAAAGCACATGTAAGATTCTGCAACAGTCTCTGCTGATACTCCTGCATGCGTGCATCCCTTTCAATGGCAGGAATAATTTCTGCAAATTTACTTTTGTACCGGGGATCTAACAGTGTGGCAACCCAGTAGTCAGGATTATTTCTAATTCTCACAATTCGAGGGTCATGTTGCAGGTAGTGCAGCAAGAAGGCACTCATGTGTGTTGCGCATCCAGGAGCACCAAGTCCCTGTTGTGTTGGTGGCGAGGTAACAATCATGCTTCCTTCCTCTGTCCTCTCCCCCCAACCTCGCACAACAGAAATGTGATCAAGGTCTCCCTCATCTGATGAGTCTTCCATCAGTTCGTCCTCCACTTCTACCTGGGCTCCTGCACCTTCCTCACTAGTTTGGCTGCTACCATGCGCCCTGGTAAAACCATCTCCCCCACCCTCACATGCCTGCCGCCTTGGTGCTGCCGACCGTCTGGACCTTGCAGATGTTAGCCCTTCCGCATACAACTCCTCCTCCTCTACTTCCTCCACCTCCTCTTGTGCCACCACCTGACTCCGAATTCTGTTTAACATGTGCTCCAGCATGTAAATCACCGGAATAGTCATGCTGATAATGGCATCGTCAGCACTAAACATCTTCGTCGCCATTTCAAAACTGTGCAGAAGGGTGCATAGGTCCCTGATCTGAGACCACTCCTCCAGCGTGATTTGCCCCACCTCTGGATCTCATTGGCCCAGGCTATACGTCAGAACGTATTGCACCAGGGCTTGTCGGTGCTGCCACAGTCGCTGCAACATGTGCAGAGTTGAATTCCACCGGGTAGGCACATCGCATTTTAGCCGGTGAAGTGGCAGGCCCAACGACTTCTGTAGAGATGTAAGTCGCTGAGCTGCGGGATGCGAACGGCGGAAGTGAGCACACAGCGATCGTGCCCTCTGCAGAAGGCCATCTAGTCTGGGATAGTGGGCTAAAAATTGCTGGACAACCAGGTTCAACACGTGAGCCATACAAGGCACGTGTGTGACATTGCCCCGGCGAAGGGCCGCACCCAGGTTTGCAGCATTGTCGCACACGGCCTTCCCTGGTTTCAGGTCCAGTGGAGACAACCATTCATGAAATTGGTTCTCCAGAGCTGACCACAACTCCTCAGCTGTGTGACTCACATTTCCCAGACATTTCAATGTAAAAACCGCCTGATGACGTTGAGCCCTACTGCCAGCATAGTAAGGAGGTGTGCAGGATCCCTTCTGCGCAGTTAGAAAGCTTGTGGCATGACCAGACAGGCTTTGGGTGCAGGTGGAAGACCGAGAGGAGGTTGAGGAGGCAGAAGCAGTGGAGGAACTTTGACATAAAGAGGATTGACGCACAACTCGTGGGGACGGCAAGACTTGGACAGCAGCCCCTTGTCCTGCTGTCACCATAGTTACCCAGTGCCCAGTCAGCGACATGTAACGCCCCTGTCCATGCCTACTCGTCCAAGTGTCTGTGGTGAAATGCACCCTGTCACACACAGAGTTTCTCAAAGAAGCGGTGATGTTGTGTGCGACATGCTGGTGGAGCGCAGGCACACCTTTCTTTGAGAAGTAGTGCCGACTGGGCATCTGGTACTGGGGCACTGCGACGGACATAAGGTCTCGAAAATCCTCTGTGTCCACCAGGCGGAAAGGCAGCATTTCTGTAGCCAAGAGCTTGCAGATGGTGAAATTCAACCTCTTAGCTTTCTCATGGCTAGGAGGAAATGGTCTTTTACTTGTCCACATCTGAGGGACCGAGGGCTGGCTATTGTGCTTAGACGGGGTTGATAAGGGTGTCCCCGGCAAACTGCCGGTCTGTGAGGAAGATGCAGGCGGACATGTTAGGTTGCCTTGATCCAAAGGTGGTGCTATCGATGTCGGACAGCGCTCAACACCAGCTGGTGTTACCACCTCCAAAGAAAATGATGACCTGCCAATCACGCTGGCTGTTGCGGGTAAAGAGGTGGCAGGTCTGCGCCCCAAAACAGGTGTGACTGCTGTCCCCCCAGTCACAGAGGATGAAGAGGCCGCGGATGCACAAGATATGGCAGACGGTGGTTGGCCCGGCCGGCTAGGCCGCATTGTAGCACACTGAGCTTCCCACTGCAACTTATGCTTCATGTCCATGTGCCGGTTCATGCATGAAGTACTCAAACTATGTATTTTTTGGCCTCTACTTAGCTTTTGCTGACAAATGTTACAGATAACATGAGTTGGGTCATCTTTATCGATCTGAAAAAATGCCCAGGCTATGCAAGGCTTAGCACCCATGCGACCTGAAGAGCCACCACGACTTGTGGTGAGAGGCAGAGTTGTGTTTGAGGATGCAGTTGTTGACGTGCTTCCAGTACTATGTCTCTGTCCAGGAAGGCGCAACCTGACCTCGTCGTCACTAGCATCTTCCTCCACCTCCTCTGCTGACCTCATCTCTTGGCTGACTGTGGGTTGACAGTAAGTGGGATCTCCAACCTCATCATCATCACCCTGTGCATTATCACACCCGTCGTCCTCAGAGCCAACCTGTTCCTGCCCTGACAAAAAACTAAAGTTGTCGCTCCAATCAGGTATTTGAGTCTTATCATCGTCTTCCTCATTGTCTCCACCAACAGGAGTTACAGTTTGGGAATGAGGGTCTACATTATGGTCAGAACCTTCTGCGTCTGGTCCTGGATCCGACTCATAAAGATTCTGGGCACCAGTGCAGATCATTTCCTCGTCTGGATTCACAGAAGCGCTGGAGTCGACCTCTGATTCCCAGGCTATAGTATGAGTAAACAGCTCTGCAGACTCAACCATCTGTTCTACCTCATACTCAGACGGGCAGCTGGAGATTTGGGAGCTGTGAGGAAGCAAGTGCGATTGGGGTGACACCTTTGAGGACTGGAGTATTTGTGATGTTGAAGTTGATGTGAAGGAGAGCCCACTTAAAGGAGCACTTGATATCCGTTGAAGCACCTGCTGTTTTTGTGCCTCATCTGGAATTTGTAGCGATTGGCGTGGCCGTAAGAAAGGGATCTTATCACATTGTCCGCTAAAAGAAGTAGACATTTTAGTTTGGCTGGAAGATGGTCTTTCTTCTGCAGATGTTACTGTTGCTTTAACACCTACCCCACGGACACAACCTTTTTTCCCCTTCCCAACACGCCTATTCCCCTTTCCACCAGCAGCAGGCCTTTTTCCACTCATTTTGGTGGTTAACTAATTCACAACTCTGGAGTTGTTTGCACAAAAAAACAATGGATGGGAACCGAGCAGAGCTGAGTGGCCAAACTGTGGTATTAGGCCAAAACTATTGGCTGGGTTAGATGCAGAAAAAAATTATATTCAATTTGCAACCTGATGGAGGTCAGTATAGATGGACTAATAGAACAAGTCCCACACACAGCTAGAAGCCCAAATATTTTTTCAGAGGTAGATGCAGAAAAATTTTTTATTCAGTTTGCAACCTGATGGAGGTCTGTATAGATGGATTAATAGAACAAGTCCCACACACAGCTACAAGCCCAATATTTTTTCAGAGGTAGATGCAGAAAAAAAATATATTCAGTTTGCAACCTGATGGAGGTCAGTATAGGTGGACTAATAGAACAAGTCCCACACACTGCTAGAAGGCCAAATATTTTTTCAGAGCTAGATGCAGAAAAAAATTATATTCAGTTTGCAACCTGATGGAGGTCTGTATAGATGGATTAATAGAACAAGTCCCACACACAGCTAGAAGCCCAAATATTTTTTCAGAGGTAGATGCCGATAAAAATTATTTTTAATTTGCAACCTGATGGAGGTCAGTATAGATGGACTAATAGAGAAAGTCCCACACACTGCTAGAAGGCCAAATATTTTTTCAGAGCTAGATGCAGATAAAAATTATTTTTAATTTGCAACCTGATGGAGATCAGTATAGATGGACTAATAGAACAAGTCCCACACACAGCTAGAAGCCCAAATATTTTTTCAGAGGTACTGTAGATGCAGATAAAAATTATTTTTAATTTGCAACCTGATGGAGGTCAGTATAGATGGACTAATAGAGAAAGTCCCACACACTGCTAGAAGGCCAAATATTTTTTCAGAGCTAGATGCAGATAAAAATTATATTCAATTTGCAACCTGATGGAGGTCAGTATAGATGGACTAATAGAGAAAGTCCCACACACTGCTAGAAGGCCAAATATTTTTTCAGAGCTAGATGCAGATAAAAATTATATTCAATTTGCAACCTGATGGAGGTCAGTATAGATGGACTAATAGAACAAGTCCCACACACAGCTAGAAGCCCAAATATTTTTTCAGAGGTACTGTAGATGCAGATAAAAATTATTTTTAATTTGCAACCTGATGGAGGTCAGTATAGATGGACTAATAGAGAAAGTCCCACACACTGCTAGAAGGCCAAATATTTTTTCAGAGCTAGATGCAGAAAAAAATTATATTCAGTTTGCAACCTGATGGAGGTCAGTATAGATGGACTAATAGAGAAAGTCCCACACACTGCTAGAAGGCCAAATATTTTTTCAGAGGTAGATGCAGAAAAAAATATATTCAGTTTGCAACCTGATGGAGGTCTGTATAGATGGATTAATAGAACAAGTCCCACACACAGCTAGAAGCCCAATATTTTTTCAGAGGTAGATGCAGAAAAAAATATATTCAGTTTGCAACCTGATGGAGGTCAGTATAGATGGACTAATACAACAAGTCCCACACACAGCTAGAAGCCCAATATTTTTTCAGAGGTAGATGCAGAAAAAAATATATTCAGTTTGCAACCTGATGGAGGTCAGTATAGATGGACTAATACAACAAGTCCCACACACAGCTAGAAGCCCAATATTTTTTCAGAGGTAGATGCAGAAAAAAATATATTCAGTTTGCAACCTGATGGAGATCAGTATAGATGGACTAATACAACAAGTCCCACACACAGCTAGAAGCCCAATATTTTTTCAGAGCTAGATGCAGAAAAAAATTATATTCAGTTTGCAACCTGATGGAGGTCAGTATAGATGGACTAATAGAATGATGCTATGCCCAAAAGATTTTACTTCACTAGGTGCAGTAAAAAAATTGGTATTCTATACACAGGTGGTATATCTTGCAACACAGATAGGCTACTCCACTGACTAACACACTCTGCAATAGGCCAAAAAGGATTAGCTTTGCTAGATTCAGCCAAATGCTGTGAAAAAAACTTGCACAGCACTGGCACAGACCTGCCTGGCAAAAACTGATAGGAACTGATGTAACCTAGTCCTGAAAAGGACTCCAATTACAATTAGTCTTTACTCCCACAATCTATTTATTTAAGAGCACAGACCTGCCTGATAAAAGTCGTAGGAAATGCTGTAACCTAGTCCTTAAAAGGACTGCAATCACAACTATTCCCTACTCCCAAGCTATCTGTAGATTTGTGCGAAAATTGGCTTGAAATTAACAAGGTATAGCGCACACAGCAACAGCGGTGCCGTCTAACACGCAGCTGCAGCAGTGAGAAAATGGTGGCGACGGGGAAAATGGCTTGGTCTTATAGGGCAAGGACATGTGACATACACTGCCAATCACACATGCCCTTGCTTGTGTGAAAAAAAGCACTTCGCTCCGTGTGTGCGCTGCTGATAGGCTGACAGATTGCACCTCCCCACTGTAAATGCGGGAAAGAGAAAAAAAAAATGGAGATCTTCATTGTTCCTGCAGAGATCCATCCCCTGCCCCTCCCCCCACCCCGCTGTACACTCAAACTGCGTATTAACATTAATTTCCAGCATTACTGAGAAAAAATCCAGTTATGATTTTGGTGCACGAACAGTTATCGAACAAAACCTCGAACAGCCGAATTTTTCTCAAATTGTTCGTGTTCGCCGAACGGCTCGAACACCGCCCAAAACAGCTCGAATTTGAGATTGGCGAACAGTTCGAGTAGAACAACGCTCATCTCTAGTGGGCACATAGCCTAAGAGAGGATTCACATTGGTAGGGTCCTGGTAATGAGAAATGCCTTACTGTGGCTACCAGGTACACATGAATTGGCCAATTTATGCGCTAAGATTTCACGGTTGTTTCTATTTTCTAAAGAAGTAATGCTATTCAAATTTCATATATTTCATGTTCGTATGCTTAGGGTTGCAGAGTGCTACTTTATTTGTTAGCTGTAAAAACAGCCACGTAAAACTTCACTGTGGACCATGTTACAGGGGCCCTCATAAAGTGTAGGGGCTACTGAGGGGTCCATCATACAGTCTGGAGCCTACTGTAGAGGCCATTATACAAAGTGTGGACTACTATAGGAGTCATTATACTTTGTTTTAGAGGAGCAATGAGGACATCATACTGTATACAGGGGAGCTGTGGGCCCACCATACTGTGAATAGGAAAGCTGTGGGTGCATTATACTGTGTATAGGGGAGCTGTTGGCCCACCATACTGTGTATAGGGGAGCTGTGGGCTCATCATTCTATCTATAGGGGAGCTGTGGGCCAATTTTATTGTGTATAGGGGAACTGTGGGCCTATCACACTGTTTATAGGGGAGCTGTGGGTGCATTATGCTGTGTATAGAGGAGCTGTGGGCCCATCAACCTGCTTATAGGGGAACTGTGGGTGCAAACATCCTGTTTATAGGGGAGCTGTGGGTGCCAACATCCTGTTTATAGGGGAGCTGTGGGTGCATTATACCTTTTATAGGGGAGCTGTGGACCCATCATAATGTATATAGAGGAGTTGTACATGGAGGGACTCAGGGGACATTATTATATGTTAAGTGGGCACTTAAAAAGCTTTATTGTTACAGGGGCACTCAAAGTACAGTGATCGTCAAAGGTGCATATAGGGGCATTATTTCTTTCTAGGGGCAAAATGTGTTCATTGTTTTCAACGGCACTTGCACAGGGCATTTATATTTTCTAGAGGGAGGGAATTTTACCCTCTAGAGGCACAAAGGAGATATTTTACTTTGCTAGAGGTAAGTACAGTGGTGGGCATTACTATGTGGGGCAGTAAAAGGAGCACAGTTTTTGTGCCACACAGCGGAATTCCCCTGAAGCCACAATTAGGGTGTGATACCGTAGTGGTAATTAGGGTTACCTGATTAAGGGTCCACTCAGGTGTTTCGCTCCCCCGAGAACTGAACCTCTAGCTACACCTCTGGACTGTATGCTCAATTGCATCTTGCTTAGCCGTTGCCCTCGTATCACACAGAATGCTGAGATACGGGAGCTGTTTGATAAAGTCCTCATACTGCTGAGCTGCCAGCGATTTTCTTTCCCAGAATAACAAAATAGCAACTCTGCAGGATGGACGAGCCAGGAATAGATTTTATGGCTCCCACCGAGCCGCAGTTTTATTCCTTTGCATCTAACATTTGAGGGAAAAACGCTGTAAATATTTGGTTGCACTGAATTTATGACTTTTTGGCTGCACAGAGACCAATCATAGTCCGTGTGCGCGGCGTCTATCGGCAGCCTGTGACTTTGTCTTTTATCTGTGATATTATGTAATGTGCCGCGCTGTCTGTTTAGTAAACATTATTATCGCCATACATTTTACTGCTCTCCTGACATTTCCTTCCTCCTCTTTGCAGAGCGCGGCTATCAGAGTGATGCATGGTAAGTCATCCATCACCGTCCAGCGGTAAATCTTGCTGCGGTAATTTACCCTAAGAAAGTGCTCAATATGAGATATTATGCCACATTATTCATGATACATGGGGCAATATGGGGGCTCACTTTTATTGTGCCATGGTGAATTCTGAGGGATGTGAGGAGCCGTCAGCAGTGAAGATGTGTGTTATATGGAATGTTCTGGTGAAGATGCAGGTTATATGGAATGTTCTGGTGAAGATGTGTGTTATATGGAATGTTCTGGTGAAGATGTGTGTTATATGGAATGTTCTGGCGAAGATGCGGGTTATATGGAATGTTCTGGTGAAGATGTGTGTTATATGGAATGTTATGGTGAAGATGCAGGTTATATGGAATGTTCTGGTGAAGATGTGTGTTATATGGAATGTTCTGGTGAAGATGTGTGTTATATGGAATGTTCTGGCGAAGATGCGGGTTATATGGAATGTTCTGGTGAAGATGCCGGTTATATGGAATGTTCAGGTGAAGATGTGTGTTATATGGAATGTTCTGGCGAAGATGCGGGTTATATGGAATGCTATGGTGAAGATACAGGTTATATGGAATGTTCTGGTGAAGATGTGTGTTATATGGAATGTTATGGTGAAGATGCAGGTTATATGGAATGTTCAGGTGAAGATGTGTGTTATATGGAATGTTCTGGCGAAGATGCGGGTTATATGGAATGTTCTGGTGAAGATGCCGGTTATATGGAATGTTCAGGTGAAGATGTGTGTTATATGGAATGTTCTGGCGAAGATGCGGGTTATACGGAATGTTCTGGCGAAGATGCGGGTTATATGGAATGTTCTGGTGAAGATGCCGGTTATATGGAATGTTCAAGTGAAGATGTGTGTTATATGGATGTTCTGGCGAAGATGTGTGTTATATAGAATGTTCTGGTGAAGATGTGGGTTATATGGAATGTTACATAGTAACATAGTTTTTAAGGTTGAAGGAAGAATAAGTCCATCTAGTTCAACCCATAGCCTAACATGTTGATCCAGAGGAAGGCAAAAAACCCATGTGGCTAACACTAAGCTCCACATTGGGGAAAAAAATTCCTTCCTGACTCCATACGACAATCAGACTAGTTCCCTGGATCAACGCCCTATCAAGGAATCTAGTATACATAACCTGTAATATTATACTTTTCAAGAAAGGCGTCCATGCCCTTCTTAAATTTTAGTAGTGAATTACTCATTACAACATCATGCGGCAGAGAGTTCCATAGTCTCACTGCTCTTACAGTTAAGAATCCCCGTCTGTGATTATGATTAAACCTTCTTTCCTCCAGACGTAGAAGATGCCCCCTTGTCCCCGTCTCTGGCCTCAGAGTAAAAAGATCAGTAGAAAGGTCTTTGTACTGTCCCCTCATATACTTGTACATAGTAATAAGATCACCCTAAGCCTTCGTTTTTCCAAAGTAAATAACCCCAAGTGTAATAACCTGTCTTTGAATTGCAGACCCCCCAGTCCTCTAATAACCTTGGTCGCTCTTCTCTGCACCCGCTCTAGTTCAGCTATGTCTTTCTTATACACCGGAGACCAGAACTGTACACAGTATTCTAAGTGTGGTCGCACTAGTGACTTGTATAGAGGTATAATTATGTTCTCCTCATGAGTATCTATGCCTCTTTTAATGCATCCCATTATTTAATTTGCCTTTGCAGCAGCTGCCTGACACTGGCCACTAAGCGTGAGCTTGTCGTCCACCAATACACCCAGGTCTTTTTCAGTTACAGTTTTGCCCAGTAATTTACAATTAAGCATATAATTATACACTTTATTTCCTCTGCCCAAGTGCATTACCTTACATTTATCCCCATTAAAGCTCAATTGCCTTTTATCAGCCCAAGCTTCTAGTTTACATAGATCCTCCTGTAATATAAAATTGTCCTCCTCTGTATTGATTACCCTGCAGAGTTTAGTGTCATCTGCAAATATTGAAATACTACTCTGTATGCCCCCTACAAGGTCATTAATAAATATGTTAACATAGTTACATAGATAGTTACAAGGATGTTCTGGTGAAGATGCATGTTATATGGAATGTTATAGTGAAGATGTGGGTTATATGGAATGTTCTGGTGAAGATGCGGGTTATATGGAATGTTCTGGTGAAGATGCGGGTTATATGGAATGTTATGGTGAAGATGCGGGTAATATGGAATGTTATAGTGAAGCTGTGGGTTATATGGAATGTTCTGGTGAAGATGCGGGTTATATGGAATGTTCTGGTGAAGATGTGGGTTATATGGAATGTTCTGGTGAAGATGCGGGTTATATGGAATGTTCTGGTGAAGATTTGGGTTATATGGAATGTTCTGGTGAAGATGCGGGTTATATGGAATGTTCTGGTGAAGATGTGGGTTATATGGAATGTTCTGGTGAAGATGCAGGTTATATGGAATGTTCTGGTGAAGATGCGGGTTATATGGAATGTTCTGGTGAAGATGCGGGTTATATGGAATGTTATAGTGAAGATGTGGGTTATATGGAATGTTCTGGTAAAGATGCGGGTTATATGGAATGTTCTGGTGAAGATGCGGGTTATATGGAATGTTCTGGTGAAGATGCGGGTTATATGGAATGTTATGGTGAAGATGCGGGTTATATGGAATGTTATAGTGAAGATGTGGGTTATATGGAATGTTCTGGTGAAGATTTGGGTTATATGGAATGTTCTGGTGAAGATGCGGGTTATATGGAATGTTCTGGTGAAGATACGGGTTATATGAAATGTTCTGGTGAAGATGCGGGTTATATGGAATGTTCTGGTGAAGATGTGTGTTATATGGAATGTTCTGGTGAAAATGTGGGTTATATGGAATGTTCTGGTGAAGATGTGTGTTATATGTAATGTTCTGGTGAAGATGCGGGTTATATGGAATGTTCTGGTGAAAATGTGTGTTATATGAAATGTTCTGGTGAAGATGCGAGTTATACGAAATGTTCTAGTGAAGATGCGGGTTATACGGAATGTACTGGTGAAGATGCGGGTTATATGGAATGTTCTGTTGAAGATGCAGGTTATATGGAATGTTCTGGTGAAGATGCGGGTTTTATGGAATGTTCTGAAGAAGATGTGGGTTATATGGAATGTTCTGGTGAAGATGTGAGTTATATGGAATGTTCTGGTGAAGATGCGGGTTATAAAGAATGTTCTGGTGAAGATGCGGGTTATATGGAATGTTCTGGTGAAGATATGTGCTATATGGAATGTTCTGGTGAAGATGCGGGTTATAAAGAATGTTCTGGTGAAGATGTGGGTTATATGGAATGTTCAGGTGATGATGTGGGTTATATGGAATGTTCTTGTGAAGATGTGGGTTATATGGAATGTTCTGGTGAAGGTGCGGGTTATATCGAGTGTTCTGGTGAACGTGTGTTATATGGAATGTTCTGGTGAAGATGCGGGTTATATGGAATGTTCTGGTGAAGATGCGGGTTATAAAGAATGTTCTGGTGAAATGCGGGTTATATCGAGTGTTATGGTGAAGGGGTGTGTTATATGGAATGTTCTGGTGAAGATGCGGGTTATATCTATATGGAATGTTCTGGTGAAAATGTATGTATATGAAATGTTCTGGAGAAGATGCGAGTTATATGAAATGTTCTGGTGAACATGTGTGTTATATGGAATGTTCTGGTGAAGATGTGTGTTATATGGAATGTTCTGGTGAAGATTCGGGTTATATGGAATGTTCTGGTGAAGATGCGGGTTATATGGAATGCTATGGTGAAGATGCTAGTTGTATGGAATGTTCTGGTGAAGATGTGGGTTATATGGAATGTTCTGGTGAAGATGCGAATTATATGGAATGTTCTGGTGAAGATGCAGGTTATATGGAATGTTCTAGTGAAGATGAATGTTATATGGAATGTTCTGGTGAAGATGCGGGTTATATGGAATGTTCTGGTGAAGATGCGGGTTATATGGAGCGTTGTGGTGAAGATGTGAGTTATATGGAATGTTCTGGTGAAGATGCGAGTTATATGGAATGTTCTGGTGAAGATGCGAGTTATATGGAATGTTCTGGTCAAGATGCAGTTTATATGGAATGTTCTGGTGAAGATGCATGTTATATGGAATGTTCTGGTGAAGATGCGGGTTATATGTAATGTTCTGGTGATGATGCCGCTTATATGGAATATTCTGGTGAAGATGCGAGTTATATGGAGTGTTCTGGTGAAGATGTGGGTTATATGGAATGTTCTGGTGAAGATGCAGGTTATATGGAATGTTCTGGTGAAGATGTGGGTTATATGGAATGTTCTACTGAAGATGTGGGTTATATGGAATGTTCTGGTGAAAATGTGGGTTATATGGAATGTTCTAGTGAAGATGTGTGTTATATGGAATGTTCTGGTGAATATGTGGGTTATATGGAATGTTCTGGTGAAGATGCGAGTTATATGGAATGTTCTGGTGAAGATGTGTGTTATATGGAATGTTCTGGTGAAGACGTGGGTTATATGGAATGTTCTAGTGAAGATGTGGGTTATATGGAATGTTCTGGTGAAGATGCATGTTATATGGAATGTTCTGGTGAAGATGTGTATTATATGGAATGTTCTGGGGAAGATGCGGCTTATATGGAATGTTCTCGTGAAAATGTGTGTTATATGGAATGTTCTGGTGAAGATGCAGGTTACATGGAATGTTATGGTGAAGATGCGGGTTATATCGAATGTTCTGGTGATGCTGTGTGTTATATGGAATGTTATAGTGAAGATGTGGGTCATATGGAATGTTCTGGTGAAGATGCGGGTTATATCGAATGTTCTGGTGAAGATGCCCGTTATATGGAATGTTCTGTTGAAGATTTGGGTTATATGGAATGTTCAGGTGAAGATGCAGGTTATATGGAATGTTCTGGTGAAGATGTGTGTTATATGGAATGTTCTGGTGAAGACGTGGGTTATATGGAATGTTCTAGTGAAGATGTGGGTTATATGGAATGTTCTGGTGAAGATGTGTATTATATGGAATGTTCTGGTGAATATGTGGGTTATATGGAATGTTCTGGTGAAGATGCGAGTTATATGGAATGTTCTGGTGAAGATGTGTGTTATATGGAATGTTCTGGTGAAGACGTGGGTTATATGGAATGTTCTAGTGAAGATGTGGGTTATATGGATTGTTCTGGTGAAGATGCATGTTATATGGAATGTTCTGGTGAAGATGTGTATTATATGGAATGTTCTGGGGAAGATGCGGGTTATATGGAATGCTATGGTGAAGATGCGAGTTGTATGGAATGTTCTGGTGAAGATGTGGGTTATATGGAATGTTCTGGTGAAGATGCGAATTATATGGAATGTTCTGGTGAAGATGCAGGTTATATGGAATGTTCTAGTGAAGATGCATGTTATATGGAATGTTCTGGTGAAGATGCGGGTTATATGGAATGTTCTGGTGAAGATGCGGGTTATATGGAGCGTTGTGGTGAAGATGTGAGTTATATGGAATGTTCTGGTGAAGATGCGAGTTATATGGAATGTTCTGGTGAAGATGCGAGTTATATGGAATGTTCTGGTGAAGATGCAGTTTATATGGAATGTTCTGGTGAAGATGCGGGTTATATGGAATGTTATGGTGAAGATGCGGGTTATATGGAATGTTATAGTGAAGATGTGGGTTATATGGAATGTTCTGGTGAAGATTTGGGTTATATGTAATGTTCTGGTGAAGATGCGGGTTATATGAAATGTTCTGGTGAAGATGCGGGTTATATGAAATGTTCTGGTGAAGATGCGGGTTATATGGAATGTTCTGGTGAAGATGTGTGTTATATGGAATGTTCTGGTGAAAATGTGGGTTATATGGAATGTTCTGGTGAAGATGTGTGTTATATGTAATATTCTGGTGAAGATGCGGGTTATATGGAATGTTCTGGTGAAAATGTGTGTTATATGAAATGTTCTGGTGAAGATGCGAGTTATACGAAATGTTCTAGTGAAGATGCGGGTTATACGGAATGTACTGGTGAAGATGCGGGTTATATGGAATGTTCTGTTGAAGATGCAGGTTATATGGAATGTTCTGGTGAAGATGCGGGTTTTATGGAATGTTCTGAAGAAGATGTGGGTTATATGGAATGTTCTGGTGAAGATGTGAGTTATATGGAATGTTCTGGTGAAGATGCGGGTTATAAAGAATGTTCTGGTGAAGATGCGGGTTATATGGAATGTTCTGGTGAAGATATGTGCTATATGGAATGTTCTGGTGAAGATGCGGGTTATAAAGAATGTTCTGGTGAAGATGTGGGTTATATGGAATGTTCAGGTGATGATGTGGGTTATATGGAATGTTCTTGTGAAGATGTGGGTTATATGGAATGTTCTGGTGAAGGTGCGGGTTATATCGAGCGTTCTGGTGAACGTGTGTTATATGGAATGTTCTGGTGAAGATGCGGGTTATATGGAATGTTCTGGTGAAGATGCGGGTTATAAAGAATGTTCTGGTGAAATGCGGGTTATATCGAGTGTTATGGTGAAGGGGTGTGTTATATGGAATGTTCTGGTGAAGATGCGGGTTATATCTATATGGAATGTTCTGGTGAAAATGTATGTATATGAAATGTTCTGGAGAAGATGCGAGTTATATGAAATGTTCTGGTGAACATGTGTGTTATATGGAATGTTCTGGTGAAGATGTGTGTTATATGGAATGTTCTGGTGAAGATTCGGGTTATATGGAATGTTCTGGTGAAGATGCGGGTTATATGGAATGCTATGGTGAAGATGCTAGTTGTATGGAATGTTCTGGTGAAGATGTGGGTTATATGGAATGTTCTGGTGAAGATGCGAATTATATGGAATGTTCTGGTGAAGATGCAGGTTATATGGAATGTTCTAGTGAAGATGAATGTTATATGGAATGTTCTGGTGAAGATGCGGGTTATATGGAATGTTCTGGTGAAGATGCGGGTTATATGGAGCGTTGTGGTGAAGATGTGAGTTATATGGAATGTTCTGGTGAAGATGCGAGTTATATGGAATGTTCTGGTCAAGATGCAGTTTATATGGAATGTTCTGGTGAAGATGCATGTTATATGGAATGTTCTGGTGAAGATGCGGGTTATATGTAATGTTCTGGTGATGATGCCGCTTATATGGAATATTCTGGTGAAGATGCGAGTTATATGGAGTGTTCTGGTGAAGATGTGGGTTATATGGAATGTTCTGGTGAAGATGCAGGTTATATGGAATGTTCTGGTGAAGATGTGGGTTATATGGAATGTTCTACTGAAGATGTGGGTTATATGGAATGTTCTGGTGAAAATGTGGGTTATATGGAATGTTCTAGTGAAGATGTGTGTTATATGGAATGTTCTGGTGAATATGTGGGTTATATGGAATGTTCTGGTGAAGATGCGAGTTATATGGAATGTTCTGGTGAAGATGTGTGTTATATGGAATGTTCTGGTGAAGACGTGGGTTATATGGAATGTTCTAGTGAAGATGTGGGTTATATGGAATGTTCTGGTGAAGATGCATGTTATATGGAATGTTCTGGTGAAGATGTGTATTATATGGAATGTTCTGGGGAAGATGCGGCTTATATGGAATGTTCTCGTGAAAATGTGTGTTATATGGAATGTTCTGGTGAAGATGCAGGTTACATGGAATGTTATGGTGAAGATGTGGGTTATATCGAATGTTCTGGTGATGCTGTGTGTTATATGGAATGTTATAGTGAAGATGTGGGTCATATGGAATGTTCTGGTGAAGATGCGGGTTATATCGAATGTTCTGGTGAAGATGCCCGTTATATGGAATGTTCTGTTGAAGATTTGGGTTATATGGAATGTTCAGGTGAAGATGCAGGTTATATGGAATGTTCTGGTGAAGATGTGTGTTATATGGAATGTTCTGGTGAAGACGTGGGTTATATGGAATGTTCTAGTGAAGATGTGGGTTATATGGAATGTTCTGGTGAAGATGTGTGTTATATGGAATGTTCTGGTGAATATGTGGGTTATATGGAATGTTCTGGTGAAGATGCGAGTTATATGGAATGTTCTGGTGTAGATGTGTGTTATATGGAATGTTCTGGTGAAGACGTGGGTTATATGGAATGTTCTAGTGAAGATGTGGGTTATATGGATTGTTCTGGTGAAGATGAGGGTTATATGGAATGTTCTGGTGAAGATGTGTATTATATGGAATGTTCTGGGGAAGATGCGGGTTATATGGAATGCTATGGTGAAGATGCGAGTTGTATGGAATGTTCTGGTGAAGATGTGGGTTATATGGAATGTTCTGGTGAAGATGCGAATTATATGGAATGTTCTGGTGAAGATGCAGGTTATATGGAATGTTCTAGTGAAGATGCATGTTATATGGAATGTTCTGGTGAAGATGCGGGTTATATGGAATGTTCTGGTGAAGATGCGGGTTATATGGAGCGTTGTGGTGAAGATGTGAGTTATATGGAATGTTCTGGTGAAGATGCGAGTTATATGGAATGTTCTGGTGAAGATGCGAGTTATATGGAATGTTCTGGTGAAGATGCAGTTTATATGGAATGTTCTGGTGAAGATGCATGTTATATGGAATGTTCTGGTGAAGATGCGGGTTATATGTAATGTTCTGGTGATGATGCCGCTTATATGGAATATTCTGGTGAAGATGCGAGTTATATGGAGTGTTCTGGTGAAGATGTGGGTTATATGGAATGTTCTGGTGAAGATGGAGGTTATATGGAATGTTCTGGTGAAGATGTGGGTTATATGGAATGTTCTAGTGAAGATGTGGGTTATATGGAATGTTCTGGTGAAAATGTGGGTTATATGGAATGTTCTGGTGAAGATGTGTGTTATATGGAATGTTCTGGTGAATATGTGGGTTATATGGAATGTTCTGGTGAAAATGCGAGTTATATGGAATGTTCTGGTGAAGATGTGTGTTATATGGAATGTTCTGGTGAAGACGTGGGTTATATGGAATGTTCTAGTGAAGATGTGGGTTATATGGAATGTTCTGGTGAAGATGCATGTTATATGGAATGTTCTGGTGAAGATGTGTATTATATGGAATGTTCTGGGGAAGATGCGGCTTATATGGAATGTTCTCGTGAAAATGTGTGTTATATGGAATGTTCTGGTGAAGATGCAGGTTACATGGAATGTTATGGTGAAGATGCGGGTTATATCGAATGTTCTGGTGATGCTGTGTGTTATATGGAATGTTATAGTGAAGATGTGGGTTATATGGAATGTTCTGGTGAAGATGCGGGTTATATCGAATGTTCTGGTGAAGATGCCCGTTATATGGAATGTTCTATTGAAGATTTGGGTTATATGGAATGTTCAGGTGAAGATGCAGGTTATATGGAATGTTCTGGTGAAGATGCGGGTTATATGGAATGTTCTGGTGAAGATGCGGGTTATATGGAATGTTCTGGTGAAGATGTGTGTTATATGGAATGTTTTGGTGAAGATGTGGGTTATATGGAATGTTCTGGTGAAGATGTGAATTATATGGAATGTTCTGGTGAAGATGCGGGTTATAAAGAATGTTCTGGTGTAGATGCGGGTTATATGGAATGTTCTGGTGAAGATATGTGTTATATGGAATGCTCTGGTGAAGATGCGGGTTATAAAGAATGTTCTGGTGAAGATGTGGGTTATATGGAATGTTCTGGTGATGATGTGGGTTATATGGAATGTTCTAGTGAAGATGTGGGTTATATGGAATGTTTTGGTGAAGGTGCGGGTTATATCGAGTGTTCTGGTGAAGGTGTGTGTTATATGGAATGTTCTGGTGAAGATGCGGTTATATGGAATGTTCTGGTGAAGATGCGGGTTATAAAGAATGTTCTGGTGAAATGCGGGTTATATCGAGTGTTCTGGTGAAGGTGTGTGTTATATGGAATGTTCTGGTGAAGATGCGGGTTATATGGAATGTTCTGGTGAAAATGTATGTTATATGAAATGTTCTGGTGAAGATACGAGTTATATGAAATGTTCTGGTGAACATGTGTGTTATATGGAATGTTCTGGTGAAGATGTGTGTTATATGGAATGTTCTGGTGAAGATTCGGGTTATATGGAATTTTCTGGTGAAGATACGAGTTATATGAAATGTTCTGGTGAACATGTGTGTTATATGGAATGTTCTGGTGAAGATGCATGTTATATGGAATGTTCTGGTGAAGATGCGAGTTATATGGAATGTTCTGGTGAAGATGTGGGTTATATGGAATGTTCTGGTGAAAATGTGAATTATATGGAATGTTCTGGTGACGATGCAGGTTATATGGAATGTTCTAGTGAAGATGCATGTTATATGGAATGTTCTGGTGAAGATGCGGGTTATATGGAATGTTCTGGTGAAAATGCAGGTTATATGGAGTGTTCTGGTGAAGATGTGAGTTATATGGAATGTTCTGGTGAAGATGCGAGTTATATGGAATGTTCTGGTGAAGATGCGAGTTATATGGAATGTTCTGGTGAAGATGCAGTTTATATGGAATGTTCTGGTGAAGATGCATGTTATATGCAATGTTCTGGTGAAGATGCGGGTTATATGTAATGTTCTGGTGATGATGCCGGTTATATGTAATGTTCTGGTGAAGATGCGAGTTATATGGAGTGTTCTGGTGAAGATGAGGGTTATATAGAATGTTCTGGTGAAGATGCAGGTTATATGGAATGTTCTGGTGAAGATGTGGGTTATATGGAATGTTCTGGTGAAAATGTGGGTTATATGGAATGTTCTGGTGAAGATGCGGGTTATATGGAATGTTCTGGTGAAGATGTGTGTTATATGGAATATTCTGGTGAAGATGCATGTTATATGGAATGTTCTGGTGAAGATGCGGGTTATACGGAATGTTCTGGTGAAGATGCAGGTTATATGGAATGTTCTAGTGAAGATGTTGGTTATATGGAATGTTCTAGTGAAGATGTGGGTTATATGGAATGTTCTGGTGAAGATGCATGTTATATGGAATGTTCTGGTGAAGATGTGTATTATATGGAATGTTCTGGTGAAGATGCGGCTTA
The DNA here is from genome assembly GCF_046119375.1 of Phyllobates terribilis. Lineage (NCBI taxonomy): Eukaryota > Metazoa > Chordata > Amphibia > Anura > Dendrobatidae > Phyllobates > Phyllobates terribilis. The sequence continues at coordinate 941,491,872 of NW_027362762.1, forward strand.
TATGGAATGTTCTGGTGAAAATGTGTGTTATATGGAATGTTCTGGTGAAGATGCAGGTTATATGGAATGTTCTGGTGAAGATGCGGGTTATATGGAGTGCTCTGGTGAAGATGTGGGTTATATGGAATGTTATGGTGAAGATGCAGGTTATATGGAATGTTCTAGTGAAGATGTGGGTTATATGGAATGTTCTGGTGAAGATGTGGGTTATATGGAATGTTCTGGTGAAGATGCAGGTTATATGGAATATTCTAGTGAAGATGTGGGTTATATGGAATGTTCTTGTGAAGATGTGTATTATATGGAATGTTCTGGTAAAGATGCTGCTTATTTGGAATGTTCTGGTGAAAAATGTGTGTTATATGGAGTGTTCTTGTGAAGATGTGGGTTATATGGAATGTTATGGTGAAGATGCAGGTTATATGGAATGTTCTTGTGAAGATGCGTATTATATGGAATGTTCTGGTAAATGTAGGGGTTATATGGAATGTTCTGGTGAAAATGCGTATTATATGGAATGTTCTGGTAAATGTACGGGTTATATGGAATGTTCTGGTGAAGATGTGAGTTATATGGAATGTTCTATAGAAATATTGTATAGAGTGTTCTGGTGAAGATGTGTGTTATATGGAATTTTAAGGTGAGTATGTTGGTTATATAGAATGTTCTAAGGAAATATTATATAGAATGTTCTCTGACGATGTGTTTTTTTATGGAATGTTCTGATGAACATGTGTGTGTTATACAGAATGTTATAGTTAAACCATGTGTTAAAGGGAATCTGTCACCCCCTAGCACTTATCTGACCTCTAATATGAGCATACAGGTGATAAAAATGTAAATCTATACCTACCCGTATGCCTCATATTAGAGGTCTTGTTGCTGTGAAATGTCTTTTTATTCCTACAAGTTTCTGATGTGTTCCAGTCCCCAGGACTAGAAGAAATCCCTGACTCCTGTGTGAATTATAATGCTTCCCTCCTGCCCTGCATGTCACAGTGCCCGGATTTGGCTGCTGCAACTGCACATGACAGGGCACTGTGACATATGACAGGGCACTGTGACATGCAGGGGAGGGGAGAAACATGGCAATTCACACAAGAGTCAGGATTTCTTCCAGGCCCGGCTCCACAGCATCAGAAACTTGACTTGAATAAAAAGACATTTCACAGCAACAAGACCTCTAATATGAGGCATACAGGTAGGTATAGATTCACATTTTTATCACCTGTATGCTCATATTAGAGGTCAGATAAATGCTAGGGGGTGACCGATTCCCTTTAACACATGGTTTAACTATAACATTCTGTAAAACACACACATGTTCATCAGAACATTCCATAAAAAACATTCAGAGAACATTCTATATAATATTTCCTTAGAACATTCTATATAACCAACATACTCACCATAAAATTCCATATAACACACATCTTCACCAGAACACTCTATACAATATTTCTATAGAACATTCCATATAACTCACATCTTCACCACAACATTCCATATAACCCGTACATTTACCAGAACATTCCATATAATCCGCATTTTCACCAGAACATTCCATATAACCCCTACATTTACCAGAACATTCCATATAATACGCATCTTCACAAGATTCAAGTCAAGTTTCTGATGCTGTGGAGCCGGGCCTGGAAGAAATCCTGACTCTTGTGTGAATTGCCATGTTTCTCCCCTCCCCTGCATGTCACAGTGCCCTGTCATATGTCACAGTGCCCTGTCATGTGCAGTTGCAGCAGCCAAATCCGGGCACTGTGACATGCGGGGGAGGAGGGAAGCATTATAATTCACACAGGAGTCAGGGATTTCTTCTAGTCCTGGGGACTGGAACACATCAGAAACTTGTAGGAATAAAAAGACATTTAACAGCAACAAGACCTCTAATATGAGGCATACGGGTAGGTATAGATTTACTTTTCTATCGCCTGTATGCCTATATTAGAGGTCAGATAAGTGCCAGGGAGTGACAGATTCTCTTTAAATGGAAAGTTCCAAAGAAGTCTACACCTTGATAGAATAAATACTTTCCTCTTTACTAGGAAAACCCGTGAGAGCGGAAACAGTCTGAGGACCATGGATAGAGACAGTCTGGGAGAACAGAACCTTGCATACACACCAGAGCCTGTACCAGTAAGGCAAAGTAAGTGATATGTCGCATGATGTTCATTGTTGTTGTTCTGGTTCAAATCCGACCATGTGTAATACAGGTGTCGGGATGCAACGCACAGAGACACAAGGCAAGGACAGTCGGAGATGATTATAAACAGTTTATGTATATATATACAGTACAGACCAAAAATTTGGACATACCTTCTCATTTAAAGATTTTTCTGTATATTCATGACTATGAAAATTGTACATTCACACTGAAGGCATCAAAACTATGAATTACCACATGTGGAATTATATACTTAACAAAAAAGTGTGAAACAACTGAAAATATGTCTTATATTCTAGGTTCTACAAAGTAGCCACCTATTGCTTTGATGACTGCTTTGCACACCCTTGGCATTCTCTTGATGAGCTTCAAGAGGTAGTCACTGGAAATGGTCTTCCAACAATCTAGAAGGAGTTCCCAGAGATGCTTAGCACTTTTTGGCCCTTTTGCCTTCACTCTGCGGTCCAGCTCACCCCAAACCATCTCGATTGGGTTCAGGTCTGGTGACTGTGGAGGCATCACTCTCCTTCTTGGTCAAATAGCCGTTACACAGCCTGGAGGTGTGTTTGGGGTCATTGTCCTGTTGAAAAATAAATGATGGTCCAACTAAACGCAAACTGGATGGAATAGCATGCCGCTGCAAGATGCTGTGGTAGCCATGCTGGTTCAGTATGCCTTCAATTTTGAATAAATCCCCAACAGTGTAACCAGCAAAGCACCCCCACACCATCACATTTCCTCCTCCATGCTTCACGGTGGGAACCAGGCATGTAGAGTTCATCCGTTCACCTTTTCTGCGTCGCACAAAGACACGGTGGTTGGAACCAAAGATCTCAAATTTGGACTCATCAGACCAAAGCACAGATTTCCACTGGTCTAATGTCCATTCCTTGTGTTCTTTAGCCCAAACAAGTCTCTTCTGCTTGTTGCCTGTCCTTAGCAGTAGTTTCCTAGCAGCTATTTTACCATGAAGGCCTGCTGCACAAAGTCTCCTCTTAACAGTTGTTGAAGAGATGTGTCTGCTGCTAGAACTCTGTGTGGCATTGACCTGGTCTCTAATCTGAGCTGCTGTTAGCCTGCAATTTCTGAGGCTGGTGACTCGGATAAACTTATCCTCAGAAGCAGAGGTGACTCTTGGTTTTCCTTTCCTGGGGCGGTCCTCATGTGAGCCAGTTTCTTTGTAGCGCTCAATGGTTTTTGCAACTGCACTTGGTGACACTTTCAAAGTTTTTCCAATTTTTCGCACTGACTTACCTTCATTTCTTAAAGTAAAGATGGCCACTCGTTTTTCTTTACTTACTGTAGCTGCTTTTTTCCTGCCATAATACAAATTCTAACAGTCTATTCAGTAGGACTATCAGCTGTGTATCCACCAGACTTCTGCACAACACGACTGATGGTCCCAACGCCATTTATAGAAATGCCACTTATTAAACCTGACAGGGCACACCTGTGAAGTGAAAACCATTTCTGGTGACTACCTCTTGAAGCTCATCAAGAGAATGCCAAGAGTGTGCAAAGCAGTCATCAAAGCAAAAGGTGGCTACTTTGAAGAACCTAAAATATAAGACATATTTTCAGTTGTTTCACACTTTTTTGTTAAGTATATAATTCCACATGTGTTAATTCATAGTTTTGATGCCTTCAGTGTGAATGTACAATTTTCAAAGTCATGAAAATACAGAAAAATCTTTAAATGAGAAGGTGTGTCCAAACTTTTGGTCTGTACTGTATATATATATATATATATAACAGATATTCTGAATAAGGGGATAACCACAAGGTTATTGAATGGTAATTTGAAATATTAGCAAAATACGAAGTCTCTCAAAGTAATGTGGTGCACCCAGTCAGGGGAGTCACCACGTCAGTTCTTTATCTCTGTATATGGCCCTAGCGGGGGTCACCGGTTATTCCCGCTAGGCCGCAAGTCTTTTCCGGACAAAATCAATCAGAGCAAGTTTAGCTTCTTCCGCCCCAACTGTTCCCCCCCAACCTGAGTACCTAAACCCAAGTGGCCCTGGTATCGTGAGTGAACAGTAGAAGTTACGGCCCTGTTCACGTATGCAGCTCCTCTGCTTTCACTGGCGTGACTTTCCTGGCTCAGCAGTCTCCCAACTCCTCTCTTCCTGGCCGTTGGAGGCAGTCTCTCAAGCCGTGGATAGGGGGGTTCAGACCTTGTCTGTCGGCAGGCGACGTCGGGTTCCGCGAACTCGCTCAGCATCGCAAGCAGGTTCTGACTCTCTTTAGTAGGCACAGCACTAGAGTCACATCTGTGAGGGATCCGGAGCTCATTCACCGACGCCCGGCTGTGGCACCTCGCAGGCCTCTGGCTTAGACCTGCCACGTGGGGCTTCTCAATACGCAGGGAGCACGTCTGCTCCTCTCTGCTGCTTGGTGCCAAAAATCCCTCAGGTTTGGCGCGCTGGCCTCTTGTACATTGGAACTCCTTCCTGGAAGTCACCTGACTGGGTCCAGCATCTAAATCTGCTCCCCCTTCAACTTCTCTTGTACATCTTGGTTTCGCATGGCTGTGCCTGACCAGCAGATGGCAATCTCTCTCTATCTTTGAAGCATCTTGTAAGAATCCTCTTAGAGGCCCTTTTGTCTCCATTACATTCCTCCCTCCTTTTTGTTCGCCAGTCCTCGGGCGAGTGGATTTCTTGCAGAATGGATGCCTCTTTCCAGGCAGTGCAAGTTCAGACAGGAGTTGGGCACACTGCTCTGTTTTCTGTTGGATCTGAGAGCAGATGAACTCTTCTTGAGCATACCGTTTAGGAGGATTTCCGGCATTAGCCCGCTCAGTTCTGCGGGGCTCCTCCTGCGGAGGTGACTCCTCGATATCCGATGAATCAACCACTGAGGATTGCAAGTCACTTCTTGATTCATTCTGGGTCCCACTTGGGGTTGACATCGACGGTTCTGACGGGCCCAACTGCATTGTGGCCCATCCTTCTTCATCTCCCAAGGTTCCTGTATGTGGCACCTCAGTCAATTCGTTTGAAGGCCCAACTTCATTACCGGCCTCTGCTTCAGAGGAGCAAGGTCGCAGCATATTGCGGTGCAACACCCTGGGTGCCGCGGCGTCATCCCCTTCGGGCTTGACCTCGTAGACCTGGGTTGTCGGGGGGGAATCTTCTTCGCCACCCGATATGGTATCGCCTCCCAACTATGGTCCAGTTTACTCCCAAATTGTTTGGCCCTTACCAGCACACGGTCTCCTGGCTGGAGTGATCCACCTGAGGTCGGGGGCCGATCTACATGCTCTACTTCCTGAAACTTCTGAGCAACCAATCTTCTCACCGTATGAAGCCAGCGCTTGGGCTCTCGAATCCAGGTACTCGGGCTACTGCCCGGGCCGGAGTCTTCTGAGTCTAGCTCTAGTTCAGTAATTTCTCACCCACTCCTTCCAAACAGCAACATGTAAGGGGTGTAGCCAGTAGTTGCATGAAATCGATTATTATACACCCACACCAACTCGGACACAAATTCGGGCCACTTCATCTTTTTGTCCGCTTCCAGCGTTCGCAACATTTGCAACAGGGTTCGGTTGAAGCGCTCACATGCGCCGTTCCCTTGAGGGTGCTAAGGCGTTGTTCAGGATCGGTCGATCCCATAGATATGGTATAGTTCATCCATCACTCGTCCTTGAAAGCAGGCCCCTTGGTCAGAATGTAATCGCTTCGGGCACCCATAAATCCGGATGAAATCCTGGCAGAAGGCCTTAGCTGCGACTTCCGCTGTCTGGTCTTTGGTAGGCGTCACTACTGCGAACTTGGTGAAGTGATCAGTCATCACCAAACAGTGTCCGTAACCATTGTATGAAGTTGCGATCATCAGGACTTCCAAGGGTGCAGAAGTTCGGATGGTCTGAAGGGGAGCTCTTTGTTCCGGTGGCTTGCTCAACTCACACTGGCGACATGTTCGGCAGACCCCTTCGACTTCTTGCCGCAGTTGAGGCCAATACACCAGCCGTTGCAACCACCGAAAGGTCTTCTTCAGTGAGCACCTCTTCTATGAGCCACCTGCGCTAGCTGCGTTACCAGCGCCTCTGGAACTACTACCTGCCAGGTAACATCAAACTCTCGAGGTAGCTGGATTCTTCAGCATAGCAAGCCATCCTTCAGGAAGAGCCTCTCCCACTGGCCTAGGATTTGTAGGGTAGTTGGAAGGGAAGCAGCCCTGGCTTCCTGGTCGTGTCTTTGACCAAGGGCGACCCATTCTCTCAGCTTTGCCAGCTCTGGGTCGGATTGTTGCAGATGTATCCACTCGTCCCTTGAGCGGCCCAGAATTTGAGTGGGCCTCGGCTCCTCTCTGATCTCCTGGGCGTCGACCACAGCAGCGGCAAACTGGCTGAAATCCGGAATCTCATCGCTTTCGAGCTCTTCATCTCTATCCCTCTTCGGCCCCGTCTGAGTGAACTGGGACATGGCATCTGCATGAGTGTGCAGGGCCTTGGACCGATAGGCGATCTTATACTGATATTTGGACATCCTTTCGACCCACCGCTGCTCTAACGCGCCCAGCTTGGCGTTCTCCAAGTGGGCCAAAGGGTTGTTATCTGTCAGCACTTGCACTTCTGACCCTGACAAGTACTCAGCAAATTTCTCAGTCATGGCCCACACCAGTGCCAGTAGCTCCAGTTTGAACGAACTGTAGTTGTCCGGATTCTTCTCCGTATCGCGGAGTGACCTGCTGGCATATGCAATCACCCGCTCTTTTCCTCCTTGCACTTGAGCCAGCACTGCTCCCAGTCCATGCAAGCTTCCATCAGTGTTCAACTCGAAAGGCTGCGAAAAGTCAGCGTAGGCCAGAATTGGGGCATCCGCTAGCTCCATTTTCAATGCTCGGAATGCCTCTTCTTGTCATGGGCCCCACTGAATGGGCTGCCGCTTGGCTCCCCCAGCCGTTCCTCTCAGCAATTCATTGAGCGGGATCGCAATCTTAGCGAAGTCTTTAATGAGTCTGCGGTAGTATCCAGCGAGCCCCAGGAATGCCCTCAGTTCTCTTAGATTGGCGGGTGTGGGCCATTTCTGCATGGCCGTTACTTTCTCCGCAGTGGGGTGCACTCCCTCTTTCGACACAGTGTGCCCCAGATATTGAATTTCCCGCTTGAAGAGACGACACTTACGAGGCTTAATTTTCAGGCCGTGCCTCTGAAGCCGTTCTAACACTTGTTCCAGTCGGCGGAGATGATCTTCAAACGTAGCGGAATTGATAATGATATCGTCCAGCTATATTAAAGTGGCTTCAAAGTTGAGGTCCCCCAAGCATCTCTCCATCAGTCTTTGGAAGGTTCCCGGAGCATTTGTTAGCCCGAACGGCATCCGATTGAACTCAAACAGGCCCATAGGGAGAACAAAAGCTGTCTTCGGACGATCCCTCTCAGCTACTGGGACCTGCCACTAGCCACTGGCCAGGTCGAGGGAAGAGAAGAACTTGGCGTTTCCTAGAGCAGATAGAGACTCTTCAATTTGGGGGAGTGGATAGGAGTCCCGTACTGTACAGGCATTCAGCTTCCGATAGTCTATACAAAATCTCAGGGTACCATCCTTTTTCTGGACCAGCACGATAGGGGCCGCCCAAGGACTCTGACTTTCGTCCGTTCCGCAACATGTGGGCCAACAGCTCTTTCACCTCCTGGTACATTTGAGGCGGGATCTGCCGATATCTCTCTCGAATGGGAGCAGTATTTCCGGTGGGGATTTCGTGTTGAATGTCCCGAGTGCACCCGAAATCGTCTTCATGTTGTGCAAACACTCCCTGATATCGCTGTAGAAGTTGTTCGATCTGTCTTACTTGCCCAGCAGAAAACTCAATAAGATTAGCCCCCATTTTCTCCAAGAAGTGGCGCCCAGCCAACGGTTCTCTTCCATTCTCTTGGCTGTTGAGGGACACTTCCAGGGTCCATGGCTCTCCTTCCACAGGTGCCAGCCCTATAGCGTCAGCTCTGCTAAGAGCTTCTGGCATTATACAAACTCGCGCCTCCTCTTGTCAGGGCAACAACTGTAAACTCGCGCCACTTAGATTGATGCAACGCACGGGCACTCGACCTTGCCGCACGGTGGCCAGGGTCCGAGCAACTAGGAGTCCAGAGGGCGCTTCTTCTCCCTCCATTGGTTCAATTTGAATGTCCACGCCCTCTAAGGACACATGTGCCAGCACCAGTAGAGTGAGTACAGTCTGTCCCACTGGCAGTGTCATTGTGGCTTCGGGTGGTATCGATACCTTACCAAGGTACTGAGAGGTAGCGGACAATTTTTGAATTTGACTGACCCGCACGAGATGCTGGAATACTCTCTTGTTAGCTGGGTCACGAGTGGCGTGGGTCCAGTTGTTTTTGTTACAGCCCTCAGCCAGGAACTGTCCGACCTCCTTCAGCACATTCATGCCCAGGGTTACAATGGGCCCATCTCCTCCGGGCCCGGTGGTCAGTACTATCCCTTTCCGACCGAGGTCCTTTCCACATGCCCGGACAGACATCCATACTACTCCCGCTACCGGGATAGGTAGTTGATTAGCAGCCAACAGCTTGACAGTGGGTTCCCGCCAGGAACGAGCAACTTCAGGAAAGTGTCTTTGGAAATACGCCTCAGGCATAGTGGTCATCTGAGACCCAGTGTCCATTAGGCAGCGGATGCGCTGCCCATTAAATTCAGCCCAGATAATGGGCCTCTCTTAGACAATGTCTTCAGAGCTCCCTCTTCCACCCTCTGAAGCTCTAGACCCCACGGTATGCTCCACAACCGTGGGGCATCTCAGTTTAACGGCTGTCCCCGCCTCCTCTTTTCTCGGTTTGGATAGTCCTTGGAGATATGCCCCCTACCACCGCAGGTCCAACACTCTGGTCCTTGTTCTACTGATAGGTCAGGTACATGACATGTTGGTGTTAGAACTCTCCTGTTAGGTTTTTTCTATCTTGCTGGTCACACCCTCCTGGCCTTGCTGGACTTCATTGTAATTTCTACTCTTAAGCTAGCTTGGTGCTTGTTACCTTTCTTAGTCAGTTTTCCTAGGTCTTCGGACATTTGTTCTATTTTGTGTGTTTGTCTTTTACTGCTACAATTTCTGCTAGGAGGTGTCCAACTTTATCCCAGTCCCTAGTTCTTGTAGGGATCCCTTCCTTGCATCTATAGGTCTTCGTACAGACTAGCCGAGGACTTTAGCGGGTCTGATCGCAGGATCAGGTTCCCCGTTACATCGTAGGGCTCTAGCTTAGTTCTATTGTAGGGACAGATCTCCTTTCTTTCCTTAGTGCTTGTAGCAGATCATAACAGTAAGTCCAGCCCAAAAATATCTCTAAGGAAAGACTTTCAGTTTCCATCATGGTGTCGGTTCAGGATTTGGCTCAACGCCTGCAGGGACTCTCTCTGGAGGTGGCCGAGCTCCAACAACACGTGAGTAGCTGTTCTGGAGCACATTTTGTGGAGCCAAAGGTACGTTTGCCTGATTTATTTTTTGGTGATCAACAAGAATTTTTTTCCTTTAAAAATGCTTGTTTGTTGTATTTTCGTTTGAGACCCAGATCCTCTGGTGATGAATCACAGCGCATAGGGTTCATAATGACACTTTTGCGCAAAGAACCCCAGGGATGGGCCTTTTCTCTCCAACCTAGTGATCCATGCTTTAGATCAGTGGATAGTTTTTTTTCTGCTTTGGGTTTGTTGTATGATGATCCTGATCGTGTCTCATCAGCTGAGACTGAATTGAGACGTTTGAGGCAGGGATCAGGTAATGTGGAAAAATATTGTTCTCACTTCCGTCGGTGGTCTGCCCAGGTGGGGTGGAACAATTCAGCTTTGAAAAGTTTGTTTCTTGCGGGGCTAGGTGACAGGGTTAAGGATTTGCTGATTGCTTATCCCACACCTGGAAACTTGCAGGAGGCAATGCAATTAGCTATACGGGTGGACAGGAGACTGCGTGCAAGGGTTAATGAGAATAAATCCTCTGCCATGTCAGTTCCGAGTCTTGAGAGGGTCTATACTGACATTGGAGAGCCGATGGAGATTGGGGCGACGGCACCCCGCTCTCAGGAAAAAGACCGCAGGTATTCTGAAGGTTTGTGCTTTTATTGCGGGAAATCTGACCATTTTATTAAGAACTGTGTGCTGCGTTTGAACAAAGAAAAAAAAAAGGTCAGTTACGCCCGTATAGCCTGTTTAAATACTAAGGGTGTATTTCTTTCTGCTACTACTACTGCTCAGGAAGAATTAATTGAATTTCGGGTATTTGTGGATTGTGGTTCTACTCTGAATGTGATTGATGGGGGATTGTTGGAAAAACTTAAATTAAAACCCAAACCTTTGTCATGCCCTATTGCTGTGGTTTCTGTCGATGGCTCTCCCTTGAAGAGTGTTACTCACAAGGTCTGTGAATTTCCCCTCACTATTAATGGTGTTCACCAAGAGAGTCTGGATTTGGTAGTATTAAATAATTTGCCTTCTCCAGTAGTTTTGGGATTGCCCTGGTTAAAACTGCACAATCCTGTACTAGATTGGTCTACCAATGAAATTAAGTCCTGGAGCCCTAAGTGTTATGACAAGTGTTGTAACAGACGTATTGCTGCGGTGGAAAAAGGGGAATTACCTGTTTCTATTCAGGATTTTTGGAGAGTTTTTTCTGAGGAGGAGACACAAATTTTGCCTCCCCATAGAGACTATGATTGTACCATTGAATTTGTCCCTGGAGCGACTCTTCCTAAAAGTCGTTTATTTAACCTTACTATTCCTGAGAGAAAGGCTTTGGAGGAATACATACAGACAAGCTTGGCCGCCGGTCACATTAGGCCTTCCAAGTCTCCTGTGGCTGTTGGATTTTTTTTTGTTAAAAAAAAGGACGGCGGTTTACGTCCTTGTCTGGATTTTCGTGAGATTAATAAAATTACTGTACGCAATCCTTACCCACTGCCATTGATTCCTGATTTGTTTAACCAGTTAGTGAGGTCCAAGTGGTTCTCTAAAATTGATCTCCGGGGGGCATACAATTTGTTGCGCATGAAGGAGGGTGATGAATGGAAGACTGCTTTTAACACTCCTGTGGGTCATTTTGAGAATCTGGTTATGCCTTTTGGTCTTACCAATGCTCCAGCATTTTTTCAGAATCTTATTAATGACATCCTTGGACCTTTGATCGGCAAAAATGTGGTTGTGTATTTGGATGACATTTTGATTTATTCACCGGATCTGGAGTCTCATTGGCGGAGCGTACGTGAGGTATTACAGTTATTAATTGACAATTCGCTTTTTGCTAAGCTGGAGAAATGTGAGTTCGCTGTACAGAGAATTAGTTTTTTGGGTTACATTATCTCCAGTGAAGGTTTTGAGATGGACCCGGTTAAAGTTCAAGCTGTGCAGGAATGGCCTAGGCCTATTGGTTTGAAATCGATACAGAGGTTTTTGGGTTTCGCCAATTATTACAGAAAATTCATTAAAAAATTTTCTATTATTGTCAAACCACTGACCGATCTCACCAGGAAAGGTGCTAATGTGATTCAGTGGACTACTGAGGCCATTGAAGCTTTTGTGTTACTAAAGGAGAGGTTCAGCTCTGCTCCCATCCTTATGCAGCCTGATGTGACTAAGCCGTTTTTGGTTGAGGTTGATGCTTCTTCGGTGGGGGTCGGTGCGGTGTTGTCTCAGAAAAACAAGGATGGAGTACATCCCTGTGCTTTTTTTTCAAAAAAATTTTCTGAGACTGAACTTAATTACGATATTGGTAATCGGGAATTGCTGGCTATTAAACTCGCATTTGAACACTGGCGTCATCTCTTGGAAGGTGCTGAATTTCCCATTCAGGTTTTCACTGATCATAAAAATCTGATCTATCTTGATGCTGCCAAGCGCTTGAATGCCCGTCAGGCTAGGTGGGCACTTTTTTTCTCGCGGTTTAATTTTTCCGTTACTTACATCCCGGGCACCAAGAATGTTAAAGCTGATGCTTTGTCTCACAGCTTTTCTCCCATGGTCGGTGCTGAAGAGGAGGAGGAGAGCATTTTACAAGAAGGTGTTGTGATTGCTGCTTTGGACTCCGTTTTGGAAGATGAGATTCTTAAAGCACAGGAGAATGCCCCATCTAACACTCCCCATGGGAGGTTGTTTGTGCCTAGGACCTTTAGGAGAGATTTGTTTGTCGAGTGTCATGAGTCTCGGTTGGCAGGTCATCCAGGAATTTCTGAGACCAAGAGACTTGTGGGTCGCAGTTTTTGGTGGCCTGGATGGCAGAAGGAAGTCATTAAGTGGGTGCGCCAATGTACTGTGTGTGCTAGATCCAAGTCTTCGCATGCTCCTGCTGCGGGGTTGCTTTGCCCTCTGGAGGTTCCTAGTGCACCTTGGACACATCTGGCTATGGACTTTATTACTGACCTTCCCCCCTCTGAGGGTTTCACGGTCATCTGGGTGGTCGTGGACCGTTTTAGCAAGATGTGTCACTTGGTTCCTTTCATCAAACTGCCCTGCGCTAAGACACTCGCTAAGGCCTTTGTCAAGGAAATTGTCAGACTACATGGCGTTCCTACTGACATTGTTTCGGACAGGGGACCTCAGTTCGTGGCTCGTTTTTGGCGTGCTTTTTGTGACAGGTTGGGAGTTCATTTGTCGTTTTCATCCGGATATCATCCTGAGTCTAATGGCCTGACAGAAAGGAAGAATCAGGATGTTGAGCAGTTCTTGCGTTGTTTTGTGGCAGACAATCAGGAGCGGTGGTCTGAGTTTCTGCCACTTGCTGAGTTTGCTCTTAACAACCATACATCCTCTTCAGCTGGTTGTTCGCCTTTTTTTTGTTGTTCTGGGAGACATCCGTCTTTTGGGTCATTCTCCAAATTGGTATCGGCTGTGCCTGAGGAGGAGAGTTTTTCCGGTGATTTGGAGAGAGTTTGGACGGATGTGCGTGGTAATCTTCAGGAGGGTAACAAAAAATCTAAGAGGTACTTTGATAGGAAACGGCAAGAGGTTTTGTTTGCTATTGGTGACATGGTTTGATTGTCCTCTAAGAATCTGCGGTTGAGGATTCCTTCTAAAAAATTGGGTCCCAAGTCTGTAGGGCCCTTTAAGGTGCTTCAGGTAGTTAACCAATCTGCTGTTAGGTTGGAGGTTCCTACCTCCTGGAAGATTAATCCGGTGTTTCATGTTTCTCTGTTGAAAAGAGCTTATGTGTCAGATGGTGACGTCTCTGCCACTGTTCCTCCGGTGGTGGAGGACGGGGAATACGAAATTTCCCGCATCCTAAATTCTAGACGGTATAGAGGGAGTTTGCAGTACCTCGTCGCTTGGAAGGGTTTCGGACCCGAGGATAACTCATGGGTGAGGGCGGATGATGTTTCTGCTTCCAGACTTGTCAGAGCATTTCACAAGAGGTTTCCTGATAAGCCTGGGCCTAGGGGATCCGGAGGATCCTCATAGGAGAGGGGGTACTGTTAGAACTCTCCTGTTAGGTTTTTTCTATCTTGCTGGTCACATGACCTTTTTTGCCTATTTAGTCCTGCTCCGCCCTGGCCTTCATTGTAATTTCTACTCTTAAGCTAGCTTGGTGCTTGTTACCTTTCTCAGTCAGTTTTCCTAGGTCTTCAGACCTTTGTTCTATTTTGTGTGTTTGTCTTTTACTGCTACAATTTCTGCTAGGAGGTGTCCAACTTTATCCCAGTCCCTAGTTCTTGTAGGGATCCCTCCCTTGCATCTATAGGTCTTCGTACAGACTAGCCGAGGACTTTAGCGGGTCTGATCGCAGGATCAGGTTCCCCGTTACATCATAGGGATCTAGCTTAGTTCTATTGTAGGGACAGATCTCCTTTCTTTCCTTAGTGCTTGTAGCAGATCATAACAGTTGGGGCCTGGTAAGAACGTCTTTCTCGCTCTGGTCTTCGCCCACGTGAGGCAGTAGGATCCATCGGCAAGGAGGCAGCAGGAGCCTTTCTAATAGTGTTCAGCTCACCCCGAATATCTCGAATTTCCTGACGTATCTCCCGTACCCAATCAGGCTCTTTACCGGTGAATCCAGGGGTAATTGCCTCATGACTTCTAACTGTGGCTTTGAGAACAGGAACTTCTTTCTCCAGGACTCTAGCTTCAGCTCCTACCTCCAGGAAGCCCAGATCAGGGCTCAAACACAGCCGCTCCTTCAAGATCTGCCTCAGGGAGGGGTCTTTCAAGCCAGCAATCAGTTGGTCATGCAACACTTCATCCAATGGTCCCAGTCCCCGGTTCCCATCTCAAGCCTTCTTAGTGATATGGGCCGTCACTTCCTGTGATGCATTAACATACTGATTTATGGTCTCATTTTCCCCTTGGACCCGCTGAAACAACCGTAGGCGCAAGTGTCCCAGATCTGTGGTGTCACCGTGCATGTCCTCTAGGATTTTTATCACTTTGTCCACGGTGTCACGGTCCCCAGGTGGGCGGTACATCACAGTTTGCCCAGCCTCTCCATCAAGGGTTAGGAGGGCCAGTTCCACCTGGGCTGGGGGATTGAGGGGATACAAACGTAGCATACTTCTCAGTCTTTCTACCCAGTCCCACAGTGACATGCCATGCCCCGTTAACTTGGGAAGATGATTGAGCATAGCCCCCAGGGGTATATGGTTCCAGCCAGACCCAGCCCCAGGCTGATCTGCTATCTCTGCGTCTGAATGTTGCATCCTGCCGACTACGCCAAATGTAATGCAGGTGCCGGGATGCAACGCACAGAGACACAAGGCAAGGACAGTCGGAGATGATTATAAACAGTTTATGTATATATATATATATATATATATATATATATATATAACAGATATTCTGAACAAGGGGATAACAACAAGGGTATTGAACGGTAATTTGAAATATTAGCAAAATACGAAGTCTCTCAAAGTAATGTGGTGCACCCAGTCAGGGGAGTCACCACGTCAGTTCTTTGTCTCTGTATATGGCCCTAGCAGGGGTCACCGGTTATTCCCGCTAGGCCGCAAGTCTTTTCCGGACAAAATCAATTAGAGCAAGTTTAGCTTCTTCCGCCCCAACTGTCCCCCGGTACCGTGAGTGAACAGTAGAAGTGACGGCCCTGTTCACGTATGCAGCTCCTCTGCTTTCACTGGCGTGACTTTCCTGGCTCAGCAGTCTCCCAACTCCTCTCTTCCTGGCCGTTGGAAGCAGTCTCTCAAGCCGTGGATAGGGGGGTCCAGACCTCGTCTGTCGGCGGGCGACGTCGGGTTCCACAAACTCGCTCAGCACCGCAAGCAGGTTCCGATTCTCTTCAGTAGGCACAGTACTCGAGTCACATCTGTGAGGGATCCGGAGCTCATTCACCGGTTCCCGGCTGTGGCACATCGCAGGCCTCTGGCTTAGACCTGCCACGCGGGGCTTCTCAACACGCAGGGAGCACATCTGCTCCTCTCTGCTGCTTGGCACCAAAAACCCCTCAGGCTTGGCGCGCTGGCCTCTTGTACCTTGGAACTCCTTCCTGGAAGTCACCTGACTGGGTCCAGCGTCTAAATCTGCTTCCCCTTCAACTTCTCTTGTACCTCTTGGTTCCGCACGGCTGTGCCTGACCAGCAGATGGAAATCTCTCTCTATCTTTGAAGCATCCTGGAAGAATCCTCTTAGAGGCCCTTTTGTCTCCATTACACATGAATAACATCTGCCCCGACATCTCAGGTTCTATTAATGCTTTTGAGGGTTCTGGGTCCATGATCTCCATAAGATGCTTGTCAGTCTCCACTATCGCCTAATGACGCCTTTTCTACCACTTTCCCCATAGTCAACAGTCGGTAGTGCCAGGTGATCCATGTCTAGGGTCAAACAACTAAATTGGGGGTACAAGCAAAGGTGGTCAATATTGTTTAGTCTTTTGTAATATTTATAGAAACTTTTACTTTATTCACTTATGCTAAAATGGAAGCAATGAAATAAAAAGCGCTCTCTGTATCTTTTACAGGTTTTGGCTCCATTCATGGTAGCAACTTAGCTTACTATGATAGAATATCTACCTCAACGGCCTCGAGTTCTCAGGTAAGGCAGCGCCAACCAAAGCGAAAAATGCTACAACCCTCCGCCAACCAAGATAGATAGATAATGATAAATGGATAGATAGTGTAGGATTTGGTACTCACTCAGCCGCGTTAGAGGTAGACACATGATACTGTTTCTGTAAAAACGTCCAAGGCAGGTTTATTATGCCTTCATAAACTGCACTTTTAGAAGTAAAATAAAGACAGCCTTGTCCTCTTATGATCTGCAACATGTACTAAGGAAAGATAAGGGAAAACTGTCCCTACAGTAAGACTAAGCTGAATCCCTATGATGTAGCGGGCTGCCTGTTCCTAGCGAACAGACCCGCCCTAGTCCTCGGCTAGTCTGAACGAAGACCTATAGCATAAGGGGAGGAGTCCGTAAAAGCACTAAGGACTGGAACAAAAAAGGGACACCTCCTAAACAAAGAAGTTGTTGCAGAACACAAAAAGACAATCAGACAAAAAGGTACTAGAGTTCCCAGAAGGACCAAACGAACTGACAGAGAAAGGCACAGAAGCACCGGGCTAGAGAAACAGTCAAACACTGAAGTCCAGCACAGCCAAAAAGGTGGAGCTGGAATATAAAGGCAGATGGTCAGGTGACCACAAAACACAGGATGGAAAAAACAAACAGGAGGGTTCTAACATGTCCGGTACAATGTAACAAAACCAGAAAATAAACAGTCCATACAATATGGCGGGTTCAACCGCTCACGGTCAGTGTCCTTTAGCGCAAACACTCTGGAGGTTTCCACACCTCCAGCCACAGACACTGAATGAGACACTCGGTCTCCATTTTATACACACACCCTAGGGTGCAGATAAGTGAGCAGCCAATCCCACCCGTCTCTTATTACTGCTCGTAAAAACCAGCCCTGATACGCCCAATTAACCCTTTCAACACTATGTGTGCTGGAGCATGTTTTCCCGGTTTTACATCACTGAAGCTACCAACCTCAGCGATACATATCTCCCCTCAAGGACATGTCCGGCAGCCATCTTACAATAGATAGATAGATAGATAGATAGATAGATAGATAGATAGATAGATAGATAGATAGATAGATTGATAGAGTGGGGAAAATAAGTATTTGATACACTGCCGATTTTGCAAGTTTTCCCACCTACAAACAATGGAGAGGTCTGTAATTTTTATCGTAGGTACACTTCACCTGTGAGAGACAGAATCTAAAACAAATCCAGAAAATCACATTGTGTGATTTTTAAATAATTAATTTACATTTTATTGCATGAAATAAGTATTTGATACAATAGAAAAACAGAACTTAATATTTGGACCAGAAACCTTTGTTTACAATTACAGAGGTTAGACGTTTCCTGTAGTTCTTGACCAAGTTTGCACACACTGCAGCAAGGATTTTGGCCCACTCCTCCACACAGATCTTCTCCAGATCTTTCAGGTTACGGGGCTGTCGCCGGGCAACATTGAGTTTCAGCTCCCTCCAAAGATTTTCTATTGGGTTCTGTTATGATCTGCTACAAGCACTAAGGAAAGAAAGGAGATCTGTCCCTACAATAGAACTAAGCTAGATCCCTACGATGTAACGGGGAACCTGATCCTGCGATCAGACCCGCTAAAGTCCTCGGCTAGTCTGTACGAAGACCTATAGATGCAAGGGAGGGATCCCTACAAGAACTAGGGACTGGGATAAAGTTGGACACCTCCTAGCAGAAATTGTAGCAGTAAAATACAAACACACAACATGGAACATAAAGGTCCGAAGACATAGCTAAACTGACTGAGAAAGGTAACTAAGCACCAGGCTAACTTAAGAGTAGAAATTACAATGAAGTCCAGCAAGGCCAGGAGGGCGGAGCAGGATTAAATAGGCAAAAAAGGTCATGTGACCAGCAAGATAGAAAAAACCTAACAGGAGAGTTCTAACAGTACCCCCTCTTCTATGAGGATCCTCCGGAACCCCTAGGCCCTGGCTTATCAGGAAACCTCTTGTGAAACGCTCTGACAAGTCTGGAAGCAGAAACATCATCCGCCCTCACCCATGAGTTATCCTCGGGTCCGAAACCCTTCCAAGCGACGAGATACTGCAAACTCCCTCTATACCGTCTAGAATTTAGGATGCGGGAAATTTCGTATTCCCCGTCCTCCACCACTGGAGGAACAGTGGCAGAGGCGTCTCCATCCGACACATAAGCTCTTTTCAACAGAGAAACATGAAACACCGGATTAATCTTCCAGGAGGTAGGAACCTCCAACCTAACAGCAGATTGGTTAACTACCTGAAGCACCTTAAAGGGCCCTACAAACTTGGGACCCAATTTTTTAGAAGGAATCCTCAACCGCAGATTCTTAGAGGACAACCAAACCATGTCACCAATAGCAAACAAAACCTCTTGCCGTTTCCTATCAAAGTACCTCTTAGATTTTTTGTTAGCCTCCTGAAGATTACCACGCACATCCATCCAAACTCTCTCCAAATCACCGGAAAAACTCTCCTCCTCAGGCACAGCCGATACCAATTTGGAGAATGACCCAAAAGACGGATGTCTCCCAGAACAACAAAAAAAAGGCGAACAACAAGCAGAAGAGGATGTATGGTTGTTAAGAGCAAACTCAGCAAGTGGCAGAAACTCAGACCACCCCTCCTGATTGTCTGCCACAAAACAACGCAAGAACTGCTCAACATCCTGATTCTTCCTTTCTGTCTGGCCATTAGACTCAGGATGATATCCGGATGAAAACGACAAATGAACTCCCAACCTGTCACAAAAAGCATGCCAAAAACGAGCCACGAACTGAGGTCCCCTATCCGAAACAATGTCAGTAGGAACGCCATGTAGTCTGACAATTTCCTTGACAAAGGCCTTAGCGAGTGTCTTAGCACAGGGCAGTTTGATGAAAGGAACCAAGTGACACATCTTGCTAAAACGGTCCACGACCACCCAGATGACTGTGAAACCCTCAGAGGGGGGAAGGTCAGTAATAAAGTCCATAGCCAGATGAGTCCAAGGTGCACTAGGAACCTCCAGAGGGCAAAGCAACCCCGCTGCAGGAGTATGTGAAGACTTAGATCTAGCACACACCGTACATTGACGCACCCACTTAATGACTTCCTTCTGCCATCCAGGCCACCAAAAACTGTGACCCACAAGTCTCTTGGTCTCAGAAATTCCTGGATGACCTGCCAACCGAGACTCATGACACTCAACAAAGAAATCTCTCCTAAAGGTCCTAGGCACAAACAACCTCCCATGGGGAGTGTTAGATGGGGCATTCTCCTGTGCTATAAGAATCTCATCTTCCAAAACGGAGTCCAATGCAGCAATCACAACACCTTCTTGTAAAATGCTCCCCTCCTCCTCAGCACCGACCATGGGAGAAAAGCTGCGAGACAAAGCATCAGCTTTAACATTCTTGGTACCCAGGATATAAGTAACGGAAAAATTAAACCGCGAGAAAAAAAGTGCCCACCTAGCCTGACGGGCATTCAAGCGCTTGGCAGCATCAAGATAGATCAGATTTTTATGATCAGTGAAAACCTGAATGGGAAATTCAGCACCTTCCAAGAGATGACGCCATTGTTCAAATGCGAGTTTAATAGCCAGCAATTCCCGATTACCAATATCGTAATTAAGTTCAGTCTCAGAAAATTTTTATGAAAAAAAAGCACAGGGATGTACTCCATCCTTGTTTTTCTGAGACAACACCGCACCGACCCCCACCGAAGAAGCATCAACCTCAACCAAAAATGGCTTAGTCACATCAGGCTGCATAAGGATGGGAGCAGAGCTGAACCTCTCCTTTAGAAACACAAAAGCTTCAATGGCCTCAGTAGTCCACTGAACCGCATTAGCACCTTTCCTGGTGAGATCGGTCAGTGATTTGACAATAATAGAAAAATTTGTAATGAATTTTCTGTAATAATTGGCGAAACCCAAAAACCTCTGTATCGATTTCAAACCAATAGGCCTAGGCCATTCCTGAACCGCCTGAACCTTCACCGGGTCCATCTCAAAGCCCTCGCTGGAGATAATGTAGCCCAAAAAACTAATTCTCTGTACAGCGAACTCACATTTCTCCAGCTTAGCAAAAAGCGAATTGTCAATTAATAATTGTAATACCTCACGTACGCTCCACCAATGAGACTCCAGATCCGGTGAATAAATCAAAATGTCATCCAAATACGCAACCACATTTTTGCCAATCAAAGGTCTAAGGATGTCATTAATAAGATTCTGAAAAAATGCTGGAGCATTGGTAAGACCAAAAGGCATAACCAGGTTCTCAAAATGACCCACAGGAGTGTTAAAAGCAGTCTTCCATTCATCACCCTCCTTCATGCGCAACAAATTGTATGCCCCCCGGAGATCAATTTTAGAGAACCACTTGGCCCCCACTAACTGGTTAAACAAATCAGGAATCAATGGCAGTGGGTAAGGATTGCGTACAGTAATTTTATTAATCTCACGAAAATCCAGACAAGGACGTAAACTGCCGTCCTTTTTTTTAACAAAAAAAAATCCAACAGCCACAGGAGACTTGGAAGGCCTAATGTGACCGGCGGCCAAGCCTTTCTCTCAGGAATAGTAAGATTAAATAAACGACTTTTAGGAAGAGTCGCTCCAGGGACAAATTCAATGGTACAATCATAGTCTCTATGGGGAGGCAAAATTTGTGACTCCTCCTCAGAAAAAACTCTCCAAAAATCCTGAATAGGTACAGGCAATTCCCCTTTTTCCACCGCAGCAATACGTCCGTTACAACACTTGTCATAACACTTAGGGCTCCAGGACTTAATTTCATTGGTAGACCAATCCAGTACAGGATTGTGCAATTTTAACCAGGGCAACCCCAAAATTACTGGAGAAGGCAAATTATTTATTACCACCAAATCCAAATTTTCTTGGTGAATACCATTAATAGTGAGGGGAAATTCACAGACCTTGTGAGTAACACTCTTCAAGGGGGAGCCATCGACAGAAACCACAGCAATAGGGGATGACAAAGGTTTGGGTTTTAATTTAAGTTTTTCCAAGAATCCCCCATCAATCACATTCAGAGTAGAACCACAATCCACAAATATCCGAAATTCAATTAATTTTTCCTGAACAGCAGTAGTAGCAGAAAGAAATACCCCCTTAGTATTTAAACAGGCAATACGGGCGTAACTGACCTTTTTTTTTTCTTTGTTCATACGAAGCACACAGTTCTTAATAAAATGGTCAGATTTCCCGCAATAAAAGCACAAACCTTCAGAAGATCTGCGGTCTTTTTCCTGAGAGCGGGGTGCCATCGCCCCAATCTCCATCGGCTCTCCAAAGTCAGTACAGACCCTCTCAAGACTCGGAGCTGACATGGCAGAGGATTTACTCTCATTAACCCTTGCACGCAGTCTCCTGTCCACCCGTATAGCTAATTGCATTGCCTCCTGCAAGTTTCCAGGTGTGGGATAAGCAATCAGCAAATCCTTAACCCTTTCACCTAGCCCCGCAAGAAACAAACTTTTCAAAGCTGAATTGTTCCACCCCACCTGGGCAGACCACCGACGGAAGTGAGAACAATATTTTTCCACATTACCTGATCCCTGCCTCAAACGTCTCAATTCAGTCTCAGCTGATGAGACACGATCAGGATCATCATACAACAAACCCAAAGCAGAAAAAAAACTATCCACTGATCTAAAGCATGGATCACTAGGTTGGAGAGAAAAGGCCCATCCCTGAGGTTCTTTGCGCAAAAGTGACATTATGAACCCTATGCGCTGTGATTCATCACCAGAGGATCTGGGTCTCAACCGAAAATACAACAAACAAGCATTTTTAAAGGAAAAAAATTCTTCTTTATCACCAAAAAATAAATCAGGCAAACGTACCTTTGGCTCCACAAAATATGCTCCAGAACAGCTACTCACGTGTTGCTGGAGCTCGGCCACCTCCAGAGAGAGTCCCTGCAGGCGTTGAGCCAAATCCTGAACCGACACCATGATGGAAACTGGAAGTCTTTCCTTAGAGATATTTTTGGGCTGGACTTACTGTTATGATCTGCTACAAGCACTAAGGAAAGAAAGGAGATCTGTCCCTACAATAGAACTAAGCTAGATCCCTACGATGTAACGGGGAACCTGATCCTGCGATCAGACCCGCTAAAGTCCTCGGCTAGTCTGTACGAAGACCTATAGATGAAAGGGAGGGATCCCTACAAGAACTAGGGACTGGGATAAAGTTGGACACCTCCTAGCAGAAATTGTAGCAGTAAAAGACAAACACACAACATAGAACATAAAGGTCCGAAGACCTAGCTAAACTGACTGAGAAAGGTAACTAAGCACCAGGCTAACTTAAGAGTAGAAATTACAATGAAGTCCAGCAAGGCCAGGAGGGCGGAGCAGGATTAAATAGGCAAAAAAGGTCATGTGACCAGCAAGATAGAAAAAACCTAACAGGAGAGTTCTAACAGGTTCAGGTCTGTAGACTGGCTAGGCCACTTCAGGACCTTGAAATGCTTCTTACGGAGCCACTCCTTAGTTGTCCTGGCTGTGTGTTTCGGGTCACTGTCATGCTGGAAGACCCAGCCATGATCCATCTTCAATGCTCTTACTGAGGGAAGAAGGTTGTTAGCCAAAATTTTGCGATACATGACCCCATCCATCCTCCGTTCAATACGGTGCAATCGTCCTGTCACCCCCCAAAGTATGATGTTTCCCCCACCATGCATTATGATTGGGACAGTGTTCTTGCGGTTGTACTCATCCAAGCTGCTTGCCTATTGTCCTGTAGCCCATTCCAGCCTTGTGCAGGTCTACAATTTTGTCCTTGATGTCCTTAGACAGCTCTTTGGTCTTGGCCATGGTGGAGAGGTTGGAATGTGATTGATTGTGTAGACAGGTGTCTTTTATACAGGTAACGAGTTCAAACAGGTGCAATTAATACAGGTAATGATTGCAGAGTAGGAGGGCTTCTTAAAGGAAAACTAACAGGTCTCTGAAGGCCAGAATTCTTGCTGGTTGGTAGGTGATCAAATACTTATTTCATGCAATAAAATGCAATTTAATTATTTAAAAATGTTACAATGTGATTTTCTGTTTTTTTTATTTTTAGATTCTGTCTCCCATAGGTGAAGTGTACCTACGATAAAAATTAATGACCTCTCCATTCTTTGTAGGTTGTAAACTTGCAAAATCGGGAGTGTATCAAATACTTATTTTCCCCACTGTAGATATGAGATAGATAAATATGAGATAGATATGAGATAGATGATAATAATAATAATAATAAAAAAAAAAAAAACATTGTGTTTTGTATTTCTATCCTTATGTGACATCCTCTGACTTCCTCCATATCCCAATGTTCCCTTCCTGCTGCTATTCTCATCTGCCTGACTGCAATAATTTTAGGAAGAGTTTCATGAACAGAACGATGACAGTACATGCCAAAAAGATGTAAAAATAATTCTGCACATTCTGGGAGAACTCCTTCCATCCTCCGCTCCAAAATAAACAGCGACGGCTTCCAAGTTCTGTGATATGAAGTCGCTGCCGCCGATCCTAAGTCAGGCTTATTGCATGAAAAACAAAATGTTACGTTTGCTCCTAGGGGAATAAAATCAATAACACTCACTATAGCTGTTATCTTCCAGATCCTAAATAGTGAGTTTACATCGCTTGTTCCAAGGCTACATGTGGGCTATCATGTGGACGTTCTTACCTAATTACTTTTCCTTTGTCTACCATTTTTTTTGCAGACATATGAGACATGAGTATAGGAGTAACAGAAATATTGAGAAATTGGTAGAGTCGGTGTTTACTTAACAGGGATGTATAAAATGTTGTACTCTAGTAATTCCCTTTAAATGAAGTGACCAAGTGACCAAAAACAGCCCTCCATATCCTCCAACAGGGCTGGCTGTAGTCAATTAGTAGGAAGAACAGCTCTGGAGCACAAAATGCTGATCTAAGAAGTGAAAGGTTCTACATACTAAAGAAAATTAAAGCTTATTATAACTTTTATTACTGTATTGTATTTATTTTTTTTTGCATGCAGGTTCCTACACAGAAATGGACTGATAATCGTCCGAAAACAATAAGGCACGTGACTCACGTGTGATATACATACAGCGCGATGAACATATATACACCATGCCAGAGTCTTCGATCAAGCTGCATTTTCTTACATAGAACCCATTTTGGACATCAATATACCGTGATGGACCAGATCAGGGGTCATGTGTAGAGGTGGAGATGCCGCACCAATGGAGCAAGAATTGGTGTCAATCACCCTCGCCCCAAAAAAGAGAAATTCTGTGACTTTGCTTTGTGCTATAAAATAAAAACAGCAATAGAAACAAGTGGCTATTGTAAAAAAAAATAATTAAATCTCGGACACATCATAACAGGCATTTTATATGAGTATTTAAAAACATGTTTCAGAGAAAACTGCAAAAAACAACAAAAAGGTAAAAAAAAAGGTAATGGATTATTACATTTAGAAACGATTTCATGCATAATAATTAGGAGGCGATTATAAAAAAAAAATATTGGAGTTGTATATAAAAATAGAACATTGACTCGTGTATCATTTGCCCCAGCTCTAGAAAACTAGTGTTCTAGAAGTTTGATTTTATTGGGCCATTATTATGTAACACTCCCCTTGACTGTACCATTGCTCTGGTACCCCAAGTGTCAGTATCTCTAGAACTAGCACTTTGTTCTTGAAGTTTAATGTCATTGTGCCATTGGTCTACAACCCCTCAACAATGTCAACATCCATTTCACTCCAAATTTCAGTTTGTATTTTTAGTAAGATTTCTCAGTGTCATTGTTCTTTGACTGCCGATATCTGTGTGACATTGTTCCAGGTCTCCTAGTGGTACTGTTCCAGGTCCTCCATCGTCAGTGTGTCATTGTTCCAGGTTATCAAGTGTCTGTGTCACATTGTTCAAGACCTATCATTGTATCATTGTCAACACGTCCCTGTTTAATTGTGTCGGGTCTCATTGTATCATTGTTCCAGCTCTCTCAGTGTCAGTGTGTAACTGTTCAAGATCTCCCCAGTGTCAGTTTGTCACTGCTACAAGTCCTCCATTGTCTGTGTGTCGTTTTGTAGGTCATTCTGTGTCTATGTGACATTGTTCCAGACCTTTCATTACTTGTGTGTAACCTGTTTAATTGTGGTATTGTTCCAGGTCTCCCAGTATCAGTGTGTCATTGTTCCAGGTTTCCCAGTGTCAGTGTGTCATTGTTCCAGGTCTCCCAGTATCAGTGTGTCATTGTTCCAGGTTTCCCAGTGTCAGTGTGTCATTGTTCCAGGTCTCCCAGTATCAGTGTGGCATTGTTCCAGGTTTCCTAGTGTCAGTGTGTCATTGTTCCAGGTTTCCCAGTGTCAGTGTGTCATTGTTCCAGGTTTTCCAGTGTCAGTGTGTCATTGTTCCAAGTCTCCCAGTGTCAGTGTATCATTGTTTCAGGTATCCCATTGTCAGTGGGTCATTGCTCTATGTCTCCCAGTGTCAGTTTGTCATTGTTTCAGGTCTCCCAGTGTCAGTGTCATTGTTGCAGGTCTCTCAGTGTCAGTGTGTCATTGTTCCAGGTCTACCAGTGTCAGTGTGTCATTATTCCTAATCTTCCTGTGACAGTGTGTCATTGTTCCAAGTCTCCCAGTATCGGCGTGTCATTGTTTGAGGTTTCCCAGTGTCAGTGGGTCATTGTTTCAGGTCTCCCAGTGTCAGTGTGTCATTGTTGCAGGTCTCTCAGTGTCAGTGTGTCATTGTTCCAGGTCTACCAGTGTCAGCGTGTCATTGTTCGAGGTTTCCCAGTGTCAGTGGGTCATTATTCCAGGTTCCCAAGTGTCAGTGTGTCATTGTTCCTAGGATGTGACTAGTCAAAGTTCCCTTTAAATCATTGTTCCAGGTCTCCCAATGTCGGTGTCATTCTTGCAGGTCTCCCAGTATCAGTGTATCATTGTTCCAGGTCTCCAAGTGTCAGTGTGGCATTGTTCCTAATCTTCCTGTGACAGTGTGGCATTGTTCCAGGTTTCCCAGTGTCACTTTGTCATTGTTCCAGGTTTCCCAGTTTCAGTTTATTCATTGTTTCAGGTCTCTCAGTGTCAGTGTGTCATTGTTCGAGGTCTCCAAGTATCAGCATGTCCATTGTTTCAGGTCTCCTAGTGTCAGTGGGTCATTATTCCAGGTCTCCTAGTGTCAGTGTGTCACTGTTCCAGGTTTCCCAGTGTCAGTGTGTCATTGTTCCAGGTTTCCCCGTGGCAGTGTGTCATTATTCTAGCTTATCCAGTGTAAGTGTGTCATTGTTCCAGGTCTCCCAGTGTCAGTGTGTCATTGTTCCAGGTCTCCCAGTGTCAGTGTGTCATTGTTCCAAGTCTTCCAGTGTCAGTGTGTCATTGTTCCAGGTTTCCCAGTGTCAGTGTGTCATTGTTCCAGGTATCCCAATGTCAGTGTTGCATTGTTCCAGGTTTCCCAGTGTCAGTGTGGCATTGTTCCAGGTCTTCCAATGTCAGTGTGGCATTGTTCCAGGTTTCCCAGTGTCAGTGTGGCATTGTTCCAGGTCTCCCAGTGTCAGTGTATCATTGTTCCAGGTTTCCCCGTGTCAGTGTGTCATTGTTCCAGGTTTCCCCGTGTCAGTGTGTCATTGTTCCAGGTTTCCCAGTGTCAGTGTGTCATCGTTCCTGGTTTCCCAGTGTCAGTGTGTCATTGTTCCAAGTCTTCCAGTGTCAGTGTGTCATTGTTCCAGGTTTCCCAGTGTCAGTGTGTCATTGTTCCAGGTTTCCCAATGTCAGTATGGCATTGTTCCAGGTTTCCCAGTGTCAGTGTGTCATTGTTCCAGGTTTCCCAGTATCAGTGTGTCATTGTTTCAGGTCTCCCAGTGTCAGTGTGGCATTGTTCCAGGTCTCCCAGTGTCAGTGTGGCATTGTTCCAGGTTTCCCAGTGTCAGTGTGGCATTGTTCCAGGTTTCCCAGTGTCAGTGTGGCATTGTTCCAGGTTTCCCAATAACAGTGTGTCATTGTTCCAGGTTTCCTAGTGTCAGTGTGTCATTGTTCCAGGTTTCCTAGTGTCAGTGTGTCATTGTTCCAGGTTTCCCAGTATCAGTGTGTCATTGTTCCAGGTCTCCCAGTGTCAGTGTGGCATTGTTCCAGGTTTCCCCGTATCAGTGTGTCATTGTTCCAGGTTTCCCAGTGTCAGTGTGTCATTGTTCCAGGTTTCCTAGTGTCAGTGTGTCATTGTTCTAGCTTATCCAGTGTAAGTGTGACTTTGTTCCAGACATCTCCTTAACAGTGTGTCATTGTTCCAGGTTTCCTAGTGTCAGTGTGTCATTGTTCCAGGTTTCCTAGTGTCAGTGTGTCATTGTTCCAGGTTTCCCAGTATCAGTGTGTCATTGTTCCAGGTCTCCCAGTGTCAGTGTGGCATTGTTCCAGGTTTCCCCGTATCAGTGTGTCATTGTTCCAGGTTTCCCAGTGTCAGTGTGTCATTGTTCCAGGTTTCCTAGTGTCAGTGTGTCATTGTTCTAGCTTATCTAGTGTAAGTGTGACTTTGTTCCAGACATCTCCTTGTCAGCGTGTTACTGTTCCAGATCTCCCAGTGTCATTCCAGATTCTAGGCTGTCATTGTGTCATTGTTCCTAGGATATGTCCAGTAGGGTGTTAGTCAAAATATTTTTGTGTAACTTTTTATAGTTCTAACTCCTGGGAATAATTTTCTTTGGTTTGATTGTAATATACACAAAATTTCATAACATTGCAACATTTTTTACTGATGGCTCAATCATCACAAAAGTATCAATTATTTGTAATAAATGTCTTGCCGCAAAGTAAATGTACAATTTTACAGTAGTTTCACGGTTTCATGGTTTTTTTTAACGAAACGCGCTTTATTTGGCTCAGGATAGTAATGGCGATGCTTCTCCACACACTGGAGAATAAACTGTTTCTGGTCTTCTTGGTGCTCAGTGTCGAATTGAATGTACTCATGAGTGCAATGGAGCGTTCGGCGGCATCTTTCACCATTTTCAATCCTTCGACTTTTGAGGTTGCATCGATGTAACTTGCATTATTGCCACAGACAAGGATCTTGATGAAGAAAATCTTAGTTTATTTCTTGTGCAACAAACAGTTTTTTGTGTTGGACAACAGAAATTGATGAAGTTTCTTGTGTGACACAAGGTCTTCGGCAAGTTGCACGTGAGATGAGCAGACTTCGTTGCCTTCCTTCTGCAGAGCCAGAACATCTCAACTTTTTCTGCCTTTGGAACCTCACTGTCAAAACAAAAGCCAGATCCGCCATAATCTCATTGAGGGACCACAGGTGTCTGTTGAAAGTTTTTATTGCTGCCTCAGCAACAGGCGCGTTGATTCCTTTGTATGCTACAAGTTCTTAGAGTAATTTCAAGTTATTTAACGGCGATGTGGCTGGTATCTGACAGAGGTACCAAGCCTTCAAGCATAAGCGGACAGTAAAAGTGCAAAATTGATGGACATTTTTTAACTCTATCAAAGTTAAACGAAATTGGTGACGAAACATGAAGATCTTCAGAGCGTATATCACTGTGGCCATCCATCGGGCCCGATGGTAAGCGCCTGGAGTCTTGATGTGTACGTCTGGGTTTGGCAGCGAACCAAGGAACAGGAGTGCTAGTGCTGACAATTCCTTTCTAATCATCTCTTG
Organism: Phyllobates terribilis; assembly: GCF_046119375.1. Lineage (NCBI taxonomy): Eukaryota > Metazoa > Chordata > Amphibia > Anura > Dendrobatidae > Phyllobates > Phyllobates terribilis. The sequence continues at coordinate 941,520,675 of NW_027362762.1, forward strand.
GATGACATTGTGCAAGCCGGTGGGTGCAAAATTCAACTAGACACTCCTTAAGTGGACTGAGCTCAGTTGAAACTATGTCATCTTCCATTCTAGCCAAAAATTTGGTTTTATCCGATTGATTCCAGGCAGCCATCAATCTCTCGAGCAACTTTATATTTGGACCTGTTATGCCGGCCACAATTTATAAAACACGCTTGCAATAATTAGCTCGTGAACGTGGTGCCTACACGGCAAGCTCGGCAGTTCTTCCTGCAGTTTGCAAGAGGACGCACGCACCGGCCTTTGTACCAGTGTTACTACTGGTCGTGTCCAATGACATAAACTTCACTTTACCCTAGATCAGTGGAACTCCAGTCCTAGTCAAGACCCACCCAAAAGGTCATGTTTTCAGGATTTCCTTAGTATTGCACAGGTGATAATTTCATCACTTAGGCAATACTAAGGAAATCCTGAAAACATGATCTGTTGGTGGGTCTTGACTAGGACTAGAGTTGAGAACCACTGCCCTAGAAGCTGCAAATTACCCTAATATCGCTCAACACTTGCAAATTACTATTATAAATTAAAGTAAGTGAATTTCAGGCAAAAAAATTAATTAGACAGTAAAATACACAATGGGAGTGGAGTAGGCTGCTGCAGAAATATTTAGAGATGACTTACCTAAAACAGTGAATAATAGGGCGGCATGGTGGCTTAGTGGTTAGCACTGCAGCCTTGCAGAGCTGGGGTCCTGGGTTCAAATCCCACCAAGGACAACATCTGCAAGGAGTTTGTATGTTCTCCCCGTGTTTGTGTGGGTTTCCTCCAGATTCTCAAGTTTCCTCCCACACTCCAAAGATATACTGATAGGGAATGAAGATTGTGAACCCCGCTGGGGACAGTGCCGACAATGTCTGTAAATTGGCTGAATTGTAAAGCACTGCTGAATATGTTGGCGCTATGTAAATAAAAAGATTATTATTATTAATACTGAATGTTGTCTGCAATCTGGAAACAGGAAATATAAACTAATATTAAATATTCTTTACAAATAAGCAAATTGTAGAGAGTTTCCAGTAGCGATGGGCCCTTATTGCTGCTCTATATTAAAATTACCCAAAATCCTATTTTAACTGCTAATAAGTGTTCAAGGGCTGACATTGAGGACACTGAGCCATCTTTTAATCACAACCAAAATAAAAGATTTTTTAAAGGATATTACAGATCATTATGTGTAACAATTATAGGTGGTGAGACTTTGAATAAAAACTATAGAATGCATTGTCACCCTAATGTCCAGTATATCATTGTTTCAGGTCTCCCAGTGTGAATGTGTAACTAGCCAAAGTTCTCTGAGGTCTTTAAGTCATTGTTTCAGGTGTTCATGTGTCCTTCTTCCGTGTGGATTTGAGAAAGAATTTTTAATTTAAATGGGGCACATAGCATGTGGTTCATGGGGCTTTTGCCTTTATCTAGATCAATATGTTAGGCTATAAATTGAACTCGATGGACTTGTATTTTCTTTAAACCTTAAACTTATGGAACTATGAAACTAACATCATTGCTTTATACAGTTTTGGCCCAACAGGTGAGCGTTCTGCAAGGCCTCCTTTTACAGTCAGTGTGCCATTGCTCTAAAATTCCAGAGCATCAATGTGACTCTGAATTTCAGGTCTTCTGTGGTCATTGTGTCATTTTTCCAGGTCCCCAATGACAGTGTGTGATTTTTCCAAATAAACCTCACTGTGGCATGTTTCTGGAATTAATGTATCATTATATAAATACCCAGTGTGTCATTGTATCTTTGCACCTTTTTCTGTCATTGTACCATTATTCTTGAACTACAAGCATCTGTGAGTGTAGAAGTCCCTTGTTCTAGAACATTTCTCAATGTTGTTAAGCCAAGTACACCATAGGAGCGGTGGAGCTTTGATCATACACTGCGCTGTATATTAAGTCACAATATGAGGACAGTGCAAGTACATGGTGTGTACCCCCCTGGGGCATGTGTACCACACGCTGAGAACGTACAGCAGGTTCTAGAATAACACATGTCAATCTCATTTATCTAGAACTGAATCCAGATCATTGATCAAGTGTCAGTGATCATTGTTCTATCACTTTACCAATATTCTAGGACGCCAAGTATCAGCGTGTCCTTCTTCTAGAACTAACATTTTATTATACCAGGGCACCTGATCTATCATTGTTATGTCAATGTACCATTGTTCAAGGATGCCGGGTGGGTTTTACCCTCAAACTGTGATTATCAGTATGCCCTTCTTCTAGGACCAGGTAGTTACTATACTGGGACACCCAGTGTGTTAGTGGTCATTGTTTAGTCACTGTACTGTTATTCTAGAGTCTCCAAGGGTCTGTACGCCATTCTTGAAAAACAACCTGTCAAGAGATGACACTGAGGAGGTCAAGCAGAATCCCAACGTTGCCACCAATTGTCAAAGATCACAGACTGGGTGGTGTTGTGCAGATTCACCCGCTGTTATGTTTTTGTCTCAAACAGCTCTCTGCTGCCCCCTATTGTCCAGACAATTGCACGATTGACCGACGATTAATGGAGGAGGCTGCAGGCTGTTTCCACTAATAGGCCGATTATTGGAAAACTAACAGTGAGAGTATGGTATATATGACGCGCCCCCTGGGCCATATTCTTTTAGGGGGAATATCCGGAGCCGGATCAGATGGGAGTTGTAGTCTTCCGAGTGGCTGTGACCCGGTCCGTGCCCAGGGTGTCAAACTCAGTTGTATGTGGCAGTCCTACAGATGTTATTAAGTTCTTTATTGTCGACTACGCCACCCGTTGTATTGCGGTCACTATGGCCGCCGCTGCAGCAGGGTCCGCTGAGGCTGATGGTATAGGTGCAACTTGTGATGGTATAACCCCCAACGGGTGGGGTATAGCCTCAGGGGGTCAGGTGCAGAGGATGGGGGTTGTGGTGGTGCAGCATAGGTGTTAAAGGAAGACAGAGTCGGGTTATGCAGTTAAGGGTATTTACTCACTGCTGATGTTCCGGTCACTCTAGCTTCAAGTGACCACCCGAGCCGTGCTGCATCCACCAGGTCCTGGATCCAGCCAACCCCCAAGCGAGTCCGGAGCGTGACCCTGAGCTCTCCTTCTGTCCTTTCTCTGGCCGTCCCCACTATTGATCCACCCAGGTCCAGCTCCCTCGGGCCTTCTGTTGGGAGACCCTTGGCCTTGGGTTCCCTGACCCTCCACGTGGTATGCCTTCGTGGTGGATATGGTGGGTGGCCGTGGCAAACGCTGCCCACGGCCTCCGGTCTCTGGCTGGGGTGTGTTTTTGCCCCCACCAGCTTGGGTTCCGGTACCCTGATGCCGACTCTTCACCCGTGGATTGGATTTGGGGTCTTAGAGTCCTCTCTTCTGTTTCCCCCTCTGGGTCTCTCTTTCTTCTCCTCTCTCACTCTGGCTCAGGCTGCTCTGCTCCTCTGCTTCTTACTTCTCTGCAAAGACTAACTGACTGACTGACCCTGTTCTTTGATGGTGCCCACCTTATATACACCCTCTATGTGTGAGCTCAGGTGACCAGCACCCAATGAGCTCCTATCTTTACCCAGGCTGCTCCCCCTATCTGCCCCTACACTACTTGGGATGTACCACCCCCCTCCCACTCCAGCCAGGAACAGACTCGGTCGTACCTGCACATTTCTAAGTGGGAGTACCGTCGGTCTGCTCCTCGGAAATGGGATGTATGTAGTGCATGCAGCCTACCGAGCTCAGTTCCACACTCCATCCTTACCCGGGAGTGGAATATCACACCTCTGGGTTGAGGTGCAATACCCCTGTAGCAGCCGAATCCTCAGGGTGCTACATTCCCCCCTGGTAAATCACAGCACGTCCTCGGGCTGTAAGACATAACACCAAAACATACAAATTTTTGCATAACATATAAAACATATAAAACAACATATATTAGCATATAAAACATTCTCGTCGCCTCTGGCTCCTCCTCCGGTCACTGTGCAACGTGTGACCGGGTAAAGTGCGACAGTCTCTCTGGAAAACTGGTTTTCCTATAAAACCGGTAGGGGGCGCTTTAGGACGCGCAACTATATACAGGGGATATGGCCGCTCTCAGTCCTCGGCCAGGTATTAGGGAGGAATGACCGCTCTCAGTCCTCGGTCAGTGGGATTAAGGGAAAAACGGGTAACAGTTCACACTTGCTGGTCCCAACGGGGACTACATTAGCAACAGTAACAGTTTCAATTTCACGGTTTCAGTTTACGGTTTCAGTTCACGGTTTCAGTTTACTGTGCCCCGACGGGCAACTATATACAGCTTCTGCTTCGCTGTCCTTAGCGACGGCGTCCTCCTGCTCTTGCTTTTTGGTTACCTTTGGCTCTAGTTTCAGACCCGTCCGGGTCCTCTTGCTCTTCCTCCTCACACCGCAGCTCTTCCTCCGTCAGGCGACGCACATGGAGGGCGTAGGGACCTTTGGCACACTTGTGCCGGGTGAAGGTGACCTCGTCCCCGATGTAAAGGTCACGACCTCTGTGTCCCTCCGGTAGGTGGGACTCAACGTCTCTCCTTGTTACGAAGACGTCGCCTACGGTGTGGTGGTCTCGGATGAAGCCCCACCCATGCTGCAGGTTAAACTTTATCACAGTCCCGGTGGTGCGGGGACTATGCGCTGCACGGGGGTCTCTCCTGGCCCGGCTCTTCTGCTCCGCGCTCCTTATCTGAGCTTGCTGTTCCCGGACCCGCCTCTCTCTCCGCTCCCTCTCAAAGACCTCGAGCTGTTGGCGGCAGCACTCAGCACGCTCCGCTGCAGCTGCCCGAGTCTCCTGAGTGAACCCCATGAGGTCTTCTCCGGTGGGGTCCCACTCAAACTGCGCTTCTGCTAGCGGGGGCGAGATCCTCTTAACGGGCTTTGGAGCCGGGATGAGGGGTTCATCCAGGGGTCTCTCTCTCCGGAGTCGGGGATGGTGGAACTCCGGTGGCCATATAAATGGCTGCCCATCCGGGCACGTGTGCTGGGCGTACAGGTCCTCTCCCAGATGCGGCACTTTTGGTCTTATGGGCGCGGTGGTGGTGGCGCCCGGGATGCCCGGGCCTTGCGGCCAGGCCTGGGGTATCTGGAAGGTGAAGGGCACCGTAAGGACGGCGGCGCCCTGGGCTACTTGGCCCTGCGACCAGGCCGGGGGCTCCGCGGAGGTAGGGGGCGCTGTTGGTATTGCGGCGCCCGGGGGTACTAGGCCTTGCGACCAGGCTGGTGGTACTTCCTGCTTGGTCACGCTCGGGGTCGAGGCGTGTGACGTCACAGGGGTCGCGGCTCCCATTTGAGGCCTAGTCTGCGGCGGTGACGTTGCAGCGACGGGCACGGCAGGATAGACTTCGGGCTCTGCGACGGGGAGCTGGGGCAGGTACGCGGTTCCCCGGTTTGGGGTATAGACGTCCCCTTTACCTGCCTCCACTCGTTCGGCTCCCTTCTCGGCGCCGTCTCCGGCCTTCAGTCCTCCCGCGCCATCCTCAGAGGCGGTCTGTTTCCTCGTCTCGGGTGGCGTGCTCCGCTGACAGGTCTCGGTCTGCTGGGCCATCTCACGGCTCCACTCCGCCAACGTCTCTCGCTGCACCCGGGCCATCCTCCTTGCGAGGCCCTCCAGAGAGGTCTGCGCACACTCCCGGTCTCGGGGGAGCTGTGCTAGGACCTCCACTAGTCCTAGTGGGGTCGTTGTTTCCAGCAGGCTCCTGACCAACGGGTCGGTGCTGCTCTGCTCTCCTACAGTCGTCTCCAGCAGGCTCCTGGCCAGCGGGCCGGTGCTGCTCTGCTCTCCCTCCTCTGTTTCTAGCAGGCTCCTGGCCAACGGGCCGGTGCTGCTCTGCTTTCTCGCCATCTCCGGGTAAGCTCCTCCGATATTCTTCTCCAGGCTTCTTGCCTCCGGGTGCGCTCGCTCTAGACTGCTCCAGGCGGCACCCATCTTTGTCCTCTTCTTTCGTCTCCTCCCCCTTCGAGGGCGGTCTCGGGGCCACTTGGTGATTGTCAGCTCCAGGGGCTGTTCTTTCACGCTGACAGACACCTCTAGCATCACAGTCTCTGTTGGTGGGGGCGGTTTCCACTTTTGGCGCCATTTTCGGTCCTGGTCCACGATGGTAGGTGGCCTCTCGCCACCCTCTGGCACGCCCATAATGGCGTCCGCTCTTCCAAGGCGGGAAACCTTTGGAAATGGCGGGAATCGCTTCCCAGTGGCGGGAAACTCTGCAGATGGCGGGAAAACGCTGTTAATGGCGGACAACCGGCTGGAATCGACCTGTGATGGGGTCCGATGGCGGGGACCCTCCGGAACCGGCAGGAGACTTCTTTTTGAGGTAAACTCGTTCTTTTCTTCAGGCACGCAGTACCCGGTTGTTGTGGGCACGTAATCCTGCCGACTACGCCAAAGTTGACGCGCCCCCTGGGCCATATTCTTTTAGGGGGAATATCCGGAGCCGGATCAGATGGGAGTTGTAGTCTTCCGAGTGGCTGTGACCCGGTCCGTGCCCAGGGTGTCAAACTCAGTTGTATGTGGCAGTCCTACAGATGTTATTAAGTTCTTTATTGTCGACTACGCCACCCGTTGTATTGCGGTCACTATGGCCGCCGCTGCAGCAGGGTCCGCTGAGGCTGATGGTATAGGTGCAACTTGTGATGGTATAACCCCCAACGGGTGGGGTATAGCCTCAGGGGGTCAGGTGCAGAGGATGGGGGTTGTGGTGGTGCAGCATAGGTGTTAAAGGAAGACAGAGTCGGGTTATGCAGTTAAGGGTATTTACTCACTGCTGATGTTCCGGTCACTCTAGCTTCAAGTGACCACCCGGGCCGTGCTGCATCCACCAGGTCCTGGATCCAGCCAACCCCCAAGCGAGTCCGGAGCGTGACCCTGAGCTCTCCTTCTGTCCTTTCTCTGGCCGTCCCCACTATTGATCCACCCAGGTCCAGCTCCCTCGGGCCTTCTGTTGGGAGACCCTTGGCCTTGGGTTCCCTGACCCTCCACGTGGTATGCCTTCGTGGTGGATATGGTGGGTGGCCGTGGCAAACGCTGCCCACGGCCTCCGGTCTCTGGCTGGGGTGTCTTTTTGCCCCCACCAGCTTGGGTTCCGGTACCCTGATGCCGACTCTTCACCCGTGGATTGGATTTGGGGTCTTGGAGTCCTCTCTTCTGTTTCCCCCTCTGGGTCTCTCTTTCTTCTCCTCTCTCACTCTGGCTCAGGCTGCTCTGCTCCTCTGCTTCTTACTTCTCTGCAAAGACTAACTGACTGACTGACCCTGTTCTTTGATGGTGCCCACCTTATATACACCCTCTATGTGTGAGCTCAGGTGACCAGCACCCAATGAGCTCCTATCTTTACCCAGGCTGCTCCCCCTATCTGCCCCTACACTACTTGGGATGTACCACCCCCCTCCCACTCCAGCCAGGAACAGACTCGGTCGTACCTGCACATTTCTAAGTGGGAGTACCGTCGGTCTGCTCCTCGGAAATGGGATGTATGTAGTGCATGCAGCCTACCGAGCTCAGTTCCACACTCCATCCTTACCCGGGAGTGGAATATCACACCTCTGGGTTGAGGTGCAATACCCCTGTAGCAGCCGAATCCTCAGGGTGCTACATATACACCTCCGATTCCAATGCATGGAATATATATACCCCGGTATGGTCACTTCTAACTCCACAATAACCCAAGAACTACTCACTGCCACCACCAATTGTTTATTCAGGCCGATTGGATGCCTGACAGGTAGCGTATGGTTTCAGGGTGCGGTTTACAGAACAAAAGGAACAGAACTATTACATTTTATATTTAATTCAGAATGATAGGCAGTGTTTATAAAAAATATGCAAAAGATTCTACAAGGGGGACAAAACAATGCAGCATATACAATTCCATAAAATAGGAGGATAAACCAAAGAAATTTAGTACTCTGATCACAGAGATGGTTCAGCTTAGTGAAGGAGAGCACTTTGATTGAAAACGTCCAGTGAGCAAGAATCATGCATACACTGATATGTATCTCTCTGAGGGAAAACATATGATAATTCGCCTCCTTGACCTTTTATCAACACCTAAGTTACACCCACACCACCCTCCCCTTGATGACCTCATGTCGGCTGGGTTGTGGGATGTTCTCAGCCCTTCAAGATTTTATGAACTTCCCAACTTATGAGATATCTTTGCCTCTGAAGATTACAGACGTTTGATATCGCCGTCATATTTTTTATTGGGATTTTACCTTTCCATAGATTCAAAACATGACATGGCTAGTGTCAGCAATCTGATTACTATTCATTTGGGGTTTATGAGCATGTGCAGTAAGAAAGTCTACTGCTGTGACCTGAAGATAACCTATATCACATATTGTCCAGCTATTTACAGCTCATAGGCACCTGCCCCTTTAAGGGCATTGAACTGATTTTGACGTTCAGCAGTTCTATACCCTTAAAGGGATAGGTGCCTGTGAGCATGTGCAGTAAGAAAATCCACTGCTGTGAACTATGCTACATACAGCTATTTCCAGGACACAGCAGCCGAGCTTCCTACTACACATGCTCACAGGCACCTGTCCCTTTAAGGATATAGAACAACACAACAGGGTCAATGTCAGTTCTATGCCCTTAAAGGGACAGTTGCCCGTGAGCATGTGCAGTAGGAAACTCAGCTACTGTGACCTGGAAATAGCTGGACGGTATGTGATATAGGTTATTTCCAGGTCACGGCAGCGGAGCTTCCTACTGCACATGCTCACAGGCACCTGTCCTATGTACTTTCTAGGACAGGTTTCTGCCAGTGTTATAAGACCGTGACCCTTTTAATGTTCTATTAGTGATTACCTCCCTAAACAAAATGAATGTGAATTGCTAATTAAAGGTATTTAGGAATTAATTCATAATGACATTTTCTTTATATTCCCAGAGAGCCCCTTTAAGTGCCATTATTTTTAGAGCTAAATAGATATTATACTGGTGCTTCTGAAGTCTTAAAGGTCTTTGACTTTACCATTGTTCACATGAGTCTGTGACCCTGGAAATCCATTGTTCTGGAATACGAAGTGTCAAGACAAGTGTATTCCATCTAGAACCGCGACATCCCAGGAGAAGATGAATGATGGTCGGGCATTTCCAGTCTGTGGCCATAAGTGGCCACAATACCATGTCGCCATTTCTGTGCAATGGTGTAATAATATCATCTTTATGAGTGTAATAACCTTCCGTTGCAGTGTATAACACTTCGTATATCTGCACTAGATTATTATATGTATATTCTTCATGTAACAGAGAGAAACAAATGATGTTATCGATGTTTGACCTGAAGACAATGACAGATACCTGTATTTATGTTTCCATAGATCATATCTGCCCAGAGCAGAACGTTCTCTGACGATCACTTTACTATACACCAATCTAATGAAAATGTCAAAGCTCAATATTTATGAGCTAATAAAGGCCAAATATTCTACATAATGTGTTTCCTCTGCTTAATAATCTCATTTAACCCGATATCTACATCTCAGAGGGGGATGAACATCTCTGTGCGAGCATTAATGGGAACATCATGTACCAGCATCTGGTAATAGACAAATATCATATAGATGATACAAATACGTATGGAGTGATAGATGAATGGGAAAAATAAAGAAAGAGATGAATAGATATGATAGATAGACAAATATTATAAAGATGATAAAAACAAATATGGATAAATAGATATGAGACAGATGTACATAAATAGATATTAAACTAGAGAGAAAAATAAAATGATAAAAAAGTAGGCATCACTCAATAGCAAATTTCATTCAAAAATCTGGTGTATTTATTGGCCCATGTGAACAGGTGTCAATTTTTCAGCTCAGGAGCAATTGAGCCTTTGACTCACTAGATAGAGTGATAGATAAATATGAAGAATAAAAATATGAGATAAATAGAAATGAATGAAATATGAGATGGATAAGAATAGAGATTGATAGATAGATAGATTTGCGACAGAAGAGTCACCTCTCCAACCCAACATTTGTGAAAATTACAGGATCTTATTAGACCATACAGGTGCTATTAATGTCCTTTATTTTGAACACACATTTTGAAATGGAGTGTTGCCCCTTTATAGCATATCTACATGGAGATTTTTGGTAGAAACCTGGAGGATTGAAATAAGGAAAAAAAGAAAAGTGGAAGAAATAAAGAAGGAAAGAAAGAAAATGTGGAATAAGAAAGAAAGCGAAAAGGTGGAAAAAGAAAGAAAGAGAAGAGGTGGAAGAAGAAATAAGAAGAATGAAAGAAAAAGGTGGAAAAGAAATACAGAGAAAAGGTGGAAGAATAAAGAAAGATAGGTGGAAGAAGAAAGAAAAAGAAAAGGTGGAAGAAGAAAGAAAGACAAAAAGGTGTAAGAAGGAGAAAGAAAATGGGAAGAAGAAAGAAAGAGAAAAGGTGGAAGAAGAATGAAAGAGAAAAGAAAAGTGGAAGAAGAAAGAAAGAGGAAAGGTGGAAGACAAAAGAAATAGAAAAGGTGAAAGAAGAAAATAAAGGTGGAAAAAGAAAGAGAAAATGTGGAAAAAGAAAGAGAAAAGGGGGAAGAAGAAAGATAGAAAGTGGGAAGAAGAAAGAAAGAGAAAGAATGAGCGAAAGAATGAAACAATGAGATAAGGAAAAAAGAGAAAGAAAAAATAGATAAACAAAAAATGACAGAAAAAAATACATAGACAAAAAATTCGAAGGAAAGAAAAAGAAAAAGAGGAAGAAAGAGGCATAAAAAATAAAAAGATGATGCATAGGAAATTGTGTTAGATAGTGTGCGCCCTGGTCACATTGGTCTTGTGCTGCTGTTTCTTTCTTTTCTAAATAAGCAGATAAATATTTTTCCTGACAGATTGCACTTTTTTGTCTTTATTGATGGCACTACAACAAATATTATTATTTATTCCTTTGCTTTGGTCCCTGTGGTTTTCCTCTTTTTAGTTTTCCTCTTAACCTCCACGTTCTCCATATGAGCGATCAGGTCTACATGACCGTCCTTCACGTCTGTAGCCCAGAAGACCATCGACCTGCCCCTGGATACTTGTCTCTTCCTGCCAATATCTTGCATTGACCAGATTTTTCTTTTAACAAGATTGTTTTTTAATGATGCGGACATCTCTGACCTTTCACCGTGGGCTCTTAATCATCATTAGAAGGCGGCAGGTCTCTGATATATATTGAGGATGGGCTATCAATAATCTAATGTCTTCCTGATCGCGATAATATTAATGACTTCAGCTTCAGAAAATGACTTAACAAAAGTGGTGAAATAGATGCTCTTCAAATGTATAAACCAGAACCTAAAGTATAAAATTGGCATAAAATGGACCTGGAGAAACAATATGTAAACGCTAATGACGCGCCCCTGGGGCCATGGGGTACTCGGCAGCCGGGCCGCTAGGTTCTATTGGGGTAGTCACGGTGGCAGTGACCCGGTCTGTGGCCCAGGGCGGTCAATTAAAGGAAAAGTAAAATGGGAATAAAGTTTTTGGGGATAATGTTCGTGACGTCACCCGTGGTATGCGGCTATAGGGGCCGCCGCTGCTGTTCAGATCCACTGGGGCTGTTGGTGACTCAACAGAGATGGTTCAGCTCTCCACGGGTAAAGCTAAGCCCCAGGGCAGTATTTGGTGATTTGAGATGTTAGTGTGCAAGGCAGGTGACGCAGCAATTAAGTGAAGGACACAGCGGGTTGCAGTCTTCAAGTGTTTACTCACAGTTATCAAGATGTTCCAGGTTACAATTGCCAGATTATAACCGCCCACATCGCCCTGTGTCCTCCGGGGAAGTGATCCAGCCAACTCTCAGATAACTTGGGTGCACTTGAATGGGACCCCTTTCTTATGTACCTTCCCAGGTCGTCTCACTGCGCTGGCTCTCGCCCTCCTGCCCTGCGCCTCACACATAGTGTCCCGAGCCAGTGAGCGAGCCTTGTCAGGCAACGTCCGGTCTGTCCCTTGGTCCTGTATGGCCACCTTTTCAGCGATTGTGTGTGGATTCTGGCTACGGCACATGAAGATACCGCAACCTAGGGTTTGCTGGCTGAGTCTTGTAGGCCTCCACTAGTCTGGAGCCGGTCCCCTTCTGCGGTCTGATCCCTCCATGATCAGCGTGAACTCGGGCGCACGGGTGGCATCCCACACTCGCCATGCCCCTAGGATTCCTTCTATCTCTGGAGCCCCTCTCACTGCTCCGGTGTTCTCTCCTCACTCTCCTCCTGGGCCCCTCTGACTGGGCCCTACTCCTCTACGGTCCTCCCTTCCTCCCTCACTCCTAGGACCAGACTCCTTCTAGATGTTTCTACCCTTCTTTTTATACTGTTCTGTCAGTGCTCCCCTAAACTACTTCCTCCACCCACCTCCTCTACTTAGTTCCACGTTCCTGACAGGGACCAGGCCTGTGCTCTCCCTTAGGAGCTATCTGGACCTTCCCTTATGATGTGGTGTAGTGTTGGATGTGAGTGTGTGGGTCCCAGGTAGTGCTCCCTCCTTACCTGAGAGTGGGGTACCAAACCTCTGGCTGAGATGCAGTGTGGCGCCCTGCTGTGCATTGGTGCCACAGAACCCAGAAGGGTGCATGGATGGACTTCTCCACAAGAGGCCCTCATACATTCACACACCTCCACCCTACCACCTCAGACCAACAGAGGGAGCCCGTTAGGGACATATATAGGGAGGGTGGAGACAGGCAGCTCAGTCTAGAGTTAGTCAGTGTTCAGAGACAGAGAGGGACACAGCTCAGAGTTGAGCAGAGAGCGTGCTGACGCTCAGAGAGCAGTGAAGAGGCAGCGAGCTGGCTGCTGTGCTTAGGCGAGCCAAGGCCTACAGCACGTGTGAAGGCCTAGTGAGGGCCTTGAGTGGGCCGAAGGCGAGAGGAGAAGGAAGAAGTAGTGAGGGGGCAGAGGAGCATACCAGGCTCACCCCAATATATATACCGGACACCGGGTCCGCGCTTACAGGGACCCTTTATACCCAGTAGGAACCATCGGAACCCCTGGAAGACTACAGGTCCCAGGTTCACCAAATGCTGATTGCAGTACCAGGGCTAGGAGTCACGGAGGCCCCAGCGTCCAGGGAGAGTGATCTCCAAAGAGAAGGCCCTACCACCAGGTCAGCAGGTGCAAAGAGAGACAGTAACCAAGCTAGGCCTAGTTCCAGGCAGGCCAGAAGCTTAACAAGTAAAGCCAAGGATCAGGAGTCCCTGTACCCACTCACTGGGGAGAGTCTAAAAGTGTGCCCTTCGTCTGGAGTACCCTGGACCGTGCCTGCAACACCACCAGTAAAGGTACTGAAGCTTACCCCCGTGTGAGTGTCCGTCTTTCCTCCGGAACCGTACCGCTGTCTCTCCCCTGCACCACCATCCACTACACCCCACACTGCCCTGGAGCTAGCTCTACCTGTGGAGAGCCACACCATCCCTGCTGCAGTAACATCAGCTCCAGAGGACTGCTCCGCAGCGGCGGCTCCCCTTAGCTGCATTCCACAGGTGGTGTCACAAACTTTCCCAAATCCCCTATAAATCTCTCCATTTTACTGACCGCCCTGGGTCACGGACCGGGCCAGCCACCGTGATATCCCCCGGCAACCAGAGGCCCGGCTGCCGAGTACCCCACAGCCCAGGGGGCGCGTCAGCAGCACCTCTGTGGCAACTGGACCCGCAGGAGCGCCACACTAAGATATAAGAAAACATTGAATATATGATATTTGGATGCCATTACTGCAACATCGAATATACTTACTGTATGTATGAAGGTACTTAGCGCACAAATTGGCCAATAATGTTGTTTTTAATTAGTTCTGGATCCTACCTGCCCTTTATATTTGTAGCTTTTAGCACAGGAGAAGCATGTGTGATAAATATTAAGTTTAGGGTCCCATATATGTAATACGCCTTGTTGTGGTTGGTGGGCTCTTGTGAATTGTCATTTTGTGCGCTAAGAACCTTCATACTCCTTGTTGTGGTTGGTGGGCTCTTGGGAATTGGCCATTTTATGCACTAAGAACCTGCATTTTATAAGTAAAGTCTACATGGCAGTAATGAATATTTTGCATATTCAATGTTTTCAGACATCTTAGCCAGAGATGAGTGGATCAGTCAAAATTCAAATTTTCCTGGGAAATCCAATTTGCAGGGCAGTTATTCTCTATAAATTGAATGTCCCTATAAACTATAACAAATTAAAAAAAATACTTATACTAACCTCACCGCTTAAGTCTCCGACCCCTCCGCTCCTCACTGTCTTCTGTTTGGTCCTCGTCGCATCTTCTTATTACTGCCGCTTCTTATCCTTGGGCTGCTTCCTGCTGGGCCAGGACTTCCAGCTCTGAGTAGCCCAGCAACGTTTCTGCGCATGCGTACAAGGTCGTGGCGCATGTTGTGACGTGTTTGATTTCATGACCTTACGCTCGCTTGCGCAGAACCATCCTGCGCCTCATCAGAGCCAGGAGTCCCAGCCGAGTGTAAGGGTGGTGGACAATGACTGTCATGTTCCTACCCATGAAGACACCAAGCGCGTAATGTATATAGCGTAATGTGAATTATGTTGTGCATCTTTGGTATATGGTGTCATGTGAATTGTGTTGTAATGTATTGTGTAAAGGTAATGCATAAAGTTTAGTGATGTGATAGTGTACAAGGTAAGTCAGATAGTATAGGCTAAGTTAGGATAGAGATAATGATTGGGACTACCCCACAGTAGGAGGGGTTAGTGTTAGGGAAAGTGACGGCGTTCCTGGTAGTTAGTGAGATAGGGTTCTGAGTGTATAGAGAGCAGAGCTGCATGAATGGGTGACCCCTAGTGAGAGGACACTAAGCACAAAGGATAGTGTGATCCTGAAGAGAAGTAATGAACACAGGAGCTTGTAACGCAGAAGGTAACGGATCTAACCAGGACTAAGTATGACGGACTAGAGGGGGTCTCAAGTGCAAGGTTCCAGTAGTGGAAGAAATATGTTGCTGAACCACTGAGCAAGTAAGGAGACCAGCACAAAGAGACTCTGGGATTCAGTCGGAGCACTGGTGATCAGAAGATGAGACGAGGATCGGATGAGAGACAGTGAAGAGCGAAGAAACCGGAGAGGTGAGCAGTAAGATGAGTATAACTTTTCGATGGCCTTTTGCGGTTCAGCAAACTGACAGCCAGTGGACACCAATTTTCTGAATACGCACAGAAGCGAATAAGAGAAGATCTGCATTTTGGATCTCTGGTACATATTGCAGGCACAGTAGCTTGCACATGTTAGGTGCTGGTCAGATTGTTTTTTTTATAGATAGGTAGATAAATAGATAATTAGATAGATAGATGAAAGTTGGTTTTGCTCTGCAAGACCGGGCCTGTTGATAGTTTTATAGTTTCACAGTTTTAGGATATGCTCACACGTTGCATTTTTGCTGCGGATTTTTTTTGTGAATTTATGTAAATTAAAAGCTGCTTTGACAGTTCCAGCAAAAGCTATGATATTTCAGAAATCTCATGCACACACATTGATTTTTTTTCCTGACTGATTTGGAAAACGTCTGCATTTTTGCAAACTGCAGCATGTCACTTTTTTTCAGCATTTTTTCAGCGTTTTTCACCCATAGAAAGAAATACGAAAGTGCAAAAACACAGCAAAAATGCAGGTATCATGTTTTGCTGTGTACACCAGGATGTGAAACCCATTTATTTTTGTGATTTTCCCAAGTTTAAACCACAATGTCTTGGTCACCTGGGAATGGCAGTTGCGATTAGTATGGTTTAATTAAATTAGTGATGTGTGCAAAGTAAACATTGGCTGACCAAGGTGTGAGATTAAACAATACCTGAGCAACTCAATGGCTGACCAAAGTGTGAAAGTAAACAGTGTCCTACAAACTCAATGCTCTGCCAATGTCATAGGTAAACTATTCCCAACCAATTCACCTTCCCCCGCTGTTACATTTCTAATGTGTATTTTTTCATGAACATATGTCTTGCATTGGTGACCTGTGTTCATGCTTCTGTGGTGGAAGCAAAGCTGAACTTTGGGATCCTGAAAAACGCAGCAAAAAATGCAGCAAAAACACAGCAAAAAATGCAGCAAAACCTGCTTTTTGTAAGCAGCTTCTTTACTGTCAAGAGAGCAGGTTTTGCCTGCAGAAAAACACACAGCATAAACGCAACGTGTGAACATAGCCTTAAGGTTGAAGGTAGACTTAAATCCATCAAGTTCAACCTATAATCTAACATGTTGATCCAAAGGAAGGCAAAAACCCCATGGGGGCAGATGCTAATAGTTCAATTTTAGGGGAAAAATTCCTTCCCGACTCCACATACGGCAACGAGACGAGTTCTCTGGATCAGCGTCCCATCACAGAATCTAGTGAACTAGATATGTAGCTGGCCACTGATATGAATGGTCAGCATATTATATATTATACTATATTGATCACCATTTTTTAAACAAAAATTGCAGAGGACGAGCAGATGATATACAGGGTGGGCCATTTATATGGATACACTTAAATTAAATGGGAATGATTGGTGATATCAACTTCCTGTTTTTGGTACATTAGTATATGGGAGGGAGAAAACTTTTCCAGATGGGTGGTGACCATGACGGCTATTTTGAAGTCTGCCATTTTGGATCCAACTTTATTTTTTTCAATGGGAAGAGGGTCATGTGACACATCAAACTTATTGTGAATTTCATAAGAAAAACAATGTTGTGCTTGGTTTTAACGTAACTTTATTCTTTCATGAGTTTTTTACAAATTTATGACCACTTATAAAATGTGTTCAAAGTGCTGCCCATTGTGTTGGATTGTCAATGCAATCCTCTTCTCCCACTTTTGACACACTGATAGCAACACCGCAGAAGAAATGCTAGCACAGGCTTCCAGTATCCGTTGTTTCAGATGCTGCACATCTCGTACCTTGATGGTATGGTGTGGTATATGGGGTAGAATGATACTGGGGCCATTCTTCATCAATGGAAACCTCAATGCCACTGGATATCTGAAATTGCCACATGATGATGTGTTGCCCTCTTTATGCACTGAAGATGGAACGTTCCCTGAGTTTTTCCAACAAGATGGTCACCACCACATTATGGGTGTCAGGTCCGAGCATTCCTACATGAACAGTTTTCTGGAAAGTGGATTGGTCGTCGTGGGCCAGTTGAATGGCCACCAAGGTCTCCCGATCTGACCCCCTTAGACTTTTATCTTTGGGGTCATCTGAAGGCAATTGTCTATGCCGTGCAGATACGAGATGTGCAGCATCTGAAACAACGGATACTGGAAGCCTGTGCTAGCATTTCTTCTGTGGTGTTGCTATCACCCATCTGGAAAAGTTTTCCCCCTCCCATATACTAATGTGCCACAAACAGGAAGTTGATATCACCAACCATTCCCATTTAATTTAGGTGTATCCATATAAATGGCCCACCCTGTACATTTCAATCTGTATATAGTGTTGCTGGTAGGAATCACCCACATAGTGAAATACGTATACCTGCTTGCTGGATTGGATAGACCAATCGGAAAAGAGACACCAGACCAGCTTCAATATTATAAAGGTTTGAAGAAGAAAAAACACGTTATCAGCTGCTTTGTTCACTGACACAGCGCCACCCTTGTCTGTAGGTGACATTGGGTATTGCAGTTTTTTGCTGCATAATTAATGCTTCCATACCATACATAATGTAAGCTGTGCACTGACACTAGAGCTGCGGTAACATCTTAGGATTTTCAGCAAATTAACTTTTAATTTAGTAAAATGGAAATACATGAATATTTAAAAATGTTACCAAAGAGCAAAGAATCGGCATAAAATAGCAGAGAGCTGGTCTTCGAATACATTTTTAATGGGGCATTCTAACCATAGACATTCATTGCATATCTTCACGATACACGACATGTCTGGAGGTCCTGTAGTTTCGGGGGGTTTGTGGGGTGAAGAGAAGGTAGAGGTAAAGTCCTCCTTTAATTTCTATTAGGACTTTTATATAGAAATTCTTGGTTTACTTTGGCTTTAGCTTTGGTTTTACAGACTGATAATGATTTTTCAGTATTTCGGAATAAACAGACCACAAAGAAAAAAAAAATCACTCGTCTGCCATCTCTCGCCACATTCTCCGTGAGCCAAACGAAATAATACAAAAGGTCATCGCTCCAGGAAGACAAGGCTGCCTCGCTACGAGACGCCCGCTATTGTCAATGCCTGACACATCAAATAGAAAAGCCGCTGAATTATCCCAAAAATGTCATCCCAGAACCGTCCCGATACACGGGGCCGATCTACGAAAACTCTATCATAGAAAACTGTCTCATGGCAACCAATCACAGCGCAGCTTTCATTTTACCAAAGCTGTTTACAAAATGAAAGCCGGGCTCTGATTGGTTGCTATGGGCAACAAAGACTCTCTATGCCTAAAGGCCTCAAATTTTATAAGATTTAATAATTATGTGAGTTTAGGCCGCGCGGTCTGGTTCGGGCGAGAACATTTTGCTTACTAAATCTTCCTCAATGTTACAATATCATTTCTACATCTTTACAATAGCACAAATTATTCACCAATAAGCCATAACATTAAAACCTAAATATTGTGTAGGTCTCCCTGCCATGATGGGGCACGTGGTCTGTACAATGTTAGGTACGTGTCCCATACCTATGACACCAGCTTTCCAGCAGAGCATTGGTCACCACTCTGCCTCCACCAGCTTGTCCTCTTCCCATAGTACATGCTGGTGCCATCTCTTTCCTCGTAATTGATGCACCCAGCCGTCCACATGATGGAAAATAGGATTCCTTAGACCATGCCGTCTTCTTCCATTGCCCCTTTGTCCAGTTCAGAAGTTCACGTGACCATTGCAAATGTTTTTGGTGGTGGACAAGGGTTAGCATGGGGGCTCTCACCGTCCTGCAGCTAGACAGCAAGAATTCACAATAACTTCAGTAATTTGTGCTGTAGTCTCTGTTCTGTGGGATGGGTCCAGATGGACTAGTGTTCACCCTCCAGATGCATCATCGAACCTTGGGCTTCCACAACTTTTCTTGGAACACTTTTGGTAGGTACTTAGCATTGCATAAGGGAATAACCAACAAGAAGACCTGTCATACAAAGGGAATACCCAACTAGAACTCCCATACAGCGGAAACACCCTACAAGACCTGCCATATACTGGGGATAGCACACAAGACCTGCTGTATACAGGGAACATCCCACAAGACCTGCTGTGTGCAAGGAACACCCCACAAGACCTACCGTATATCGGGAACACCCAACAAGACCTACTATATACAGGAACATCCCACAAGACTGCAGTATACAGGAACATCCCACAAAACCTGCTGTATACCAGGAACACCCCACAAGGCCTGCTTTGTACAGGGAACACCCCACAAGACCTGCTGTTAACCTGGAACACCGCAGAAGACCTTCTGTATACAGGGAACACACCACCAAACTTGCCGTATACTGGGAACAACTGTTGCATACCAGGAGCACCCCACAAGACCCGCTGTATACCGAGGACACCCCACAAGACCTGCCTTATACTGGGAACACACTATAAGATCTGCCGTATATTGGGAACATCCCACAAGACCTGCCATATACCAAGAACATATCACAAGACCTGACACATACAGGGAACACCCCACAAGACCTGCTGTATACAGTAAACACACAAGACCTTCTGTATATAGAGAAAACCTCACAAGATTTCATGTATAGCGGAAACACTCTACAAAACCTCCTGTATACTGGGGACACCTTACAAGACCTGCTGAATACCGTTAACACCCCAAAAGACCTAATGTATACCATTAACACCCCACAAGACCTGCCGTTTACCAGGAACACCCCATAAGACCTGCCGTAATTCAGGAACACACCACAAGACCCACTGTATTCCGAGAACACCCCACAAGACCTGCCGTCTACCAGGAACACCCCACAAGACCTGCCGTAATCCAGGAACACACCACAAGACCTGCCATATACCAGGAACACCCCACAAGACCTGCCGTATACTGGGAACACACCACAAGACCCACTGTATTCCGAGAACACCCCACAAGACCTGCCGTATACCGGGAACACACCCCAAGACCTGCTGTATAACAGGAATACCCCAGAATACCCACCATATAGCGGTAACATCCCAAAAGATCTCCATATACCAGGAACATCCCACAAGACCTGCTGTATATCAGTAACACCCCACAAGACGTGCTGTATATGGAGAAAAACCCCAAAAAACTGCTGTATGCCAGGAAAATCCCATAAGACCTGCCGTATATCGAGAACACCCCACAAAACCTGCCGTCTACCAGGAACACCTCACAAGACCTGCCGTAATCCAGGAACACACCACAAGACCTGCCGTATACCAGGAACACCCTACAAGACCTGCCATATACTGGGAACACCCCACAAGACCAGCCATAAACCAGGAACACACCACAAGACCCACTGTATTCCGAGAACACCCCACAAGACCTGCCGTATACCGGAAACACACCACAAGACCTGCCGTATACCGGAAACACACCACAAGACCTGCTGTATAACAGGAATACCCCACAATACCCACCATATAGTGGTAACATCCCAAAAGATCTCCATGTACCAGGAACATCCCACAAGACCTGCTGTATATCAGTAACACCCCACAATACGTGCTGTATATGGGGAAAAACCCCAAAAAACTGCAGTATGCCAGGAAAATCCCATAAGACCTGCCGTATATCGAGAACATCCCACAAGACTTGTTGTATACCCGAACACTCCACAAGACGGACCGTATACCGGGAACATCCCACAAGACCTGCTGTAAAACAGGAATACCACACAATACCCACCATATAGCGGTAACATTCCAAAAGACCTGCCATATACCGGGAACATCACACAAGACCTGTTGTATAAGGGGAACACCCCGAAAAACCTGCTGTACGCCCGGAAAATCCCATAAGACCTGTCATATATCAGGAACATCCCACAAGACTTTTCGTATACCAAGAAACCCTCATATGACCTACCGTATACTGGGAACACCCCAAAAGCCCTACTGCATACAGAATCATCCCACAAGACCTGCCATATACAGGGAACACCACACAAAACTTAATGTTTTAAATCAAGGTAGTAAGATGAGAGACATGTAAATCTATGATGCCCAACCAATCCCCCTCAAGATAAATTTCATTTGAGTTGTTCTAGCTGTTAGAGCCAGGAGAGGGCGCCTCTACTTCCAGCTCCCATCATTGCTCTGCAGGTTTCTGCATTACTATTCAGTACACTGAT
Organism: Phyllobates terribilis; assembly: GCF_046119375.1. Classification (NCBI taxonomy): domain Eukaryota; kingdom Metazoa; phylum Chordata; class Amphibia; order Anura; family Dendrobatidae; genus Phyllobates; species Phyllobates terribilis. The sequence continues at coordinate 941,541,948 of NW_027362762.1, forward strand.
CATTGGCCCTGGCATTGGCGTTGATATTTCAGGACTAGTAATTTGTATAAAAAATTATAACAAAATAAAATAACCAGTCATCACGGACCCATAATAACATATCTCACTGCTAAAGTCTACAAAGGTTCTTAAAAATTCTATTACGGCTCGTAAAAACTACCACCAGCGAGATAATTAGCCTTAGGATTTGATATAGGGCAATATGTGGCTATAATTGTTCCGGGTGACACTTTTGGAAATTCATACAACAGAACTTTTCTTTTCCCTTTAATATTTCATAAAGTAATAACCTTCCTCGATTATTAGAGTCACCAGCAGCAGGGGAGCTATCAGATCGAGCATATGCCACGGCATGGGGGTCTGTATTTTTATAAATGGCCATAATATCTTTTTCTATTGAGCCGGGCTATTCATCAGTTAAATGAAGTCCTTTACAATCCTCAGCACTATGCAAAAGAAGGAAAAAATACACATTTTTTTATATCCTATAGCTTGTGCTCGTTTTAATGAATGAGTGTTAACCCCTTGACTGTATTTGGCCATATAGGTCCATAATTCTGTGCTAATTAGAGATCAGGGTTCCTTTCCTTCCAATAAATAGTAAAAGAGCATCAGACATCAGACAGAGTTAATGTATAAATTTTGACGATTTTCAGCCACCACTAGAGAGAGCTTAGGAGCTTACTGCATACTGTTTATACATAGAGCCCCACTATAAGGCAGCAAGCTCTTAAGCTCCCTCTAGTGGTGACTGTAGGTAGTCAGAATTTTATAATTTCCCTTTGTCTATATACGGGATGGAGCTCTGCCTCACAAAAATTGGACTCAAACCACTATAACAACATACTGTATTAAGAAATTAATCAGCACAGAAAGACATCAAGGCAATTTAAGTTTAGAATTCCCTTTAAAGATGCTCTTTAAATCCCTTTACTTAAAGGAACACTCCAATTAAAGGGCTGGTCCAAAACATTATTATTTTAATCCTAAATCTCTATCTATTTAATGTCATAATCTAAACTTTTTTCTATTACATTTTAATAAAAAAATCCTTATCATTCCCTAACTACAGTAACTGCTTTATTTATTTGTTTACTTCTTCCTTTGTGATGACGCTTGTAACATCCCTGGCTGCGTGCTGGCATGGCTTCCCATCTCCCACCATGCAAAGCCGCCAACCTACTCACCAATCCAGGCTGGGTACTGTGTTCCTCTGCTGGCTGTGTGCATGTGTCTTGGCTGCATGTTTAGGGCGGCGACAGCAGCATTTCCTGATTCTTAAAGCAACAGTGTGCGCATTCCTAATGCGTCCCCACCCTATTGCTGTCAGTCACTGGGTACTTAAGGCACCTTTGCCCAGTGGGAGGTGCCAAAGCAACACTTTCTTTCAGTGTGTTCTGTGCAACTGTGAGTTGCCAGGTCCTGTCCTGTATCTGCCATCCTGGGGGCTGAGTACCCAGGTCTGTACCTATATCTTGCATCTATCCTGTTCTGCCACTATGGGGGCTGAGTACCCAGGCCTGTTACCTGTACCTGTGACTTCTAGTCTATCTCTGCTACCCTTGGGGCTGAATGCCTAGGCTCGCACCTGTATCTCATTCCTGTGTCAGTTCTTGTCTGAACCGTGTCCTAGCCCGTTACCTGTTTGCCTCTTTGTACGTTCCTTCCCTTTACCTCCTGTGTCTGTTCCAGTACCTTTCTCATATCTTGCAGTGTCTGTACCTGTCGTCTCTGTACTTCAGTTTGTGAGTGTGTCCATTCGCTACTTCATAGTAAATACCCTGCGTGAATCTGGCTCTTTCTGTCCCGTTTCCCTGTCCCTGTACTTATCCTCTGTATACTTGCTATTCCCCTGTGCTTTCCTGTACCTGTCTGTTCCATGTGAACAAAGCCCTGTCTTGCCTTACCACTCCTGCGGCATTCCTGCCTGGCCGTGCTCTGGCCTGCTCTGCTTCCTGTCCGCACCTGCGGCTCTGCCCTGCTCTGCTTCCCGTCCTCACCTGCGGCTCTTCTCTGCCCTGCTTCGCTTCCCGTCCGCACCTGCGGCTCTGCTCTGCCCTGCTTTGCTCCACTTCCTGTTCGCACCTGTGGCTCTGCTCTGCCCTGCTCTGCTCCGCTTCCCGTCCGCACCTGGGGCTCTGCTCTACTCTGCTCCGCTTCCCGTCCGCACCTGTGGCTCGGCTCCTGTATCCCAGTCTGTACTGGTCTCTATCCAGCCTGTCTACCCGTCTGTCTACACACCAGCTGAACCTGCCCGTTACTGCATACCCCGGTGTGGGTCAACAGCTGTGTAACTAAGGTCTGCCCTGGAGTAGCACCTGGGTCACCTCCCTCGTCCCTCCTCGGACCACGGAGTCGATTAAGCAACCATGCGTCGGGGGTCGGATCTGGCGAGGCCCCTAATCACGCCACTCCAGGCACTCCTCGGTTCGTGGCCCAGTGGGACCACTAACCACGCTCGCGCCAAACCGTCCAGGTGTGAGCGTAACAGCGCTTCATTTGAGAATCCCATTGCATGCTGGGATACTCACATAAAGTGTCATCAGGGGGTAGAGGCTGACGTCACTGCGGCAGCCTTTTCTCCCTCTCCAAAAGAGTCATCAGTGACCTCCATTTCAGGGGCTGGGCTAGTCCCTGCTCAGATGTCAAGTCTGACGTATGCTCGGTAGATTCTTGTTACTGTGTGGTATGCACAATGACAGTGTGCTCTCTCATCGGCTCATATCATAAGAAAAATATCCAGCATACAGAGACCAGCCCCACCCCCATAAATGACATCATTTTTACGGGCAGCGCTGGTCTCTGCATGCCGGGTTTTCTTCTTACAAAGTGCACTGACAGTGCACTCTTTCGTCGGCCCGTCACTTCTGATCTGAGCCGACGAGAGAGTGAACTGTCACTGTGCACTGAGAAGAACAGTGCATGATGACAAGAAGGTACAGCAGAATTGACAACCGACACATGCTCAGTAGAGCAGGAACTAGCCCAGCCCCTGCGGAGGCGCTGCAGACACTTGCTGAGCTGATCAATTCCCTCACATATTACAACAGACCACTAGGGGTCAGTAGACCATTTTTCAGCTTATTAATTGAAAAACCTTCTAGAAAAAAATAGATTGTCCAAATGGATAACCCCTTTAAGCTGTGATAATAAGTGTTCTTAAAGGGATAATGTAAATTTTACACTCTTCAGAAGAAAAGAGTTATATAACATAGTACATTTCACGGGGCATCAAACTGATGTCATATATAGCCCTGTATCCTTTTTTATTCCGAAGTGATGAAGGGACAGAGGAATAGATTCTGCGCTCACATCAACAACATCTTCAGTAAGCACAATCCGGCTCAGCGTGAACTTTCTGTCAGAAATTGCTAGAAGCCCAAAATGTCACTTTTTCTCCCAGGAGGATCGGCCTCTAGATACAAGTTGCTCTCATCTTCTGACTTATCAATGTCACAGGAAGGAAGAATCCTCCTTTCTTCTTAGTTCCATTACAGAAATCATTGCGCTGTCAACAATGGATTCCCAGGACCCCGGGACACAGAGAACAAGAAGGAAAAAATATTGAAAAATTCTAAATGAATTAAAAAAATCAGATACAAATGGAATAGAATCAAAAACATTGGAAATAAAATTTGCTAAAATTTGCTAAAGTACCGTACATTAACCCCTTCCCTCTCTGATTGTGTGCTGCCGATGACTGAATCTCAACCCCTTACCATTCATTTTACTATCTACTGAAAAACATGGGAAAAAAATTACAAGTGTTAAGAAGAAAAAAGGAACTTTTGGCGTTTTGATTTTTTTCTGCACTACAACATTATTTATTATGCTTTGTTTATATAGCACCATCTTACTCTACAGCACTTTACAGACATAATCGTCACTGTCCCCATTGGGACTCACAATCTACTATCTATTCCCTATAAACAATCTATCAAAACAAATAATCATTGTTTTGATAGATTGGACTTTTGCAGACATGCAATAACAAATATGGTTGTTGTTTTTTTTTGCTTATTAAATATCTTTTGTTTTTGTGTTGGGAAAAGGGAAGTGATTGAAATTTTTATGTTTATTTTTAAATTCTTAATATTTTAAAAATGTTTTACTTTTTTTGTCTTCTTAGGAGATCATTCTTTTAATTGTTCTACATAGACAAAATTATCTTTAAATCATCTGATTGCTTATCAGCTCCTGAGCCTGCTCTACTCCCCCACACCCAACATGTGACGTATATGCATGATGTATGCTGGGAGGGGTGATTTCCAGTAGGGTTAAACATGTTTTCCAGTCTTGGGTTAAAGGGAACCTGGAACCTCTCAGGTCAGATGACTCTATTAATCTGCAGATATAGGGTTAATTTGCAGGATAATGGCATTATGAAGGTGTCAATCTGCAGTACGCGGAAGAAGATTAACTATATTTCTCCAGAGAGCCACCAGCTTTCAGTCATGCGGGAGTGCCGATGCGGCTCCAGGTGGCAGTAAGCACGTCCCGAAACTTTGACTGACAGCCGACTCTGCACTGATGCACTGCAGAGCCGGCTGTCGGTCAAAGTAGGGGGTAAACTTGCAGCCACAGCTCACAGTATAATGAACGTTGTTGACCTTAGCGGCGCCAGCACACCTCCATGACTGAAAGTCGGCAACTCCAAGGAGGAATAAAGATAATTTTCTCCCGGGGTCCGCACTTTCAGTATGGCGATCTGGCACCTTCCTAACGCGATTAACCTTTCGATTAACCCAATATTTCCAGGTTAATAGTGTTATACGAGCTGATAGGTTCCAAGGCTTTATTGCAAAGTAAATAACAAGTTCTACAACTTTTTAATATAATTTGTGTTTCAATTCCTTACTTTTTACAAAATGAGTTTGCTGTCAATGAATGAGATCACTCCTGAAGACACAGTAATCCTGTACTGCCCCATACTGTTTAGCTCACAGAGCATTGTCTAGACTTGATACAACTGTATCTACTTCTCATCTGAAAGCAGAATTACCCATGTAGTGGATTCCTTCCTCTGAATGGAAACGAGTGTTCTCATTCACTGATAGATAACTGAAATCTTGAAAATGGTAAGAAATAGAAACACAAAATATGATAGAAAGTTGCACAATTTATACAGGCAGTAATGTACTGAAACATGAAGATTTTCCAGTGCAAAAAAATAATAGTAAAAAATAATACAAATATTTTGAATTAAAGTTCTTAAACGTAGTGAAAGTCATAGTGCCATCTGGTGCCTACAAAACAGTGTCAGAGTATTGTGATTGAGAAATGGCTCCATGTATACAATATGGAAAAAAGTACTGGGATACATGCAAGCAAAATACAAGGAAAAAATTCCAGCACCAGCGAAAAATAAAGTCTAAAAAATGCATTAAAGAATCATTAAAATAGCATATCAAAAACATGTACAAAAAAGAAGAAAAAGAGGGAGGGAAGAAAGAGCATGTAGAAAAAGCTCCCGCGTTTTGGACAAACATAAGAACATAGGCACAGGTATTGGGACTCACCTTAATCACTGAATTGTGGTTGTAACCTTTTTAACCTTTATTTCCATTGCCGCCGTTGTATAACATCCGGCCCCCTTGCTCCTGGGTGTATAACGTCCATCCCCATTGCCGCTGATGTATAACATCCGGCCCCATTGCTCCGGTGTATACACTCCGGCCACCCCCCATGCCGTCTGCCTTTACTACCATGTGACAGAGCGGTCTGGTATTAACATCAGCCGAAACACTGCCCCCCGCCGGGAGCTTCATGGCCATACATCACCAAGCACAATGCCGAGCGTTGGGTGGAGTGGTGTAAAGCGGCCACCACTGGACTCTGGAGGAGACTGTAACACTAATGCCAGTGCCCCTGCATGGTCCTCCTTTCCCCTCCATGCAGGGACACTGATATACTCACCGTCCTGGCCGCGCGGTGATCTCACCGTTTCCTGCTTCTCCCTTTCTTCCTGTGCACATGGCACGGGTTTCCAGGCAGAGCGCATAATTCGCGCAGGCCCCCCTGTTCTTAAACTGGCAGCGCGCACACTGTCAGAATACCCCCAAGCCAATAGCTGGGAGGCATTTGATATAAAAGGCTCCCTCCCAAGTAAGGAGGTGCCTGAGTAACGGTCTCCCTTGTTAGTGACGCGCCCCCTGGGCCATGTTCAAGGGACACCCGGAGCCGGATCTGGATAGGGGTAGTAGTCCTTGTGGCGGTGACCCGGTCCGTGCCCAGGGTGGTCAAACTAAGTGTGTGGCAGTCTTTTGTAGATGTTGTTTAAGTGTCGACTACGCCACCCGTTGATTGCGGCTAGGAGGCCGCCGCTGCAGAGCAGACCGCTGAGGCCGGTGGTAGGATTGTGCAGCAAGGATGGTATAACCCCCAACGGGAGGGGTATGGCCTCAGGGCAGCAGATGTGGAAGATGGTGGTTGTGATGGTGCAGCAAGGAAGCTCAGAGACATGCGATGCAGTTTCAGGGTTTTTTACTCACTGGTGTTGTTCCGGTCACTCCGGCCTTGAGTGACCACCCGAGCCGTGCTGCGTCCACCAGGTGTGGGACTCGGCCAACTCCCAGGCAGTCCAGAGCGTGGTCCTGAGCTCCCCTCTCTTCCTTCCTACTGGCCGTTCCCACCAGGGATCCACCTTTGTCCGGCTCCCTCGGGCCTCTTGGTGGTAAAACCTTCTCTGGCTTTCCTGACCCTACTCGTGGTGTGCCTTCCTGGTGGATATGGTGAGGGTCGCGCCAAAACTTGACCACGACCTCCGGTTCCTGGCTGAGGATCATTAGCCTCCACCAGTTTGGGTTCCGGTACCCTTTTCTGCCAACCCTTCACCCTTTTGGTTTACTTCTGGGATCTCAGGGTTCCCTCTTGTCCTGCGTCTCCGGGCCTCTCTTCCTCCTCCTCTCCACTGCAGGCCTGGCCCTGGAGCTGGGCCCAGCCGGAGCCACAGCTCCCTGTCAGCCCTCCTGGCTGAACTCTCCCTCTGACTCTCTCAGCTCTGCTCTCTCTGTCTCTAGATGGTGCCCACCATATATACTCCCTCTATGTGTGAGCCCAGGTGACTAGCACCCAATGGGCTCCTACCTCTATGCCCAGAGTCCCTCCCCTATCTGCCCCTACACTACTGGGATGTTCCTCCCCCCCTCCCACTCCAGCCAGGGACAGACGCTGTCGTACCTGCACATCTATCTGGTGGGAGTACCGTTGTTCTGTCCCCCGGAAATGGGATGAGTGTAGTGCATGCAGCTAGCTGAGCTCAGTCCCACACTCCATCCTTACCCGGGAGTGGAATACCACACCTCTGGATCGAGGTGCAATACCCCTGTAGCAGCCGAGTCCTCGGGGTGCTACATTCCCCCCTGGTAAATCACAGCACGTCCTCGGGCTGTAAAAGAATAAAACATACCAAAACATACAAACTTTTTTTTTTAAAACATACTAACATATAAAACATTATAAAACATTATCAGAATATAATATGACAGGTAACTTATATATTATTCTAGCAATATAAACTTTTTCATATAAAACGTTCTTGTTCCTCCGGTCACGGTGCAACTTATGACCGGGTAAAGTGCAACAGTCACTAGAAGAAAATCAGTTCTTCCTATAAAACCGGTAGGGGGCGCTTTAGGAAGCGCAACTATTTACAGGATATGGCCGCTCTCAGTCCTCGGCCAGTGGGGAAAAGGGATGGCTGCTCACAGTCCTCAGCCTGTGGGGAAGAGGGATGGCTGCTCACAGTCCTCAGCCTGTGGGGAAGAGGGATGGCTGCTCACAGTCCTCAGCCTGTTCAGGGATAGGGACACACAGCAAACAGTTCACACTAGTCCCAACGGGGACCACACTCTGATTTGCATCATATCAAGTACCCCTACGGGTAACTATATACAGTTTCAGTCTATGCTACTTCCCTTCAGCAGCGGTGTCCTCTCCTTATCTCCTCCTGAGGGTAATCTTCAAACCCGTCCGGGTCCTTTTGTTCCTCCTCATACCGCAGTTCTTCCTCCGTCAGCCGGTGCACATGAAGGGCGTATGGTCCTTTTGCACACTGATTCCGGGTGAAGGTGACCTCGTCACCCAGGTAAAGGTCACGTCCGCGGTGTCCCTCCGGCAGGTGAGATTCGACATCCCTGCGGGTGACAAAGACGTCGCCGGGGGTTTTGTGATCCCTGATAAAGCCCCAACCGTGCTCCAGTTGGAACTTGATTACAGTCCCGGTGGCGCGGGGACCGTGGGCTGCACGGGGGTTTCTCCGGGTCCGGCTTTTCTGCTCCGCGCTCTGGACCTGCAGCCGCTCCTCGCGGATCCGCCTCTCTCGCCGTTCTTTGTTGAAGACCTCCAGTTGTTGTCGGCAGCACTCCGCACGCTGGGCTGCGGCCGCCCGGGTCTCTTGGGTGAACCCCATGAGGTTTTCACCGGTGGGGTCCCATGCGAACTGCGCCTCCTCCAACGGGAGTGGGGTGATCTTGGCGGGTGCCGGAGCCGGGATCAGGGGCTCACACAGGGGCCATTCCTTCCGGAATCGGGGATTGAGGTATTCCGGTGGCCACTCAAAGGGCTGCCCATCCGGGCAAGTATGTTGCGCAAATAGGTCTTCGCCTAGGGGCAGCACTGTGGAGGTCGAGGGCGCGGTGGTGGTAGCGGCGCCCGGATTCACCAGGCCTTGCGACCAGGCCGGTGGCACTTTAAAGGTGAAGGGTACTGTGGAGACGGCGGCGCCCGGGGGCACTCGGCCTTGCGACCAGGCCGGTGGCGTTTCCTGCTTGGCCGCGCTCAGAGTTAAGGCGCGTGACGTCACAGGGGGCGTGGCCGCGGCTCCTGCCGCTTGAGGCCTAGTTCGGAGCGGTGGCGGTGCAGCAACGGGCACGGTCGGTGGGATTTCGGGCTCTGCGACGGGGAGCTGGGGCAGGCTTACGGCTTCTAGGCTTGGGGTAGTAACGTCCCCTTTACCTGCTTTCATCTCTTCAGCTCCTTCCACGGCGTCGTCTCCGGCCTTCGTCCCTTCTGCACCATCCTCAGAGGCAGACAGACTCCTCGTCCCGGGTGACGTCTTTTGCTGGCGGGTTCCAGCCTGCAGGGCCATTTCTCTGCTCCACTCTGTCAGCACTTCTTGCTGCACTCGGGCCATCTTCCGAGCCAAGCCCTCCAGCGCGGTCTGTGCATGCTCCCGATCTTTGGGGAGCTGTGCCAGGATCTCCACCAGGCCTTCTGGGGTGGCGGCCTGCAACAGGATCCTGACCAGAGGGTCGGTGCTGCCTGACTCTCCCTCCATCTCCGGGTGCGATCTCTCCAGACTCCTCCAGGCTGCACCCATCCTCTCACCTTTTGTTCTTGATCCGCCCATACTGAGGGCGGTCCTGGGGCAACTTGGTGATTGTCAGTTTCAGGGGCAAACCCCTCGCTCTGATGGACATCTCTATCATTGCAGTCTCTGCTGGTGGGGGCGGTCTCCGCTTTTGGCGCTCTTCTGGGACCAGGCCCACGATGGGAGGTGGTCTCTTGCCACCCTCTGGCACGCCCATAATGGCATCCGCTCTGCCAGGGCGGGAAATCGTCTCAGATGGCGGGAATCGTCTCCTAATGGCGGGAAACTCCGTGGATGGCGGGAAAAGGCTGCAGATGGCGGGCAAACGGCGGGAAACGACCCGAGATGGCGTCCGATGGCGGGGACCCTCCGGAACCGGCGGGAGACTTCTTACGGTAAATATGAACTTTTCTTCAGGCACGCAGTACCCGGTGGTTGCGGGCACGTTATCCTGCCGACTACGCCAAAGTGACGCGCCCCCTGGGCCATGTTCAAGGGACACCCGGAGCCGGATCTGGATAGGGGTAGTAGTCCTTGTGGCGGTGACCCGGTCCGTGCCCAGGGTGGTCAAACTAAGTGTGTGGCAGTCTTTTGTAGATGTTGTTTAAGTGTCGACTACGCCACCCGTTGATTGCGGCTAGGAGGCCGCCGCTGCAGAGCAGACCGCTGAGGCCGGTGGTAGGATTGTGCAGCAAGGATGGTATAACCCCCAACGGGAGGGGTATGGCCTCAGGGCAGCAGATGTGGAAGATGGTGGTTGTGATGGTGCAGCAAGGAAGCTCAGAGACATGCGATGCAGTTTCAGGGTTTTTTACTCACTGGTGTTGTTCCGGTCACTCCGGCCTTGAGTGACCACCCGAGCCGTGCTGCGTCCACCAGGTGTGGGACTCGGCCAACTCCCAGGCAGTCCAGAGCGTGGTCCTGAGCTCCCCTCTCTTCCTTCCTACTGGCCGTTCCCACCAGGGATCCACCTTTGTCCGGCTCCCTCGGGCCTCTTGGTGGTAAAACCTTCTCTGGCTTTCCTGACCCTACTCGTGGTGTGCCTTCCTGGTGGATATGGTGAGGGTCGCGCCAAAACTTGACCACGACCTCCGGTTCCTGGCTGAGGATCATTAGCCTCCACCAGTTTGGGTTCCGGTACCCTTTTCTGCCAACCCTTCACCCTTTTGGTTTACTTCTGGGATCTCAGGGTTCCCTCTTGTCCTGCGTCTCCGGGCCTCTCTTCCTCCTCCTCTCCACTGCAGGCCTGGCCCTGGAGCTGGGCCCAGCCGGAGCCACAGCTCCCTGTCAGCCCTCCTGGCTGAACTCTCCCTCTGACTCTCTCAGCTCTGCTCTCTCTGTCTCTAGATGGTGCCCACCATATATACTCCCTCTATGTGTGAGCCCAGGTGACTAGCACCCAATGGGCTCCTACCTCTATGCCCAGAGTCCCTCCCCTATCTGCCCCTACACTACTGGGATGTTCCTCCCCCCCTCCCACTCCAGCCAGGGACAGACGCTGTCGTACCTGCACATCTATCTGGTGGGAGTACCGTTGTTCTGTCCCCCGGAAATGGGATGAGTGTAGTGCATACAGCTAGCTGAGCTCAGTCCCACACTCCATCCTTACCCGGGAGTGGAATACCACACCTCTGGATCGAGGTGCAATACCCCTGTAGCAGCCGAGTCCTCGGGGTGCTACATTAGCGTTGTGCAACTAGTGAGTTGCCAGGTCCCTGAAACCCTGGCCCTTGTGTGGCCAGGGCTTTAACCTAAACGCCTGGTACTTGTGTGGTGGCTAGTGCCTGAACCTGAACCCCTGGCCCTTGTGTGGCCAGGGCCTGAACGTGAACCCCTGGTCGTTGTGTGGCCAGGGTCAGAACCAGAACCTGTTGTAGTTTCCCTTGTGGTATTGTCCCTAGCCACTGTGATCTGTGAAGCCGTATCAGAAGTACCTGACCCCTGAAGCTGCACCTGCGGTACCTGAATCCTGAATCGCACTGGCGGTACCTGAATCTGTAACTGTTCCTTCAGTACTAGAACCTGCACCTCTGTCAGTCCTGGTGTTCCAGAGTCTGTACTGTTGGAGCATTTTCCAGTATCCATACCCAGCCCTGTCTGTGACTTCGTGTCAGTATCCATTCAACACGAGGATCTAGAACCTGTGTAGTCTGAACGGAGTTCGAATCCTGTCCTGCCAGTGACTCCGATCCCAGTCTGTGTCAGTGTGGCACCTAAGGAGTCCGGTTGCCACAGTGGCATTGTCTCCCTCACAAGAGGTGATGCCATGCCTGGAAGCAAGCAGGGGTCCCCTAATCAGGTTTTACTAAGCATGCAACACTTTCCTGGCTCCAGACCAGCAAGGGGAGCTCCTCCCCTTAGCAACTGGGATCTGGAGGCGGGGTTAGTTAGTGTGAGGAGAACAGACAGGAGTTGAAGTCGGGACGTCGAAAAGGAAAGACCTAGGGAGTGGAGCTGCGCGGCAGTTCACCCCTAAGGATAGGAGCACGGAAGGACCGGACACCGGAGTCCAAGGTTGTGGGGCAATGAAGGCCCGGCAGCAGAAACTGGAGGGCAGAAGACTGCAGGTCTCCAGGCCCCATAAGACGCCCGGAGGCTCAGCAGCACCGCAGGGCCCAGTACCGCCACATGGGAGCGACGCATCAGCAAGGCCCGAGCTGCCTGTCATACGGGTGAGCACAGAAACGTTACACTCAGGGACGAGGGCCGCAGCACAGCTATAAGCAGCAGGGCCAAAGAGATTAGTGCAAAAGGGAAGGCCTACAACTTCACCTGGCGAGGTGGATTCCTTACTTGCTTCCAGGCTGCCCGGACTTCCACTTCTAGCCAGCACCCGTGTCCCGGTCTGCCTAATCACCGCAAGTAAACATAAGAGGAAACCGCCATTGAGTTGTGGACTGATTATTAACTGCGCCATCACCCCTGCACTACACCGTCCAGCATCATCTACTTCTCTACAACATCTACACTGCCCTGGAGCTAAGCTCTACCTGTGGAGAGCCAAACCAACTCTGCTGCATTAAACACCAGCTTCAGAGGAGCTGCGCTGAAGCGGCGGCTACCTATAGCCGCATACCACAGGTGGCGTCACGAATTGCATACATAAAAACTATAAAATTCCCCTTTTTACTGACCGCCCTGGGTCACGGACCGGGTCACTGCCACTGTGACATCTCCCCTAGCAACGACCGGCCCGGCACCGAGTACCCTACGGCCCAGGGGGTGCGTCATCAGCATACCTAACCCATTGCAGCAACTGCAAACCGGGGGCTGCCTAGGAGTGGTACCTGGTGGCTACCTGCAGGTCAAGCCTGACTCCACCATTAGGAACTCCAGTGAAAACCAGGTTGCTGCTTAGCTACGCCTCTACTAGGTAAGCCCGGCCCCATGGCACAGTGGGTACACGAACCAAGTGTGCTACCTGCGTGCGTGACAGAGATAGGTTCTGTGCAGTGACAGATGATGCCTCTTAATACTTCAGCACAAGACATTGTGGACAATTGTAGCTTCAGCTTTGTGGGAACAGTTTGGGGACGGGCCTTTTCTGTTCCCCATGACTGTGCCCAGTGCACAAGTTCCATACAGCTGTGGAGGGGGAGTTTGGTGTGAAAGAACTTGACTTTTAGATAGATAGAGAGTGACGGATCAATGAGCAGTAAATAGCCACCATATAACGTAACAAGCCGCCTCCCGCTGTCCATAGCCCTCTGTGGTATCAGCTTCCATTGAGCACAGCACCTGATACACCCCCTGTAGCCTTCACCTATGGTTGCCATTACAGGTATCACATTTTAGACAGGTTCCTGGCCTGTAGTGTGATCCTATGTGTATAGCGTTTCCGTCATCTTAGGGCAGATTGTGCCTGTGCTTAACTGGAATGTATTATACGTTACCATATTCATCTCAGATGTTTACTTGTCTCTTTCCTGTGGGGGACGCTACAATTTTTAGAGTTGATCACCTCTTGTGATACAAGAGTTTACATTCTAATTCATTTATTTCAGAACTATTTTCTCCATAGTCCTTAACTCCTGAATCCTCTTCCAAGACATTGAGGACGTCCTCCACTTCCTGTGGCCAAGGTCAGTCCATTACATGTATCTACGCAAACATTAGCTACACCTCACGACTTTCACAGGTTGTTCTTGAGAAACTTCTATTTTGGTTGTACTTCTCTATCTGTCAATCCTCACTTAACAATTATCCCGGGGGACATCCTGACCTTGCCGTAGGTATCAGTCTTAAAGGAAGGAATACTAAAGTCATTACATGGGTCTATATTGATGAAGAGCTTTCTGGAAGAAACAATAAAGATCTGGGATGTCTTTTGGAGACGCATAGGTAGATATTACGCTAAAATCAAACCTCACAACTTTCAAAGACTTTGCATATTTGGCATTTTTTTAGAGTTAAAGGGGAAGATTAAACTGGGAGATTTTGAGGATGCGGCTTAAAGAGGTATTCCCATCTCCAAGATCCTATCCCAATATGTGGAAGGTGTAATTGTGACATACAGAAATAGTGCTGCTGCAGAGTGTGACATGCAGAAGTAGTGCTGTTGCTTTAAAAGCATCCAGCAACTATTAGAAGTACCACAAGCACAGGAGACAGGAAGTGTTGTGCTCCAGAAGCATCCAGCAACTAGTGGGGTTAACACAGTCACAGTAGAAGGGGAGTGTTTTAGCAGAGCCCCAGGGGGATTGTGGGGAAGTTGTTTACTGTCTGGTTGGAGCCAAAAAGAAAGGTGCTGTGTGTGTTCTGTATCTCACAGAAGCAACCCTGCAAGTGAAAAGGATTCAAGTCAGGAGTGAAGCTAAGCACAGGTCAGGTGGAGTTCCTGAACTAACAGTGCAAATTATTGTCAGGCAGAAATATAAGGACTGGAAGAAATGGTGTCACAGGGATCATCTCCCTCAGCAAACCCTCCCTCCTCCATCTCACTGTGCTGTAAAGAATGCTGTGTTCATTAATGTGCCTTTGTATTAGAACTGTGCTGTCCTGTACTACTGGGAAGACTGTGAACTGCTGTGCTGCTAAGGAAACTGTACTGTTTGTCACTGGAGCCTGTTGCTCATAAGACTTAACTTGCACTGGCTGTGTGGCTTCTTATTAAATGCTACTGTTCTACCATTTATGAGGACTCTTGTCAAGTGTGTCTGGTCAGCAAGTGAAACAACCTATGTGTCTGTGCCTGAGGGTCAATACCCCTGTGTGCCTGAGAGAAGCTGCAGCACATGGTCTATGGTCGCCCTGAGTAATGGTTCCCCCAGGATTCCAAAGAATTCATGTAACCTGTCTCGTCCATATCTGAACCTAGCGGCGTGCGTGTAACATAATAATAATATTAGTAAATATCTCCAATTAGAAATGTAGTATAGTTTTTCTAATTCGCTATGTCTACTTCCTCATGCACAGGCATTGCAGGACCTTAGGTATCCATGGTTAAGTTACGACCACTGATATAGTGACAATTAGGTTGCTAGTGGTCGCAACCATGGATACCTAAGGTCCTGCAATGCCTGCACATGAGGAAAGAAACATAGCAAATCAGAAAAACTATACTACATTTTTAATTAGAGGTATTTGCTAATATTATTTTTACTATACCTACTACATCTTGAGATAGGATCTTGGAGATGGGAATACCCCTTTAAGCCGCATCCTCAAAATCTCCCAGTTTGTACATCCACACAGAAATAGTTCCTCTAGTGGAGCTCCTTTTTGCTGCCACATGGTTTGATACCACTTTTATGGCACTCACACAGTATGATGCCCCTCAAGTCCATCACACAGTGTGAAGCCCCACACACAGTAGTATGCCCCATAGATGCCCAACAGGCAGTATGATGACCCACAGTTATCATACAGTGGACCCCACTAAAAGATGACCCCCATAGGATGATGCCTCCATAGTGCCCCACTCAGTAATTGTGATGCCCCTAGTGTGCCTCACACAGAATGGTGTGCCTTTCCACACAGTATGGTACCCCAAAGATGACCACCGATACAGTATGATGACCCCACAGTGCCCCTACACATATTGTGATGCTCCCAGTACCCCCCACACTTTATGATGCCTCTCCACTCTACCTCATTGGCAAATTAAAAAAAATACTCTCCTAGTCCCGTTCCGAGGGCAACAGATCTCCATATGGTGCTGTGTGTGACCGGGCATAGCAGACACAATGAGACAATTAGCCTCAAAGCACAAAGGTGAATGGTGGAGCGTGGAGATGACGACCCGCTGCTCCACAATCATATTCGATCATATTCAGCTGTTTGTGCAAATAGAAAGACGCAGATGCAGTTGAATGTGCAATAGTCGGGAAAGCTCCCCAAATCTAAGACTAACCTGCGGGATCCAGGACAATTGGGAGGTAAACTTAAAGCTGTCCTGCAGCTGTGTGCTCCCCCCACTAACTGATACCTAGGAAGCAAAGGAACATTAAAGGATGGAAAATTTAAGTACATGGGACAGTCAGTACTTGCTACAAAGTAGTGTCTGGTGTACAAAGTGTACAGAGATAGAATACCACAGCACCACACGTTATATAGTGGCTGCTCTCTGGTACTGCAGCTCAGATCACATTTATTTCCATAAGAGCTGACCTGCTGTACCTAAAAATGGCCAATAAATAGTGTCTGGGACTACGCTATTCCAGATCTTTACACTGTGTGCATCCACCAGTAGTGGGATCTGGTAACAGCTGATTAGTGGGAGCGTGTGGTGCCATTCTCAATAATTCTTCCAAGCAATGTGAACTGAGGTCTAAGATGGTAGACATGCAAGAAATAGGAGCATGTTCACACTAGCAAAAAGAAACAAAACCTACAAAAGACAAAAGACAAAAATATATCTCATACCCTACCATCATTATATATAAATGTAAAGCAAAGTTGCATAATAAATATAGGGTACTTAGTGAACTATTTTTGATCAAAAAAAGTATACAAGCCGTCCCACCAGCGGCAAGGTGACCCTAAATTGGGACGGTACCTATACTGCCTATATTAAAAACCTTACTGTATATCAAAGTTGAAGTAATGCATATAAAAGGGTAGACAAATAGGACCGGGTCCCAACTCCAGACCACCCAGGCCCGTGGTAAGCTACATATATACCAGTCAGCTCAACAAAGGGGATGCCACACCCTTAAATTGCACAGAATGCAAACAAGACAAAAAACCAAGCAATGTGAACTGAGGTCTAAGATGGTAGACATGCAAGAAATAGGAGCATGTTCACACTAGCAAAAAGAAACAAAACCTACAAAAGACAAAAGACAAAAATATATCTCATACCCTACCATCATTATATATAAATGTAAAGCAAAGTTGCATAATAAATATAGGGTACTTAGTGAACTATTTTTGATCAAAAAAAGTATACAAGCCGTCCCACCAGCGGCAAGGTGACCCTAAATTGGGACGGTACCTATACTGCCTATATTAAAAACCTTACTGTATATCAAAGTTGAAGTAATGCATATAAAAGGGTAGACAAATAGGACCGGGTCCCAACTCCAGACCACCCAGGCCCGTGGTAAGCTACATATATACCAGTCAGCTCAACAAAGGGGATGCCACACCCTTAAATTGCACAGAATGCAAACAAGACAAAAAACCAAGCAATGTGAACTGAGGTCTAAGATGGTAGACATGCAAGAAATAGGAGCATGTTCACACTAGCAAAAAGAAACAAAACCTACAAAAGACAAAAGACAAAAATATATCTCATACCCTACCATCATTATATATAAATGTAAAGCAAAGTTGCATAATAAATATAGGGTACTTAGTGAACTATTTTTGATCAAAAAAAGTATACAAGCCGTCCCACCAGCGGCAAGGTGACCCTAAATTGGGACGGTACCTATACTGCCTATATTAAAAACCTTACTGTATATCAAAGTTGAAGTAATGCATATAAAAGGGTAGACAAATAGGACCGGGTCCCAACTCCAGACCACCCAGGCCCGTGGTAAGCTACATATATACCAGTCAGCTCAACAAAGGGGATGCCACACCCTTAAATTGCACAGAATGCAAACAAGACAAAAAACCAAGCAATGTGAACTGAGGTCTAAGATGGTAGACATGCAAGAAATAGGAGCATGTTCACACTAGCAAAAAGAAACAAAACCTACAAAAGACAAAAGACAAAAATATATCTCATACCCTACCATCATTATATATAAATGTAAAGCAAAGTTGTATAATAAATATAGGGTACTTAGTGAACTATTTTTGATCAAAAAAAGTATACAAGCCGTCCCACCAGCGGCAAGGTGACCCTAAATTGGGACGGTACCTATACTGCCTATATTAAAAACCTTACTGTATATCAAAGTTGAAGTAATGCATATAAAAGGGTAGACAAATAGGACCGGGTCCCAACTCCAGACCACCCAGGCCCGTGGTAAGCTACATATATACCAGTCAGCTCAACAAAGGGGATGCCACACCCTTAAATTGCACAGAATGCAAACAAGACAAAAAACCAAGCAATGTGAACTGAGGTCTAAGATGGTAGACATGCAAGAAATAGGAGCATGTTCACACTAGCAAAAAGAAACAAAACCTACAAAAGACAAAAGACAAAAATATATCTCATACCCTACCATCATTATATATAAATGTAAAGCAAAGTTGCATAATAAATATAGGGTACTTAGTGAACTATTAGTAACTATTAATAATTCTTCCCCAGAGACTCATCCACGATTCACAATAAAACCGCCACCCCAAACTACAATGTTTCCCGATAAGGAAAAAAGTCTCCATGTAGTTGTGTTTTTGCAGCAGTCACAAAGAGCATCTCTCACCCTGGAGGACCCAGCACATATTGGTATTACATTGCCAGCCCATTGACTTTTAATGAACATTGCGCAATGTTTATTTCCCCCTGTGGTGGCGCTGCAGGAAAATTGAGCACTTGTTTGTTTGAGGTTACAGCTGATCGCCCGCAATCCCAGAAACTAAACAACCTGTAATCATGGGGATTGATTAAAGAGATTGCCCAAAGTGATAAAACCATGGAAATACTTCTAGATCCATCCGGTGAGCAAAGAGTGTCTGTGGTTTAGCTATATAGCAGTATCAAATATGATTATGGCGCTGCACTCCTAGTGCCGGCCTGCTGTATTTGAAGTCCATCGCAGAGTATCCAGTATTAATCATTGTCATGATATAATGAATTGTGCAGGATTGTTACCTATTATAAAAGCGTATGCTGAAGATGGGGAGGATGGGCCGAGGGCGCTCTTGCACCCATGGCTTGACATGACCTTGCAGGACTTGCGCTCCCTTTGTTTATCCTGTATCTGTGTGTAGTTTATGATATTCAGAGAAGTCCCCGAGGATCGGCGTACAGAATACATTACCAGCCGGCATGAGCGGAATATAAATGTACGGCCGGGGTAATAGAAACTATCAGCAGCGGCTTAGATAAGCAGAGTATAAAGTATTATGGATTTTGCTGCAAAAAAAGATGCGGCTGATTAACCCCTTATTGTCCATCTGGAGGCCAGACAAGAGAAAGCATTAATTCACAATCCTGTAAATGTGGGATCATGTGGGCACAGCAGTTGTGCCCATAGCCGTTCCCAAAAAGCTGATATTGATGGCTGCACTTCTGCCGTAATTGATCCGGAAAACCTGGAATATTGATCATTGACCTCATGTTTCTGCTGGTCCATAGCGGCAGGTTGTTACCAAAGAAGCAGCGGCACATTGCATCACATTTCGTCCATATGATGTAATCATTAGCCTCGCCGTGTTAGGGCAGTCAGGGCAGAAGTCCTTGATGGGACCTGATGCTGTATATCCATATTGCGTGTTGTTGGGGCGTGTTATATATATTAGCAGCGTCGTATGGGTGTAAATCGTGTAAAATTGCTCCATAAAATGCACCCTTTTCTGTTTTTCAAAGTGATACATTTGTCAGAAATATAGGAAACATGCCCCCCTGAAGCTTCCATTTTCTGTGGCAGCTGTGGGGAACACTAAACAATAATTTGGGATTATTCTATTGCAATTAACACAAAAAAGTGGCAAAAATCCATTGATGACTGCCAACACCCCCTCCTAATGTATTATTTATGTATCCATGTATATGTTATCCACACAATCATCCTTGAAATAAGTTGAATGTATTATTTAAAGCTGTTGTCCAGCCACTTAATTTTAAGAAAAAAAAAGACTTAGAATGGTGTAAAATAATAAAGGTAGTAGGGAATTATCATGGAGACACAACTCTGCTGCCTTCAATCGTCGGAACAATTATGCAATTGACTGACGAATGATGGACGAGGCCCCGGCTGCTTGCACTACTAGGCCATTTATTGGGGAACTCACCGTGAGCGTATAGTATATACACCTCCGATTCGACTCCTATGCATGGAATATATATATAGATATACTCTGATACACCTCTTGCCAACTCCACAATAACTAAAAGAACTATTAGCTTCTACTACCAATCGTTTACACAGGCAAATTGGACACCCGTTATAGGTAGTGTATGATGTCAGGGGTGCGGTTTACAGAGCAAGAGGAACAGAAGTATCAAATTTTATATATTTAATTAAGAAAGGTAGGCAGTGTTTCTAAAAAATATAAAATAGATGATACAAAATGGGAACAAAACAATACAGTATATACAATCACATGAAATAAAAGGGATACCAAAAGATAAAGTACTAAACCTGATGTTGCAGGAATGGCTCTTATCTTTATGGAGGGAAGCGCTCCAATTTGGAAGATGGAACACTCTAACAGTGAACTATGTCTACCAGTAATAAACAATGACAGAAACCCAAACTCTGATTTTTATTAGCTCATGGTTACGCCCTCATACCTCCCTTTGGTGAGCTCATATGGAGCTGGTTATGGGATGTGCTACGTCTGTTATAATTTT
Organism: Phyllobates terribilis; assembly: GCF_046119375.1. Taxonomy (NCBI): domain Eukaryota; kingdom Metazoa; phylum Chordata; class Amphibia; order Anura; family Dendrobatidae; genus Phyllobates; species Phyllobates terribilis. The sequence continues at coordinate 941,562,176 of NW_027362762.1, forward strand.
ATAAGATCCCTAACTTTAAGGATATTTTTGCTCCTGGAAATCCCAGGCGGTAGATATTATTGTCATGTTTCCTATCACAATTTTACATTTCTATAGAGATGAAACATGGCATGGATAGCATCATCCATGGAAGCAATATTAAGTAGGAGAGGTTAGAATAGCCATACGGTAAAGTGAGTGAATGCGTTATATTCGTCCCTTCACTACAATGCTGAAAATGTATCTCCCATAAATATCAGATTGATGCAAACCCCAATTGTCATCACTGACCACTGACTCCAAATGTCTCAAACCAGCCCTTTGAACAGAAGAAGCCTTTGTCTCAAAAGTGTACTGCTTCGCCTCTGAGTAAACGAATCATAGTTTTAGTGACTGGTTCCCAGTGCAGATCTCTGCTGTAATTACCTGGTCACTGTAGAATGTCCCTACTTCAATAGTTGAAGTGTCAGCTCTTTCTCTCTTCCCCAGTTATAATTAATGCCATATGTTCAATGTGAGGGTGATACGTCCCCTCTCCGGAGATGTCTTTATCACCTCTTTGTCACCTCTGTGCCCAGTGACTGGCTGCAGAAGTCATATATCTGTGTAGATGGAGCAGGGAGTACAGAGGCCGGCGAAGTACCAGAGATGTTTCCAAAAGGGAGTAGTTGGGGATCAGTAAGATCACCACCAGACACAGACAACTGTGGGCTCCTTAGCAAGTTCAATATATGGGTGTTAGAACTCTCCTGTTAGGTTTTTTCTATCTTGCTGGTCACATGACCTTTTTTGCCTATTTAATCCTGCTCCACCCTCCTGGCCTTGCTGGACTTCATTGCAATTTCTACTCTTAAGTTAGCCTGGTGCTTAGTTACCTTTCTTAGTCAGTTTAGCTAGGTCTTCGGAGCTTTATGTTCTATGTTGTGTGTTTGTCAGGTTCCCTGTTACATCGTAGGGATCTAGCTTAGTTCTATTGTAGGGACAGATCTCCTTTCTTTCCTTAGTGCTTGTAGCAGATCATAACAGTAAGTCCAGGCCAAAAATATCTCTAAGGAAAGACTTCCAGTTTCCATCATGGTGTTGGTTCAGGATTTTGCTCAACGCCTGCAGGGACTCTCTCTGGAGGTGGCCGTGCTCCAACAACATGTGAGTAGCTGTTCTGGAGCACATTTTGTGGAGCCAAAGGTACGTTTACCTGATTTATTTTTTGGTGATCAACAAGAATTTTTTTCCTTTAAAAATGCTTGTTTATTGTATTTTCGTTTGAGACCCAGATCCTCTGGTGATGAATCACAGCGCATAGGGTTCATAATGTCACTTTTGCGCAAAGAACCTCAGGGATGGGCCTTTTCTCTCCAACCTAGTGATCCATGCTTTAGATCAGTGGATAGTTTTTTTTCTGCTTTGGGTTTGTTGTATGATGATCCTGATCGTGTCTCATCAGCTGAGACTGAATTGAGATGTTTGAGGCAGGGATCAGGTAATGTGGAAAAATATTGTTCTCACTTCCGTCGGTGGTCTGCCCAGGTGGGGTGGAACGATTCAGCTTTGAAAAGTTTGTTTCTTGCGGGGCTAGGTGAAAGGGTTAAGGATTTGCTGATTGCTTATCCCACATCTGGAAACTTGCAGGAGGCAATGCAATTAGCTATACGGGTGGACAGGAGACTGCGTGCAAGGGTTAATGAGAGTAAATCCTCTGCCTTGTCAGCTCCGAGTCTTGAGAGGGTCTGTACTGACATTGGAGAGCCGATGGAGATTGGGGCGAAGGCACCCCGCTCTCAGGAAAAAGACCGCAGATCTTCTGAAGGTTTGTGCTTTTATTGCGGGAAATCTGACCATTTTATTAAGAACTGTGTGCTTCGTATGAACAAAGAAAAAAAAAAAGGTCAGTTACGCCCATATTGCCTGTTTAAATACTAAGGGGGTATTTCTTTCTGCTACTACTGCTGCTCAGGAAGAATTAATTGAATTTCGGATATTTGTGGATTGTGGTTCTACTCTGAATGTGATTGATGGGGGATTCTTGGAAAAACTTAAATTAAAACCCAAACCTTTGTCATCCCCTATTGCTGTGGTTTCTGTCGATGGCTCCCCCTTGAAGTGTGTTACTCACAAGGTCTGTGAATTTCCCCTCACTATTAATGATATTCACCAAGAAAATTTGCATTTGGTGGTATTAAATAATTTGCCTTCTCCAGTAATTTTGGGGTTACCCTGGTTAAAATTGCACAATCCTGTACTGAATTGGTCTACCAATGAAATTAAGTTCTGGAGCCCTAAGTGTTATGACAAGTGTTGTAACGGACATATTGCTTCGGTGGAAAAAGGGGAATTACCTGTACCTATTGAGGATTTTTGGAGAGTTTTTTTCTGAGGAGGAGTCACAAATTTTGCCTCCCTATAGAGACTATGATAGTACCATTGAATTTGTCCCTGGAGCGACTCTTCCTAAAAGTCGTTTATTTAACCTTACTATTCCTGAGAGAAAGGCTTTGGAGGAATACATACAGACAAGCTTGGCCGCCGGTCACATTAGGCCTTCCAAGTCTCCTGTGGCTGTTGGATTTTTTTTTGTTAAAAAAAAGGACGGCGGTTTACGTCCTTGTCTGGACTTTCGTGAGATTAATAAAATTACTGTATGCAATCCTTACCCACTGCCATTGATTCCTGATTTGTTTAACCAGTTAGTGGGGGCCAAGTGGTTCTCTAAAATTGATCTCCAGGGGGCATACAATTTGTTGCGCATGAAGGAGGGTGATGAATGGAAGACTGCTTTTAACACTCCTGTGGGTCATTTTGAGAATCTGGTTATGCCTTTTGGTCTTACCAATGCTTCAGCATTTTTTCAGAATCTTATTAATGACATCCTTAGACCTTTGATCGGCAAAGATGTGGTTGTGTATTTGGATGACATTTTGATTTATTCGCCGGATCTGGAGTCTCATTGGCGGAGCGTACGTGAGGTATTACAGTTATTAATTGACAATTCGCTTTTTGCTAAGCTGGAGAAATGTGAGTTCGCTGTACAGAGAATTAGTTTTTTGGGCTACATTATCTCCAGCGAGGGCTTTGAGATTGACTCGGTGAAAGTTCAAGCTGTGCAGGAATGGCCTAGGCCTATTGGTTTGAAATCGATACAGAGGTTTTTGGGTTTCACAAATTATTACAGAAAATTCATTAAAATTTTTTCTATTATTGTCAAACCGCTGACCGATCTCACCAGGAAAGGTGCTAATGCGGTTCAGTGGACTTCTGAGGCCATTGAAGCGTTTGTGTTTCTAAAGGAGAGGTTCAGCTCTGCCCCCATCCTTATGCAGCCTGATGTGACTAAGCCGTTTTTGGTTGAGGTTGATGCTTCTTCGGTGGGGTCGGTGCAGTGTTGTCTCAGAAAATCAAGGATGGAGTACATCCCTGTGCTTTTTTTTCAAAAAAATTTTCTGAGACTGAACTTAATTACAATATTGGTAATCGGGAATTGCTGGCTATTAAACTCGCATTTGAACACTGGCGTCATCTCTTGGAAGGTGCTGAATTTCCCATTCAATGTTTCACTGATCATAAAAATCTGATCAATCTTTATGCTGCCAAGCGCTTGAATGCCCGTCAGGCTAGGTGGGCACTTTTTTTCTCGCGGTTTAATTTTTCCGTTACTTACATCCCAGGTACCAAGAATGTTAAAGCGGATGCTTTGTCTCGCAGTTTTTCTCCCATGGTCGGTGCTGAGGAGGAGGAGGAGAGCATTTTACAAGAAGGTGTTGTGATTGCTGCTTTGGACTCCGTTTTGGAAGATGAGATTCTTAAAGCACAGGAGAATGCCCCATCTAACACTCCCCATGGGAGGTTGTTTGTGCCTAGGACCTTTAGGAGAGATTTGTTTGTTGAGTGTCATGAGTCTCGGTTGGCAGGTCATCCAGGAATTTCTGAGACCAAGAGACTTGTGGGTCGCAGTTTTTGGTGGCCTGGATGGCAGAAGGAAGTCATTAACTGGGTGCGTCAATGTACGGTGTGTGCTAGATCTAAGTCTTCACATACGCCTGCAGCGGGGTTGCTTTGCCCTCTGGAGGTTCCAAGTGCACCCTGGACACATCTGGCTATGGACTTTATTACTGACCTTCCCCCCTCTGAGGGTTTCACAGTCATCTGGGTGGTCGTGGACCGTTTTAGCAAGATGTGTCACTTGGTTCCTTTCATCAAACTGCCCTGCGCTAAGACACTCGCTAAGGCCTTTGTCAAGGAAATTGTCAGACTACATGGTGTTCCTACTGACATTGTTTTGGATAGGGGACCTCAGTTCGTGGCTCGTTTTTGGCGTGCTTTTTGTGACAGGTTGGGAGTTCATTTGTCGTTTTCATCCGGATATCATCCTGAGTCTAATTGCCAGACAGAAAGGAAGAATCAGGATGTTGAGCAGTTCTTGCGTTGTTTTGTGGCAGACAATCAAGAGGGGTGGTCTGAGTTTCTGCCACTTGCTGAGTTTGCTCTTAACAACCATACATCCTCTTCTGCTGGTTGTTCGCCTTTTTTTTGTTGTTCTGGGAGACATCCGTCTTTTGGGTCATTCTCCAAATTGGTATCGGCTGTGCCTGAGGAGGAGAGTTTTTCCGGTGACTTGGAGAGAGTTTGGACGGATGTGCGTGGTAATCTTCAGGAGGCTAACAAAAATCTAAGAGGTACTTTGATAGGAAACGGCAAGAGGTTTTGTTTGCTATTGGTGACTTGGTTTGGTTGTCCTCTAAGAATCTGCGGTTGAGGATTCCTTCTAAAAAATTGGGTCCCAAGTTTGTAGGGCCCTTTAAGGTGCTTCAGGTAGTTAACCAATCTGCTGTTAGGTTGGAGGTTCCTACCTCCTGGAAGATTAATCCGGTGTTTCATGTTTCTCTGTTGAAAAGAGCTTATGTGTCGGATGGAGATGCTTCTGCCACTGTTCCTCTGGTGGTGGAGGACGGGGAATACGAAATTTCCCGCATCCTATATTCTAGACGGTATAGAGGGAGTTTGCAGTATCTCGTCGCTTGGAAGGGTTTCGGACCCGAGGATAACTCATGGGTGAGGGCGGATGATGTTTCTGCTTCCAGACTTGTCAGAGCGTTTCACAAGAAGTTTCCTGATAAGCCTGGGCCTAGGGGATCCGGAGGATCCTCATAGAAGAGGGGGTACTGTTAGAACTCTCCTGTTAGGTTTTTTCTATCTTGCTGATCACATAACCTTTTTTGCCTATTTAATCCTGCTCCGCCCTCCTGGCCTTGCTGGACTTCATTGTAATTTCTACTCTTAAGTTAGCTTGGTGCTTGTTACCTTTCTCAGTCAGTTTTCCTAGGTCTTCGGACCTTTATGTTCTATGTTGTGTGCTTGTCTTTTACTGCTACAATTTCTGCTAGGAAGTGTCCAACTTTATCCCAGTCCCTAGTTCTTGTAGGGATCCCTCCCTTGCATCTATAGGTCTTCGTACAGACTAGCCGAGGACTTTAGCGGGTCTGATCGCAGGATCAGGTTCCCCGTTACATCGTAGGGATCTAGCTTAGTTCTATTGTAGGGACAGATCTCCTTTCTTTCCTTAGTGCTTGTAGCAGATCATAACAATGGGCCCTTTGAAGACCAATAGCTCATCATAATGCATAATTCCACTGCTTTGCAGGTGGAAATGGGCCCTCTTACCTCTTGAGCCCCTGTGTGGCTGAACAAGTTGCACCAATGTTATGTCCGCCCCTGGGTAAGGTGATTATTACTACTTCTTTTACGTTATTCTGAGCCATTTTTTACAAAAAATTTTTGACTCCTTTAAAGGGAATCTGTCAGCAGGTTTTCTGTGTAATCCAAGAACAGCATGATGTAGGGGCAAAGACCCTGATTCCAATGATGTGACACTTACTAGGCTGTGTTTTGTTGTTTCAATAAAAATCAGTGTTTTATCAGCACGGAGTTTATCACTACACGACTAGGTGTTGCATGCCTCCTGGTCCAACATTGCCCCCTCCACTGATACAGTACAGAAAGCAGCCAATCAGGAGTGTGGGCGGGGTTATACACAGCCCAGTATTCCGAGCTCTGCTGGATCTGCAGCAGAGAAAACTGTGATTCTATCACAACCGCTGCAGCCAATAAACTAAGTGATACATCGCTGGAATCAGGGTCTCAGCCCCAACATCATGCTGCTGTCAGATTACATAGCAAAAACCTGTTGGCAGATTGCCTTTAAGATGAAAGTCAATACATTAAATTAAAACTCTGTATTAAAAAATCATATTCAACTTCTGGGAAACATCTCCTAAAGTTTTATGTACCCGATAGCCAACATTTCAGAATTTACTTACTGTCTGTCATTAGACCACAAGCGAAAATGACATCAAGTGTTGAGTATCCCTGCAGCGCCACCACAGGGGAAAGGAAGCATTACAGTTCTTTTTTATCTGGCCCGAGTGTCTGTGCGTCTCCTACACGCCCTGTAGCTGCACTGCAGGAAAGACCCCATCACTTTGGCGCTCCGTACCACTTTGGCGCCGGTAACTCTCACAGAATGGTCAGCAGTACGGCCGGGTTTCTTCCCGGAGCAGATCTGTGGAGGGACTCACCCTCTGCAGGAGAAGCTATATTATTAATGGCAATTTGCACTAAGAGGCAATGTCAACATGTTCCTCCACCTCCTTGAATAACACTCATCTTGAATATCACGTAATGTCATCTACATGAAATTTTATAACGACATTAACATTTTAGAGGGTGAAACTTTAAATCCGGCTCTCCTTAAATATTTTACAGGACAGGCAACTAAATGCCTCTGACATTGAAAAAACTGGATTTTTTTAGCTTTTTCAGCCATTAGTTCCCCAAAAAAGCACAGAGCTGAAGAATTTGTGCAGTACCGTTACTAATCACATTACAGAAGACTTGAAAGCATCCGTCTACGTATCAAGAGATGTAGAAGAGCCGAGTTTTTCATCGGACACGCATCTCATTGCATTGTGGAGTTCAGGCAGATCTAATGCACTAAAGGATTTGGAGGACACAGCATATATGTGCTGTTCGCGGACAGGTTATTCATGTTAATGACAACTGTGTAATGGCTTATTTCTCCTGTGGGGGCACTGCAGGGAAATTTTACACATTCTATCAGGTTCTTCTCTATAAAATGCAAATTCTATACAAGTGTGATGTGGGCAGGCATATGTACCTTCATTATATATGGTACCAATCATCTGTGGGGCATTCCTTGAAGTTTCTCTGAGTGTTCCTGGGTGGATCTTGATGGGAAACAAGTAGGGTGCAGAGACTCTGGAGCCTAGGGAGGCCCAAAAGGTCCCATTGGCTACATGAGATGACTAATACTATTAGGACCCATAATAGTCTCCAGCTATGTTGGAGATTTTCCATTGGATCCCACAAGACTCATATTTCAACACTGGGTAAAAGGGACCTCCAGGGTCCTCGTGTCCCACCCCCTGCTCAATGCAGGAGGCCTTAAACCATCTCAGACTGATATCTGTCCAGCCTCTGTATGAAGACTTCCATTGAAGGAGAACTCACCACCTCTCGTGGCCGCCTGTTCCACTCATTGATCACCTCACTGTCAAAAAGTTTTCTCTAATATCTAATCTGTATCTTCTCCCTTTCAGTTTCATCCCATTGCTTCTCGTGTTTCCATGTGCAAATGAGATTAAGGGGTATCCTTAAAGGGTTATTCTCAAAATAGTAAGCTATCCCTGTGCTCAGCTTTTTTTGGCCGTCCTATAGACATTGAATGGAGTGGAATGTGCATCCTTGCTCCAACCAAGATTGGGTTGTGCTCAGTCCGATCTCTACGTTCCTGAGTCCTGTTCTTGGGATCCCATTAGTTGTACCCCAGCAATCAGTAAGTATTTTTCTCACTAATGGGATCAATTTGATTAAATTATTTTTTTAATTTTCTTTTTTCACTTGCAAATACAATGTTTTGTGGCTGGATATTATGAAGGGTTCAATGGGGACCTTGGAGCAAACATGTAGTTGGCGCTCCCCCTGGCCCTCAATACTTGTCACACACTAGCTACATCCTTAGAGGGGACCCCAATCTTCCATATTCTCTTCTTAGCACAGCTGTTGCTGTTCTAACTCTAAGCTTTGGAGACAATTTCTTTTTCTTATTTAAGTGGATGTATTTTTAGCTAAAAATCAGTTTTGTAATTACGTATCATTAGAGATAAGAGAACCCGAACTTTAAAGTTCGGAGTTTGTACCGGACAGTTAGTGGTGTCCGGGGCTAAACGATAAAGAGAGAGAGAATTTTCCAGCTCAAAAGTTCGGGTCCTCGCTGTTTTCAATTGGGTTCGGGTTCTGGTTCAAGTTGGGCTAAAGTTCTGGTACCCTAACTGAACTTTGGAATAAAGTTCGAATAGGGTACCAGAACCCGAACTTTCCTGGGTCCGCTCATCCCTATGTATAATTAAAAATGATGCACTTTTTTTTTAAGCTGCTTTCAGCTGATTTATGACCACACACCACATCAGAGTTAAATGTGCCAGGAACCTGTAAAATCAAAACGGAGAAAAAATTTTGTGCAACCAAATTGCAAAAATTATTTTTAGCCCCAAATACATGCATTTACGTAAGAAAAAAAATAATTGTCCCACAGGTGAAGAACCTCTAAGTCTGCCCCAGTGCCACTCAGGATCCAATGAACTAGACTGTATCCAAAAAGATGGGACAATTACAGCAAATTTCTGAACAGTTGGCCGCTATGGTAGCAACTAACTGAGGTCATCTCAGCCGGTGACACTCCGGCACATGGTAGTGGTGTTTTTGTGGCAAGTGAATTACCCTAGACCTCTTATTATGAATAGAGGCGATGAATTGAATTGTCACAAATTTCACCCAAACATTTTGATATGCCAGAATCTAGATTTCCTGAGCGCAAATTGTTTTGAGAGCCAGGATGGAATTTTAATATGATACAAGATTATACTCACCTGTCCTGTTGCCGCTGCTCCTCCAGTTTTCACTTCCAGCCTCTGAATCTTCCACCTTTGGTCTTCGGGTTTTCCGGCACTGACTAGACCTCACTGTTCATGGGGTTTAATCAGCAGCGAGAAACCGAATATAGGAGATTCGGAAGTCTTGGGGGACCAGGCTGAGAGTTGCGACAACAGGATAGGTGAGTGCAAGCTTCTATTATTATTTATCCCCTTTTTCCTCTCCGTTTATGATGCTTTGGGGCCCGGAGAGACCTTAGAGCATAATTATGGTAACTATTTTCTGGGACACTTAGAATTTGTGACAAAAATTTGTTCCGAATCATATTTTTCACCAATTTCAACCAATCCAACTCCAAAACTCATATGTTAAAAGTTTGCTCTTCTCAACTTATGAATATATTGTAGAAATTAGAAACGCAAGATCGGAACACGTGGGATTAACAATACCCTGTGGCCTTTTGAGTTGTGTAATAAAAAATAATAATTAAAAAAAAAAAAGTACAATCCTGTGAATGACTTTGCTGGCATCGATGCAGAGGGCGAGAGGAGCCAGAAACCTCAGTCGTTTCACATGCATCAAATGCGCTCTCGAGAAAATCCATGGCAGGAAGACTACAGCTCAATTTAGACTCTGCTGTGCAGCAATATTGAGAGTGCTGATCCAGCGGCACGGACAGACACTTACTTATGTGATTAAATGGATGGTGGAGACCTTGATTCCGGGATTTACTTAGCATAGACAGCACATTGCTACAGGGGATTATAGATGGAGATATAGCATAGCTGAATGATTCATTGAGTTCTTGTGTGCCAGATACACTGTGTATTATGATATTTTGTGCACCAAATGATAATCTGGACTCTGCTACATCTATTTCAGTGGGTCAGGTTAGATATTGAAGGAGACGCAACTCCGCTGCCTCCAACTGTCAAGACAATTTTGCAATTGGCTGACGATTGATGGACGAGGCCGCGGCTGCTGTACACTGCTAGGCTAGATATTAGGAAGCTCACAGTGAACGTATAGTGTATACACTTCCAATTCCAATGCATGGAATACTTATTTCACTCGCTGTATATACTCTGGCACGGTCACAGAAAAGCTTCCCACGAAAAACTAGCTGCCACCACCAATTGTTTATACAGGCCCTTTGGACACTTGACAGGTATTACATTATACAATCACATAGGATAAAAGGGATAACAAAAGAAAGGATAACTTTTAGGATATCTTCGCCCCTGCAGGTCCCAGGTGGGAGATATTGCTATCATGTCTCCTATCGTGATTTTACCTTTCCATAGAAATGAAACATGGTATGGATAGCATCATCCATTATCTATTAAGTTGGAGGTGTTTGGCCGGCCTTACGGTGATGTAAGTGAATGTGTTATGTTTGTTCCTTTGCTACGACGCCGAAAATATATCTCTCATAAATATCAGGTGCAAACTCCAATATATATCACTGAGTGTCTGAAATAATTATTTTGTAAAGAGGAAGCCCCTGTACTTCTCCACCTTGGAGTATACAAATCCTACGCTTGTTGGCTGCTTCTCAGCAGATCCCCTGTTGTAATTACCTGTTCACAGCAGAAGGTCCTACTTCAATGAAGGTTGAAGTATCAGCTCTTTCTCACTTCCCTAGTTATAATTAATCCCATATGTTCAATGCGAGGATGGTATGTCTCCTCTCCGGAGATGTCTTTATGGATTTTACAATTTTTCTCTAAGACATTACGTAACAGTGCAGTGACAGGCAACATCTTTTATTGACAATGTTTGCCGTTTTGCCTAAGTGACTCTAAAATGAGAGCTATACATCAACCGAACAACTGTGACACCGTTGTAATGTCTCGGCCGTGCGAGAAGCTGTCGCGGATAATCTGTGTGCTGCACTAAAGGACCCATAAGGTGCCCAACTGCGTAGGATTTTTAGCATTTATCAGTGCTGGAGTTTAATCTCGTTTACGGTCCTGCAAGGGACTGCCCTGAAAAAAGTGAATTTTCTGCTTGGGAAGTGGCAAATTTGCTGGAACTGTTTACAAAAAAACTGGGACAAACCCGGCAAATTTGGAACATTTTTTAATTTACCTTTATGTTTGTTGCATCAGGAGCCATATTCAGACTGTCCTTCCTATATGTCCAGTTGGCATACTTTTTTTAGTACACACCTAATACCCCCGCACCCTACCCCCAGGTGCCCCTCAAAACTGCTGCAGTTACTTTGCTCACATGCATGGCGCAGCACTGGAGATGAAAGGAATGGTGGATGCGCATGCCCGAGCCTTGTGCCCCTCTTGGTCCAGTTGCAGCTCCCATTACAGTCCTGATTTTTTTTTTGCAGAAACAGCAGCACCACTCTTTTCTATGGGCTATGTGTGCAGTGCCTCACTTAATCGAATGAGAATGAGCTGCAATACCACACAAAGCCAATGGACAAGAGTGGTGCTGTTGCTGGAGGAAAGCGCCATGTTCTTTAATAATCACATAATCTCCTTTAAAGTAGGGCTCCAACTTGAAAAAACAATTATATTGATGTTCTAAAAAATATGATACTCTGGTGCTTATTTCCATTGTAGAGCTGTAAAAGACCAGACCAGAAAAAAAATTCCTCTTATTAAAAAAAAAAAGTTCAAAATGCATATTGCACTATACTATATGCCTCTAGATATGTCCTTCCAGTAATCTAGAATACTTGATAATCTGGCACCTATCAGGTTTTCTTGACCACCAGATCAAAAAATGTACCCAATTTAAGAAAGTTTAAAAATATCAATAAAAACTTTCAAAAAGTTTCAAAAAATGTCAATCCCCCACTGATGAGCTGTTATCATCACTTCTGGCAGTGGCCAGATGTGTATAGAGTGGACAGCACAGCATCATATATTTGTTTAGCGGCCGCTGCCGGGTACGGTAGATCAGCTCCTATTGGAGAGAATGGCAGCTGAGCTGCAGTACCAGAGAATGGCCACTGTGCGAAGCTGTGATGTTTCGCTCCATTCACTGCGTACATCCAGCAACTGCCAGATGTGATAACAGCTGATCAGAGGTGGTGTCGGGTATTGGACCCCCATCAATCTCATGATAATGACCTCAGGATATTATTATGGTTCCATTTACTGATACAGAGCTCCAAATCACCTACACATAAACATATGATAGAATGATTGGATCCTACAGTCACCACCAGAGGGAGCCGAGGAGCGTCCTGCATACTGAGTCATTAGTGAGTTCAATGTATTTTCAGTATACAGAAAGCACTAGAGCTCCCCCTTGTGGAAGTGTGATGAAAAGCAGAATAGTAGACATGACCTTTATTAAAGGCGGCGTACATTTGGTGTTGATCTTATGGTCAGGAGGGTGCAGCCCATTTTTAGGTTCTAGTTTAAAGTCATCCTATTTCTATGTAGGCCCATAAGAATGAATCAAGGACATGCAGTATATTTAATAGTGATTGTTTTTTATTGCTGAGGGCAGAAATGTTCTGGACTAATCCTAGGACTATGACGCCACCCTGCAGTCATCACTATTTCTACTAGGTATTATCCCACACTAATTTCCCCCGCTATAAAGCCTGTAGGAGGGAAAGATTTGTTTTTTTGTGAAAATGAAAATAAATCTGTCACCATGTTTTTACCACCGATTCTGAGAGCAGGAAAATGTTGGGGGTAGAGACACTGATTCCAGCGACGTGTCACTTACTGGGCTGCTCGCTGTAGTTTTTATAAAATCAGTGTTTTATTAGCAGGAGATTATCACTAGAGAATTAGTAAATCTGCTGCCAGGTAGTCCAACCCCGCTCCCCAACACTGATTGGCCGCTTTCTGCCTATGCAGTGTACACCCAGAGCTGCCAATCAGTGATGTGGGCAGGGTTATACAGAGATTATCAAAACTGCAGCATCCAGTAAGGTAAGTGATACATCGCTGGAATCAGGGTCTCCGCCCCTACATCATGATTAGTGTTGAGCATTCCGATACTGAAATATCGGGTATCGGCCGATATTCGCGGTATCGGAATTCCGATACTTAATTCTGATACTTTTACAATATCGAATACCGGAATCGGAAGTTCCCATAATGCCTGCGCTCTGCAGTGTCTCTGAAGGGTGACAAGCTGGATGGCAGCGCTCAGCTGAAATCCAGCCTGTCATCAGAATGCCATCCCAGCGTGGGAGAATTCTCCTGATTGTTTAAAAGCCGCCACCTCCCATCCCGATCGTAAGTTAGGACCGGGCGGGGAGCGCAGCACTAAGGAGCGGGGAGCGAAGAACCCGGGCGGGGAAGCCGGCAGTGAAAAGACTTCACCGCCGGCTTTCCCGTTCTGTGCTGCGCTTTCCCGCCGGTTATTTCAAATGAACAGCTGAGGTATCAGGTGATGCTGATCAGCTGTTCATTTGAAGTAGCCGCGGTGCCCTCAGAGGGTTCATGTGAGTTCATGCTTGACTGCATTGCATGAACTCACATGAACTTTCCCACGGCCGCACAGGTTAGCCTCACCTCCCAGACCCGTCATGATTGGTGTGTGTGGGTGTCTGTGCGGGTGTGCGCGGTGTCTGTGCGGTGTCTGCGGGTGTGTGCGGTGTCTGTGCGGTGTCTGCGCGATGTCTGCAGGTGTGTGCGGTGTCTGTGCGATGTCTGCGGGTGTGTGCGGTGTCTGTGCGATGTCTGCGGGTGTGTGCGTGCAGGCAGACATAGGCCGATGTGACACTACTACTCCCATCGGCCTATGTCTGTCCCCTGTCCACTCCTGCCAGCAGGATCAGCTCGATGGGAGCAGTAGTTCCCATCAGCCTGATCCTGCTATTTAAATTGCCCTACTGTGTCCCCAATACATTTTAAATACATGTCATTGGTGGCCAGTGGTTACCTACAATAAATTAGTTCATACATTACCTGTCCCCGCCGATCGCCACCTAAAATAAAGTAAAAAATAAAAAACTACACCTATACTCACCTAGACACCTAATTCCCCGAAGCCATCGATCTCCTGTAATAAAATATAAAATAATAAACCACAACCTTATCCTTACCCCTCCGTAGTAGTCCACGAGTGTCCCACGAAGATCTCCAGTTTAGAGCAGCCACATAGAATGTGACCGCTCTGAACCGCTGCCGCCGCTAGAATGATGGGGCCGTAAAGCAGCCCCGTCATTGCATAAGCGGGTTCGCTGGAGTTCAGGCAGCGCTGCTCCGGTCAGCTCCTTTACGACCCTGCTGTATCGTGAGAAATTCCCACGGTACAGCAGTGCCGTAAAGGAGGTCTCCGGAGCAGCGCTGACTGAATGCACTCCGGTGACCTCAGTCAGTGGCTCCCGCTGCCGGGAGCGGACGTGCTCCCGGCAGCGTGAGCTTACAGCAGCCATGCACAGCTGTCACCATCTCCAGATGTGACAGCTGTGCATGGGAGATCAGCGCAGGAACGTGGACAGGTAACTATTTTTTTTAGTAAACTAAGAATTAAATAAAATGGTGTGGTTTATTTCAAATAAATTATTTTTTTCTGGGTGTAGTGTGTGTTTTCTTTTTAACACTTTGTAGGTTAGTAATGGGGGTGTCTTATAGACGCCCATCATTACTAACCTGGGCTTCATGGCAGCTGGCGCTGACATGAACCCCAACCCCATTACCCCCTGCCACCGAACCAGGGCAGCGTGGAAGAGCGAGGCTAAGTGCCAGAATTGGCGCATCCTATGGATGCGCCATTTCTGGGGCGGCTGACGGCTGGTGTTTCTAGCCTGGGAGGGGGCCAATATTCATGGCACCCTTCCTGGGCTATTAATATCAGCCCCCAGCTGTCTGCCTAGCCTTTGCTAGCTATTAAAATAGGGGGGACCCCACGTCATTTTTTTGGGGGGGTCCCCCATTTTAATAGCTAGTAAAGGCTAGGTATTCAGCTGGGGGCTCATATTAGTAGCCTGGGAAGCTCCGTGGGTATTACCCCCTTCCCAGGCTTCAAACATCTGCCCCAGCTGTCTGCTTAACCTCCGCTAGAGACTAAAATTAAGGGGAACCCCACGCCAATTTTTTTTTAAATAAATCCTTTATTTTAACACTAAATGACAAGTACAGTAAGCAACACTGTCACTGTACTTCATATATATGTGACTGACATGTTTCTATCTATCTAATCTATGTGTGAAGCTCTATTCTTTCTGTTGTAAATTGTCGGGTACCGGTGTATGCCGCTGATGAATTGCCGGCTTTTCGCATAATACATTCTACATTATTCTTAGTTGTTTTACTTCATGTAGAATTAACCTACAAGGAAAGAAAGGGTTTATTTTCATTCCGATATTTCTGTCCCATTGACTTGCATTGGTTTCCGGTATCGGAATCGGCGATATCCGATACTTTTTGAGTATCGGTCCGATCCAATCCGATACGATATTTCCTGATATCGGAAGGTATCGCTCAACACTAATCATGATGCTTCCACATGGGGGTAGCAAAAACCTGGTGACAGATTCACATACCCCAATGGGTTGAGGTGATGCCGGGAGAATCTTCCCTTACTACGTAATCATGCTGAAGATGAACATAAGATACCCAGGTTATACCAGATGTACAACTATAACTACAGTACAGACCAAAAGTTTGGACACACCTTCTCATTTAAAGATTTTTCTGTATTTTCATGACTGTGAAGGTTGTAGATTCACACTGAAGGCATCAAAACTATGAATTACCACATGTGGAATTATATACTTAACAAAAAAGTGTGAAACAACTGAAAATATGTCTTATATTCTAGGTTCTTCAAAGTAGCCACCTTTTGCTTTAATGACTGCTTTGCACACTCTTGGCATTCTCTTGATGAGCTTCAAGAGGTAGTCACCGGAAATGGTCTTCCAACAATCTTGAAGGAGTTCCCAGAGATGCTTAGCACTTGTTGGCCCTTTTGCCTTCACTCTGCGGTCCAGCTCACCCCAAACCATCTCGATTGGGTTCAGGTCTGGTGACTGTGGAGGCCAGGTCATCTGGCGTAGCACCCCATCACTCTCCTTCTTGGTCAAATAGCCGGGCCGGGCGGGTGCAACCAATCAGCGAAGCCTGTTTCAAATCCGCGACCAATCAGGACAGCGGTGTTTTAAATTTCGCGCCAATATCGCTGATTGGTCGCGGTCAGATAACCGTGTTAGTGAGGACCTGGGAGCGGCACTGCCTGTGCAGGTACTTCCGCTGTGAGCAGCCGGGAGATGACCGGCTAGCATCTCCGCTGACCTCCGTGCGGCAGATGAGCCGCTAACGGCCGCCATCTTGTTCTGAAATCGGCTTATCCCATCTGTCTGTCTGTCCAGGAAATCCCGCGTCGCTGATTGGTCCGGCCGCGGCCAATCAGTAACGCAGGATTTCCTGGACAGACAGACAGATGGGATAAGCCGATTATATAGTAGATAGGAGATGCCCAGGTTATACCAGCTGTACATATATAATTATATATAGGAGATGCCCAGGTTATATCAGCTGTACACATATAATTATATACAGGAGATGCCCAGGTTATACCAGCTGTACATATATAATTATATATAGGAGATGCCCAGGTTATACCAGCTGTACATATATAATTATATATAGGAGATGCCCAGGTTATACCAGCTGTACACATATAATTATATACAGGAGATGCCCAGGTTATACCAGCTGTACATATATAATTATATATAGGAGATGCCCAGGTTATACCAGCTGTACATATATAATTATATACAGGAGATGCCCAGGTTATACCAGCTGTACATATATAATTATATATAGGAGATGCCCAGGTTATACTAGCTGTACATATATAATTATATACAGGAGATGCCCAGGTTATACCAGCTGTACATATATAATTATATATAGGAGATGCCCAGGTTATACCAGCTGTACATACAGAAGATGCTGGGTCAGTTATGATGGTGTGACCAGTAATTCTTCCTCTCAGGTGGCAGTGCCCGTTGTGCCTACAGTGCCGCTCTCATGTATGTTTCCAGCACGGATGTGACGGATGTTTCTGCCACCGCTGCCGTTTATGAATCATCTTATTACCCGGCGTCCTGTGACCTTCTTATAAAGCTTCGGTATTTTGCTGAAACTTCTCTTTCTTTTCAGAAGCTTAAGGTTCACGGTCATGTTTCTCCATTATGTCGCCCTTGGAGCGTGTGACTCATAACGCCACTTCTCTCTACTGCTTTGACTCGTATATATCAGAATTACCTGTTCTGTATTATTACAGGTCTATTAATTTTCCTGCAATGTAATTAGCAGCAGTGGACCAAGAGGGCATGTGACCACCTCGCCTTTTTCTGAACCGGTCCTGCTGCCCATGGCAGGGTGCTGATGCCATTTAATGTAAAGTAGAGGATAACCTGCTACCAGCCTCGATTGGAGGTCCATAACTCGTCTCTCGTTGGAAGGTGGGTTTGTAGGCGATGTTGCCCGCTTTTCCAAATTGTTGAGTGGTTTTTTTTTTTTTTTCCATATCCATCCATGCCTCCACCGGGCCGTGCCCATCCATGCCCCGTTTACAACCCATGAAGGCTTATTTCCATCTTCACTTTGTGAAAATTTACTGATTACTGGAGGTCACAAATCCAAAGAACGTGGCCCTTAACTGCCCCTTTGGAATGAAGTGGTGGCCGAGCATGCTCATCTATGAGATTCCAACAGGTCATTCTGGAGGCTCGTTCTCTGAATCAGTTGAAACCCCTAGTGATGATGGGAAGAACCCTATGTGGAAGCTTGGTTTTTTTGGAAGTTCTTCGAGGCTTGTACCCATCATATGTGATTTACCCATACTGTCAGGATTCTGAGAGATCTCGGTCTTCCCATTTTCTTTGGGCCTACTGGAGAGCTGGCAAGTATTCCTGTAGGCCCCACCATCTGCACTGCCAGTCTTACCTTGGATACTGCCCTTTGCGGTACCTTCTGCCTCTTCCCATATGGCATCCTCCTGTCGTACAGTATATGATTGTGCCTGGATCTGCTCCAGCGACATCTGCTTCTGCCACCAGGCTCACATGATTCTACGGGCGATATTGGTCATGAAGGAGAAATTGTGGCCGATAGGAGTACTGGGCAGTAAAGATGCTTTCCAGACAGAATTTCTGGTGTAGCTGGGACCTGTCGTGGTGCTTAGTCAGGCAGAATGGGTGTGTGTGCTGGCCAGCAGATCTGCAGAAGGTATTAGATCCCTGCTGTGACCTATCGGGCAGTATCACACCATATTGATGTGAGTTGCCAGTTATAAGTTTTACTGACCCTAGTTTTTCTTCCTGTGTTACCCTGCTGCCTGTTCTGACTTATTTGATACCTATTACTGACCCTGGACCTGCTCCATCCTCCTGGTTCTGACCTCAGCTCTGCTCCCGACATCGTCCCTGTTTCCCGATTTTGTTCTGTACCTGCCCTCTCTGGTTTTGACTTAGCTTCTTATTATCCTCTGCCATCTCGGTCCACCAGCCAGCAGCTACTCCGTAGATGCAACCCAGGGGTCCCAGCTGAAAGTCCATGTCCCTGTATAGGAGGTTAAAGTGTGAAATCCAAGGTACCTCTGCGAGAAGCTGAGCAGAGTCACTTGTACAAAGTCAGTCCACGGCAGCCCGACTAATAGCTGCCAGGTGTCCACAAACAATTCACCCTTACATTGCCCCTTACAATGCCTGTAAGCTCCATACAGGGAGGTGCACAAATAACATTTGCTTCCATCATAAACTGAACAGTAGCTACATACCGATGCCACACAAATAAATTCCACCATAAAGTGCTCCGGTAATACCAATATCTAGTCATCTAATGACAATGCGATATAGTGTGTAAATAATACCGCTATACCAGATTCATTACCAAGTCACATGTGGTGCCATTTTTTGCAAAAAAAATCAGCAAAAAAATTGAATTTGCAGATTCACTTGAATTTCTCCAGGAAATCTGATTTGTATCGGATGGGCATTATTTTGCTTTGGGGTCTGTGGAGCCCTCACCTGTCCTGCCGCGCCTTTGTCTCGCCTTTGTCTCGTATCCTTTGGGCCGGCCTTCACTGCCACCATCTCTGGCGCCTCCTGTGCTGATTAGGCCCTGCAATGAGTGAAGAAAGTTATGACATCACAGGGCCTCGAAGGTGCCGAGTATGGCGGTGCCTGAAGAGGTTGAAGATGGTCCAGTAAAGACCGGAACGAACAGGTGTAGTATGGGTGAGTATAACGTTTTTAACCCCTTTCTGTCCTTTTATGATCCAACAAAATGGTGCCAGAAGGCAGTTGCAAAAAAAAAAATTTGGACTCGGTTGAATCCAAATTTTTGGGGGGTAAAATTTGATTTGTTCATCCCTAATAAAAACGGAGACACCATAGAGATCATAAATCATCCGTGTGCTTGCCTGAATCCAGCCTTAGAGGTGATGAAGCTGCACCTAGGTCCACCACCTGCCATTTATTACCGCACTGTACGTGTGACGCTATACTGTATATAGGAGCCGTGCATATAGAGAGATAACTCAGCCCACTGCGATGGTGCAAATATGACATTCCACTCTGCGCCCACCCCCTTGCGCTTCCTTTTTACCCCTGCAGGATACAATTGCAGCTATTTTCACAGCTATTTCTATGCTACAATCACTTCTTCCCCAGCTCTGCTCTACACATTGCAGCTGTATCATGCAATTCCATATTTCACCACTAGGTGTCTCCTTTGACTTTGCAATAAAAAGCCAAAACTAACTGGTTGTCAGCTGCAGGACTCTTATTGGTTTGCTGGGCTAGTGATGCCACAGGGTAGCCCCTTTTAAGAGAAAAAGCTTTAGTACATTACAACAGCTCGAGACGCGCGTCCTTCAGTGTAAAAACCAGCTGGAGACCTAAGGACTGTCATCTCGAAGCAACCATGAGCGAGGTAAGTGGCCGCCACCCGGCTCCTCTGCATTATTAAATATCTGCAGCAATGCAACATTTTTCTGCAGGTGACAAAAGCCACCTGTGCTATAGATGTAGCAGAGCCGAACGGGTTTTTTTTTTTTTTTTACTGTTTTCGGTTCTTTTCAACTTTGGCGATTTTACCTGCAGTCCTATGTAAACAATTTATGTACTAAATGACAAACTCAGCTCTGCTACATCTGATGTGGGATCACTCGATAATTGTTTTCATGGCTTGCGTTCGCTCTCTTAGAGCCGGGCTTCTTTAAGCCAAATGTGCTGGGACTTGTTGAAGACCTCATTTGCCTTTGCTGCATAGTGATATCTGCGTCTGAATGGACCCTCATTGCTCGCTGTATGTGATATCGGGAACACCAGGTGGGGACCCCGAGCGTAGCGGCAGCGGCACGCCTAAATATTTCATCACTATTGATTTACATTCACAGGTAACAGGTCTCCTATTGATGCATGAAATGCAGAGAGAACGCCATGAATATTTGATAAGACCCCCGGGGACCACCCGAGAGTAAGGACATTATTTCTGTAGCAATTACACTTCTGGGGTTACGGTGCCGTATTATACAGATATTATATATGTCACCAATAATAATGTCTGCAGGTTTGATGAAACTTTATGTGTGGGAGACAAAAAATAGTAATATCTGGAGATAAACCTGCGGAACCGAAACCCACAGACATGTCATAGATGTGTGTGCTGATGACATGAGGGTGCAAGACAATGGCACTGATACTCGGGGTACAGAGCAATGGCACTGACACTCGAGGTACAGAATAATGACACTGACATTCGAGGTACAGAGCAATGACACTGATACTTGGAGTAGAAACCAATGGCTGACACCTTTGGTACAGGGCAATAATGCTGATATTTTTAGACAGGGCTCTGACACTTTGGGTACAGGGAAATTATGCTGACACTCAGGGTACAGGACAATGACACTGACATTTGGGGTACAGAATAATGGCAGTCACACTTGGGGTACAGGATAATGACGCTGACACTTGGGGTCCAGGGAAATGACGCTGACACTCAGGGTACAAGATAATGACACTGACACTCGGGGTACAGGATAATGA
Organism: Phyllobates terribilis; assembly: GCF_046119375.1. Taxonomy (NCBI): domain Eukaryota; kingdom Metazoa; phylum Chordata; class Amphibia; order Anura; family Dendrobatidae; genus Phyllobates; species Phyllobates terribilis. The sequence goes on from NW_027362762.1 coordinate 941,583,093, forward strand.
CACTGACACTTGGGGTACATGATAATTACGCTGACACTTGGGGTACAGGATAATGACACGGACACTTGGGGTCTTAGGGTACAGGATAATGACACTGACACTTGGGGTCTTAGGGTACAGGGCAATAATGCTGATATTTTTAGACAGGACTCTGACACTTTGGGTACAGTGTTATGGCACTGGCACTTGGGGTACAGGATAATGACACTGACTCTCAGGGTACAGGACAATGACACTGACACTCGGGTTACAGGATAATGACGCTGACATTCGGGGTACAGGATAATGATGCTGACACTCGGGGTACAGGATAATGGCACTGACACTCGGGGTACAGAATAATGACACTGACACTTGGAGTCTTAGGGTACAGGATAATGACACTGACACTTGGGGTCTTAGGGTACAGGATAATGACGCTGACACTCGGGGTACAGGATAATGACACTGACACTTGGGATCTTGGGGTACAGGATAATGACACTGACACTCGGGGTACAGGATAATGATGCTGGCACTCAGGGTACAGGATAATGACACTGACACTTGGGGTCTTGGGGTACAGGATAATGACACTGACACTCGAGGTACAGGATAATGACACTGACACTTGGGATCTTGGGGTAGAGGATAATGACACTGACACTCGGGGTACAGGATAATGACACTGACACTTGGGATCTTGGGGTAGAGGATAATGACACTGACACTCGGGGTACAGGATAATGACACTGACACTTGGGATCTTGGGGTAGAGGATAATGACACTGACACTCGGGGTACAGGATAATGACACTGACAGTTGGCGTTTTGGGGTACAGAATAATGACGATGACACTCGGGGTACAGGATAATGACACTGACTCTCAGGGTACAGGATAATGATGCTGACACTCGGGGTACAGGATAATGACAATGACACTGGGGGTACAGGAAAATGATGCTGACACTTGGGGACTTGGGGTACAGGACAATGACACTGACCGTCGGGGTACAGGATGATGACGCTGACACTCGGGGTACAGGATAATGACACTGACACTCGGGGTACAGGATAATGACACTGAGACTCGGGGTACAGGATAATGACACGGACACTTGGGGTCTTGGGGTACAGGATAATGACACTGACACTTGGGGTACAGGATAATGATGCTGACACTTGAGGTACAGGATAATGACACTGATACTCGGGGTACAGGATAATGACACTGACACTTGGGGTCCAGAAAAATTATGCTGACACTTGAGGTACAGGACAATGACACTGACACTCGGGGTAGAGGATAATGATGCTGACACTCGGGGTACAGGATAATGACTCTGACACTCGGGGTAGAGGATAATGATGCTGACACTCGGGGTACAGGCTAATGACACTGGCACTCGGGGTCCAGGATACTGACATTGACACTTGGGGAACAGGATAATGACACTGACACTTGGGGTCTTGGGGTACAGGACAATGACACTGGCACTTGGGGTACAGGATAATGACACTGACACTCGGGGTACAGGATAATGACGCTGACACTCGGGGTACAGGATAATGACGCTGACACTTGGGGTACAGGATAATGACGCTGAAACTCGGGGTACAGGATAATGACGCTGACACTTGGGGTACAGGATAATGACACTGACACTCGGGGTACAGGATAATGACAATGACACTCGGGGTCAAGGATAATGACATTGACACTCGGGGTACAGGATAATGATGCTGACACTTGGGGTACAGGATAATGACACTGACACTCGGGGTACAGGATAATGACACTGACATTCGGGGGACAGGATAATGACGCTGACACTCGGGGTACAGGATAATGACACTGGCACCTTTGGTACAGGACAATAATGCTGATAATTGGGGGGACAGGGCTCTGACAAATGGGGCACAGGATAATGACACGTGGAATACCCCCAGTTGCGCTCGCTGATTTCTGCAGACGTCTTCCTCGATCACAGGATCGCTTCTCCTGCAGTGATCACAGGACATTATGGGTGGGGCAGTGAATGTGGCTTCCTCTCTCCCGTCGCCCCCCCCCCCCCCCGGCAGTGACCTTTATCCTCCACCTTTTACCTTTCCCGGATTTCCCATCCAAATTATGTTTTGAATGTAGAAATTTCTCTATTCAAATCAATTCCAGCGATTTCCATAAATTTCAATTAATGTCTGAGTTTTTCACGAGCCTTGAATGTCATTTCCATACCGGAGCGATCAATCAGCCCCCGTTGCGCTCCCTCCTGGATTTTTTTTTTTCAGCTTTTCTTGACTAAACAACCGATGACAGGATGATGTATGAAGACTTTACCCGTCCAAACAAAAAGTTTTATAGGTAGTTATGGTGTCCTCATTAGCACCCGCCGCCGGTTTGTGCTGAGATCAGTGCTCCGTTTTTGTCGATTTTTATCACCTGTCTGCTGAATTGATCTGTGAGGAGCTCGCTGATGCATCACCATCCAACACGTCTCATGGAGAATCAATTCTACTGTCTCTAAAAGGCAACCTCCACCTCCAAAATGACCCTACTGCCCAAAGGTGCCTCAGATCTCCGCCTGGTGCCATTAAGGGGTCAAAAATGGCAAAAAAAAAATTGTTTTGACAGTAAGGTGTTCCTCCATAACAAGCCGAGCACAATACCAGCACCTTCAGTGACCAATTCTAATTTTTTGGGTGGAAACCATCAGCAAGTGTTAATCTCCCCATAACATAATAAGGCATTACATCCTTATTAATAATATCAACAGGCTGCCTATATAATTTACGGATATGCTGAATCCTCCAAAGAAAAAGACATGTTATAGCTGTGACATGTGGCTCATCGGCTGTTGCAAAACTACAACTCCCAGCATACCCTGACAGCCACAGGTTGGGATTGCTGCTTTAGAGTGTCTTTCTCACTAGAGGAACCCATATTTCCATGCATGATTTACATGCATAATCCATTGTAATACTCCTTTTCACCAGTGGAGGTGCTGAAGGGAAATTAAGCACTTGCTGCTGCCAATGAGGATCCAGAAAGAGGGACCTTTCTATCTTGACTCCACATACCATAACCTGTCAAAAGAGTCCAGATTTTGCTCTTATTTTATTCCTATTGCTCCCCTGAATATTTCACTTTTTGTATTTTTTAAATCCCCTATATGGTTCCAGAGATATGTGACTCTTTTATTTAGTGCCAGTTATTATTATACAAAGGGGGCGTGGCTCACAGGATCCTCTGGGGCGTGTCTTTAGGCTTATAATTACCACGTGAGCCACGCCCCCTGGAAGGTCCATGAAAAGTAGTACAAATAAAGAGGCCCAAATCTTTGGACCCGTATGTTGGTTTTAAAAAATACAAGAACCAGAACACTCTGTGGAGCAGAGAGAATAAAATAAGTGCAAAAAATGGACACTTTTTATCTGTTGACAGGTCCTTTTTAGGTAGAAAATGAAAGGAATCCCCCATCCAAGGGTGACCGCATGAGTAGTATAAGCATAAAGATGACTTCCCCCAGTACCTCAGAACATAATGGAAGTTGTCACTGGCATGGTGGGTCGCAACGTGATGGGATGTTGTGGTTGAGTAAGGTCAGAATCATCTCCATGGCATCGGACCCCAATCGTGGTTCATGTATCCATATGTTATATGTGAATTTAGGAGCTTCATCCATGATTTTTGGGGAGATGATGGCCTACAAGAAGGAATGTGAAGGCTAGCCTAGCAGGTACCAGCGTGGTTGCTATATTTACAAAGCGTTCTTTAACTAGGAATGCTTTATACCTTCCCTAATTTTTAAAGGGTTCCTTTTGACCATACGTTGATAAAATGTCTGGAGTTTTTAACCGAATAACCCGCTTAAAGGAAATTTCCACCCAATATTGTAAATATGGTTATATACCAGTAAATCAGAAGTTAGGGCGATGACCAAAGTTTGGTCATTAAGTTTCATTTATTTACAGAGCTATTAGCATTTTTGTTTTTTCTTGTGTCGGCCATTTTGAAAAAGTAACAGGAAGTGCAGTCACCGATTTGAAATAATAAACCAATAAACTATTACGTTGATTTTAATGGAACAGAATACCCAATTATTGTCAGTTTCTGTGAAGTTAATTCAATAGTGACAACAATCAATATGAATCTCTTGAAGAAATTATGACACCAGGCCTACATTTCAGTACTTTTCATTTACTAATATATGGGAAATTTTTAGTTTTGGGTGAAACCTCCTTTAAGGAAAGTTTGTAAAGAAGTTTTGTTGTAACTTTCTCCTCCAGTGGGCGGTTTGGGCTGAGATCATACAAGACCTAGTGAAGGTCAGTGCTGAATGAAGATGTATAAAGGTGTATTCCACATCTAATGGGGCCCTAATTGCAAAATATTTTATAATGAAGATATTAGAAAGAATTAAAGGGGTATTCCCATTTGATGGGCAATGATATGCCATCTCTTTATGATCGGTGGACGTCCGGCTTCTTGAGATCGAAGAGTTTACAGCCCTGGAGTAGCACGGCCTCCCCTTCATTCTCAGGATTGGTAAGGGACCCCCACCTCTTTAGTTGGGTACAAGTGCTGGAAAACTAGAGGAACCAGGAGAATGAATTGTAGAATTAAAAGATGGAGGACACAAAAAAGTTATCATGCTGGGGATGGGGACGAGTCACAGATCGGTCTTGTGTCTAGTATTTTTTGTAGAGAAAAGATATTAGGCCTGATATGTAGTTTTCGTTTCCGACAGAAGCCAATCAGATGCCAGCTTTCATTGTTTAAGCAGCTCTGGTAAAATGAAAGCTGCGCTGTGATTGGTTCCTCGGTTGAAGAACCGAGAGAAGAAAGATTATTAGAAATGATTGAAGACACGGAAAAGATATCATACTGGGGATTGGGATGGGTCACAAACTGGTCCTGTGTAGAGGAAGGATATTAGGCCTCATTTATAAAAGCTGGTTTTCTTGACCACAGCCACCAATCAGAGCACAGCTTTCATTGTTTAAACAGCTCTGGTAAAATAAAAGCTGTGCTGCGATTGGTTGCTATGGGCAACAAATACAAAAAAAATAAATAAAGCTGCCTCATTGCGTTGTTGCCAGTAGCCACCGGTCAGATTGCAGGTGCTGCTTTTTGCTCTGGCCCAGATTAGAGAACACTTAGATCTTGTCCATTTAACCCCCTAAAACTCCATCCATATGGACCGTATGAGGAGCACCCAGTAATTATCATGACGCTTTTAGGTCCGTCCACCGCCGTGTTGGATTTTAGCTGATTTAGGGGGTATCTCACCGATCTATTAATACTTCAGCACTGGAAAAACCCCTTAAAAGAGGACCTGTCACCAGGTCAAAAATTTTCAGATGCTGCTCTTATTTTATTCTCGCTACTCCCCTGAATATTTTGCTGTTTGTTTCTTTTAAATCCAACTTACAGTTCCAGAGATATGGGCCTTTTTGTTTAGAGCTTTTTTTATGGTGTCTGCAAGGGGGTGTGGATTACAGGATCCTCTGGGGGCGTGTCTTCAGGCTGCTTTGAATAATTACCATGTGAGCCACGCCCCCTTGATGAAGACTATGTAGATTATCACTAAATAAAAAGACCCATATCTCTGGAACCGTCTGGCGGATTTAAAAACAACAAAAAGTGGAGTATTTAGGGAAGCAGCGGGAATAAGATAAGGGCAAAAACTGGTCACTTTTGACCTGGTGATAGGTCGCCTTTAAGAATCCCAAAATTTTTTCCAAATTACAACATCTGTTTGCAAATAGTGGAATGAGACGTCATGACATGGATACAAGGCTTATTCCCTCAACGAACCAGTGTAACCGGATTGGCGTCTGATAGTGGAGCATATGTCGGATGCATATTAACAGGCGACGTTATAACGACCCGAATGTCAGGATGATAATAACGAGCTCCGCTGCCTCCTTCTGATTAATGTACCTGCATAATATCAGACATTAATAGTCCACGTCTCCCGCTATGATGAGGACGTGTCACTTGATTAATGTCCTGGCTTCACTCTTAAGTCCCCGTCTATGAATACTTTATATTAGTGTCACATAGCGTTATTATTTACTATATTAAATCTTAATCAGATATAGCGGAGCTGCGTTTGCTACATATACAGCACACAGTTTTAGTTTTTACATCGAAATAGATCCAAAATGTACTCAGGTTACCTTTCTTAATATATCTATGTCACCTATACACGGGGGGGTCACGCAGATCCCACCACTGTTACCACTTTGTCACAGATGACACCGGAGGGATCTCACAGATCCCACCTCAGCCACCTGTTGTCAAGGGAGCGCAACTCCGCTGCCTCCAATTGCCAGGACAATTACGCAATTGGCTGACGAGTGACGGACAAGACCGCGGCTGCTTCCACTACAAGGCCGGTTATTGGGAAACCAAGAGTGAGCGTATGGTATATACACCTCCAATTTCAACACATGGAATACATGTATATATACATATATACCCCTCGTACGGTCACTGGCAGTAATAAAAAAGAACTACTAGCTGCCACCCCCAATCGTTTATACAGGCCGATTGGACACAGGTAGCGCATGGCTTCAGGGGTGCAGTTTACAGAGCAAGAAGAACAGAGCTATTAAATTTCATATATTTAATCCAGAAAGACAGACAGTGTTTATAAAAAATATACAAAGATTATACAAAATGGGAACAAAACAATACGATATATACAATCACATGTAATAAAAAGGAATAACGAAAGAAAATTACTAAACCTGATGTCACGAAAATGGCTCAGACCTTAGTGGAGGGAAGCACTGGGAAAATGGACAGAACCCACAGTGAACTATGTCTTCCAAGGACTGACAAATGACCTGGCCCCAAATACTTCTTTTTATTAGCTTAAAGTTACACCCACATACCTCCCCTTGATGAGCTCATGTGGGGGCGGATTGTGGGATGTGCTGGATCTGTTAGAATTTTATGATATCCCAAATTTACAGGATATCTTCGCCGCTGAAGGTTCCAGGAGGTAGATATTCACGTCTTATTTCAAATATGGCCTGGTTTGCATCATCTATTGGACCGTTATTAAGTTGGAGGGGGTTCTAGTGGCCCCACGGTGATGTGACTGAATGTGTCACGTCTGTCCCTTCGCCACGACGCTGAAAATTTATATCCCATAAATATCAGATCAATACAAAAAAACAATACTCATATTTGAACACAAAGTCTGGAACACTGTCAGAAACATCCTTTGAAGACAACAAGAGTTACCTCTGTTTAAATGAATCCCCGTTTTGGTATCTGGTTTCCAGAATAATTTTCCTGTTCTAATTACCTGGCCACTGTAGGGGGCCACTGCTTCAAAGGAGCTGTCAGCCCATTCCTAACTTCCCTTTTTTAATTAGTTTTATCTTCCTCAGTTACAGTATAATTAGTTTTCTCTCTTCCCTATGTGTTCAGTGTGAGGAGGACATGAATCCCTCCCTGGAGATGTCTTATGGATTTTAATTTTTCTCTATGACGATCTTTATAGCGGTTGGAGCTCATTTTTGCATGTAAAAAACTCCAAATTTCCTGTATTGAAAAATAGAAAACTACAAAAATTCTGGTTACCTGCAGTCACCACTAGGGGGAGCTCAGGAGCTTACTGCATACTGTTTATACGTGACCATAAATAACAGCACAGTATACAGTGGGCTCCCTCTTGTGGTTGCTGCATGCAAACAGAATTTATCATTTAAATCTATGATTTTCTTGTGGATTTGGAGCTCTGTGTCAAAAAATGAGCTTTGATCTTCATAAATATCCATATATTAAGACAATAAATATTGACCTTGCAAATGTCATTCATTTCATAATATAAATTTATCATGGTCAGAACTGGTGTTTTTTTTTTTATACAGGGCTCCAATTCTTTCACAAGGTCATCGAGATCAATGCTAAAATCCTAGCCACCTGAAGCCACCACTAGGGGGAGCTCACTGTATTGTGTTATGAGTCAGTATATTATATATCACAAGTTACTGTGAGCTCCCCCTAGTGGTGGCTGTAGGTAGCTAGGATTTTATAATTTATCTCTAAGACTTTGCAGGGGATTCTGAGCTGTTTATTAGAAAAAAATGAGCGCTGCTAATAATAAAATAATATATTGTGAACGGGATTACCACAAAATTGATAAATATGTGCAGAGTAAATGGGAATTGTATCTGTATAGATATTTCCAATGCCGCAGCCATGGTGACTAGGGGAGGTAACTGCATGTTCTCATTATCAGATCTGTATGTGCAGCTCTGGGTTCACATCAGGACGCGATTTTACATGATGCCTATAAAACTATGAAGCGATTCTTTAATGGCTGCACATTATTAGGAGCAGCACTGGCGAAGAGCGGGATTACGATTATTATCTCCATTATTACGGCCTGTGCAGCGTTTCTGCACTAATAATTTTGGAGATTGTCATTTTAGGGAATGTAATTCTGTAGATAGCGACGCGGGCTAATAATGAGGAGGCGGGAAGATGTCAGGAGGAATGAATGAGAGCGCTGTATGATACAGAAGATTCCCTGCTAACTGACTGGGGAAATGAGGAGAGGCATGGAAAAGCCTCATACATATGATTCATCCCTAAATCTTTTATACAAAAGCTCCACTCTCAAATCCTCCTGTATCATATATATGTAAGCTCCATCCTCAGTTATTTCATATATAGGCTCCGCCATCAGATCTCTCATACAAAAACTCCTCCCTCAGACCTCTCATACATGAGCTCCGCCCTCAGATCTCTCATACACGAACTCCGCCCTCAGATCTCTCATACATGAGCTCCACCCTCAGATCTCTCATACACGAGCTCCGCCCTCAGATCTCTCATACACGAACTCCGCCCTCAGATCTCTCATACATGAGCTCCACTCTCAGATCTCTCCTATACGAGCTCCTCCCTCAGATCTCTCATACACGAACTCCGCCCTCAGATCTCTCATACACGAACTCCGCCCTCAGATCTCTCATACACAAACTCCACCCTCAGATCTCTCATACATGAGCTCCTCCCTCAGATCTCTCATACATGAGCTCCTCCCTCAGATCTCTCATACATGAGCTCCACCCTCAGATCTCTCATACACGAGCTCCGCCCTCAGATCTCTCATACACGAACTCCGCCCTCAGATCTCTCATACATGAGCTCCGCCCTCAGATCTCTCATACATGAGCTCCTCCCTCAGATCTCTCATACATGAGCTCCACCCTCAGATCTCTCATACACGAGCTCCGCCCTCAGATCTCTCATACACGAACTCCGCCCTCAGATCTCTCATACATGAGCTCCACTCTCAGATCTCTCCTATACGAGCTCCTCCCTCAGATCTCTCATGCACGAACTCCGCCCTCAGATCTCTCATACACGAACTCCGCCCTCAGATCTCTCATACATGAGCTCCTCCCTCAGATCTCTCATACATGAGCTCCTCCCTCAGATCTCTCATACATGAGCTCCACCCTCAGATCTCTCATACACGAGCTCCGCCCTCAGATCTCTCATACACGAACTCCGCCCTCAGATCTCTCATACATGAGCTCCACCCTCAGATCTCTCATACACGAGCTCCGCCCTCAGATCTCTCATACACGAACTCCGCCCTCAGATCTCTCATACATGAGCTCCACTCTCAGATCTCTCCTATACGAGCTCCTCCCTCAGATCTCTCATACACGAACTCCGCCCTCAGATCTCTCATACACGAACTCCGCCCTCAGATCTCTCATACACAAACTCCACCCTCAGATCTCTCATACATGAGCTCCTCCCTCAGATCTCTCATACATGAGCTCCTCCCTCAGATCTCTCATACATGAGCTCCACCCTCAGATCTCTCATACACGAGCTCCGCCCTCAGATCTCTCATACACGAACTCCGCCCTCAGATCTCTCATACATGAGCTCCGCCCTCAGATCTCTCATACATGAGCTCCTCCCTCAGATCTCTCATACATGAGCTCCACCCTCAGATCTCTCATACATGAGCTCCACCCTCAGATCTCTCATGCACGAACTCCGCCCTCAGATCTCTCATACACGAACTCTGCCCTCAGATCTCTCATACATGAGCTCCTCCCTCAGATCTCTCATACATGAGCTCCTCCTTCAGATCTCTCATACATGAGCTCCACCCTCAGATCTCTCATACACGAGCTCCACCCTCAGATCTCTCATACATGAGCTCCACTCTCAGATCTCTCCTATACGAGCTCCTCCCTCAGATTTCTCATACACGAACTCCGCCCTCAGATCTCTCATACACGAACTCCGCCCTCAGATCTCTCATACATGAGCTCCTCCCTCAGATCTCTCATACATGAGCTCCACCCTCAGACCTCTCATACATGAGCTCCACCCTCAGACCTCTCATACATGAGCTCCTCCCTCAGATCTTTCATACATGAGCTCCTCCCTCAGATCTCTCATACATGAGCTCCGCACTCAGATCTCTCATACACGAGCTCCGCCCTCAGATCTCTCATACATGAGCTCCACCCTCAGATCTCTCATACACGAGCTCCGCCCTCAGATCTCTCATACACGAACTCCGCCCTCAGATCTCTCATACATGAGCTCCACTCTCAGATCTCTCCTATACGAGCTCCTCCCTCAGATCTCTCATACACGAACTCCGCCCTCAGATCTCTCATACACGAACTCCGCCCTCAGATCTCTCATACACGAACTCCGCCCTCAGATCTCTCATACATGAGCTCCTCCCTCAGATCTCTCATACATGAGCTCCACCCTCAGATCTCTCATACACGAACTCCGCCCTCAGATCTCTCATACATGGTCTCCGCCCTCAGATCTCTCATACACGAGCTCCGCCCTCAGATCTCTCATACACAAACTCCGCCCTCAGATCTCTCATACATGGTCTCATCCCTCAGATCTCTCATACATGAACTCTGCCCTCAGATCTCTCATACACGAGCTCCGCCCTCAGATCTCTCATACACGAGCTCCTCCCTCAGATCTCTCATACATGAACTCTGCCCTCAGATCTCTCATACTTGAGCTCCACCTTCAGATCTCTCATACACGAGCTCCTCCCTCAGATCTCTCATACATGAACTCTGCCCTCAGATCTCTCATACATGAGCTCCTCCCTCAGATCTCTCATACATGAGCTCCACCCTCAGATCTCTCATACACGAACTCCACTCTCAGATCTCTCCTATACGAGCTCCTCCCTCAGATCTCTCATACATGAACTCCTCCCTCAGATCTCTCATACATGAGCTCCACCCTCAGATCTCTCATACACGAGCTCCGCCCTCAGATCTCTCATACACGAACTCCGCCCTCAGATCTCTCATACATGAACTCTGCCCTCAGATCTCTCATACATGAGCTCCTCCCTCAGATCTCTCATACATGAGCTCCACCCTCAGATCTCTCATACTTGAGCTCCACCTTCAGATCTCTCATACACGAGCTCCTCCCTCAGATCTCTCATACATGAACTCTGCCCTCAGATCTCTCATACATGAGCTCCTCCCTCAGATCTCTCATACTTGAGCTCCACCTTCAGATCTCTCATACACGAACTCCGCCCTCAGATCTCTCATACATGAGCTCCTCCCTCAGATCTCTCATACCTGAGCTCCTCCCTCAGATCTCTCATACATGAGCTCCACCCTCAGATCTCTCATACTTGAGCTCCACCTTCAGATCTCTCATACACGAGCTCCTCCCTCAGATCTCTCATACATGAACTCTGCCCTCAGATCTCTCATACATGAGCTCCTCCCTCAGATCTCTCATACATGAGCTCCACCCTCAGATCTCTCATACATGAGCTCCACCCTCAGATCTCTCATACATGAGCTCCTCCCTCAGATCTCTCATACATGAGCTCCTCCCTCAGATCTCTCATACATGAGCTCCACCCTCAGATCTCTCATACACGAGCTCCGCCCTCAGATCTCTCATACATGAGCTCCACCCTCAGATCTCTCATACACGAGCTCCGCCCTCATATCTCTCATACACGAACTCCGCCCTCAGATCTCTCATACACGAACTCTGCCCTCAGATCTCTCATACATGAGCTCCTCCCTCACATCTCTCATACATGAGCTCCACCCTCAGATCTCTCATACATGAACTCCGCCCTCAGATCTCTCATACATGGTCTCCGCCCTCAGATCTCTCATACACGAGCTCCGCCCTCAGATCTCTCATACACGAACTCCGCCCTCAGATCTCTCATACATGGTCTCCGCCCTCAGATCTGTCATACATGAACTCTGCCCTCAGATCTCTCATACATGAGCTCCGCCCTCAGATCTCTCATACACGAGCTCCTCCCTCAGATCTCTCATACATGAACTCTGCCCTCAGATCTCTCATACATGAGCTCCACCTTCAGATCTCTCATACACGAGCTCCTCCCTCAGATCTCTCATACATGAACTCTGCCCTCAGATCTCTCATACACGAGCTCCGCCCTCAGATCTTTCATACATGAGCTCCACCCTCAGATCTCTCATACATGAGCTCCACCCTCAGATCTCTCATACATGAGCTCCTCCCTCAGATCTCGCATACATGAGCTCCGCCCACAGATCTCTCATACATGGTCTCCGCCCTCAGATCTTTCATACATGAGCTCCTCCCTCAGATCTCTCATACATGTGCTCCACCCTCAGATCTCTCATACATGAGCTCCTCCCTCAGATCTCTCATACATGAGCTCCTCCCTCAGATCTCTCATACATGAGCTCCACCCTCAGATCTCTCATACACGAACTCCACTCTCAGATCTCTCCTATACGAGCTCCTCCCTCAGATCTCTCATACACGAACTCCGCCCTCAGATCTCTCATACACGAACTCCGCCCTCAGATCTCTCATACATGAGCTCCTCCCTCAGATCTCTCATACATGAGCTCCACCCTCAGATCTCTCATACACGAACTCCGCCCTCAGATCTCTCATACATGAGCTCCACCCTCAGATCTCCCATACACGAGCTCCGCCCTCAGATCTCTCATACACGAACTCCGCCCTCAGATCTCTCATACATGGTCTCCGCCCTCAGATCTCTCATACATGAACTCTGCCCTCAGATCTCTCATACACGAGCTCCGCCCTCAGATCTCTCATACACGAGCTCCTCCCTCAGTTCTCTCATACATGAACTCTGCCCTCAGATCTCTCATACACGAGCTCCGCCCTCAGATCTCTCATACATGAGCTCCACCCTCAGATCTCTCATACATGAGCTCCACCCTCAGATCTCTCAGACATGAGCTCCTCCCTCAGATCTCGCATACATGAGCTCCACCCACAGATCTCTCATACATGGTCTCCGCCCTCAGATCTTTCATACATGAGCTCCACCCTCAGATCTCTCATACATGTGCTCCACCCTCAGATCTCTGAAACATGAGATCCTCCCTCAGATCTCTCATACATGAGCTCCTCCCTCACATCTCTGATACATGAGCTCCACCCTCAGATCTCTCATACACGAACTCCGCCCTCAGATCTCGCATATGACGCGCCCCCTGGGCCTGTGCTGCGCAGGGGATACCCGGAGCCGGGCCTTCTGTAAGATGCTGGGGGTTGTAGTCTCCGTGTGGCGGCGACCCGGTCCGTGCCCAGGGAGGTCAAACCAGTGGCAGTCTTAAGTAATAACAATGTCCGACTACGCCACCCGTGGATTGCGGTCAGTGGGGACCGCCGCTGCGCTGCAGACCGCTGAGGCTGATGTTGTTTGCGCAGCCGAGTATGGGATAACTCCCCACGGGAGAAGTAATGCCTCAGGGCAGCTATTGTGGAAGATGATGGGAGTGATGGTGTGAGCATCCCAGTAGTAATGGTGCTGGTGCGGCAATGAAACACAGAGACTTGCAATTGCAGTTTCCAATGCTTTACTCACAGTAGTTATTGTGGTCACTTGTGCACATGAGGGACCGCCTGAGCCGTGCTGCGTTCACCAGGCAAGGGACTCGACCAACTCCCAGGCAATTCCAGAGCGTGGCACAGGGCTCCCTTCCTTTCCTTTCTCTGGCCGTCCCCACCAGTGACCCACCTTTGTCCAGCTCCCTCGGGCCTTCTCTTGGCGAAACCTATCTCCGGTTTCCCTGACCCTATGTGGTATGCTTTCCTGGTGGATGTAGTGAGGGGTCGCACCAAGATGTGGTAACAACCTCCGGTCTTTGGCTGAGGAATCTGTTGCCTCCACCAATTTGGGTTCCGGTACCCTGTTCTGCCAACCCTTCACCCTGTATCTCCTGGGCATATGGGGTTCCTTCTGTCCTCGTGTCTCTGGGCCTTTCTCTGTGTTCCTTGCTTCCTTTCTCCTCTGTTCCAGTTCCTTTCTTACTTTCCTTTCCGTTCCTTCTCCTCTCTCTTTCTGCTGTTTCTGGTCTCCACTCCAAGCCTGCCTCTGGAGCTGGGCCCAGACTGAGCCACAGCTCCCTGTCAGCCCTCTCTGGCTGAACTCCTTCTCTCACTGAACTGTACCAACTGACCTAAGATGGTGCCCACCTTATATACCTCCCTCTATGTGTGAGCCCAGCTGACTAGCAACCAATGGGCTCCTACCTATGCCCAGAGACCCACCCCTATCTGCTCCTACACCACTGGGTGTACTTTCCCCTCCCCACTCCAGCCAGGGACAGATGCTGTCGTGCCTGCACTTCTGTCTAGTGGGAGCACAGTTGAGCTGTCTCTCGGAAATGGGGTGTGTGTGGTGCATGCAGCCTACCGAGTCCTGGTCCACACTCCATCCTTACCCGGGAGTGGAATATCACACCTCTGGTTTGAGGTGCAATACCCCTGTAGCAGCCGAGCCCTCGGGGTGCTACACATACATGAGCTCCTCCCTCAGATCTCGCATACATGAGCTCCTCCCTCAGATCTCTCATACATGGTCTCCGCCCTCAGATCTTTCATACATGAGCTCCACCCTCAGAACTCTCATACATGTGCTCCACCCTCAGATCTCTCATACATGAGCTCCTCCCTCAGATCTCTCATACATGAGCTCCACCCTCAGATCTCTCATACATGAGCTCCTTCCTCAGATCTCTCATACATGAGCTCCTCCCTCAGATCTCTCATACATGAGCTACGTCCTCAGATCTTTCATACATGAGCTCCACCCTCAGATCTCTCATACATGGTCTCCGCCCTCAGATCTCTCATGCATGAGCTCCACCCTCAGATCTCTCATACATGAGCTACGTCCTCAGATCTCTCATACATGAGCTCCGTCCTCAGATCTCTCATACATGAGCTCCGCCCTCAGATCTCTCATACATGAGCTACGTCCTCAGATCTCTCATACATGAGCTCTGCCCTCAGATCTCTGATCCATGAGCTTCGCCCTCAGATCTCTCATACATGAGCTACGTCCTAAGATCTCTCATACATGAGCTCCGTCCTCAGATCTCGCATACACGAACTCCGCCCTCAGATCTGTCATAAATGGCCTCCGTCCTCAGATCTCTCATACATGAGCTCCTCCCTCAGATCTCTCATACATGGTCTCCGCCCTCAGATCTCTCATACATGAGCTCCTCCCTCAGATCTCTCATACATGAGCTCCGCCCTCAGATCTCTCATATATAAGCAACTCCCTCAGATTTCTCATACATGGTCTCCGCCCTCAGATCTCTCATACATGAGCTCCTCCCTCAGATCTCTCGTACATGAGCTCCTCCCTCAGATCTCTCATACATGAGCTCCTCCCTCAGATCTCTCATACATGAGCTCCGCCCTCAGATCTCTCATACATGAGCTCCACCCTCAGATCTTTCATACATGAGCTACGTCCTCAGATCTCTCATACATGAGCTCCACCCTCAGATCTTTCATACATGAGCTACGTCCTCAGATCTCTCATACATGAGCTCCGCCCTCAGATCTCTCATACATAAGCTACGTCCTCAGATCTCTCATACATAAGCTCCGTCCTCAGATCTCTCATACATAAGCTCCGTCCTCAGATCTCTCATACATGAGCTCCTCCCTCAGATCTGTCATACATTAGCTCCGCCCTCAGATCTCTCATACATGAGCTCCTCCCTCAGATCTCTCATACATGAGCTCCTCCCTCAGATCTCTCATACATGAGCTCCTCCCTCAGATCTCTCATACATGAGCTCCTCCCACAGATCTCTCATACATAAGCTCCTCCCTCAGATCTCTCATACATGAGCTCCTCCCTCAGATCTTTCATACATGAGCTCCGCCCACAGATCTCTCATACATGAGCTCCTCCCTCAGATCTCTCATACATGAGCTCCTCCCTCAGATCTTTCATACATGAGCTCCGCCCACAGATCTCTCATACATGAGCTCCTCCCTCAGATCTTTCATACATGAGCTCCTCCCTCGCATCTCTCATACATGAGCTCTTCCCTCAGATTTCTCATACATGAGCTCCTCCCTCAGATCTTTCATACATGAGCTCTGCCCACAGATCTCTCATACATGAGCTCCTCCCTCAGATCTCTCATACATGAGCTCCACCCTCAGATCTTTCATACATGAGCTCCACCCTTAGATCTTTCATACATGAGCTCCTCCCTCAGATCTCTCATACATCAGCTCCTCCCTCAGATCTTTCATACATGAGCTCCTCCCTCAGATCTCTCATAGATGAGGTCCACCCTCAGATCTCTCATACATGAGCTCCTCCCTCAGATCTCTGATCCTTGAGCTCCGCCCTCAGATCTTTCATACATGAGCTCCTCCCTCAGATCTCTCATACATGAGCTCCTCCCTCAGATCTTTCATACATGAGCTCCTCCCTCAGATCTCTCATATATAAGCAACTCCCTCAGATTTCTCATACATGGTCTCCGCCCTCAGATCTCTCATAAATGAGCTCATACATGAGCTCCGCCTTCAGATCTCTCATACATGAGCTCCACCCTCAGATCTCTCATACATAAGCTCAGTCCTCAGATCTCTCATACATGAGCTCCACCCTCATATATTTCATACATGAGCTACGTCCTCAGATCTCTCATACATGAGCTCCACCCTCAGATCTTTCATACATGAGCTACGTCCTCAGATCTCTCATACATGAGCTCCGCCCTCAGATCTCTCATACATGAGCTACGTCCTCAGATCTCTCATACATAAGCTCCGTCCTCAGATCTCTCATACATAAGCTCCGTCCTCAGATCTCTCATACATGAGCTCCTCCCTCAGATCTGTCATACATTAGCTCCTCCCTCAGATCTCTCATACATGAGCTCCTCCCTCAGATCTCTCATACATGAGCTCCTCCCTCAGATCTCTCATACATGAGCTCCTCCCACAGATCTCTCATACATGAGCTCCTCCCTCAGATCTCTCATACATGAGCTCCTCCCTCAGATCTCTCATACATGAGCTCCTCCCTCAGATCTCTCATACATGAGCTCCTCCCTCAGATCTT
Source organism: Phyllobates terribilis (assembly GCF_046119375.1). Lineage (NCBI taxonomy): Eukaryota > Metazoa > Chordata > Amphibia > Anura > Dendrobatidae > Phyllobates > Phyllobates terribilis. The sequence continues at coordinate 941,600,514 of NW_027362762.1, forward strand.
TCACACATGAGCTCCGCCCACAGATCTCTCATACATGAGCTCCTCCCTCAGATCTCTCATACATGAGCTCCTCCCTCAGATCTTTCATACATGAGCTCCTCCCTCAGATCTCTCATACATGAGCTCCTCCCTCAGATCTCTCATACATGAGCTCCTCCCTCACATCTCTCATACATGAGCTCTTCCCTCAGATCTCTCATACATGAGCTCCTCCCTCAGATCTTTCATACATGAGCTCCGCCCACAGATCTCTCATACATGAGCTCCTCCCTCAGATCTCTCATACATGAGCTCCACCCTCAGATCTTTCATACATGAGCTCCACCCTCAGATCTTTCATACATGAGCTCCTTCCTCAGATCTCTCATACATGAGCTCCTCCCTTAGATCTTTCATACATGAGCTCCTCCCTCAGATCTCTCATAGATGAACTCCGCCCTCAGATATTTCATACATGAGCTCCTCCCTCAGATCTCTCATACATGAGCTCCTCCCTCAGATCTCTGATCCATGAGCTCCGCCCTCAGATCTTTCATACATGAGCTCCTCCCTCAGATCTCTCATACATGAGCTCCTCCCTCAGATCTTTCATACATGAGCTCCTCCCTCAGATCTCTCATACATGAGCTCCACCCTCAGATCTTTCATACATGAGCTCCACCCTCAGATCTTTCATACATGAGCTCCTCCCTCAGATCTCTCATACATGAGCTCCTCCCTCAGATCTTTCATACATGAGCTCCTCCCTCAGATCTCTTATACATGAGCTCCGCCCTCAGATCTTTCATACATGAGCTCCGCCTTCAGATATTTCATACATGAGCTCCTCCCTCAGATCTTTCATACATGAGCTCCGCCCTCAGATCTCTCATACATGAGCTCCTCCCTCAGATCTCTCATACATGAGCTCCACCCTCAGATCTCTCATACATGAGCTCCTCCCTCAGATCTCTCATACATGAGCTCCTCCCTCAGATCTCTCATACACGAGCTCCTCCCTCAGATCTTTCATACATGAGCTCCTCCCTCAGATCTCTCATACATGAGCTCCACCCTCAGATCTCTCATACATGAGCTCCTCCCTCAGATCTTTCATACATGAGCTCCTCCCTCAGATCTCTCATACACGAGCTCCGCCCTCAGATCTCTCATACATGAGCTCCTCCCTCAGATCTTTCATACATGAGCTCCTCCCTCAGATCTCTCATACATGAGCTCCTCCCTCAGATCTCTCATACATGAGCTCCGCCCACAGATCTCTCATACATGAGCTCCTCCCTCAGATCTTTCATTCATGAGCTCCTCCCTCAGATCTCTCATACATGAGCTACTCCCTCAGATCTCTCATACATGAGCTCCACCCTCAGATCTGTCATACATTAGCTCCGCCCTCAGATCTCTCATACATGAGCTCCTCCCTCAGATCTGTCATACATTAGCTCCGCCCTCATATCTCTCATACATGAGCTCCACCCTCAGATCTCTCATACATGAGCTCCTCTCTCAGATCTCTCATACATGAGCTCCGCCCACAGATCTCTCATACATGAGCTCCACCCTCAGATCTCTCATACATGAGCTCCACCCTCAGATCTCTCATACATGAGCTCCTCCCTCAGATCTCTCATACATGAACTCCGCCCTCAGATCTCTCATACATGAGCTCCACCCTCAGATCTTTCATACATGAGCTCCTCACTCAGATCTCTCATACATGAGCTTCTCCCTCAGATCTCTCATACATGAGCTCCACCCTCAGATCTCTCATACATGAGCTCCTCCCTCAGATCTTTCATACATGAGCTCTGCCCACAGATCTTTCATACATGAGCTCCTCACTCAGATCTCTCATACATGAGCTTCTCCCTCAGATCTCTCATACATGAGCTCCTCCCTCAGATCTCTCATACATGAACTCCTCCCTCAGATCTTTCATACATGAGCTCCTCCCTCAGATCTTTCATACATGAGCTCCGCCCACAGATCTTTCATACATGAGCTCCTCACTCAGATCTCTCATACATGAGCTTCTCCCTCAGATCTCTCATACATGAGCTCCTCCCTCAGATCTCTCATACATGAGCTCCTCCCACAGATCTTTCATACATGAGCTCCTCACTCAGATCTCTCATACATGAGCATCTCCCTCAGATCTCTCATACATGAGCTCCTCCCTCAGATCTCTCATACATGAGCTCCTCCCTCAGATCTCTCATACATGAGCTCCTCCCTCAGATCTCTCATACATGAGCTCCTCCCTCAGATCTTTCATACATGAGCTCCGCCCACAGATCTCTCATACATGAGCTCCTCACTCAGATCTCTCATACATGAGCTTCTCCCTCAGATCTCTCATACATGAGCTCCTCCCTCAGATCTCTCATACATGAGCTCCTCCCTCAGATCTCTCATACATGAGCTCCTCCCTCAGATCTTTCATACATGAGCTCCGCCCACAGATCTCTCATGCATGAGCTCCTCCCTCAGATCTTTCATACATGAGCTCCTCCCTCAGATCTCTCATACATCTGTCCTCAGATCTCTCATACATGAGCTCCACCCTCAGATATTTCATTCATGATCTCAAAAAACCTAGTTTTAATTTTTGTTTCATAAATCAATAGTACACATTAAAATAAGCAATTTTGTAAGATTTCTTATCAGAGGAATCTGCTTCTTTCTCCTCCTTTACTAATCGTTCACTCTCAATTTATGATTAAAATCTGTTTTCAGTGAAGACGAGTTTCTTATTAATGAGATAGGAGATGACAGTTTGTGCTCATTAAATTCTATGGAGGAGCTAGAGGCAGATACAGACATTCTGTTGCAAGTTCTTTATTGGCTAACCAGAACAAAATATATATTTGCAGCTTTTAGAGCACAGAGGCTCCTTCTTCAGGCAGGATTTCAAATGAATTAATTCTGCCTGAAGAAGTAGCCCCTGTGCTCTGAAAGCTGCAAATATATATTTTGTTCTGGTGAGCCAATAAAGGTATCACTCCAAGAATAAGTTTCTCATAAAAAGTATTTACATCGATTTTTCTGGCTAATACGGTACTACAATATAATTTTTTATTGTACATATTGTTGCAAGTTCTGAAATGACAGTTACTGTTCTCCATAGAACTTTATGAGCACCATCTCAGTAATGGGAAAATCTGTCTTCACTGAAGACAGATTTTAACTGTGAATTGAGAATTTTGAGAAAGAAAGATCAGACCTGGAGGAGAAAGAAGCGGATTTCTCTAACAAGTTATATTACATAGTTTCTTATTTTCACATGTACTATTGATATATGAAAAAAAAAAATAGCGTGCACATGGAGCGCCAATGTATTCACACTATCGATCCATAGCGCGGTCTGTGCACCATCATATCAGTCCGTGTGTGTGAAACAGCCGGGAATATGAGTCTGCAGACATTATAAAGCAGCCTGACTGGTCATCATGAGGTTAAACCCAACTCACATTTCCAACCAGGACACAGCCCCGGCCATTGCTCTATCAGTCACTGCCCAGGTACAGCAGAGCTTTGTGTTGCAGGAGCTGCTCATTAATTACAATGTCATCCATCATAAGGAAGTGTAAATTAACTTACTGCCCAGGCTTCTTACAAATTAGATTTCCCTCTGATGCTGACAGTTTAGGCGATCGAGCAGAAGCTGCGGATGAAATGGCACATTTGGCTTTGTCTATCTTCTTTCTGTCATAAAAGGACCCCCACCCACCCAAAAAAAATCCTTCACCAACATTAAGCTGTCCCGGCTCCATGGCTGTCTTGGTTCTCCTTTTAGTTCTGCTGGGCATCACTCTTTCCTTTATACCAGTGCCCGGCACAAAAAGGTCATTTGTGTTATGATCTGCAACAAGTACTAAGGAAAGAAAGGGGAAAGCTGTCCATACAGTAAGACTAAGCTGAATCCATACGATGCAGCGGGCTGCCTGTTCCTTGTGAACAGACCCGCCTTAGTCCTCGGCTAGTCTGAACGAAGACCTATAGCATAAGGGGAGGGGTCCCTAAAAGAACTAAGGACTGGGACAAAAATGGGACACCTCCTAAACAGAGAAGATGTTGCAGAACACAAAAAGACAAACAGACAAAAAGGTACTAGAGGTCCCAGAAGGACCAAACTGATAGAGAAAGGCACCGAAGCACCTGGCTAGAAAAACAGTCAAACACTGAAGTCCAGCAAAGCCAAAAAGGCGGAGCTGGAATATAAAGGCAGATGTTGACGTGACCGCAAAACACAAGATGGAAAAAACAAACAGGAGGGTTCTAACAATTTGCTGTGACTGACAATGTTAATGGACATTTATACTGACAATGGTACTGTGGCACTGTCTGTGACTGATAAAATTAAGGATCTGCAGCTAGGAATAATTATGGTGCTCCTCTCAGTACATTGCATATATAGATCCAAAATACTGTGTTGATTATCCTCTTACAAAGCCTCGGATATCGGAGCACAAATCCTCTGCATTTTAATGTAGTTAAAAAATACAATTTTGGCTGCCTGCAGTCACCACTAGAGGGAGCTAAGTGCATACTGGGCATAAAGCAAACTTATTTCCAAGTACTAAATGGCTGCCGCCCCTTTCTTAGTTCTCAGTTTTCTACATATGTCCTCATATCACCACTACAGCCTGGCATGTAATAGAAACATGACTTTATACATACGTCGCAGCCTTGATGGGACATGGTGGCCATCCAACAACCATCCACTACTCCTTCCTTCTGGACCATCCAGAATAGCATCATCAGTAAACAAGACTGTTTTAAAATTAGTCTTCATGTATGTCTGGGCTGAATGCAAACGTTTCTGCTTGGGAGCACTTTATAGGGGTGGCCAAATAGTAGGTTTATGCACAACTGCAGCCTCTGGAGGGTCCTATACCTTGAGGCTCGCGGGTCTCCAGAGGCACCAGCACCTTCACATACCTGTTTTCTTCTTTGTAAGGTTATTTTAGCAGTTGCTCTCTGAATCCGATGAATTTGTCTGGCAGAAACCTTCCTCATTATTCCTTTATCTGCACGAACCCAACTGTGCTCTGCATCAGCCACAAATCTCTTCAGTAGAGATGAGCGGTGTTCGACTAGAACTGTTCGCCAATCTCAAATTCGAGCTGTTTTGGGCGGTGTTCGAGTTGTTTGACGAACCCGAACGATTTGCAAAAAATTCGGCTGTTCGAGGTTATGTTCGATAACTGTTCGTGCACCAAAAGCGTGTCCTGCATGTCTGGCGCTATTTAGAGCACCAATCATGCAGGGATTGTCTGCCACTCACTGTAAGGCCACAGCCATGGTGGTTGTGGCATTACAGTGATTGCCCAAATCGATGGGAACAGTGCCAACAGTGAAACATGAAAAGCCGGCAATTCAGCAGCGGCATACACCTGTACCCGACAATTTAGAACCGAAAGAATAGAGCTTCACACATAGATTAGATAGATATAAACATGTCAGCCACATATATACGAAGTACAGTGAAAGTGCTGCTTACTGTACTTGTCATTTAGCGTAAAGGATTTATCAAAAAAAATAATAGTGTTTTCATGCACCGTCTCTTTAAAAAAGCCGCCGGCAATTCAGCAGCGGTACCCGACAATTTAGAATAGAAGGAATAGAGAATCACACATAGATTAGATAGATAGAAACATGTCAGTCACATATATAAGAAGTGCAGTGACAGTGTTGATTACTGTACTTGTCATTTAGTGTAAAGGATTTATTTAAAAAAATAATAGTGTTTTCATGCACTGTCTCTTTAAAAAAGCCGGCCGGCAATTCAGCATCTGTACCCGACAATTTAGAACAGAAAGAATAGAGCTTCACACATAGATTAGATAGATAGAAACATGTCAGTCACATATATATGAAGTACAGTGATAGTGTTGGTTACTGTACTTGTCATTTAGTATTAAAATAAAGGATTTATTATTAAAAAAATTGGCGTGGGGTTCCCCTTAATTTTAGGCTCTAGCGGAGGTTAAGCAGACGGCTGGGGCAGATGTTTGAAGCCTGGGAAGGGGGTAATACCCACGGAGCTTCCCAGGCTACTAATATCAGCCCCCAGCTGAATACATAGCCTTTACTAGCTATTAAAATGGGGGACCCCCCCAAAAAAATGACGTGGGGTCCCCCCTAATTTAATAGCTAGCAAAGGCTAGGCAGACAGCTGGGGGCTGATATTAATAGCCCAGGAAGGGAGCCATGAATATTGGCCCCCTCCCAGGCTAGAAACACCAGCCGTCAGCCGCCCCAGAAATGGCGCATTCATAGGATGCGCCAATTCTGGCACTTAGCCTCGCTCTTCCACGCTGCCCTGGTGCGGTGGCAGGGGGTAATAGGGTTGGGGTTGATGTCAGCTTATAATGCCAGCTGACATCAAGCCCAGATTAGTAATGGAGAGGCGTCTATAAGACACCCCCATTACTAACCCCATAGTCAAAGTTAAAAAAAACACTAACACCCAGAATAAAGTCCTTTAATTGAAATAAAGACACAATCCTTTATTGTTCTAAATTAAACCATACTTACCGTCACGCCCATTCCAGCTGAAGCCAACGATCACCTGCAATAAAAGAAAAATAATAAAGCAACCTCATCCTTACCTTTCCATGGTTCCCACGACAGCTTCAGCTCTGCTACATCGAGATGACAGGCTGGACCGCAGCAGAACGCTGCCATCCAGCCTCTCATCCCGCAGACACTGAGAAGCGCAGGCTTGCTTGCGCTGCTCAGCGTCTCTCTGTGACGACATCCAGATGAGCCGAGTTCATGTCCAATGAACTCGGCTCACCTCATGCACGTCACTGACAGCGTGGGAAAATTCTCAAGCTGAAGCGGTGAGTGCAGGAGAATTCTCCCACGCTGTCAGTGAGAACCATGGGAACCATGGAAAGGTAAGGATGAGGTTGCTTTATTATTTTTCTTTTATTGCAGGAGATCGTTGGCTTCAGCTGGAATGGGCGTGATGGTAAGTATGGTTTAATTTAGAACAATAAAGGATTGTGTCTTTATTTCAATTAAAGGACTTTATTCTGGGTGTTTGTGTTTTTTTTAACTTTGACTATGGGGTTAGTAATGGGGGTGTCTTATAGACGCCTCTCCATTACTAACCTGGGCTTGATGTCAGCTGGCATTATAAGCTGACATCAACCCCAACCCTATTACCCCCTGCCACCGCTACAGGGCAGTGGGAAGAGCGAGGCTAAGTGCCAGAATTGGCGCATCCTATGAATGCGCCATTTCTGGGGCGGCTGACGGCTGGTGTTTCTAGCCTGGGAGGGGGCCAATATTCATGGCTCCCTTCCTGGGCTATTAATATCAGCCCCCAGCTGTCTGCCTAGACTTTGCTAGCTATTAAATTAGGGGGGACCCCACGTCATTTTTTTGGGGGGGTCCCCCATTTTAATAGCTAGTAAAGGCTATGTATTCAGCTGGGGGCTGATATTAGTAGCCTGGGAAGCTCCGTGGGTATTACCCCCTTCCCAGGCTTCAAACATCTGCCCCAGCCGTCTGCTTAACCTCCGCTAGAGCCTAAAATTAAGGGGAACCCCACGCCAATTTTTTTAATAATAAATCCTTTATTTTAATACTAAATGACAAGTACAGTAACCAACACTATCACTGTACTTCATATATATGTGACTGACATGTTTCTATCTATCTAATCTATGTGTGAAGCTCTATTCTTTCTGTTCTAAATTGTCGGGTACAGATGCTGAATTGCCGGCCGGCTTTTTTAAAGAGACAGTGCATGAAAACACTAATTTTTTTTTAATAAATCCTTTACACTAAATGACAAGTGCAGTAACCAACACTGTCACTGTGCTTCTTATATGTGTGACTGACATGTTTCTATCTATCTAATCTATGTGTGATGCTCTATTCCTTCTTGTCTAAATTGTCGGGTACCGGTGTATGCCGCTGCTGAATTTGCCGGCCGGCTTTTTTAAAGAGAGTGTCTTCTGAGCAGTTTGTCAGCTTTTGGACACCTTTGCAGGTGTGTTCTATGTGTTTCTATGTGTTTTTGTTTGCCTGCCATTGGTTTTAACGGTGTTCGACGGTGTTCTAAGGTGTTCGACGAACAGTTCGACGAACAGTTCCTCGAACATCCCGGTGTTCGACGAACCGAACCGAACCCGAACACTACGGGGGTGGCTCAACACTACTCTTCAGTATAAGATTATAACGCTTAAGTTTTTGTGAAATATCTAATGATTTCATACCTTGTCCAATGCATTGCACCCTTTGACGCTTTTTGGCAGCAGAGAGGTCCTTTTTTTTTCCATTGCTGGTACATGCGCATTGCCAAATTGATGCCACTTCATTGAACAGGTAAATGTAAAACGCGCCAGCCTTTAGGAAAATGGCAATAGTACAATGTTCACAACTAGATGTGGTTAGGGGATGTCATCCACATCAATCATGGATATAGGGGCTAGATTATCAGGCTGGGAGGAGGTGCCATCATTTTAGTGTGCAAACCAAAATGCCTGGCTGTGATTTATGTATTGTACTGGACATGTTTAAAGCCATGTTTCTATGGTATGCCAGGCTGCGGTGGAGATATGAGGATGCAATTGGAAAGTTTAGGGTTAATAACAGGTTGTAAGTGGTTTAGTATTGAAAAACCTGAGGATCCATTTTCTAAGGACCTTTCACCAATCATGGATTAGTGGCTGCAGAGCTAATTAAAATATAATTGCTATATTTTAATTTCTCATCTCTGTTGGAGAAATGTTAGCCTGTAAAGTTTAGGTTCTAATTTATGAAAAGGGGTGTGAGTGGTAATTCTTCTCTGTGGGTGTGTACTTCTTCCCCTGTATGTTGTCGACCAATCATAAGCTCATGGCATCATGCATGAGGAAAAAAGAACATGCCCCTCCAGACAATGTCAGAACCAGCTTTCTCCTGTGAGACAAGTAATGACACACAGCCCTCACTGATCTCTGCACCTCCTATACAGAGTAGAGCAGACTTGAGTGTCTTACAAACACCTCTAGCTTTCACCTTATTGCAGTCAGTGTGAGGAGAAGGTGTGTACAGCAGAGCTGACAGCACTGTGGGATGAAAGCTGCAAGAGGTGTTTGTAATGACTCTGAGCTCTGCTTTACTCATCCTCTTCCCCCCACACTGACTGCTTGAGATGAAAGCTGGAAGTGTTTGTAATGAAAGTTAGCTCTGCTGTGCTCTACACAGTAGGAACAAAGATCAGTGAGTAAACCAGGACTGTGTGTCATTACATGTCTCACAAGAGAAAGTTGCTCTAAGCTTATCTATTGGCATGTTCTTTTTTCTTTTTCCTGCTTGACACCTCTTGCTTATGATTGGTCAATGTCAGGCAGTGGAAAAAGCACAAATTAGAATCTAAACTTAGCAAGATAATATCTCCACAACTGAGAAATTAAAAACTATGTTTTATTCAGCTCTACGGCCACTATTCCATGATGTGGCCCATGTAACATGCTCAAACTGGTGAAAGGTCCTAATAACAGGATAGGCATTGAGCTCCCTCTAGTGGTGGATGTAGGTAGCCAGAATTTTATCATTTAGCAACAGGCAGAGGATTTGGAGCTTTGTGTTGGAAAAGGCTCAGAGAGTTTTGAAGGTGTGGTATGAAAAATCACATTCAAAGGTGATGATTTAAGCTTCTTCCTGCAATAAAAATGTGACCTAGGGCTTTCCTAAGCCATGGTCAATCATACGAGTATTTAAAGCACCCAGTGTTACTGCAACCTTTGCCCACAATTACATTCCAGCAAGTGTTATAATTATCCTCTGCAGGTCACATCTCTGTGACTTCACTATTTTTCTAGAGGAAGAGCCACATTTTTCTTAGATTTAATGACTAGAAGAAGAGGATGGGTAAATATTTAGTTTTTTAATATAGCAATTACATACATTACAGAGCTACTCCCCATACATACAGCATTGGTTCCTGAGTAGTATCTTATGTTTTATCTGAACCCCTGCCATCCCATACACTGCAACAGAAGCTCTGTTCATCCTGATCCTCCTGATTCATAAGCAGACTAGATAACTGAGGAATTATACCCAGGCCAGAAAGTCCTCTGTGAGCTGAGCAGCTTGGACGACAGAATGATACATTGTAGCAGGAAAGATTTGTAAGAAAGCAAGAAAGATGGATGGAAAATGATTGTCTAGACCAAAGGTGGGCAATTCATTTTCCCAAGCGGCCACATGATAGACAGTGACTTTTGTGGAGGCCAAACCAATAGGCTGAAATTAATTCTGCTCAATATTAATATTAAAATATTATAGTGTGAGCATGAGTCCACACATATTTTATATTAATTAGTTTTTATATTAATTATTATTTCTTATTTTATATGAATAATTGTATCACTGAATATTGAGCAGAATAAAGTATCCTGACTCCGCTCCCAATATAACTTATGAGCATGCACACAGCCCCCTATATACAGTATGAGACCACACACAGTCCCCTATATACGGTACGAGCCCCCACACACAACCCCGTATATAGAGTATGATCCTACACACAGCCTCACCATATACAGTATGAGTCCACATACATTTTATATTAATAATTGTATCACTCAATACTGAGCAGAATAAAGTATGCTGACACTTCGCCAATATACCTTATGAGCATGCACACAGCCCCCTATATACAGTATGAGTCCACACACAGCCCTGCCTATACAGTATAAGCCCCCACACACAACCCTCTAAATAGCAGCCTCCCCATATACAGTATGAGTCCACACAACTCCCCTTATATACAGTATGAGCCCCCACATAGCCCCCTATGTACAGAATGAGCCCCCTTATATACAGTGTGAGCCTGCTCACCACATAGCCCCCTATATACAGTATGAGCCTGCTCACCACATAGCCCCCTATATACAGTATGAGCCCACCACATAGCCCCCTATATACAGACCCACATCCTCACCAGCGCTTTGCTCCGGTCTTTGCTGTGGGCGCTGAGGCTCTGCACAGCAGACGCGATGTAGTGATGTCATCACATCTGCTGTCAGTCACACGCTGAATGATGGAAGAAGGGTCCGCTGGCTCCGTCCTCCACCATTATATCCTGAGGATGCAGAAAGCAGTGAAATTGGGACCACGGGCTTGAAGTGTGGGCCAGTGTTTTCAACATTTCGGCTGTTTCAGTTCGTGGGCCGCACTTTGCCCAAGTCTCGTCCAGCCTGGACGCTATTGTAGCAAAAGCTCAGCTGTGAGAAGTAATTGAGTTGCACAGGGTTTGTCTCTGAATGTTCCCATTCAGTAAGAGCAGAGATAGTGGAAACAGCAACAAATTATTAGACACATATATTTAGATTTGTCACTAAACTCATCCCTGCAGCTTATATTGTACAGAGCCTGGTGGAAGCTTTAAAGGGTTTCCCTAATTCAAGGTGGTGTTATATGACCAGGATACACATGAGGTTAAAGGGTTGTCCAGGCTGACTTTAGCAGGGAATCTGACATAGGTCACGGCCCCACTATCAGTATTCGGTCAGTATTTTTTCTCAGGAGTGGTTACCAAAACCAGGAGTGGGTGATAAATGCAGAATTGGTGACTTGTTTCTATTATACTTTTTCTCTGATTGTTCCTCACCTGATTTTGGCTCCCGCTCCTGAGAAAAAATACTGACCGAATACTGACCAAATACTGATAGTGGGGCCGTGACCATACAGTGAGAAAAGTACTGTGTTAGGATTACAATGTATCTTCCCTTCATATGTGACTTGCATACTTGCCATCCCGTGCTAACCGCTTTCTCTTCCATTGCTTTCAATGGACTTATTGACTGTTTCCATTTCCGATAGTCTGTATCTATTGCCTGATCTGCTTCTTCTGAATGAATCATTTCTTGGCCACATTTTTTTTCTATGCAATGACCCACAAGATGTCTTGGGAAGTAAATGTTACTGGAGCTTAATGGTTGTCAGCTGCAATACCAGATACAATCTATGGGTGATGGTGGCACTGTTATTGGAAAAATTGCAATTTCTGACAGGGAGATTTAAGTGACGCGATCCTGGCGAGGCATCAGTTCTTGATTTGTAGGTTTAAGTCACCTTGGGGACTATGGAAAGAAAGTAATAAAAAAAATTGTTCTACAATTTTGAAACACTTCTAAAAACAAACAAATAAAAGTTTGAATCACCCCCAACAATAAAACAACAAAATAGTTAAAAAAAAAGATAAACACATTTGCTATCTGAGCGAACCCAAACTTATAGGTTCGGGGTTCGTACCGTACAGTTAGTGTCCGAGAGGAGAGAGAGAGACAGAGAGAGAAAGTTGGGATCACCATTGTTTGGGGTTCTGGTTCAGGTACAGATCTGGTACCCAAACCGAACTCTGGAATAAAGTTTGGGTTGGGTAACAAACCTGAACTTCTACGGGTCCTCTCATCCCTAATCTCGACATCTACAAAAGATAAAGTTTTTTTAACTTGCAGAGTTAATACCAACGGGAAATCTCCCCCTCCCCTCCAAAAGAAATTAAAAAAAACGCAATGAGTAAGCGATCAAAATGAAAATATCATATGTCCCGCAAAATGGTATCAATAAAAATGTTATCTCACCTCGCAAGAAACAATACAGCGCTCAACTCCACCAACAGAAAGATAAAAAGGTTAATAGCAGAAAATGGCGACACAAGTAAAAAAAATTTTTCACAAAATCCGGAATTTTTTTTAAAGTCATTCAAAAACAAGACTTCATGCGGCTGTATAGATGGAAAAAATAAAAATGTTATGGCTCATGGAAACACAGGAGGGAAAAACTAAATAACCAAAATGAAAAATTGTCAGCAGCGGGAAGGGGTTAAGAAGCCTCCTCTCTCCATTAACTGCGGGGCTAGAAATCAAAGAACTGTTTCAGACCAGGTTTTATTTCATAAAGATCCAGTTTGATGCTCCAGCCAGTGGCAAAGTGCTTTGTTGGCGCTCCGCCCTGGCACATGTTGCCCCTCCTAGTCCCTGGCTGCCCCGCCGTAGCGGAGGACACACTGACATATACGGTGTGTTTCCATCGGGATGCATGGGGCCATTATGTTGCTGCAGACTCTTCCCAGCCAGACACTAATGCACCTATGTATATATAAACATGTCAGGAGGATGATTCGTCTTGTGAATCGCTCATTATCCTGCCAGTGATTCCTTAAACCTAACAAAGCCTTAAAAGCTTTGTATGAATGGTACATAATGACTGGCGCCCGTTGTGCCATCCTTCTTAATGAACCATACAACCACCGGGAGAATCTCAAGATAAATGTGCCCTTGAAATGACGTTTTCCTTTGACTCGGCAATATCCAGAATAATTATTACTGTTCTTCATAGAGACAGATGTAGCAGAGCTGAATGTGACTTTAAACAAGGTCTATATCAATCCAAACTGTGCCCACTAGTGCCAGGTATCGCCGTGTATCTCCAGCCTAAACCTTACATTATGTGTGATGGTGCTCTAGATAAGGGGCTACAAAGGACCTACAGATCCCAGTATCCTTGACCTTGGCTCTTTGTCTCTTGCATTAATCAAGTTGGTACCTGTCGTTTCTGGTAATTTTTTAGAAAAATCTGTCCTGTGTGTACCAGAGGGGTAACACCATTTCTGGACATTATATGACTTAAATCTTGCACTTTCACCAGTTGTCCCCTCTGCCATCTCTGATTTTTGGTTGTCTCTGAGCTGCTGGGTGGAGACAAGCTGCTATTATGTTTCCCATACACAGCACACACAGAGATGAGGGATTCCTGCTCTCCTGTCTCTATGTAGCACAAGTTCATAAGCAGCAGCAGCATGGAGGACATTAAACAGAAGTATTGAGCAGTGTAAATGTGAATCCAGCTCTGGTGCGAGATAAAACACTTACTGGAAAGCTACATTTCTGTCTCTGCCCCTGTCTTTTACTTTCCTTCTACCCTTTCCATAGACTTCATTAGGCAGCTGTAATCTAATCCCTCATCGATCCGGCAGTTTGTCATGTCTTGACGCAGATGGATTTTATCAGTCTTTCAGAGTGAATAATGAGATCAGGAGTCAGGGGAGGAAAAGTGGCTCAGAAGTGGAGAAAGAGGCACGTTACAAAGTTTCTTATATTTGCTTGTATTATTGATTTATGCAGTTTGTTGCACCGACAGCGACTATGTCAGTCCTGTGGGCTCTGATTTGCCTGCAGTCCTGTGCAACGCCGTTCATGATCCATCATGATATAATTGTGGTTACGGTGAGTTATTATGACACACGACAGATGAAGCTTTTCTTTTTTCAAATTTCATCATTCTCAAAGACTGACCTTGATGATACTGTAACTCCAAGCTCCACTTCAGTAATAGACCTCTGACACCGCGCATGGGGCGGCTGGAAGAATGCAGAAGTCCTGCGGCTGCCATTATCCAGCTGCCGTCTATAGATAAGTTAGAACGCTCCCTGATAAAAAAAAATTAGCTTGTGCTTTTTAATATTAGGAATACCATGTTAAAGAGGTATTCCCATAGCAGAAAGTGATGTCATATTGTAAGGATTTGCTATTGATTGGTGGGATCTGACCGACAGGACCCCAAGGATAAAGAGGGCACAAAACCAGCTCAGCTTTGCAGCCCCTATAAGTCTTTTCCTGAAGCTACTCTTCCAATCACTATCAAGGTGGGGAAATGTAACACAGTACCATCAAGGACATACTCTACTACCATTACCTGTCCTCACTGAGCCCTACTACCATTACCTGTCCTCCATGAGCCCTACTACCATTACCTGTCCTCCATGAGCCCTACTACCATTACCTGTCCTTCATGAGCCCTACTACCATTACCTGTCCTTCATGAGCCCTACTACCATTACCTGTCCTCCATGAGCCCTACTACCATTACCTGTCCTCCATGAGCCCTACTACCATTACCTGTCCTTCATGAGCCCTACTACCATTACCTGTCCTTCATGAGCCCTACTACCATTACCTGTCCTCCATGAACCCTACTACCATTACCTGTCCTCCATGGGTCCTACTACCATTACCTGTCCTCCATGAGCCCTACTATCATTACCTGTCCTCCATGAGCCCTATTACCATTACCTGTCCTCACTGAGCCCTTCTACCATTACCTGTCCTCCATGAGCCCCACTACCATTACCTGTCCTCCATGAGCCCCACTACCATTACCTGTCCTCCATGAGCCCCACTACCATTACCTGTCCTCCATGAGCCACTACCATTACCTGTCCTCCATGAGCCCTACTACCATTACCTGTCCTCCATGAGCCCCACTACCATTACCTGTCCTCCATGAGCCCCACTACCATTACCTGTCCTCCATGAGCCCTACTACCATTACCTGTCCTTCATGAGCCCTACTACCATTACCTGTCCTCCATGAGCCCTACTACCATTACCTGTCCTCCATGAGCCCTACTACCATTACCTGTCCTCCATGAGCCCTACTACCATTACCAGTCCTTCATGAGCCCTACTACCATTACCTGTCCTTCATGAGCCCCACTACCATTACCTGACCTCCATGAGCCCTACTACCATTACCTGTCCTCCATGAGCCCTACTACCATTACCTGTCCTCCATAAGCCCTACTACCATTACCTGTCCTCCATGAGCCCCACTACCATTACCTGTCCTCCATGAGCCCTACTACCATTACCTGTCCTTCATGAACCCTACTACCATTACCTGTCCTCCATGAGCCCTACTACCATTACCTGTCCTCCATGAGCCCTACTACCATTACCTGTCCTTCATGAGCCCTACTACCATTACCTGTCCTTCATGAGCCCTACTACCATTACCTGACCTCCATGAGCCCTACTACCATTACCTGTCATCCATGAGCCCTACTACCATTACCTGTCCTCCATAAGCCCCACTACCATTACCTGTCCTCACTGAGCCCTTCTACCATTACCTGTCCTCCATGAGCCCCACTACCATTACCTGTCCTCCATGAGCCCCACTACCATTACCTGTCTTCCATGAGCCCCACTACCATTACCTGTCCTCCATGAGCCACTACCATTACCTGTCCTCCATGAGCCCTACTACCATTACCTGTCCTCCATGAGCCCCACTACCATTACCTGTCCTCCATGAGCCCTACTACCATTACCTGTCCTCCATGAGCCCTACTACCATTACCTGTTCTTCATGAGCCCTACTACCATTACCTGTCCTCCATGAGCCCTACTACCATTACCTGTCCTCCATGAGCCCTACTACCATTACCTGTCCTCCATGAGCCCTACTACCATTACCAGTCCTTCATGAGCCCTACTACCATTACCTGTCCTTCATGAGCCCCACTACCATTACCTGACCTCCATGAGCCCTACTACCATTACCTGTCCTCCATGAGCCCTACTACCATTACCTGTCCTCCATAAGCCCTACTACCATTACCTGTCCTCCATGAGCCCCACTACCATTACCTGTCCTCCATGAGCCCTACTACCATTACCTGTCCTTCATGAACCCTACTACCATTACCTGTCCTTCATGAGCCCTACTACCATTACCTGTCCTCCATGAGCCCTACTACCATTACCTGTCCTCCATGAGCCCTACTACCATTACCTGTCCTTCATGAGCCCTACTACCATTACCTGTCCTTCATGAGCCCTACTACCATTACCTGACCTCCATGAGCCCTACTACCATTACCTGTCATCCATGAGCCCTACTACCATTACCTGTCCTCCATAAGCCCCACTACCATTACCTGTCCTTCATGAGCCCTACTACCATTACCTGTCCTCCATGAGCCCCACTACCATTACCTGTCCTCCATGAGCCCTACTACCATTATCTGTCCTCCATGAGCCCTACTATCATTACCTGTCCTCCATGAGCCCTACTACCATTACCTGTCCTCACTGAGCCCTACTACCATTACCTGTCCTGCATGAGCCCTACTACCATTACCTGTCCTCCATGAGCCCTACTACCATTACCTGTCCTCCATAAGCCCTACTACCATTACCTGTCCTCCATGAACCCCACTACCATTACCTGTCCTCCATGAACCCTACTACCATTACTTGTCCTCCATGAGCCCTACTACCATTACCTGTCCTCCATGAGCCCTACTACCATTACCTGTCCTCCATGAGCCCTACTACCATTACCTGTCCTCACTGAGCCCTACTACCATTACCTGTCCTCCATGAGCCCTACTACCATTACCTGACCTCCATGAACCCCACTACCATTACCTGTCCTCCATGAGCCCCACTACCATAACCTGTCCTCCATGAGCCCTACTACCATTACCTGTCCTCACTGAGCCCTACTGCCATTACCTGTCCTACATGAGCCCTACTACCATTACCTGTCCTCCATGAGCCCTACTACCATTATCTGTCCTCCATGAGCCCTACTACCATTACCTGTCCTCCATGAGCCCTACTACCATTACCTGTCCTCCATGAGCCCTACTACCATTATCTGTCCTCCATGAGCCCTACTACCATTACCTGTCCTCCATGAGCCCCACTACCATTACCTGTCCTCCATGAGCCCTACTACCATTACCTGTCCTCCATGAGCCCTACTACCATTACCTGTCCTTCATGAGCCCTACTACCATTACCTGTCCTCCATGAGCCCTACTACCATTACCTGTCCTCCATGAGCCCTACTACCATTACCTGTCCTCCATGAGCCCTACTACCATTACCAGTCCTTCATGAGCCCTACTACCATTACCTGTCCTTCATGAGCCCCACTACCATTACCTGACCTCCATGAGCCCTACTACCATTACCTGTCCTCCATGAGCCCTACTACCATTACCTGTCCTCCATAAGCCCTACTACCATTACCTGTCCTCCATGAGCCCCACTACCATTACCTGTCCTCCATGAGCCCTACTACCATTACCTGTCCTTCATGAACCCTACTACCATTACCTGTCCTTCATGAGCCCTACTACCATTACCTGTCCTCCATGAGCCCTACTACCATTACCTGTCCTCCATGAGCCCTACTACCATTACCTGTCCTTCATGAGCCCTACTACCATTACCTGTCCTTCATGAGCCCTACTACCATTACCTGACCTCCATGAGCCCTACTACCATTACCTGTCCTCCATGAGCCCTACTACCATTACCTGTCCTCCATGAACCCTACTACCATTATCTGTCCTCCATGAGCCCCACTACCATTATCTGTCCTCCATGAGCCCCACTACCATTATCTGTCCTCCATGAGCCCTACTACCATTACCTGTCCTTCATGAGCCCTACTACCATGGTAAAATGAGTGGTGACCTTCAAAGCTACGGCTTATACCACACTGATGATTAAATACACCGTGGCAAAATTGGGGAAAAAAATGTTGTGGCTCTTGGAAGAAAGGGAGGAAATAAGACGAAGTGCAAAAATGAAAATTGGACGAGATGCAAAAGGGTTAACTACGCATCAGCCCCCTGCGCACGGGCACAGACGGAAGTTGGCGCACACTTCCATGGGGTGATAATGGGGCGCTAGCGGGGCAGTTTTGCAGCACTACCGTCATGGTACTTGCAGTTTCGGTGGAGGCATGAGTCACTGGCATATCAGTGCCATTTTTCCTCAGCTTTAGAAATACTTAGAGGAGTTTTTCCGCAGTTATTCAGCGACTGAATGATGCTAAATTGCCTCACAGCATGGGCTCCTGGAGATCTATCACCGCTGAAGACGCAGACTCTGAAAGGAAGGAGACTTTGTATGGGAATTAGCAGGGAAGGAGTCGCGCTGTCATTCAGTGGCAGCTCGCACAGGAGGACGCAGACCGGAGAACAGAATGTGACAGCCATAAAGACAGCGAGGTCTCCAGCGTAGGATGGAGTAAGAGCGTCCGATGCCACACACCGTACCGTGATGGATGACGCATCTTCACGGGATGTTCATTCACATTCCATGCTGTGATTCCTACACAACTCTAGATGTTTCCGTCACTCACTCTTGCAAAAAAAAATGCAGAATTTTTTTCTTTTGGTGCCCACACCCGTCTATGACCTGATTGCCTTGCTCTGTAACTTGCCTGCCACTCTTTTTGAGCAGGCAGTTTTTCATAAGCATTCAGCCAGCACTATACATGCTGGATCTTCCTTTTATTGACTTCCTAACATGCTCTGTTTCTGTCTTTTCTCCAATGATTTACCTGCCCTGAACTGAAAGCCCTCCTCTTTATTATTCATTTATGTAATTGAACAGACAGGAGAACAGGAGCAGAGGGATCAGGAGCCCCCACACTTGCTGTACAGAGACCTTCTTCTTGTAATCCATCTCGGTGTCTTTCTTTCTTTTTCTCTCTATCTCTCTTTCGCTTCTCTCTCCCTTCCTTTCTTTCTTCCTTCTTTTCTTTTTCTCTCTTCCTTCTTTCCTTCCTTCCTTCCTCGCCCCCCTCCCTTTCTTTTCATTCTTTCATTCTTTTTCTCTTTCTTTCCCCTCTCCCTTCCTTTCTTTCGCTTTCTTTTTCTCGCTCTTTCTTTCCCTCCCTTCCTTTTCTTTATTTTTTTTTCTCTCTTCCTTCTTTCCTTCCTTTCTCCTTCGTTCCTCCCTTCCTTTCTTTTCTTTCTTTATTTCTTCCTTTCTTTTTCCCTTTATCTCTCTATTTCTCTCTTTTTCTCTCTATCTCTTTTTCTTTTTATCTCAATTTTTTCTTTCCTTCTTCCTTCCCTCCCTCCTTTCTTTCCTTCCTTCCTCCTTCCCTTCCTTCCCTCCCTTTTCTTCCTTCTTTCCTCCCTCCCTTCCTACCTTCTTTCCTTTCCTTCCTTATTTTATCCCTCCCTTCCTCCTTCCCCCCTTCCCCCCTCCCTTTCCATCCTTCTTTCCTCCCTCCCTTCCTTTCCTTCCTCCCTTCTGTTCCTTCTTTCCTCCCTCCCTTCCTTCCTCCCTACCTTCCTTCTTTCCTCCCTTCCTTCTTTCCTCCCTCCATTCCTTCCCTTTTCCCTTCCTCCCTACCTTCCTTCTTTCCTCCCTTCCTTCTTTCCTCCCTCCCTTCCTTCCCTTTTCCCTTCCTCCCTCCCTTCCTTCTTTCCTCCCTCCCTTCCTTTCCTTCCTCCCTTCTGTTCCTTCTTTCCTCCCTCCCTTCCTTCCTCCCTACCTTCCTTCTTTCCTCCCTTCCTTCTTTCCTCCCTCCCTTCCTTCCCTTTTCCCTTCCTCCCTCCCTTCCTTCTTTCCTCCCTCCCTTCCTTTCCTCCCTCCCTTCCTTTCCTCCCTTCCTTCTTTCCTCCCTCCCTTCCCTTTTCCCTTCCTCCCTCCCTCCCTTCCTTCTTTCCTTCCTCCCTCCCTTCCTTTCCTCCCTCCCTTCCTTTCCTTTCCTTCCTCTCTTCCTTTTTCTCTCTCTTTCTCTCCATGCAGAGCTGGGAATGCTGGGTGACCCCCCTGCAGCCATTATGAAGCAGACCCTTTTAGCTGTCATCCTATGGGTTGATCTGACACATTGTCCTCCCCATTATCACCGTGTGCCTATATTTCTGCCGGCTCCTGTGTACTGCGCCCCAGCCTGCGGTAAATCACCTATTAAACATTAATGTGCCCGGGAGCAGGACAGATGACGCTTCCTCCTACCCGGTAACAAAACTGTTTATCCTTTCATAATGTTACCCCATGGACGCTCCTCGCTTCTGCTGCGCCAGTAATTGGGAGAAATGTCTCTTCCGGCTGCGAGAAAACATCCACCGGGGGAATAGGGAGATTTCCACCCCCGGACACCTGTATGGAGGCTCCGCCATCCTTTTTTTCCAGATCTGATACACTCATTCCATCGGGGATACAGGAATAGTTTATGTTTCCTGTTCTGTGTAACATGGAGGAAATCACCTAAATAACAATCCCATAATATCTGGCCGTTCGTCTGCAGAGACCCCATGAAAACCTTCCCAAGATGAGCAAACAGACACTTGGCACAAACATTTGATGGATGAAGGTCGGCCGCAGCCTGAAGCATTTGATAACCAGTAAATATAGAAGCTTTCAACTGTAATGGATGAAAAGGCTCGTAGCCAAATGCCAAAAGTCGGGAGCCCAACGGGCAAGTCTGCCTGCGCAGCCAAACCATCACCAAACCATTGCCAAGCCTCCTCCTCTCTGACCCCGGCCGTGACTTGGAAATCTAGGAAAGAAATGGCAACTGACAAAGGGGAGGGAGTAAGGAAGGGATGAGCGCCTACGGGACCCAACGCCGGAGAGGCAGAGCCAGGTATCAACAGCCAGAGGGAGGGGGTACAACAAAACATTACGCCATTGGCCCAGTGTGGGGGGCCGAACAATTACCCCTTATAGGATAATCCTTTATAGGGAATATCTCATCAGTGTGAAGTAAAGCCGGGACCATCACCAGATACATGGCCGGGCCACTGGTACTGGTGGTCCTGGGCAACTAGTTGGCTGTTACTGGGAGCTCAGTGGTTGTTACTGGAGGCTCAGTGGTTGTTACTGGGGGCCCTGTGGCTGTTACTGGGGGCTCAGTGGTTGTTACTGGGGGCCCTGTGGCTGTTACTGGGGGCTCAGTGGTTGTTACTGGAGGCTCAGTGGCTGTTACTGGGAGCTCAGTGGTTGTTACTGGGAGCTCAGTGGTTGTTACTGGGAGCTCAGTGGTTGTTACTGGAGGCTCAGTGGTTGTTACTGGGGGCCCTGTGGCTGTTACTGGGGGCTCAGTGGTTGTTACTGGAGGCTCAGTGGTTGTTACTGGAGGCTCAGTGGCTGTTACTGGGGGCTCAGTGGTTGTTACTGGGAGCTCAGTGGTTGTTACTGGGAGCTCAGTGGTTGTTACTGGAGGCTCAGTGGCTGTTACTGGAGGCTCATTTGCTGTTACTGGGAGCTCTGTGGCTGTTACTGGAGGCTCAGTGGCTGTTACTGGGAGCTCAGTGGTTGTTACTGGAGGCTCAGTGGTTGTTACTGGGAGCTCAGTGGTTGTTACTGGGAGCTCAGTGGTTGTTACTGGGAGCTCAGTGGTTGTTACTGGAGGCTCAGTGGTTGTTACTGGGGGCCCTGTGGCTGTTACTGGGGGCTCAGTGGTTGTTACTGGAGGCTCAGTGGTTGTTACTGGAGGCTCAGTGGCTGTTACTGGGGGCTCAGTGGTTGTTACTGGGAGCTCAGTGGTTGTTACTGGGAGCTCAGTGGTTGTTACTGGAGGCTCAGTGGCTGTTACTGGAGGCTCATTTGCTGTTACTGGGAGCTCTGTGGCTGTTACTGGAGGCTCAGTGGCTGTTACTGGAGGCTCAGTGGCTGTTACTGGTTGCTCAGTGGCTGTTACTGGGAGTTCCGTGGATGTTACTGGGAGCTCTGTGGCTGGTACTGGGAGCTCTGTGGCTGGTACTGGGAACTCTGTAGCTGTTACTTGGAGCTCTGTGGCTGTTACTGGCAGCTCTATGGCTGTTACTGGGAGCTCCGTGGCTGTTACTGGGAGCTCCGTGACTGTTACTGGGAGCTCCGTGACTGTTAATGGGAGCTCCGTGGCTGTTACTGGGAGCTCTGTGGCTGTTACTGGGAGCTTCGTGGCTTTTACTGGGAGCTTTGTGGCTGTTACTGGGAACTGGGAGCTCTGTGACTGTTACTGGGAGCTCTGTGGCTGTTACTGGTTGCTCAGTGGCTGTTACTGGGAGCTCTGTGGCTGTTACTGGGAGCTCTGTGGCTGTTACTGGTTGCTCAGTGGCTGTTACTGGAGGCTCTGTGGCTGTTACTGGTTGCTCAGTGGCTGTTACTGGGAGATCCGTAGCTGTTACTGGGAGCTCTGTGGCTGTTACTGGTTGCTCAGTGGCTGTTACTGGAGGCTCTGTGGCTGTTACTGGGAGCTCTGTGGCTGTTACTGGGAGATCCGTAGCTGTTACTGGGAGCTCTGTGGCTGTTACTGGTTGCTCAGAGGCTGTTACTGGGGGCTCAGTGGCTGTTACTGGGAGCTCTGTGGCTGTTACTGGGAGATCCGTAGCTGTTACTGGGGGCTCAGTTGCTGTTACTGGAGGCTCAGTGGCTGTTATTGGGAGCTCTGTGGTGGTTACTGGTTGCTCAGTGGCTGTTACTGGGAGCTCAGTGGCTCTTACTGGGAGCTCTGTGGCTGGTACTGGGAGATCCGTAGCTGTTACTGGGGGCTCAGTTGCTGTTACTGGAGGCTCAGTGGCTGTTATTGGGAGCTCTGTGGTGGTTACTGGTTGCTCAGTGGCTGTTACTGGGAGCTCAGTGGCTCTTACTGGGAGCTCTGTGGCTGGTACTGGGAGCTTAGTGGCTGTTACTGGAGGCTCAGTGGCTGTTACTGGGGGCTCAGTGGCTGTTACTGGAGGCTCAGTGGCTGTTACTGGGGGCTCATTGGCTGTTACTGGAGGCTCAGTGGCTGTTACTGGGGGCTCAGTGGCTGTTATTGGGAGCTCTGTGGCTGTTACTGGTTGCTCAGTGGCTGTTACTGGAGGCTCAGTGGCTGTTACTGGGGGCTCAGTGGTTGTTACTGGGAGATCCGTAGCTGTTACTGGGAGCTCAGTGGCTGTTACTGGAGGCTCAGTGTCTGTTATTGGGAGCTCTGTGGTGGTTACTGGTTGCTCAGTGGCTGTTACTGGGAGCTCTGTGGCTGGTACTGGGAGCTCTGTAGCAGTTAGTTTGAACTCTATTTCAATTACTAAGCGTAGTATGGCTATTATTTGTAGTCCCATATTTGTTACTGGGAGCTCCGCGGCGGTTACTGGGAGCACTTTTCTACTACTTTGTGTTTTACAGCAGTTACTGAGAGCTCTGTCAAAGAGTCATATCACAATTTTGCTTTGTCCGATGGGCCCTGGTGCAAAATTTGGATTTGTGTCCCCCACCTGCATTTTGGTCAGATGTATAGGCCCATATAGCGTTCTAAATCCTATAAAGACATATGTGTTGCCCCCCCTCCTTCATTATGTAGTAATGTCTACTATCCTGTACTAATGTCCCCCATCCTCGTATATATGTCCCCCTTCCTGGTACATATGTCCCTCATCCTGGTATATATATCCCCCTTCTCAGTATATATGTATATATGTCTCCCTCCCTACACCCCTTTCAGTATATATGTCCTCCATCCTGGGTCCCTTCCTGGTATATATGTCACCGTTCTTGGTATATATGTCCCCCATCCTGGTATATATGTCCCTCTTCTTTGTATGTATGTATATATGCCTCCTCCCCTGCGCCCTTCCTGGTATATATGTCCCCCATCCTGGTACATATGTCCCCCATCCTGGTACATATGTTCCCCATCCTGGGCCCTTTCCTGGTATATATTCCCCCATCTTGGGCCCCTTCCTGGTATTATTATTATTTATTATTATAACTACATTTATTCCATGGCGCTTTACAAGTGAAAAAGGGGTATACATAGCAAAAACAATTACAATAATCTTGAACACAATATGACAGCGACTGGTACAGGAGGAGCGAGGACCGTGCCCGCGAGGGCTCACAATCTACAGGGGATGGGTGAGGATACAGTAGGTGAGGGCAGAGCTGGTCGTGCAGCGGTATGGTGGAGCAGTGGTTACTGCAGGTTGTAGGCTTGTTTGAAGAGGTGGGTCTTCAGGCTCCTTTTGAAGGTTTCCACGGTCGACGAGAGTCTGATGTGTTGGGGTAGAGAGTTCCAGAGTAGGGGGGAAGCACGGGAGAAATCTTGTATGCGATTGTGGGAGGAAGAGATAAGAGGGGAGTAGAGAAAGAGATCTTGTGAGGATTGGAGGTTGCGTGCGGGTATGTAATGGGAGACTAGGTCAGAGATATATGGAGGAGACAGGTTGTGAATGGCTTTGTATGCCATGGTTAGGGTTTTGAATTGGAGTCTCTGAGCAATGGGGAGCCAGTGAAGAGATTGACAGAGAGGAGAGGCCGGGGAATAGGGGGGGACAGGTGGATTAGTCGGGCAGCAGAGTTTAGGATGGATTGGAGGGGTGCGAGAGTGTTGGAAGGGAGGCCACAGAGCAGGAGGTTGCAGTAGTCAAGGCGGGAGATGAATGATGAGGGCGTGCACTAGTGTTTTTGCAGATTCATGGCTGAGGAATGTGCAGATCCGGGAGATATTTTTGAGTTGGAGTCGGCAGGAAGTGGAAAGGGCTTGGATATGTGGTTTGAAGGAAAGTTCAGAGTCCAGGGTTACCCCAAGGCAGCGAGCTTGAGGGACTGGGGAGAGTGGGCAGCCATTGACGTTGATAGATAGGTCAGTTGGGGGGATGAATGAGATGGCGGAAAGATAATGAATTCTGTTTTGTCCATGTTAAGTTTTAGAAATCTAGCAGAGAAGAAGGATGAAATAGCGGACAGACATTCTGGGATTTTGGTTAGTAAAGAGGTGATATCGGGTCCAGAGAGGTAGATCTGCGTGTCATCAGTATAGAGGTGATAATGAAAGCCATGAGACTCTATGAGCTGTCCCAGGCCTAAGGTGTAGATGGAGAAGAGTAGGGGTCCTAGAACTGAACCTTGGGGGACACCGACAGATAGGGGGCGAGATGAGGAGGTGGTGTGTGAGTGGGATACACTGAATGTCCTGTCTGTTAGATATGAGGAGATCCAGGATAGGGCCAAGTCTGTGATGCCGAGAGATGAGAGAGTTTGTAGTAAGATGGAATGGTCCACTGTGTCGAAGGCAGATGACAGGTCTAGGAGGAGGAGGACAGAGTAGTGTCGCTTGGATTTGGCGGTTAGTAGGTCGTTGGTGACTTTAGTCAGTGCAGTTTCAGTAGAATGGTGCGGTCAGAAACCAGATTGTAGGCGGTCGAAGAGGGAGCAGGAGGAGAGGTGGGAGGACAGTTCAGAATGGACATGTTGTTCCAGTAGTTTTAAGGCATAGGGGAGAAGTGATATGGGGCAATAGCTAGTCAAAGAGGATGGGTCAAGTGAGGGCTTTTTGAGGATGGGTGTGATTGAGGCATGTTTGAAGCATGAGGGGAAGACACCAGCTGTTAGTGACAGGTTGAAGAGGTGGGCTAGGGTTGGGATGAAGATAGTGGTAAGGTTTGGGATGAGGTGGGACGGGATTGGGTCAAGTTTACAGGTGGTGAGGTGTGATTTAGAGAGTAAAAAGGAAAGTTGATCTTCTGTAATGGTGGAGAAGGTGGTTTTGGAGGAGGAGGGTTGAGTAGGTGTGGGGAGGGGCTGTGGAGGCTTTAGGCAAAAGCTTAGTCTGATGGTATCAATCTTCTGCTTGAAGAATGAGGCAAAGTCTTCGGCTGAAATAAGAGGAGAGGTAGGAGGCACTGGGGGACGGAGGAGAGAATTGAAGTTGTTGAATAGTTGTTTGGGGTTGTGAGACAGGGAGGATATGAGAGATGTGAAGTATGTTTGTTTTGCTGCAGTGAGTGTGGACTTGAAGGTAGTGAGGGACTGTTTGAATGCGATGAAGTGCTCATTGGAGTGGGACCTTTTCCATCTACGCTCAGCAACCCTAGAGGCCCGTCGCAGTTCTTTAGTTAGCCTGGTGTGCCAGGGTTGTCTGTTGATTGTGCGAGCTTTGGTATGTGTGAGGGGGGTGACCGAATCGAGAGATGCAGCTGTTGTGGTGTTGTATAAAGTGGCAGCAACATCTGCATCATGTAAGGAGCTAATGTCTGTAAGAGGGAGAAGGGATTCAGAGAGTGAGTGTAGGTCAAGGTGTTTAAGATTTCTGCGAGGGTATGAAAGTTTGTGGAGTGGGGATTGGTGCCCTGGAGAGGAGAGGGTAGAGAATGTAAGTAGGTTGTGGTCAGAGAGAGGGAGAGGTGAGTTAGAGAGGTTAGATAGGGAACAGAGGTGGGTGAAGATGAGGTCCAGTGTGTGGCCGTCTTTGTGGGTGGGTGTGGAAGACCACTGAGTAAGACCGAAGGAGGAAGTGAGGGATAGAAGATTAGAGGCAGCTGAGAGGGAAGTGCCAATGGGGATGTTAAAGTCGCTCATGAGGATAGTGGAGATGTCATGGGAGAGGAAATGAAGTAGCCAAGTGGTGAAGTGGTCAAAGAAAGTGGTGGTTGATCCTGGGGGGCGGTAAATGACGCCAGTTGGAGGTTGGAGGGGGAGTAGATACGCACGCAATGCACTTCAAAAGAGGGGAGAGTAATGGAGGGTGGCAGTGGGATATGGGTGAAGGAGCAGTTATCTGAGAGGAGGAAACCTATTCCTCCACCATGCTTGCCGGTGGGGCGGGGGATATGGGAAAGGTGGAATCCGCCGTACGAAAGTGCAGCAGGAGAGGCTGTGTTGGAGGGGGTGAGCCAGGTTTCAGTGATGCCGAGGAAGGAAAGCTTGTTAGTGATGAAGAGATCGTGAATGTAGTAAAGTTTGTTGCAGACGGAGCGAGCTTTCCATAGAGCTCCTGTTAGGGGGACTGGGGAAGCGGGGGCTGGGCGGATGGGTATAAGGTTAGAAGGGTTACAAGAATTTGGGATAGATCGTGGGTAGGAGGTGGAAGTGATTGTAGGGATGTGGTGAGGAGGGCCAGGATGTGGAGAGATGTCGCCGGCAGTGAGGAGGAGCAGAGAAAGTGTTAGTAGGTGGGAGCAGGAGAGGGCATGAGGAGGCTGTCTGTGTTTGGAGACAAAGGATTGTATGTTGAGGAATAGCTCTGAGGAGGAGGTGAGATGGGTGGGGAGAATGGAGGGAGAGATGAAGAGTTCATTACTATGTGTAGGGATTAGGGGTGGTTGGAAAAGGTGAAGGATTAAGGGGGTGAGAGTGAAAAAAAAGACAAACATTGTTTATTGTGACTTAGTATCCAGTTACCTTCAGTTCCCTTCATGTTCAATTCAGGATTAATTCATATTTCTCACACTTAAGCAATAGCCACACTTAAGGTGATGGGCACAGACTAAAGTCTAACAGACTCCTAGTTCACAATATATGTGCTGGTATATATGTCCCCCATCCTGGGCCCCTTCCTGGTATATATGTCCCTCATCCTGGTACATATGTCTCCCATCCTCGGCTCCTTTATGGTATATATGTTCTGCCTCGGCATAAAAAACAAACAAACAAAAAAAACATTTTTCCCACTTTCTTCCGCGTCTTGTTCTGTAGCAGGCGCAGAGGCCGGCAGCTGTCTTCAACAAATCTGTTATGGCAACACATGACGTCACTGCCATGCGACGCTAAAGCCTGGCACGCCGATGTCAACTGCCAGTCTCTGATACACTTTAGCTGAATGTGTGTCCTTGGGTGCACATCCAGCTGCAGTGTAGCTGAAGGTGCAAAGGGCGATAGTCATGAGCAAGAGGCTGCTGTGTTCCCACACCCTGGCACCCTAGAAGTAAATAGTGTCCCGCCTCTCTTGTGCTCTGTGTGAATTGTATAACACTCACAGTTTGGCCAGAGGCCTCCACTTGTTCCGCGATCTCGGATCATGGAACAACTGCAAGTTCAACAGGAGACACTTTATCCTTTTTAAACAGTTTAACTTCACTGAGCAGTCCAAGTTAAATTGTTGTTACAGCTCACTACGTGGTCATCGTTACAGTACATTGAGCCTGAGCTATCCTTCTTGCTGGCATCTCTGGCCCCAGGGATACTCCAACCGGTTTCACAGCTCCCATGAACCTCGTCCCGCCTTCCGTCCGTGGTTTCCCATCCAGTTTCCATTTGTGGGAAGGGAATAAGGTAGGCTCCTCCGTGCCTAGTTTGGGTAGTAGGCCCCGGACATCCCAGGAAGGTCCAGTGAAGTTTGTCACGGCAGTTCTCATGCTGCCCACACCGTCCATTATCTTCCGTGCTCTCTCCAGCCCTCTAGTCTTGAGCTTCTGTTAACTACACTTTCAATCTAATCTCTTCTCACACTAAGCAGGAAGTGTTTCCCTTTTTACCTAACCCTGCCCCTCCCATATTGGGGTTGTTACTGAGTATTTTAACCATTCCTATACTGTACCTATCTACTTCTTGAATCTATTGTGCCCACCACTGCACTATTCCCAATGCTATCTTATAGCTAAATCTAAACTCTTTGTCCTATGTCTTATACCTAAACCTTATCCTTTCCCTATATCTAGTACAACAGTACGTTGCATCTTCTTCAAAACACATTTGAGACATCCACGTCCTAAATATCTGTAAAACTAAATAAAAATTGTACATATTATATCATTCACATTACCATACATAAACTATTCACATTAGTGCCCGTAATATTCTATGCACTTAAAATACATTTTTAATACACAAAATCACACCTGTTTTATTAGAGAGGAAAAAGAGCATGATTGTCCCTGACACACTCCTTCACTTATCATAGAGGCAAATCACGAGGTAGCGGTTGGGACTTTACGAGAGGAGACCAATAGTTGGTGGTTTTATCTCTTTTATTAATGGTGAAACCCTGCTGTTCTGGGAGCTAACACCTAGCACCATTATGGGGGGACCAGTTTGATGTTTGCTATGGAGCCCCTTCTTTTTTCATGGACTCCACTTTTCGATGACTCTGTGGATAGTTCTTTTGACCCCGGCATTTGGGAGTAACAAATAAAGATGCTGAAGGCTCAAAAAGTCTAATAACTCTGCCTCTTGCTTTGCCCCTGGTGCGCAGCTGACATTATCCGAGTGACCTCCTGTTACTGGAGGAAGATGTGGCTCAGATCTCCTGTCATCTTGCGCCCACTCCTTTTCCTGATCAGTAGCCCTTTCTCTTTGCTGCCAGCGCTTTGTTATGAAAGATACCAGCTGATGCGATCTCCTAGACGGACGGACGGCAGCGAGCCGCAATGTGCCCTCGCTCCATCCATCTGACATGTGGATGCGTCACTGTAGATAAGTAGATGGGCAACGAGGAGAACGCAACCCGGCTGTAACCTCAAACAGATAAAAAGCCCCACGACGGCACCGCCGTTATATTGAAAAATAACTTTATCACAAAAACATCACATCAATATGACGCGCCCCCTAGGCCGTGGGGTACTCGGTGCCGGGCCGGTCGTTGCTAGCGGAGATGTCACAGTGGTGGTGACCTGGTCCGTGACCCAGGGCGATCAATAAAAGGAGAATATTTACAGGGGATTTATAGTTTTTATATACAGTTCGTGACGCCACCTGTGGTATGCGGCTATATGGGGCCGCCGCTGTGGAGCAGGTCCTCTGGAGCTGGTGTGAATGCAGCAGAGTTGGTTTAGCTCTCCACAGGAAGAGCTTAGCTCCAGGGCAGTGTAGATGTTGCTGTTATGGTGTAGTGCAGAGGATGGCGCAGATAATGATCACAGAGGCAGTAAGGCGCAGTCCTCAGGGTTTACTCACGGTTTCTTAAGACTTCCAGTTACCAGTACTAGAGTAATTTCCCACGGCGTCCTGTGCTTACTCAGGGAGGGGTTCAGCAAACTCCCAGGTCTTTCCGGAGTACGTAACGGGACTCCCTTCTGTGTATTCCCTCTGGTCGTCTCCCTGCACCTCACACCTAGTGACCCAATCCAGTGACCGCGGATCTTGCCGGGCGACGTCTTCTCTGTTACCTGGGTCCTCTATGGCCACCTTCTTGGTCAGACAGATGTGTCTGGTGGCTGCAGTACGTGAAATACTGCAGCCTCCGGTTTCCGAGTATAGGCTTAAAGAACTCTGCTAGTTTAGAGACTGGTCCCCTCTGTGCGACCTGACCCCTCTACCTCCTGGTAGATTCGGGCGTACGTGTGGCCTCCAGCACTTCCCGTACCCCTGGGGTCCCTTCCACGTTCCTGGAGCCTTTCCTGCTCCTCTCTCTCTCTCTCTCTCTCTCTCTCTCCAGTCTTGGGCCTCTCGGGCTAGGCCCTCCTCCAGAGCAGAGCTCCTACAGAGCTCCTGCTCCCTCTACTTCTCCTCTCAGACTGATCTGTCCTTTCAAGATGGCTTCTCTCTATATACTATCCCTAACAAGTGCTCCCCTGATTTACTTCCTCCACCCACACCCACTACATGGTTCCCCCTACTTTGGTTCCCCCCACTCCAGCCAGGGACAGGGTTCAGCAGGGAAGCGACGCATCTTGCCCCTCCTGCTGGTCTGGAGTAGTGTAGTGCTGGATGCAGGTGTTAGGGTCCCGAGCTGTACTCCTTCCTTACCTGAGCATAAGATACCACACCTCTGGGTGAGATGCAGTACCTCTGTGGTGACTGATCTCTCAGGGGCGCCACATACCCCCCTGGTAAAACACAGCACGTCCGCAGGCTGCAACTGAGTAAAAACAAGGTTTTTCAGACTTACAAATTTTTTTAGAATGCATTCACATAGAAGATAATAAACAAAACTTCTTCCCTTTATGGGAGGCATACTTCTTAAACGTTACAGGTTACCATATAAAACTTTTTAAAGAACACATTTTTCTTCTTCACACATATGAAACATTTTTCAAGCAGATAAAACACTTCTCATATCAAACATTTTCAATCAAATACAGTGAAATTTAGAGCCGAATGTCCTTTTCACTGGTAAGGTGCACTTTGAGCAACATGAGGGACCCGTCTGAAAACCCTCAACGTAGGCCCTGGGCGTGGCTGCAGGGCATAGGTGATCCGGTCGTTGGACCACGTCTTCGGCCACGCCAAACGGGTTTTTGTTCTGAGGTCAGTCTTGTCATATAAAACCAATAAGGGGCACTTTAAGAAGTGCAAATATTTACAAGTAGTGTTGAGCGATACCTTCCGATATCAGGAAATATCGTATTGGATTGGATCGGACCGATACCCAAAAAGTATCGGATATCGCCGATTCCGATACCGGAAACCAATGCAAGTCAATGGGACACAAATATCGGAATGAAAATAAACCCTTTCTTTCCTTGTAGGTTAATTCTACATGAAGTAAAACAACTAAGAATAATGTAGAATGTATTACGCGAAAAGCCGGCAATTCATCAGCGGCATACACCGGTACCCGACAATTTACAACAGAAAGAATAGAGCTTCACACATAGATTAGATAGATAGAAACATGTCAGTCACATATATATGAAGTACAGTGACAGTGTTGCTTACTGTACTTGTCATTTAGTGTAAAGGATTTATTTAAAAAAATAATTGTGTTTTCATGCACCGTCTCTTTATAAAAGCCGGCCGGCAATTCAGCTGCGGTACCCGACAATTTAGAACAGAAAGAATAGAGCATCACACATAGATTAGATAGATAGAAACATGTCAGTCGCATATATATGAAGTACAGTGACAGTGTTGATTACTGTACTTGTCATTTAGTGTTAAAATAAAGGATTTATTTTAAAAAAAATTGACGTGGGGCTTCGCACTATATTTGTGTCCAGCCAGGTACAGCAGGCAGGAACGGGCTGCCCCCAACCACCAGCTGCCTATTTGTACCTGGCCAGACACAACAATATAGGGAAGCCCTTTTTTTCTTTATTATTTCATGAATTTCATGAAATAATTAAAAAAAAAAATACGTGGGGCTTCGCCCTATTTTTGTGTCCAGCCAGGTACAACTAGGCAGCTGGGGGATGGAATCTGCAGCGCAGGGAGGCCCAAGCTTTCTGCTACCCCCCCCGGTGCAAATTGCAGTCCGCAGCCACCCCGGAAAATGGCGCGTTCATAGAAGCTGGATGCTGTACCTGGCTGGCATACTAAAATATGACAAAGCTCACGTCAAAATTTTTGGGAAAAATTAATTAAAAAATAAATAATAATTTAGGGACTGCATCTTTATTAACTCCTCAAATGTCATTTAGTGTTAAAATAAAGGATTTATTTAAAATAAAATTTGTGTGGGATCCCCGATAATTTTAGGCTCTAGCGGAGGTTAAGCCGACGGCTGGGGCAGATGTTTGAAGCCTGGGAAGGGGGTAATACCCACGGAGCTTCCCAGACTACTAATATCAGCCCCCAGCTGAATACCTAGCCTTTACTAGCTATTAAAATGGGGGACCCACCCAAAAAATGACGTGGGGTACCCCCTATTTAATAGCTAGCAAAGGCTAGGCAGACAGCTGGGGGCTGATATTAATAGCCCAGGAAGGGTGCCATGAATATTGGCCCCATCCCAGGCTAGAAACACCAGCCGTCAGCCGCCCCAGAAATGGCGCATCCATAGGATGCGCCAACTCTGGCACTTAGCCTCGCTCTTCCACGCTGCCCTGGTGCGGTGGCAGGGGGTAATAGGGTTGGGGTTCATGTCAGCGCCAGCTGCCATGAAGCCCAGGTTAGTAATGATGGGCGTCTATAAGACACCCCCATTACTAACCTACAAAGTGTTAAAAAGAAAAAACACACTACACCCAGAAAAAAATAATTTATTTGAAATAAACCACACCATTTTATTTAATTCTTAGTTTACTAAAAAAAAATAGTTACCTGTCCACGTTCCTGCGCTGATCTCCCATGCACAGCTGTCACATCTGGAGATAGTGACAGCTGTGCATGGCTGCTGTAAGCTCACGCTGCCGGGAACACGTCCGCTCCCGGCAGCGGGAGCCACTGACTGAGGTCACCGGAGTGCATTCAGGCAGCGCAGCTCCGGAGACCTCCTTTACGGCACTGCTGTACCGTGGGAATTTCTCACGATACAGCAGGGCCGTAAAGGAGCTGACCGGAGCAGCGCTGCCTGAACTCCAGCGAACCCGCTTATGCAATGACGGGGCTGCTTTACGGCCCCATCATTCTAGCGGCGGCAGCGGTTCAGAGCGGTCACATTCTATGTGGCTGCTCTAAACTGGAGATCATCGTGGGACACTCGTGGACTACTACGGAGGGGTAAGGATAAGGTTGTGGTTTATTATTTTATATTTTATTACAGGAGATCGATGGCTTCGGGGAATTAGGTGTCTAGGTGAGTATAGGTGTAGTTTTTTATTTTTTACTTTATTTTAGGTGGCGATCGGCGGGGACAGGTAATGTATGAACTAATTTATTGTAGGTAACCACTGGCCACCAATGACATGTATTTAAAATTTATTGGGGACACAGTAGGGCAATTTAAATAGCAGGATCAGGCTGATGGGAACTACTGCTCCCATCGAGCTGATCCTGCTGGCTGGAGTGGACGGGGGACAGACATAGGCCGATGGGAGTAGTAGTGTCACATCGGCCTATGTCTGCTTGCACGCACACACCCGCAGACATCGCACAGACACCGCACACACCCGCAGACATCGCACAGACACCGCACACACTCGCAGACATCGCACAGACACCGCACACACTCGCAGACATCGCACAGACACCGCAGACATCGCACAGACACCGCGCACACCCGCACACATCGCACAGACACCGCACACACCTGCAGACATCGCACACACCCGCAGACATCGCACAGACACCCCGCACACACTCGCAGACACACGCACAGACACCCCGCACACACTCGCAGACACACGCACAGACACCCACACACACCAATCACGACGGGCTGATCGTCTGGGAGGTGAGGCTGACCTGTGTGGCCGTGGGAAAGTTCATGTGAGTTCATGCAATGCAGTCAAGCATGAACTCACGTGAACCCTCTGAGGGCACCGCGGCTACTTCAAATGAACAGCTGATCAGCATCACCTGATACCTCAGCTGTTCATTTGAAATAACCGGCGGGAAAGCGCAGCACAGAACGGGAAAGCCGGCGGTGAAGTCTTTTCACTGCCGGCTTCCCCGCCCGGGTCCTTCGCTCCCCGCTCCTTGGTGCTGCGCTCCCCGCCCGGTCCTAACTTACGATCGGGATGGGAAGTGGCGAGGGGAGCGGAGGATCGGGGTGGGAGGCTGCGGGGAAGCAGTATGGGGCTGTGTGATTGTTTAAAAGCCGGCGGCTTTTTACCGCCCGCCGGCTTTTAAACAATCAGGAGAATTCTCCCAGGCTGGGAAGGCATTCTGATGACAGGCTGGATCTCAGCTGAGCGCTGCCATCCAGCTTGTCATACTTCAGAGACACTGCAGAGCATTATGGGAACTTCCGATTCCGGTATTCGATATTGTAAAAGTATCGGAATTAAGTATCGGAATTCCGATACCGCGAATATCGGCCGATACCCGATATTTCAGTATCGGAATGCTCAACACTATTTACAAGTTACGTTTTTGGCTGCTCACAGTCCTCAGCCTGATAGTTCTTTGGTACCCTTACCGGGTAATTATGCACATAAAAGCAAACTTTAAACTTGAACTTGGGCAGTGTTGTACCCTTCCAGGTAACTATATACAGTCTTTTAAACTTTTTCTTTCAATTAAACAGTTCAACAGTGTAGCTCCCTCCGGGAGAACTCCTAATTTCTGCAGGCTGACCCAGCCGGGTCATCAGCCTCGGACTGCGGGGGCATGCCCTTTCTCTCCTTCACCACTCTGTACACCTGGAGGGCATACCACCCACGCTCTCCCTTGTGTTGGATAAAGGTGACACGGTCACCGGGGTAGAGGTCTCGGCCGGGATGCCCCTGTTGGAGATGGGGCTCGACATTCCGCCGATTTACAAAGACGTCCTGATCCGTCTGCGGCTCTCTGACGAAGTCCCACCCGGCGTCCAGGTCGAATTTCACCACTATCCCCTCCAGATGGGGACTGGGTGTGGTGGATCTTGCCTTGCGGGCCTGGGTTTTGGCCGCCATGTTCCGGGCCTCCATCTGCTCCCACCGCACCTGCCAGTCGTGCAGCTCCTTTTCTAGCTGCAGGAGCTCCCGTCTGCAGTACTCCTCCCTCCTGAGGGCCTGGGTCTGGGTCTCCCACGGGAACCCCATGAGGTTCCCCTCCCGGTTGTCCCACCGAAACTCCTCTCCTCCTTGGCAGGTAACCGGGGGTGCAGGTGTGGGCATCAGGGGGAGTCCCTGCTGGTCCTCGAACTTAGCGGACCAGTCGCAAACAGGGCTTCCGTACACCCACTCGGGTGCGGGGGCAGGTGGCTCTGGTAGGGGGCCCAGGAGCAGGTCGGCGGAGCAGGCGCCCGGGATCGAAGGTTCCGCCAGGGGGCCCAGGAGCAGGTCAGCACCCTCAGCGCCCGGGACAGGGAGTCTCCTCTTACCTGCTCCCGCGCCTGTGCCGTTCTCTGCCTCCTGGCGTTGTTCAGGCTCCTCCGGGGCTGGGGCACTGCTGGTGGAATGCAGCGCTGGCTGCTGCTGGTTCACAATCTTCCCCAGCAGCTCCTCCTTCCAGCTGGTGATGGCAACCTGCTGGGCCCTCTCCATCCTCCGGCCTAGCTCCTGGATCTCGGCATAGAGGAACTCGGTATCCTCCATGGACAATTTCGCCATTGCCTCCTCCAGGGTGAGAGGCATTTCTAATTGCTGCAGGCTATGGACAGAAGCTTTCCCCGGACTCTCCTCCATGTTGCCTGCCGGGTGCGGTCTGTCTAGACTGCTGGAGACTCCGCCCTGTCTCCCAGGTTTCTTCTCTCCTCTCCCCTTTCGGGGGCGGTTCCATGGCAGCTTGCTGTCGGACACACCTAGGGGCGGACCCCCCAGCTTGATAGACACATCCACATACATGGTCACTGCTGCTCGGAGCGGGCCTCGCTTTTGGCGCCATTCTGGAACCAGGCCCACGATGGGAGGTGGTTTCTTGTTTGTCTTTTGTCTAGCACATAATGGCGCCCGTTCTTCTGGGGCAGGCACCACATTCAATATAGAACGCAGTCTCTAGGTGCACAATACCCAGTGATAACGGGTGGGTTCATATCCTGTTCGTGACGCCAAAGATGACGCCCCCTGGGCTGTGGGGTACTCGGTGCCGGGCCGGTCGTTGCTAGGGGAGATGTCACAGTGGCGGTGACCTGGTCCGTGACCCAGGGTGGTCAATAAAATGGGTTATTTACAGGGGTTTTTATATACAGTTCGTGACGTCACCTGTGGTATGCGGCTATATGGGGCCGCCGCTGCGGAGCAGGTCCTCTGGAGCTGGTGTGAATGCAGCAGAGTTGGTTTAGCTCTCCACAGGTAGAGCTTAGCTCCAGGGCAGTGTAGATGTTGCTATTATGGTGTAGTGCAGAGGATGGTGCAGATAATGATCACAGAGGCAGTAAGGTGCAGTCCTCAAGGTTTACTCACGGTTTCTTAGACTTCCAGTTACCAGTACTAGAGTAACTTCCCGCGGCATCCTGTGCTTACTCAGGGAGGGGTTCAACAAACTCCCAGGTCTCTCCGGAGTACGTACCGGGACTCCCTTCTGTGTATTCCCTCTGGTCATCTCCCTGCACCTCACACCTAGTGTCCCAAGTTAGTGACCGCGGACCTTGCCGGGCGACATCTTCTCTGTCCCCTTGTCCTCTATGGCTACCTTCTTGGTGAGACAGATGTGGCTTGTGGCTGCAGTACCTGAAATACTGCAGCCTCCGGTTTCCTAGTATAGGCTTAAAGAACTCTGCTAGTTGAGGGACCGGTCCCCTCTGTGCGACCTGACCCCTCCACCTCCTGGTAGATTCGGGCATACGGGTGGCCTCCAGCGCTTTCAGTACCCCTGGGGTCCCTTCCACGTTCTTGGAGCCTTTCCTGCTCCTCTCTCTCTGTCTCCAGTCTTGGACCTCTCTGGCTAGGCCCTCCTCCAGAGCAGAGCTCCTACAGAGCTCCAGCTCCCTCTACTTCTCCTCTCAGACTGATCTGTCCTTTCAAGATGGCTTCTCTCCATATACTATCCCTAACAAGTCCTCCCCTGATTTACTTCCTCCACCCACACCCACTACATGGTTCCCCCTACTTTGGTTCCCCCCACTTCAGCAAGGGAGAGGGCTCAGCAGGGAAGTGACACATCTTGCCCCTCCTGCTGGTCTGGAGTAGTGTAGTGTTGGATGCAGGTGTTAGGGTCCCGGGCTGTACTCTTTCCTTAACTGATCGTGAGATAACACACCTCTGGGTGAGATGCAGTACCTCTGTGGTGACTGAACCCTCAGGGGCACCACAAATATCCAATGTGTGCACAAGAAATTATTAAAAGGTGATAAACCCGGCCCCAAAAGTCACAGAGACATCCAAATGGCAGAAAAGAAGTATCACAAGCTGCAGTGAAAGATCAAAAATGGTAAAAATAAATAAATAAATAAATAAAACATAAAATGTTTATGTGATCCCTGTGTCTGTTACTGGGAGCTGTGTAGTTATTACTGGGAGCTCTGTGGCTGTTATTGGTAGCTCTGTGGCTGTTACTGGGAGCTGTGTAGTTTTTACTGGGAGTTGTGTAGGTATTACTGGGAGCTGTGTAGTTATTACTGGGAGCTCTGTGGCTGTTACTGGGAGCTCTGTGACTGTTACTGGGAGCACTGTAACTATTACTGGGAGCTCTGTGGCTGTTACTGGGAGCATTGGAACTATTACTGGGAGCTGTGTAGTTATTACTGGGAGCTCTGTAGATGTTACTTGGGACTTTTTAGCTGTTACTGGGAGCTCTGGAGGCATTACTGGGGCTCTGGAGCCATTACTGGGAGCTCTGGAGCCATTACTGGGGCTCTGGAGCCATTAATGGGAGCTCTGGAGCCATTACTGGGGCTCTGGAGCCATTACTGGGAGCTCCGGAGCCATTACTGGGGCTCTGGAGCCATTACTGGGAGCTCTGGAGCCATTACTGGGGCTCTGGAGCCATTACTGGGAGCTCTGGAGCCATTACTGGGAGCTCTGGAGACATTACTGGGAGCTCTGGAGCCATTACTGGGAGCTCTGGAGACATTACTGGGAGCTCCGGAGCCATTACTGGGAGCTCTGAAGCCATTACTGGGAGCTCTGGAGCCATTACTGGGAGCTCTGGAGCCATTACTGGGAGCTCTGGAGACATTACTGGGAGCTCTGGAGCCATTACTGGGAGCTCTGGAACCATTACTGGGAGCTCTGGAACCATTACTGGGAGCTCTGGAGCCATTACTGGGAGCTCTGGAACCATTACTGGGAGCTCTGGAACCATTACTGGGAGCTCTGTAGCTGTTATTAGGACTCTGTTATTAGGCTCTGTTACTCTTACCTGGACCTCTGAATCTGCATAAACAAAAGTCAAGGGGCCACCCACATGGCAGAAAAGCAATATCACATACTACAGGGGCGAAACATCAAAATAAAAAAAAAGAGATAAAAAATAAAAACGAAATAGGAACTATTAAAGTAAAAATGTTTCAAAGCAGAGAGATGTGTGGAAGAAAAAAAAAATTCACATACAGTACATTAAATTGGTGTCACTCCTAAACATGTATAAGGGTCTGGAGTCCCAACGCTGGACAAGTGGTACCGCCGCCATTTAGTGAGTTGTCTATTTTTGCCTGAGATGTCCTGCTGGCCAGAAGGAAATCATGTTTTGTCCATTGTGAAATTGTTCTCTCACTGGACCGGGGCGACACTGCTGGTCTTCAGGACCTCTGTGGTGGGTTTCTAACGGGTTCACTTGCTGTAACTACCAGAAAAGGTCTGGTGGCACACATGGGCTTTACAGTATCGCTGTCATATTTCTTCACGAGGCGGCTACATGGTCAATAAAAGAATGTGAGAATTGGGTATAATTATGAATCCTTTGTAAACTTTTTGAATTGTTTTGTAACATTGTGTCACTTTACTGTTTTCATTAACATTTTAGTTGATGTTTGAATAATCAAAATAATTATTTTTTGTTCCTTTTTTTTATCCGGATCTAGAGACAGAGTTCTGGAGCAGCAAGTGTAAAAGACAAGAAATCAGGGGAAAATGGTAAGACTCCTCCTTAATCTTCAGACTATGAATGGTAGCTATGCTAATAACTTAAAAAATACCACAAATGCTCAGGTTATTAAAGGGTAAAACTGAGCTTGTCCTGTCCCCATTCACATTATGTAGACAGCTCTAAAAAATGACCTCATAAATCCACACGTTGGCATCCTGATGAATGACAGATTAAAGTTGAAAATCTTATCAATGGTGAATGGAAACCAAAATCAACTGGTTCACAAATCATCCCAAATGTCAAAGTAGAAAATCAAAATCATAAATGGATCCAATATTTTATAAAAGCAACCCATGATGTGATCAGTAATGTGTATGGCCCCCATTTGTCTGTATGCACCCACGGCAATGTCTGGTCATGCTCCTGATGAGACTTCAGATGTTGTCTCAGCCTTCTACTCCGAGACCTGGATCAGGACATAAGTGAGACTCTGGGCAGTCTGTGGCGCTACCTGGCACTGATACGTAATGTCCCAGAGGTTCTCAGTTAGAAAACGGAAAACTAGAGGAGAATCAAGAATAAGGAGAGGACTTGTCGATTGCCACCACCTTCCCTTTTTGCGGTTGCCTTGCTGTCCTTCTCCTATTGTCATGATCATTTGTACCATTAATTTACAATAATTTAGGATTCCTAATTGGACAGATTAACAGCCCTGATGGTTAAATCACTTGCTTTTACACTGTGATGTGCAAGTGTTCCTCCAATTTTTTTTTTGCGGATCCTGCTGAATGAAGCGGTGGAGGTCCACGAACAAATGTTAGGTTTCACGACTGACCACCACTGATTTATGTCCAGATGCCAAATGTGTTTTAATATCTCTTTTTTTTGGCTCGTTAGAGTCTTTCATATTTATATATATACAGTGCATTGCAAAAGTATTCAACC
The DNA here is from genome assembly GCF_046119375.1 of Phyllobates terribilis. NCBI lineage: Eukaryota > Metazoa > Chordata > Amphibia > Anura > Dendrobatidae > Phyllobates > Phyllobates terribilis. The sequence goes on from NW_027362762.1 coordinate 941,640,902, forward strand.
CTCCAAAGAGGAAAGTCAGCAGAATGAATCCAAACATCCGTGTTTCTTGGATTGAAGCTCCGACCGTGGGTCCCCAACGGCTGTGAAGTTTAGGCTAGGGAATCCACTGTCTGTACTCGGACCATGAAATATGAATGTGTGAATCCGACCTTATCGTATAAAAAGTCAGGAAACCAACAATTCGTAGTATTTTCACTGCCTCTTAAAATTGCAGGACCCTGGTCCAACCGCAATGCCAGTAGTTAGCGTCCGCCGGATCAGAGCCTTGCGGATGTACTGCTACCTGCCAGCATCCCTGGCACTTCTTTAATTAGTAGGTCCGGCTTAATGTCATCACTGTGGTGTGATGCAGGTACAACGTCGATGACCAATGAGAACGTGAACCAAGGATGCCAACGGGTGAGAGGAGGCTCGAAGTCCTCTGGTCTGGCAACCGCAGACTACCAAAGTGGCCGCTGGACCAGGATCCTGCAAATCTTTTTGCTTAACTTTACTATTGATCAAAATCGAAATTGCCTGTGAAATTAATGGCGCAATCGTCTACAATATATGGCGCCTCCATGTTCCGCTGACACCGCTCATTGTAAATAATGCCTGGATATAAAAGGTCATATAGTAAAGGTGCAGCCCTTTAAGACCTGTATAATTGCTGAATAAGACAAGCTGCCAAGAGCAGGAGCACGCAGAGAAATGACCTGGCGCAGCGCCCAGGTAGCTGTTGCAGGAATCAATGCAAGACAAAGCTGCTGCTTGAGTAAGTAATCTCGCAGAGACGATAGTTAAATAATTATGAATTTGGCAGAGCTGAAGGAGCTACACCGGGAGCTACACCGCCACGGAGGAGGACGTGCACTGAGAGCAAAGCACCGGCGTGCTGCGCAGGATTAATATTGCTCCCATGGTGCTTTTCAATCGGCGCCTTTCCTAGAGATGAAAAGTTTTACTATCCCATTATGTAAACCTGAAAGCTAATATTTATGGCGGTCCGGGCGTCCGTGTAGGATGCGACAGAATGGAGGCTCATTGTAAGCGTCTCAAGTGAAATATGTTCATTTTCCAAAAAAGATTTATTATTCGACTGTCACTTGGAGGCAGATTATTATGCTGTTTTGTTTTTTTATTTTTTTGTGGGCGGTTAGGTCCTAAATTTGTGATTTCATAAAGTGTGTATATCTATCTATCTATTATCAATCTATCTATATATATTAATAACATACGGGACATATATCATTGTGTCATACAGTAATATATAATAGTACCATGTTGTACATGTATGATTGTACAACAGTGCCATACAATGCTTATTTAATAGTGCAATAAAGTTCATATATAACAGTGCTATACAGTGTATATTTAATAGAGAAAAACAGTGCATATATGACATAAAAACACTATGAGATATGACACTATGATATATGCACTCTATGGCACTATCATATAACAATCACATGTTCAAAATACAGTGCATATTTCTCTTGTAAAGTGCTGAAAAATATCTTGGGGCTATATCAATATTTTGTTTGATCATAATGCTATACAGTGCACATATGACAGTGCAAAACAGTGCATATATAATATTGATGCCTTGCAATACTGTGGTTTGAATCTGACAAGGAATAACATCTGCTTGGAGTTGTATGCTTGCCCTATGCTTGTGTGGGTTTCCTACGTGTACTCCAGTTTCCTTCCACATTCCTAAAGTTTACTATTCTTATGAAATTCACAAAGGTGTTTATGTGTCTAATATAGAAAAATTGGATTGCGAGTCTTATTGGAGCAGAGGCTAATGTGAATGGTTTGGGGAACAAGGTGAAATATCATAGCACTTATATATACAGCACACAAAAAAAACTGTTGTCATACTGTGCATATAGAACCAGAATCATCATCAGTACATAAATACAGCAGCAAAACCACCATCAGTACATGAATGTTTCACCAAAACCACAATCAGTACATTAATGCATCACCAGAACCATCACCAGTACATGAATATAGCATAAAAACTGTAATCAGTACATGAAAACAGCACCAGAACCAATGTCAGTACATGAGTACATTATCAGAACAATAATCTGTACATGAATACAGCACCAAAACCATCATCAATACATGAACACAATATAACAAACACTATCAGTGCATGAATAATCACCAAAACCACCATCAGTAAATGAATACAGCACCAGAACCATCCTTCGTACATGAATATAGCACCAGAACCACCATCACTAATGGAGTTCAGCACTAGAGCCACCATCAATACAGAAATAAAACACCAAAACCACCATCATTCCAGAAATAAATCATCAGAACCACCATCATTACATGAGTACAGCACCAGAGCAATTATCAATACATGATTGCAACACCAGAACCACCCTCAGTATATAAATACAGCACCAGAACCTCCATCAGTACAGGAATACAGCATCAGAACCACCGTAACTTCAGGAACAGTACCAGAACTATCATAAGTTCATGAATACAGCACCTGAACCATTATAGGTACATAAATATATATATATATATACATGCAGTATATACATATCCATACCTTGCCTTTTTCACACTGTACTCCCTTATTCTACTATGCCCCCTCTTCAATCTGTTCCATACAGTGCCTTCACAATATCCCTCTCTCTGTATACTGTACACCTACAGTCTACAATAAAAGTCCCTTGCATCTTCTGATCCAATATGGAGTGCTTACCATTACAAATATCAAATAGACTGACCAGCACCTCCAAACAGGACAAGACAAGTGTGAACAGGTGCAAACTGAGACGACCAAGTCATTAAAGCTAAAAAATAACATCTGCACTAATGCTATAACATGCGAACACTGAATATATGAAATTGGAACTGCATTACTGCTATAGAGAATACGTTAAAAATGAAGGTTCTTTATGCGCACAAATTGGCCAATTCGTGAGAACCCAACAGCCAGCGAAAAGGCGTACCCCTTATACTTTCGTCTTTCACAACTACTGGTCTGTCCCACCAGGCACCGTCACATCTCCTTTCCATAATGTAATCTGGGGTGATGCACAGTCCTTCGAAAAGTCCCCATTTCCCACAATTCGCGAGCTATATCAGTTATTGTAGCTCCTTCCTGCTTCACATGACCTCAGCAACTGACCTCGACTGATGGGGAAACGGAGGCCTTTACCCCCTCTGATACGTTGGGTGCATCCAGATACTGTCCTATATGAATGAAAAAAAACAAAGGAAGGGTGGGAAGCTCACCAACATTGCGAATAGAGATATCCACTTCAAATAATCCAACACGGTTGGTGCAGTATTCAGCTGGCAGTTTGCAGCGATAATAGGCAGTAGAAGAGGAAATTCTGCACATCCATTCATAGGTAATCTAAAAAAATATTTTATTGTAGATCCATTAAAAAATGACAAAACATATACAAGGGAATATAAAAAACTGTCGCATTTCGAGCAGTAAACCGCTATTAATCATAGCATCAAAGCTATGCTATGATTAAGTTTAGTTGCAGTGAGGACATAGGTCAAAGGGTTGTTGTCAGTGTATACCTCAAACTCTTTGCTGTAGTAGAGATAATCTCTAAATCGTTCTAAGATAGCCCATTTCAATGCCAGAAACTCCGATTTTCCGGAATGTAGATGGTAATTCTTCTGTCAATGTTCTAGAACCGTAACCGATGACTCTCAATTTTCCATCTTAATGCTGATACTGGGCAGTTCCCAGTCCAACTTGAGAAGTGTCACAATGAAGAGTAAATGGTAAGTTGCAATCAGGATATCCCAAGATGGGTGGTTTTACCAGGTAGTCTACTAGTTCTTCCAATACCTCTTGGTGGTCTGCTGTCCAGAGAATGGGCTGAAACGGCGTTATTTCTTTTAAACCCGGTCCTACCCACGTTCTTCTTTTTCTCCGTGGGTATTGTTGACTCTGTCGTCCCCCTCAAGAGGAGGTATAGTGGGGCGGCGATCCTGGAGAAGTTCCGAACGTAAGTACGATAGTAGGAGAGGAATCCTAAGATCTACCTCAACTCCCCGACAGTAGAGGGCCGCTTGTCTTTTAAGGCCAGTACCGGAGGGATTTCTGCTGGGTCCATGGTATATCCTTCTCCGGACACAATTTTCCCTAGAAATCGGACTTGTCTTTTGAACAGTTCACACTTCTTTGGGGTCAACTTAACTCCGTGCTCTTGATACCGCTGTACTACGGTCCTCAAGTGTTCAACATGCTCCCGGAAGATTTTGCTGTGTACCACATTGTCATCCAAGTATGGCTGGCAGATATCGTCCCTCAATCCTTACAAACAGGTCTCCATGCTCCTCTGAAATTCTGCTGGAGCTGAACTGAGTCCAAACGATATGCGGATCCACTCATATAACCCCCATGGTGTGATGAATGCTGTCAAGGGTCTACTGGACTCTTTGACAAACCCTTGGTAGTATGCTTTACCCTGATCGAGGACAGAGAACCAGTTATTTCCTGACAGGCTATCCAGCATATCTTGGATCTTTGGTATTGGGTGCCGATCAGGTACTGACTTTCGGTTTAGTTCCTGGTAATCACAGCAGAGTCTCAACGTTCCGTCCTTCTTCCTAACACAAACAATAGGAGAGGAATAAGACGACTGACTTTTGGACCCAACCTCTGTTGATTAGGTCTTGTAAATACTCTTTCACTTCACGGTGTAATGGTTTCGGCACAGACATGTAACTTCTGGCTACTGGGGTCGTGTCTTTCAAATTGATTTTCAATTGCAACGATGGGTTACAGCCTATATCAGAGTCATCTTAGAGAATGCATGACACTCTTCTCTTAGCATCGATTTTGCTATCGCTATATCTTCAGCACACAAGTGTTCCAGGGATACTGGAGGATCCCAGGACCCCGATGTGGGTTGTGCAATTTCCTCCCCTGGGCAACTCCTGTTCCTTGGTGGGGATACTGAATTCACTGTAGACCCCTGGGCAGGTCTCACACTGGCTGGATATACAGTTTTAACGGTTTCAATGTGACCTAACACAGTCTTTGGATCCAGTCTAATTTCATGTTTCATAGTATTCATCACCTGTACTGTCACTCGAGCAAATCCACCAGTAGGAATCGTAAGCACAGTCTCATCTTGAACTAGGCCTTCCGGAAGTTCTGAGGAGTGTTTTGGCACGAACAGACTTTTCTAGACTTTTCTTCCCGGTTCTACTCGGACTCCACACCTCACCCCCACCATTTGGTTTGCAGGGATGATGGTTGGGCGCCAGCCTACCTTGACTTCTTTTAGGTCCATTGTATTCTGTGCTTTATTTACTCTATGAATTACATTTTCCGCCGCAGCGTTGGATATGGCAAGCGAGGTGGCAATTGCATCCACCACCAGCGTCCCTGACTTGTGTTTCGTGATGACCTCACTGATTACATTATAACCCAGGATAGGATCCTCTGCCACTTTCTGATGACTGGTCACGAGAAAAGATACCAAAAGCTCAATAGTGTTGCTGTTCTTCGTGGCCATCAGTTGGAAAGTCACTTCCACCCAGCCTATGAAAGAGATTTCGGTCTGGTTGATGGCATTGCCGTGGAGTTCCACTGGTCCTAAGAGTTCTTTTAACGATTGAAGGCAGGTATGTGGAAGGTAGCGCCTTCTCCATTCTTCATTTAAAAGGCTCGCTTGGGCTCCTGTGCCCACAGTGTTTTTACAAGGAGTCCATCTAGCTGGCACTGTATAAAGCACCTTTCACCGATTAGGCTGATGAGGCTATCTTTACTGACCGAGGAATCCTCCTCCCAGGAGTACATCATTTGAACTCTGCACTGGTCATTAAGTAACTGATGCCCCTGTCTCTCTTGCAGCTGTGGTAGACGGGAACACACTTGGGGATAGCACTGACGCAGCCGTTTTACGTCATGCGCCGTTCTGGGGTTTGGTGAGATTTGGATTTGCTTCTGGGGTCTCCTCCGTGTCGCGGTTACCAGCCGCCCTGCACTGACACCCTCCTGTCTTTTAACCCAAACGACTGTGACCATTGGCATTCCTTGGCATAATGTCTTTCATGATTATCTTCGGACTGGCCACCAGCGGTCTCCAACTTCAGCTGACTCACTTTGGTGATTTTAGGAGCAGAGCCTTTCTTTAACTTTTGTTCGCTCTCTGACTCCAAACTAGCGGCCTCATTCATTTTTTTCAATTAGGACTTCACCCAGAATGCCAGGATCTTCTAGGTACTGTTTCAGCTGCAACTTGATGTCTTTGCTGATTAACCCCATTCCCAATGATCTCAAGAACTTCTTCTGGACTAGTCCAGCATCAAACCTCTCATCCGCTTCTACATCTCTGGATGCAAACAACAGTCTATCCTTCAGTTCAATTGCTCTGAACAAGAAACTTTGGGGTAATTCATTATTTTTCTGTGAGAGGTTAATGAGTCAGTGGAACAATTCTGAAGTACTCTCTTCTTTATAGTGCCCTTTTAAAATCATCTTCAGCTGTTGCAAGGTCAATTGACTCTTCATTTCTAGCATACTATGGAGGTTCAATCCTGGGCTGATCGCTTTCACCACTCCCTCAACGATCTCATCTGGCTGGTAGCCTTTCTGTAAGTCTGCATCGATCTGGTGCAACAAGTTCCTATAAGACAGTTTCTCTTTCTGTTTACACTCTCCAATCTGTCCCAGGATCTTGAATTCTTTCCTTATGGTGATTTGTGGTGTTAGAGAGGACTGTCTTCCTGATTTATCTAACCCGAGCAGGTTAAAGGTCCTATCTGAGTCTATCACCCTTTCATAGGTTTTGGTCGATTCCTGCAGGGCTGTTGTTAGGGCTTTGAATTGTTCTTTCAATTCCTGTAGTTCTGTCTGTGGACGGAGATTCCCTCTTTTGGTAATTGATGCCGGCCCTCCGTCCTCCAACTTCAACCTGGTTAGAAATTGTGTTAGCTCCTGGAGGAACGTCCCCATGACATCTTCAGCTTCTTTCTCCCCCAGCTCATCCATTTTTGCATTAATGGCAGCTAACAGTTGCCTGCGGTTGTGTGCTTTAGAAATCTGTTGCTCTGAGTGACATCTTTATATGTTCTGCTACGGTTCTCAGTTCTTCACAGGTTAACTGAAGAAACCGCTCACTAATTCTGTCCATTTGTATTTCCACATCCATTGCTGCTAGTGAGTTTTCTTTAGGGCTGGTCCACTTTAACTGGTGTAGCAGAGTTGAGTTGAGGTGCTGCTGTGTTTTTCCAGACACTTTTCCTCTTCTCCCTCTACACGCTAATTCCCACTCAGGACTCCCCGTACAGGTCACCAATGTTGCATGCATGCCGCTAGGTTCAGATAGGGCGAGACAGGTTTCATAAATTCTTTGGAATCCTGGGGGAACCATCACTCAGGGCGACCATAGGCTGCAGCTTCTCTCAGGCATGCGATAGATTCAGTTGATGACCAGACACATCTGACAAGAGTCTTTTTCAACATTTTAACAGCGGAATTTAAACTGAAGCACGGCCAGTGCAATTCAGGGATATTACAGCAACAATCTTCATTACAGTACAGTCTCATAAAGCAGGCACAGTAATGTCAGTCTTTTCAGTAGCATAATTCAGCACAGATTAGATCTCTTGGCAGCACACTTCTATGCATAAACAGCAGGCTTTTCCTTCGCAGGGACTCACTAGTACACAGCATTCTTTATCTTGCATAGAGATGGAGGGGAAGGAGTGTTTTATGAGGGTGATGATCCCTGTGACACAATTCATTCCAGTCCTTATCTTTCTGCCTGATAATACTCTGTATTGTTAGCTCAGGGAGTATATCTGACCTGTGTTTAGTTTCTCTCCTGATTTGAATCCTGTTCAGTTGTCTTCTGTGAGATCCAGATAACACACTAACTTTCTCTTTGGCTTCAGCCAGACTACAATAGCAAGTTCCCCACAATCCCCCTGGGGCTCTGCTAAAACACTCCGTGTCTCCTGTGATTGTGTTAACCCCTCTAGTTGCTGGCTGCTTCTGAAGCACAACACTTCCTGTCTCCTGTGCTTTTGTTATTTGGAACAGTTGCTGGATGCTTTTGAAGCAACAGCACTACTTCTGCATGTCACATTCATATAAATTTATAAAATGTAAATCATTTTGCAATCATCTTTACGTTTCCTGCTTGTTGGGTCGGGGTTACTTAAAACAAGTCTGTGCAGCATGGAGAGGCAGTCCGCTGTATTGCAGACAGCTTCTTGTGACCGCTGCATCACCTGTAATGATATAGTTCTCATGTTGTTGTCGACCAGAGACAGGAAGACAAGGGTTTGCTAAGCAGAATACAAAATATATTGAGGGGAGAGTTGCAAGTCTAGAGATAAACGAAGCTTATGCAGTTACTGTAGTGGAGTGTGAACTGGAAGCAAATTAGGATTCATTTATCACCTGTGAATGTTTGCAGAAATCTAAGCTGTACTCTCGCTTTAATATGTAGCAGAACCCAACAGGCGGCTGAGGAGTCCCACCGGCTATTGATTCTTCCTGCTCTCAGACTCGCAGTACATTGCGGAACAGCTTGAACGTGCAGGTAAATGAGGCGCGGGCTGAGAAGGTCACACCAGTACTTTTACATCACGCTCTACAATTTTTTTTCAAGAGTCTATTGATTGGTTTTATAATTCCTTCTGTTTAACTCCAGGTTCCACTCCGCAATATTTATAACACAGGCGGAGAACCGAGTACAAGGTGATATTTTACGGGTTTTTTCCGTGGGTAGATGAAACACTTGTTTTTACCGTATATGAAACAACATTATTCCTTCAACATTTTCACCCTTAGGGAGAGTAAAAAGTTCAGGATTGATTTATATAAAGGATAGTTCCTGTACATTACTCATCCTGTACTGACCCTGAGTTATATCCTGTATTATACTCCAGAGCTGCACTCACTATTCTGCTGGTGCAGTCACTGTGTACATACATTACATTACTGACCCTGTACTGATCCTGAGTTACATCCTGTATTATACTCCAGAGCTGCACTCACTATTAGGCTGGTGCTGTCATTGTGTACATACATGACATTACTTATCCTGTATCATACTCCAGAGCTGCACTCACTATTCTGCTGGTGCAGTCATTGTGTACATACATTACTTTACTGATCCTGAGTGACATCCTGTATTATACTCCAGAGCTGCACTCACTATTCTGCTGGTGGAGTCACTGTGTACATACATTACATTACTGATCCTGAGTTACATCCTCTATTATACTCCAGAGCTGCACTCACTACTCTGCTGGTGCTGTCATTGTGTACATACATGACATTACTTATCCTGTATCATACTCCAGAGCTGCACTCACTATTCTGCTGGTGCAGTCATTGTGTACATACATTACATTACTGATCCTGTACTGACCCTGAGTTACATCCTGTATTATACTCCAGAGCTGCACTCACTATTCTGCTGGTGCTGTCATTGTGTACATACATGACATTACTTATCCCGTATCATACTCCAGAGCTGCACTCACTATTCTGCTGGTGCAGTCATTGTGTACATACATTACATTACTGATCCTGTACTGATCCTGAGTTACATCCTGTATTATACCCCAGAGCTTCACTCACTATTCTGCTGGTGTAGTCACTGTGTACATACATTACATTCCTGATCCTGAGTTACATCCTGTATTATACTCCAGAGCTGCACTCACTATTCTGCTGGTGGAGTCACTGTGTACATACATTACATTCCTGATCCTGAGTTACATCCTGTATTATACTCCAGAGTTGCACTCACTATTCTGCTGGTGCAGTCACTGTGTACATACATTACATTACTGATCCTGAGTTACATCCTGTATTATACTCCAGAGCTGCACTCACTATTCTGCTGGTGCAGTCACTGTGTACATACATTACATTACTGATCCTGAGTTACATCCTGTATTATACTCCAGAGCTGCACTCACTATTCTCCTGCTGCAGTCACTGTGTACATACATTACATTACTGATCCTGTACTGATCCTGAGTTACATCCTGTATTATACTCCAGAGCTGCACTCACTATTCTGCTTTACTTAAAGGCCACAATGCGACATAAATGAGTCATTAATATTTGATCAGGATTGCATTAATGTGGAGAATAGGCGATTTACATTGGACTATGTGGGGCCAATGAGTAATATTGTTGGGGGGTCCCGATCTGCCTCTGGTTATTACTTTACCTGGATGTCAGAGGTTATATCAGGCCGTCAGGTCCATTTTCACGGGTCTCTTTTATTCCCCTGTTTTGCCCGCCTGTCTCTTTGGCCTGATCTGCCGCTGTCAGGAGGAGATGTGCATCATGTAATGCATCAGAGATGTCTTTTATGTTTCTATGCAAATCTATTCAAATTGCAATGAAAAGCTGAAATAAGACTCAGCGCTGCGAGCCGAGAATTTGGTTAAAGGAGCAGAAGAGTTTCCATAAAAATATCAAAGGTGTTCATCTCCCCAGGAATGTAGCCATTATATGGCTGTATTAATTTATCTGCACACACATTGGAGGGCAGATCTGTTATTTGGGCAGTGATATTTGGGTATTTTATGGTGGTATAACTCTAAATAACAATGTTATTTGAGCACTGGATTGGTTGGTTTGGAAACAATTGTAGCAAAACCTCAGCTGTTAGAAGAATTAAAGGAAAACCTGAGACCAGTTTAGCAACAGGAAAGTCCTTTGAAAACGGTTTTTAAAGGATATGACCACCTTTCCAACTATTTTTTTTATTGCTAAAGTCCATTTAAAATAAACAACCCTCTAAATATTTTTGATTAAATATAGTATGCCGTTTTATGTATGCAGCTTCTATGCAAAGCCATGACTTGTCCTAGTTACAGACTACAAATAAATCAATTATTCCTTCCTCTTTGTTAATCTGCAGATAGTTGAAGAGGAGGAGGTAAAATTATTGCAGAATCAGACTGCCTAGGTCCGCATAAGAGCTGCGTACAGAAAATAAGAAAATGTATAATAAAAACAAAAATGCTTGGATCTTCGTTTTTACTTACAATGCGCTGGTGGCAGTAGAAAGCTCATTTTTCAGATTTTTTCTGACTTGATAAAGAATATAATTCTGGTTGCTTGAAGCCACCACTAGGGGGAGCTCACTGTATGTGGATTTATGCAGTTACTATTGAACTTTATGGGAACTGTATCCATATACCCTGAGCTCCCCCTAGTGGCAGAGGGGAAGTACTATTATTTAGACCAGGGGCCTCAAACTCAGCTGGGCATATGGGCCGCACACGGAAAAACATTTAATTTGGGGGGCCGCATTATTTGCATGACAAAGTGACATTTTTAGTGATACCATTTTATTTTCTATACACCTTTTGAACTGGTCCTCATCTTGCAGACATGGTCTCCCCTCCAGGTCCCCCATATTGCAGGCATGGTCTCCCCTCCAGGTCCCCCATATTGCAGACATGGTCTCCCCTCCAGGTCCGCCATATTGCAGACATGGTCTCCCATCCAGGTCCCCCATATTGCAGACATGGTCTCCCATCCAGGTCCCCCATATTGCAGACATGGTCTCCCATCCAGGTCCCCCATATTGCAGACATGGTCTCCCATCCAGGTCCCCCATATTGCAGACATGGTCTCCCATCCAGGTCCCCCATATTGCAGACATGGTCTCCCATCCTGGTCCCCCATATTGCAGACATGGTCTCCCATCCAGGTCCCCCATCCAGGTCCCCCATATTGCAGACATGGTCTCCCATCCAGGTCCCCCATATTGCAGACATGGTCCCCCATCCAGGTCCCCCATATTGCAGACATGGTCCCCATATTGCAGACATGGTCCCCCATCCAGGTCCCCCATATTGCAGACATGGTCCCCCATCCAGGTCCCCCATATTGCAGACGTGGTCCCCAATCCAGGTCCCCCATATTGCAGACATGGTCCCCCATCCTGGTCCCCCATATTGCAGACATGATCATCCATCCAGGTTCCCCATATTGTTGACATGGTCCCCATATTGTAGACATGGTCCCCCATATTGCAGACATGGTCCCCCATCCTGGTCCTTATCTTGCAGACATGTCCCCGATCCAGGTCCCCATGTTGCAGACATGTCCCCCATCCAAGTCCCCCCCCCATACTACGCACAAGGTCCCCGTCCCCCCATACTTCGCACAGGGTCCCCGTCCCCCCATACTGTGCACAAGGTCCCCGTCCCCCCATACTGCGCACAGGGTCACCGTCCCCCCATACTGCGCTCAGGGTCCCCGTCCCCCCATACTGCGCACAGGGTCCCCGTCCTCCCATACTGCGCTCAGGGTCCCCGTCCCCCCATACTGCGCTCAGGGTCCCCGTCCCCCCATACTGCGTTCAGGGTCCCCGTCCCCCCATACTGCGCTCAGGGTCCCCGTCCCCCCATATTGCGCTCAGGGTACCCATCCCCCATACTGCGCTCAGGGTTCCCGTCCCCCCATGCAGCGCTCAGAGTCCTCGTACCCCCCCATACTGCGCTCAGGGTCCCCGTCCCCCCCATACTGAGCTCAGGGTCCCCGTCCCCCCCCCATACTGCGCTCAGGGTCCCCGTCCCCCCATACAGCGCTCAGGGTCCCCGTCCCCCCATACAGCGCTCAGGGTCCCCGTTCCCCCATACTGCGCTCAGGGTCCCCATCCCCCCATACTGCGCTCAGGGTCCCCATCCCCCCCATACTGCGCACAGTGCCCCCCCCATATTGAGCACAGGTCCCCCATATTCTCACCTGTCCTCCGTTCCCTCGGCGTCCTTTCTGCACCTGTGGCCCGCAGGCACAGACCCCGTAACTATCGCGGCTCTCTCCAGCAGCCGCCGACATCAGCGCTGTAATGCAGAGTATTGCCGCGCAGAGACCGGCTCTCTGCACAGCAATACCTGGGCCAGCAGTTGACATCTGCGCGTGTCAGTGACGTCATACGCCGCTGCGCTGGGACGCAGAGGTCAGCTGCTGGCCTCTGATAGGCCGGCGGCTGGCACTGGTATTGCTGTGCAGAGAGCCGGTCTCTGCGCGGCAATACTCTGCATTACAGCGCTGATGTCGGCGGCTGCTGGAGAGAGCCGCGATCGTTACGGGGTCTGTGCCTGTGGGCCGCAAGAAGCAGCCTAAGGGGCCGCATGCGGCCCGCGGGCCGCTTGTTTGAGACCAGGGGCGGACACAGACTGTAGTGGGCCCCTGTGCAAGACATTTTTGGGCCCCCCCCCCTGCCCTTCATAGGGCAACAAAGTTATGTAAACATAACCCCCCCATGTGCATCTCTCACCTCCCCATGTGCAGCTCTCATCCCCCCCATGTGCAGCTCTCATCCCCCCTCGTGCATCTCTCATCCCCCCCATGTGCATCTCTCACCCCCCCCATGTGCATCTCTCATCCCCCCCCATGTGCAGCTCTCATCCCCCCATGTGCAGCTCTCATCCCCCCCGTGCATCTCATCCCCCCCATGTGCATCTCATCCCCCCCGTGCATCTCTGATTCCCCCCACTCCTAGTTAATTAATTGTATTAAAAAAAATAAAACTTGTTATACTTACCCCCATGCGATCCCTGCAGAATCCTGGCGCTCGTCCACGTCGCTGCCACCAGGTTCTCCTGACTTCCGGCCATGTGACGGCGCCGTCACATGACCGTAAGTCAGGGGAATCATGAAGGCTCTGCCGCAGCAGCGCTGCACTGCTACACAGAGGAAAGCAGCGCTGAGATGTCCCGGCGCTTAGCTCTCAGCATGGGGCCGGGGGCCCAGGGCCGGCTCCAGGTTTTTGTTGGCCCAGGGCGAAAGAGTCTCAATGGGCCCCTTTAACACATACCACGATTCATGATGCACAGATACCGAAGAGAAATATATATATAGTACAATGCAAAGATTTCACTTCTTACATTACATGAGCGATATCTATTGTAAATTCCACAATAGCTCAGAAACCAGCGAATCGCTCCACACAGTATACTGGCCCCCATAAAATGCTCCATACAGGAGACTGGCCCCCATAAAATGCTCCATACAGAAAACTGGCCCCCATAAAATGCTCCATACAGGATACTGGTCCCCATATAACGATCCATACAGGATACTGGCCCCCATATAATGCTCCATACAGAATACTGGCTCCCATATAACGCTCCATACAGGATACTGGCCCCCATATAATGCTCCATACAGAATACTGGCCCCCATATAACGCTCCATACAGAATACTGGCCCCCATATAACGCTCCATACAGGATACTGGCCCCCATATAATGCTCTATACAGAATACTGGCCCCCATAAAATGCTCCATACAGAATACTGGCCCCCATATAACGCTCCATACGGAATACTGGCCCCCATATAACACTCCATACAGGATACTGGCCCCCATATAACGCTTCATACGAAATACTGGCCCCCATATAAATCTCCATACAGAATACTGGCCCCCATATAACGCTCCATGCAGGATACTGGCCCCCATATAACGCTCCATGCAGGATACTGGCCCCCATATAACGCTCCATACAGAATACTGGCCCCCATATAACGCTCCATGCAGGCTGTTCCCCCCCCCATATAGGATGTCACCCCCCCTTATAATGCCCCATGCAGGATGACACACACCCCCTTCCTTATAATGCCCCAAGCAGGATGTCACACACACCCCTCCTTTATAATACCCCATGCAGGATGTCACACACACCCCTCCTTTATAATACCCCATGCAGGATGTCACACACACCCCCTCCCTTATAATGCCCCATGCAGGATGTTACCCCCCCCCCCTTATAATGCCCCATGCACTGCAGGATGTCACACACACCCCCCTCCCTTATAATGCCCCATGCAGGATGTCACACACACCCCCCTCCCTTATAATGCCCCATGCAGGTTGTCACACACCCCCACCTCACCCCCCTCCCTTATACTGCCACCGGCCTCCATACAATAAAAAAAAAAATCAAATACTCACCTCACGTTTCACCTGCTGCTCTGCTCCGGACTCCAGCGTCGCGGGCCTCATCCCGCTGTGATCTGTGACTGCTCAGGAGAGAGCACGGTGTAAAGACGCGCCCTCTGACCTGAGACGTCACAGTGCAGCAGCCGCTGAGGATGCAGGAGCTGCTGCGGAGGCACGGGGAGGGGTAAGTATTGTGCCGGGTGCCGGGGCCCTGAGCAAGCGGGGGGGG
Source organism: Phyllobates terribilis (assembly GCF_046119375.1). Lineage (NCBI taxonomy): Eukaryota > Metazoa > Chordata > Amphibia > Anura > Dendrobatidae > Phyllobates > Phyllobates terribilis. The sequence goes on from NW_027362762.1 coordinate 941,656,057, forward strand.
GAGCGGGCGCTGACACCGCTCTCCTCCGCTCACGGTTCCCATAGCGCGCGGGGTGCCCGACAGTGAGGGCCCCCGCCTGCTCAGGGCCCCAGCATTTGACCGGGAGCTGACGCGGCCCTGCGGGGGTCCCATGAGGAGACGCACAAGAGGGGGGCCCCAATGGGGCTCCGAGGGGGGACCCGACCGGCCAGGCCCCATACTGGAGTCAGGACAGTCATGCCCTGATGGCGGCCCTGCTGGAGGCAGGAGGGGCCCCCTCTCCCTCGGGGCCCCCGTTCAATGAACGGGCTGCACGGGCGGTAGGTCCGCCCCTGTTTGAGACCCTTAATTTAGACATTGTATAGTGCCGTTATTAGAATAATTTTTGCATAGAAGTTAGTTGGTCACTATATATTGGTATTACTTCAGCACTATATGGTGTTATTGTACAGAATATTGTTTTTATAATGGTGGTGACGGCACTATATGGCATTGTTTATTTGGGCAACTAGCTGCGGGTAGCTGTTGTCACAGGGTCATGGGAATTGGTTCGGTTATGACAGTGGCCCCATAGCAGGCGAGTTCCCTGCCTTTGGATGTATATATTCTGGTATATCATCAATGTCTGATTGGTAGGAGTCTAACCACTTATCCCCATCTCATAGGAGCGGCAGTGGCAGGAACAGCTCAGAGGGCCTCAAAGGCCATACTTGTGATCCCTTCAATAAAGTTGTCCGACTGTCGTCGGCTTCCCTCCTTTTAACCCGATCCACTTTTCAAAACCCCATCCACTTTTCTTCCTACTGTTCTATAAGTAGCGAGAGGAATAAAAAGTTGCAAATTATAGTACAAATATAATGTGTGCCAGAACCTGTGTCACAACTGGTGCAACTCAAAATAATAAATTCCCCCCATTGTGCTCTGTCAATTATAGGTTCCAAGGGGGTGGAGCGTGACACAGAGATCTCTTACCAATGAGAGAATGCCTGTATTATGCTCCACTCCCTCGGGCCCAATGCTAGGCATAACACAGCATTGGGGCAGATTTATTAAAATCCTCTGACACTTAAAGGGGAACTGTCACTTGCTCGAAATAATTGTTAAAATAATAATTATAACAATCCCTGATCTCCCCTGTTTCTGCTGCTCTTTTCCGTTTTGCGCTACGTCCCTCCATTGCGAAGATATTCACATTTGCTGTTTTGGAGCGCACCATGTGAAATCTCTGCTTGTAGTGCAACTGGGCGTTTCTTCAGAGTCTTCTCTGGGGGTGTGCTCTTTCTCCCCGCCCTCACAGATGCTGCCAATCACAGCCTGGCTGCTGATCTAGCAGTCTCAGACACTGCCGTGCTGTGATTGGCAGCAAGGGAGGGTTGAAGGCGCATGCCCCCAGAGAAGAAAAGTTCAAGCAGAGATTTCACATACTACGCTCCAGAAGAAATAAATGTGAATATATCTGCAAATGAGCGACGCAGTGCAAAATGGAAAAGAGTGTTCACGGTATTTAACTCAATTGTTTTGGGCAAGTGGCAGGTCCTCTTTAAACTGTCTTCCTAACCTACGCAAGCCAACACACAAAGCTTTCAATTAAACCCAGCAGGTTAAGAATAGTGTTGAGCCACCCCCGTAGTGTTCGAGTTCGGTTCGGTTCGTCGAACACCCGTGTGTTCGCCGAACTGTTTGTCGAACACCTTCGAACACCGTTAAAACCAATGGCAGGCAAACAAAAACACATAGAAACACATAGAAAACACCTTCAAAGGTGTCCAAAAGCTGACAAACTGCTCAGAAGACACAACTAACACATGGAAAAGTGACAAGTACATATAGTCATGCGAAAAGAAAAGAGGTGGAGGAGTAAAAGGAGGGGGAGACACAGATATAGGCATGTCATGCCCTTCTAAAATCCAAAAAGTGAGAAGCCGACACGTTCAGTCCGCTCCTGCCCGTGCCACCTCCGCGTCGCCGGGTTTGTGCCAGAGCCGCGGTGAACCCTGACGGCCAGCCCCCCTCTCCCAATACTGGTGCCTGTCCGCTGGTGGGTCGAGCGAGCCCCTCTGTGGTGGAGGCAGCTCTAAGCTTTTTAATTTAAATTGTTTCTCTAATTTGAATGAATACACTTTAAATCCATTTACAAGGATCTATTGGAGGGCAAGTCTCATGCCAGCAGCCGCGTAATTCCAGCTCCAGTAGCGTCCACTAAAGCTGCTGCAGTTAAAAAGCTTTTATAAGGATCGAGCTCGGCTGTCCACCGCAAGGCATCCTACTGCCAGTCCCAGCCCCTATGCCTTGGGGTGCCTCCTGATGCTCTTCACTGAGTATCCCGTGGTCCCGAAGCATTTCCTTTGAAAAAATTAAGTGTCCAAACTACAGGTGGTGTAGCTTGCTTAACAGCCGGGATAATCCGCTGACTAGCAGACACTGCTACTAGGCACAAAGTATTTCCTGGGCTAGATGCAGTTAAAAATTTGTAATTAGATACTCTCGTTGGATGCTGAGAAAGCATTCCATAGAGTCTCCTGGCACGCCATATATGATTCTCTTAAAAAGCTTGGGGTAGGGGTCTAGGGGACCCTTTTATAGCCAAAATCACGGCCCTTTATCGCAATACGTCACCTAGGCTGAAGATAAATGGAACTGTAGCACCCTGAGGGCTCGGTTGCTACAGAGGTATTGCACCTCACCCAGAGGTGTGATATCTCACTCTCAGGTAAGGATGTAGTGTGGATCAGGACCCGACACCTGCATGCATTACACCACATTGCCGTGGGGCAGGGCGACCAATATGCCCCTGAGATGGGCACGACAGTCCCTGTCCCTGGCTGGAGTGGGGGGAGGGAACACTGAGGAAGGGGAACCCTGTAGTGCAGGAGCAGGGAGGAAGCAGTTCCTGGGTGCATTGAGAAGGGAGTATAAAAGGTGGGCACCATCTTAGTTCAGTGCAGAGAAGTCTGAGCAGAAGTGGCAGGGAGCAGGGGCTCTGCATGAGCTCTGCTCCGGAGGCGGGCCTAGTAACAGAGGCCCAGGCCTGGAAGAGGGAGAAGGAAGGAAGAGGAGCGGAGAAGGCTCCAGGAACGAGGAACGAAGGGATCCCAGGGGTGCGGACGGGCGAGTCGCCACCGCACGCCCGAATCCACCTGCGTGGAGGGGTCAGGCCAAAGGGGGAGACCGGTCCCCGAAACTAGTGGAGGCAGGAAACGACCCTCAGCTAGAAACAGGAGGCTGTGACATTTTATGTGGCGCAGCCCCTCGCTACACCCGCTAGGAAGGCACCACATAGGGTCAGGGAAACTGGCGCCAAGTTTACCAAGAGGAGGCCCGAGGCAGCCGGACAGAAGGGTTGGTAAGAAAGGCCAGACAAAGGACACACAAAGGGGGTCCTGTGAAGCGCTCCAAAGTTATCTGGGAGTTGTCTGAGCCCCTCACCTGGTGAGCACAGTACGACGTGGGCAGCCGTTACCTGCAGACGTGGTCTGGATAATAAGAACTGTGAGTAAAGGCCCTGGACTGCATCACTGACTCCGTGTCATTACTGCTGCTGCCCTGCACCATCACCCCCATCCTCCGCATACACTGCCCTGAGGCTATACTCCTCCCGTGGGGAGTTATGCTACGCTCTGCTGCACCCACAACACCAGCCTCAGCGGTCTGCCCTGGAGCGGCGGTTCACTCTGACCGCAATCCACGGGTGGCGTAGTCGGACATTTAAACATCAAAACCACATAAATAGTTCCGCCACTGGTTTGACCGCCCTGAGCCACGGAACCGGGTCGCCGCCACGGAGACTACAACCACCAGCATCCACCAAAAAGGGTCCGGCTCCGGGTGTCCCAAGGCCCAGGGGGCGCGTCAGAACATTTTCATCACCTTTCACAATCACCAATGGGACAAGGCAGTGATGTCCTCTGTCCCCTCTCTTATACATCCTAGTGACGGAGCACCTGCTCTCATCAATTCGCCATAACCCCAATATTAGGTGGATTGAGGTGGGAGGCACCGAGTACAAGTGCTCTCTATTTGCTGATGATGTCCTAGTATATATCACTCAATCACATATATCCATCCATGCTGTTATGGCTGAAATAGATCACTTTGTTACATGGTCAAATTTTAAAATCAATGCAGCGAAGTCTGAGGCCCTCGATGTCTCCCTCCCCAAATCCATATAGGATTCCATCCAGTCCAACTTTCCCTTTGCCTGTCCCTCACAGGGTATCAAATACTTAGGAATTCCTATTCATAGAGACCTCTCCCATCTATGTTATCTTAATTTTGGGCCCTTTATTGAACAACTCCATACAGACCACGGTTGGCAAGTTAGAACTGTAAGATTCACTACGTGAACCACTGGTGTTTTGTGGAAAAGCACATGTACACTGTGTTCCAAATTATTATGCAAAAAGTGTTTAGGAGTGATAAGGGAAGAATTTGTTTGTTTGTCAGTTAAACTCATTGATGGTGATGTGTGTCAGGGCTCTTTATATCACTGTAAGCAATTGCAGACACCTGTGCTAATTAGTTTGGCAGGTGTGTCCAATGAAAGGCAAGACTACTTAAGAAGGCTGTCTCACATTATTAAGCAGCCTACATTTTCTGCCAAAATGGGAAAGAAAAAGGATGTGTCGGCTGCTGAGAAGCAACAAATTGTGGAGTGTTTAGGTCAAGGCATGACTACAATCAACATTGTGCGATGATCAGGATGAAGTGTCTTGGCAATCAAGAAGTATGTAGCTGATTCACAGTACACACGTGTGCGTGCTGATAAGGGCAAATTGAGGACTCTTTCCTACAGGCAATTACGTCAGGTTGAAAGAGCAGCGGCAAAAAAGCCTTGTCATATCAGCAGACAAGTTTTTGAAGCTGCTGGTGCCTCCAACGTCCCCCGAACAACAAGATGCAGGGTCCTTCAGAGGTTTGCAGCTGTGCATACGCCATCCTTTCGACCTCCTCTATCCATTTCACACAAGCAGAAATGGCTCCAGTGGGCCAAACATTACATGAAGACTGATTTCAAAACTGTTTTGTTCACGGATGAGTGCCGTGCAGCGCTCGATGGTCCAGATGGATGGAGTGGAGGATGGCTGGTTGATGGACACCCCACGCAAACACGGCTACAGCGCCAACAAGGAGGAGGTGGAGTAATGTTTTGGGCTGGAATCATGGGGAGAGAGATTGTCGGCCCCTTTAGGATCCCTGAAGGCGCTAAAGATGAACTCCATAATGTATGTGGATTTTCTCAAACAGCACTTCCTGCCATGGTTCAAGAAGAAGAACCGTGTATTTCACAGCAAGATCATTTTTTTGCATGATAATGCACCATCTCATGCTGCACATAAAACATCTGCATCTCTGGCTGATATCGGCATAAAAGGGGACAAACTTATGGTGTGACCCCCATGCTCCCCTGACCTCTACCCCATTCAGAACCTTTGGAGCATCATTAAAAGGAGTGTCTATTATGGCGGGAGGCAGTTCACATCTAAGCAACAGCTCTGGGAGGGTATTCTGTCCTCATGCAAAACAATTGAAGCAGAAACCATCCAAAACCTGACAAATTCAATGGACGAGAGAGTTCAGAAGCTCCTTTCGAACAAGGGGTCCTATGTGAAAATGTAACATCACCTAGAATAAAGTTTTGAGTTGAAAACTGTTTGATTTCAGTTTCTAACAACCTGCTAATGCTTATAATTTCAAAAATTACCATTTTTTTGGTCTTTATTAAAATGAAAAGGTTGATCGAAAAGTTTGGGGGATCTAAGAGTGTGGCAACCCAGTAGTCATGATTACTTCGAATTCTGACAATATGAGGGTCATGCTGCAGGTAGTGCAGCAAGAAGGCACTTATGTGTCTTGCGCATCTCGGAGCCCCAAAATTATTTTCCGGGCTAGATGCAGCTAAAAATTATTATTAATTTTAAATCTGGTGAAGCTTTAGTATAGATGGCCTAATAGGATCAGTGCTGCACACTGCTACAAAGCCCAAATTATTTTCCAGTCAAGATACAGATAAACATGATTAGTAATTTTAAATCTGGTGGAGCTTATTATAGATGGCCTAATAGAATCAGTGCTGCAAACTGCTACAAAGCCCAAATTATTTTCCAGCCAAGATACAGATAAACATGATTAGTAATTTGAAAGCTTAAAACGGTTGGTAGGGTGATTTTAACCAATCATCAAGCTTTTACTCTCCCCAGGATGACACAGGGGTAGAAAAGTCGTTTCAGATCCATGATTTGTTCATCTTTATGAACGTGAGTCTGTCTACATTATCAGTGGAGAGCCGCGTGCGCTTATCTGTCACCACACCACCAGCAGCGCTGAACACACGTTCAGACAGAACGCTGGCTGCGGGGCATGACAAGATCTCCAAGGCGTAAGTGGCTAGCTCCGGCCATTTATCCAGATTGGAAGCCCAAAAAGAGCAAGGGTCCAGTGACACAGTCGTGGCTTCAATGTTTACTTGGAGATACTCCTGTACCATCGTCTCTAGGCGTTGACTATGTGTCAGACTTCTTGTCTCCTGTGGCCTTGCAAAGGATGGGCTAAAAAAGTGGTGAAATGATTCCGCAAAATTGATGTTACCAGCAGATACTGTGGTTCTGTTACGGTTTGAGTGCTGAACACTTGACGGTCCCACGGTTGGCAAGTTGGAACTGTGAGATTCACTACGTGCACCACTGGTATTTTGTGGAAAAGCACATGTAAGATTCTGCAACAGTCTCTGCTGATACTCCTGCATGCGTGCATCCCTTTCTATGGCAGGAATAATTTCTGCAAATTTACTTTTGTACCGGGGATCTAACAGTGTGGCAACCCAGTAGTCAGGATTATTTCTAATTCTCACAATTCGAGGGTCATGTTGCAGGTAGTGCAGCAAGAAGGCACTCATGTGTGTTGCGCATCCAGGAGCACCAAGTCCCTGTTGTGTTGGTGGCGAGGTAACAATCATGCTTCCTTCCTCTGTCCTCTCCCCCCAACCTCGCACAACAGAAATGTGATCAAGGTCTCCCTCATCTGATGAGTCTTCCATCAGTTCGTCCTCCACTTCTTCCTGGGCTCCTGCACCTTCCTCACTAGTTTGGCTGCTACCATGCGCCCTGGTAAAACCATCTCCCCCACCCTCACATGCCTGCCGCCTTGGTGCTGCCGACCGTCTGGACCTTGCAGATGTTAGCCCTTCCGCATACAACTCCTCCTCCTCTACTTCCTCCACCTCCTCTTGTGCCACCACCTGACTCCGAATTCTGTTTAACTTGTGCTCCAGCATGTAAATCACCGGAATAGTCATGCTGATAATGGCATCGTCAGCACTAAACATCTTCGTCGCCATTTCAAAACTGTGCAGAAGGGTGCATAGGTCCCTGATCTGAGACCACTCCTCCAGCGTGATTTGCCCCACCTCTGGATCTCGTTGGCCCAGGCTATACGTCAGAACGTATTGCACCAGGGCTTGTCGGTGCTGCCACAGTCGCTGCAACATGTGCAGAGTTGAATTCCACCGGGTAGGCACATCGCATTTTAGCCGGTGAAGTGGCAGGCCCAACGACTTCTGTAGAGATGTAAGTCGCTGAGCTGCGGGATGCGAACGGCGGAAGTGAGCACACAGCGACCGTGCCCTCTGCAGAAGGCCATCTAGTCTGGGATAGTGGGCTAAAAATTGCTGGACAACCAGGTTCAACACGTGAGCCATACAAGGCACGTGTGTGACATTGCCCCGGCGAAGGGCCGCACCCAGGTTTGCAGCATTGTCGCACACGGCCTTCCCTAGTTTCAGGTCCAGTGGAGACAACCATTCATGAAATTGGTTCTCCAGAGCTGACCACAACTCCTCAGCTGTGTGACTCACATTTCCCAGACATTTCAATGTAAAAACCGCCTGATGACGTTGAGCCCTACTGCCAGCATAGTAAGGAGGTGTGCAGGATCCCTTCTGCGCAGTTAGAAAGCTTGTGGCATGGCCAGACAGGCTTTGGGTGCAGGTGGAAGACCGAGAGGAGGTTGAGGAGGCAGAAGCAGTGGAGGAACTTTGACATAAAGAGGATTGACGCACAACTCGTGGGGACGGCAAGACTTGGACAGCAGCCCCTTGTCCTGCTGTCACCATAGTTACCCAGTGCCCAGTCAGCGACATGTAACGCCCCTGTCCATGCCTACTCGTCCAAGTGTCTGTGGTGAAATGCACCCTGTCACACACAGAGTTTCTCAAAGAAGCGGTGATGTTGTGTGCGACATGCTGGTGGAGCGCAGGCACACCTTTCTTTGAGAAGTAGTGCCGACTGGGCATCTGGTACTGGGGCACTGCGACGGACATAAGGTCTCGAAAATCCTCTGTGTCCACCAGGCGGAAAGGCAGCATTTCTGCAGCCAAGAGCTTGCAGATGGTGAAATTCAACCTCTTAGCTTTCTCATGGCTAGGAGGAAATGGTCTTTTACTTGTCCACATCTGAGGGACCGAGGGCTGGCTATTGTGCTTAGACGGGGTTGATAAGGGTGTCCCCGGCAAACTGCCGGTCTGTGAGGAAGATGCAGGCGGACATGTTAGGTTGCCTTGATCCAAAGGTGGTGCTATCGATGTCGGACAGCGCTCAACACCAGCTGGTGTTACCACCTCCAAAGAAAATGATGACCTGCCAATCACGCTGGCTGTTGCGGGTAAAGAGGTGGCAGGTCTGCGCCCCAAAACAGGTGTGACTGCTGTCCCCCCAGTCACAGAGGATGAAGAGGCCGCGGATGCACAAGATATGGCAGACGGTGGTTGGCCCGGCCGGCTAGGCCGCATTGTAGCACACTGAGCTTCCCACTGCAACTTATGCTTCATGTCCATGTGCCGGTTCATGCATGAAGTACTCAAACTATGTATTTTTTGGCCTCTACTTAGCTTTTGCTGACAAATGTTACAGATAACACGAGTTGGGTCATCTTTATCGATCTGAAAAAATGCCCAGGCTATGCAAGGCTTAGCACCCATGCGACCTGAAGAGCCACCACGACTTGTGGTGAGAGGCAGAGTTGTGTTTGAGGATGCAGTTGTTGACGAGCTTCCAGTACTACGTCTCTGTCCAGGAAGGCGCAACCTGACCTCATCGTCACTAGCATCTTCCTCCACCTCCTCTGCTGACCTCATCTCTTGGCTGACTGTGGGTTGACAGTAAGTGGAATCTCCAACCTCATCATCATCACCCTGTGCGTTATCACACCCGTCGTCCTCAGAGCCAACCTGTTCCTGCCCTGACAAAAAACTAAAGTTGTCGCTCCAATCAGGTATTTGAGTCTTATCATCGTCTTCCTCATTGTCTCCACCAACAGGAGTTACAGTTTGGGAATGAGGGTCTACATTATGGTCAGAACCTTCTGCGTCTGGTCCTGGATCCGACTCATAAAGATTCTGGGCATCAGTGCAGATCATTTCCTCGTCTGGATTCACAGAAGCGCTGGAGTCGACCTCTGATTCCCAGGCTATAGTATGAGTAAACAGCTCTGCAGACTCAACCATCTGTTCTACCTCATACTCAGACGGGCAGCTGGAGATTTGGGAGCTGTGAGGAAGCAAGTGCGATTGGGGTGACACCTTTGAGGACTGGAGTATTTGTGATGTTGAAGTTGATGTGGAGGAGAGCCCACTTAAAGGAGCACTTGATATCCGTTGAAGCACCTGCTGTTTTTGTGCCTCATCTGGAATTTGTAGCGATTGGCGTGGCCGTAAGAAAGGGATCTTATCACATTGTCCGCTAAAAGAAGTAGACATTTTAGTTTGGCTGGAAGATGGTCTTTCTTCTGCAGATGTTACTGTTGCTTTAACACCTACCCCACGGACACAACCTTTTTTCCCCTTCCCAACACGCCTATTCCCCTTTCCACCAGCAGCAGGCCTTTTTCCACTCATTTTGGTGGTTAACTAATTCACAACTCTGGAGTTGTTTGCACAAAAAAACAATGGATGGGAACCGAGCAGAGCTGAGTGGCCAAACTGTGGTATTAGGCCAAAACTATTGGCTGGGTTAGATGCAGAAAAAAATTATTTTTTCCTGATGGAGGTCAGTATAGATGGACTAATAGAACAAGTCCCACACACAGCTAGAAGCCCAAATATTTTTTCAGAGGTAGATGCAGAAAATTTTTTTATTCAGTTTGCAACCTGATGGAGGTCTGTATAGATGGATTAATAGAACAAGTCCCACACACAGCTACAAGCCCAATATTTTTTCAGAGGTAGATGCAGAAAAAAAATATATTCAGTTTGCAACCTGATGGAGGTCAGTATAGATGGACTAATAGAGAAAGTCCCACACACTGCTAGAAGGCCAAATATTTTTTCAGAGCTAGATGCAGACAAAAAATTATTTTGAATTTGCAACCTGATGGAGGTCAGTATAGGTGGACTAATAGAACAAGTCCCACACACTGCTAGAAGGCCAAATATTTTTTCAGAGCTAGATGCAGAAAAAAATTATATTCAGTTTGCAACCTGATGGAGGTCTGTATAGATGGATTAATAGAACAAGTCCCACACACAGCTAGAAGCCCAAATATTTTTTCAGAGGTAGATGCAGATAAAAATTATTTTTAATTTGCAACCTGATGGAGGTCAGTATAGATGGACTAATAGAGAAAGTCCCACACACTGCTAGAAGGCCAAATATTTTTTCAGAGCTAGATGCAGATAAAAATTATTTTTAATTTGCAACCTGATGGAGGTCAGTATAGATGGACTAATAGAGAAAGTCTCACACACTGCTAGAAGGCCAAATATTTTTTCAGAGCTAGATGCAGATAAAAATTATATTCAATTTGCAACCTGATGGAGGTCAGTATAGATGGACTAATAGAACAAGTCCCACACACAGCTAGAAGCCCAAATATTTTTTCAGAGGTACTGTAGATGCAGATAAAAATTATTTTTAATTTGCAACCTGATGGAGGTCAGTATAGATGGACTAATACAACAAGTCCCACACACAGCTAGAAGCCCAATATTTTTTCAGAGGTAGATGCAGAAAAAAATATATTCAGTTTGCAACCTGATGGAGGTCAGTATAGATGGAGTAATAGAACAAGTCCCAAACACAGCTAGAAGCCCAAATATTTTTTCAGAGGTAGATGCAGATAAAAATTATTTTTAATTTGCAACCTGATGGAGGTCAGTATAGATGGACTAATAGAGAAAGTCCCACACACTGCTAGAAGGCCAAATATTTTTTCAGAGCTAGATGCAGATAAAAATTATATTCAATTTGCAACCTGATGGAGGTCAGTATAGATGGACTAATAGAGAAAGTCCCACACAATGCTAGAAGGCCAAATATTTTTTCAGAGCTAGATGCAGATAAAAATTATATTCAATTTGCAACCTAATGGAGGTCAGTATAGATGGACTAATAGAACAAGTCCCACACACAGCTAGAAGCCCAAATATTTTTTCAGAGGTACTGTAGATGCAGATAAAAATTATTTTTAATTTGCAACCTGATGGAGGTCAGTATAGATGGACTAATAGAGAAAGTCCCACACACTGCTAGAAGGCCAAATATTTTTTCAGAGCTAGATGCAGAAAAAAATTATATTCAGTTTGCAACCTGATGGAGGTCAGTATAGATGGACTAATAGAGAAAGTCCCACACACTGCTAGAAGGCCACATATTTTTTCAGAGGTAGATGCAGAAAAAAATATATTCAGTTTGCAACCTGATGGAGGTCTGTATAGATGGATTAATAGAACAAGTCCCACACACAGCTAGAAGCCCAATATTTTTTCAGAGGTAGATGCAGAAAAAAATATATTCAGTTTGCAACCTGATGGAGGTCAGTATAGATGGACTAATACAACAAGTCCCACACACAGCTAGAAGCCCAATATTTTTTCAGAGGTAGATGCAGAAAAAAATATATTCAGTTTGCAACCTGATGGAGGTCTGTATAGATGGATTAATAGAACAAGTCCCACACACAGCTAGAAGCCCAATATTTTTTCAGAGGTAGATGCAGAAAAAAATATATTCAGTTTGCAACCTGATGGAGGTCAGTATAGATGGACTAATGCAACAAGTCCCACACACAGCTAGAAGCCCAATATTTTTTCAGAGGTAGATGCAGAAAAAAATATATTCAGTTTGCAACCTGATGGAGGTCAGTATAGATGGACTAATACAACAAGTCCCACACACAGCTAGAAGCCCAATATTTTTTCAGAGCTAGATGCAGAAAAAAATTATATTCAGTTTGCAACCTGATGGAGGTCAGTATAGATGGACTAATAGAATGATGCTATGCCCAAAAGATTTTACTTCACTAGGTGCAGTAAAAAAATTGGTATTCTATACACAGGTGGTATATCTTGCAACACAGATAGGCTACTCCACTGACTAACACACTCTGCAATAGGCCAAAAAGGATTAGCTTTGCTAGATTCAGCCAAATGCTGTGAAAAAAACTTGCACAGCACTGGCACAGACCTGCCTGGCAAAAACTGATAGGAACTGATGTAACCTAGTCCTGAAAAGGACTCCAATTACAATTAGTCTTTACTCCCACAATCTATCTATTTAAGAGCACAGACCTGCCTGATAAAAGTCGTAGGAAATGCTGTAACCTAGTCCTTAAAAGGACTGCAATCACAACTATTCCCTACTCCCAAGCTATCTGTAGATTTGTGCGAAAATTGGCTTGAAATTAACAAGGTATAGCGCACACAGCAACAGCGGTGCCGTCTAACAAAGCTGCAGCAGTGAGAAAATGGTGGCGACGGGGAAAATGGCTTGGTCTTATAGGGCAAGGACATGTGACATACACTGCCAATGACACATGCCCTTGCTTGTGTGAAAAAAAGCACTTCGCTCCGTGTGTGCGCTGCTGATAGGCTGACAGATTGCACCTCCCCACTGTAAATGCGGGAAAGAGAAAAAAAAAATGGAGATCTTCATTGTTCCTGCAGAGATCCATCCCCTGCCCCTCCCCCCACCCCGCTGTACACTCAAACTGCGTATTAACATTAATTTTCATCATTACTGAGAAAAAATCCAGTTATGATTTTGGTGCACGAACAGTTATCGAACATAACCTCGAACAGCCGAATTTTTCTCAAATTGTTCGTGTTCGCCGAACGGCTCGAACACCGCCCAAAACAGCTCGAATTTGAGATTGGCGAACAGTTCGAGTAGAACAACGCTCATCTCTAGTTAAGAAATGAAAGCTGCCCTGTGATTTTTCTCTGTGGACCATGAAGTGTTCCTTTAAAATGTATTTCTAGTAACTTGATCAAATATCAATATCTTAAGTATCTGTCAAAGGATCTACAGTACAAGGCCCAGCTTGTCCTTGCATTATGGAAGACCAATAAACCCTAGACCGAAGACTGGACATGGTGTGATAACAGCTGTTAGGAAAGGGTTGGGGTTTCGAGAACTTGACAAGGATGAGAATTGAGTTGGTCAACACTTATTGTTTGCCAGGAACAGTTGACAGTTTGAAGAAGAGGAGATACCAAAACTGATACAGACTTGTAGGCTCTGCCGGACCTGCCGGTTACCTGGTGACAGACAAATTAGCCCCTTGGCAGACAGTATGGCTGACAGGAAGTTCCAAGTTCTAGAATCTGAAGACAGAAGAAGACTTGCGTTGGCCAAACCAGCTGATTTTTGGTGAGACAGACGAATAATCTTACGTGAATGTTTAGAGATGAGCGAATCTCCTGAAATTTATTTTAAGCAGATTTTCAGTCCGAATCAAAGCTGCTCTGAAAAACCACCAAAGCATAATAAACAGAGGACCGAGAGAAAGGGCTAAAACTAGCAAAAGATTATACTAACCCGTTCTTGACCCACCCTAAACCTGTCTTGCTGCTGGTCCTCGTCCAGTCCTCCGTTCCCTACGGATCAGACATAAAACCGGTTGAAAAACCAAGAGGGAAAAGGTAATCAGGAAGCAAATCTTGGGCGAGCAGAGGACGGTGCTGGGAGCTGCGGTGGCCGGGCAGGTGAGTATAATATTTTTTTTATTCTTAAATTCCTTTTCATCCTCGAAAGAATTCAATAAAATGGCAGCCAAGTGGATGGTGGAGATCAAATCTTGAAACATTCAGATTCTAATGAGTCTGAATATTTCCGTAAGTTCAAAATGAATTTGATTTTTTACGATTAGGTTCGCTCATCTCGGTGTATGAAACGTTTTTTCAGCATGTTGGGAAAAGGGGGACAAATGGGCATGTTTTATTTCAGCATACATTATCCTTTATTTCAAAGGTGTCTGTCAGCAGCCTACTGACCTCTCCCCATTGGAGACACATGCGTGATCAGCTGAATGAGGGGAGATTGTTGAAAAAAAAGGTTCAGCTGGGAGCAATTGAGCTCAGAGCTAAAACATAATTTCTGTCCGGAGTTAGTCTTTATGAACGCCAATATATTACGCTGAACAGCATAAAATCTGTGTGCCGCGTACATCCGCTATTGTACGCTCTTTAATAATCGCCTTACGGGGCCATTTTTCATATGTCAGGAGAAAATAATGCTGTTCTGTTAGATTATTACATGTGGTGAAAATAGATGAAGTAGTAGAGCGGAGATAAGAATATAATATTATTAGAGGCAAGGTCAGCGGGAAGAATGAATATATATATACAGTCCTCCCGTTGTCAGGGGATAACCGCCACTCGTCATGATTACAGTCAGCACAGTCTGCCGCAGCGCAGAGGCTTTTGTGTTGGGCTCAGTGTCAGACTGTGACCCATTTGGGGTGATATCGGATATCCAAGATGTATTTTATTCCGTGGTACCAGCGTAGTTAAAAAATGGAAGGATTATCGCTTGCGAAATGTTAGCGCGTCCATATATACTCCAATCCGTCATGTTTAGCACAAATGAGGTGCGGGATTATTAGTAATTCTGGATTTATTCTGTACTTTGGGACAAACATCCAACGCATCACAGCCGACCCCGCTGAAATGGGCAAGAGTGAAAACCTGGCACCCGAGACTTGTGACCTCTACAAATCCTAATAGTTATATAGCGTTATTATTTAGAGGTTGTATGCGGTATTGTGATATACAGAGCAGCTATTTGGTCACTCTGTTGCAGGGACGGACATTGACTATGAAGGGTCCCTATGCAGGATGTGTGTCCGGACCGCCCCCTCCGCTATGCTTATACAAACTCGTGCATATTCATTACACACACATAATGCACACCCGTTACACAGACACATATATAGTACACACATACTGTATACACAAATGCTCACATAACTTATTATTTTTAAGTAAATATCTGTGAGGTCTAAGTTTTTCTACGAGACAAACGGAAGAGAAAATCAGCTCATGCACAACAGTACAGCCTGTGGCTCACTGTTAGAGTTTCTGCCTTCCATACCACAAATTCTGCATTTGAGTCCTGGAAAAGACAAGAAAAAAACAGATCATTTAAATTAAGACATATACATTCAAATGTCAAAGGGTCTCTGGAGGACAATATACCTTGGGAAGATGGGAAAGCACAGCAGCATGCAGAAACTACACAGAACAAGTAGTGAAACTGCCAGTATATAGAGAAAACGACATAAGTATTGGCACAGATTGACTTCCCAACAGGACTCCCTCCCCAACGGAAACGACTGATTCAGCTGCACATTGATTTGGTATGTTGGTATTATTTCAGCGCAGTATGGCGATAATAGATACTGTACAGGTTATTATTTTTGTAGTGTAAGTCGGTGGTGACAGTATGTAGCATAGTTTTTTAGGTTTCTGTATGAAAGTGTCTTTTGGCAAATGAGTGACACTATTATTTCAACATCATTCTGTATGGTTTCTAAATTTGGCACTGTAGCAAAGCCAGGTAGGACTGGCTAAATCCTGGCACTGCATGCCTTAATTAGATGCACCTGGCTAGCTTTGTTTATGAACCAGGAAATGGGTTTACCTGGTATCAGTCTGCCGGGGGTTGAGCAGAGTGGAATGTGGGGAAGCTGATGAGTGACCAGCCAAAATGTGAGTTGTAGCTGGGAGAGACAAGCCATGGTCTGTCTCTGAATGCACTGGTCAGCTAGGAAAGCTGAGCAGTCTGTCTGTTGGAGCTGCAACCTGTTCTGTTCTAAGTTTGCTCTGGGAGAAAGGACTATAATCTGTTCTGGTGAGCCCACACTGACACATAAGTGCCTGCTGAATGAACTGCTTGTTTGCTGTTATACCTTGGGCCCAGAAGAGGCTGTTTTGGTTTTGAATCCCATGAAGTTTTTTTTTTTTTTTTTTAATATATAATTTTTATTAACTTTTTCAAAAAGAAACAAAACATACCAGATTAAGGTGATAATCAGATACCTGTTCGTAGACAGGGTATAAAGAGATAGTTCTTACATATTTGATTGGTAAAGCAAGACAATATAATATAAGAACTTAATAACAATGTAACTCCCATGGAGTTTTATGAAAGCAAACCGCATTGCCTGTGTGAACACTGCCTAATGCCTATCTAAGAGACACGTAGCAGGAGCTGAATTGTTTGCGATGGACTGCATGGGCAATGTGCCATCTTTTTCAATATTTAGGGGCCTTTGTATTAATGTAAAAAAAAACGGATGAGCAAAAGCTTATTGACAAGAAACCGGTAAAATTTCTCATGTTACTTATGGCGAAACTGTGGCTCAAAGGACATCTCAGGATGGGCCGACCTAGCCATAAAAGTTGACGATCTTCCCATGTGGGTGCAGCATTGGGCTAAGGCTGTAGTCAAAATGTTGTCCTACCCCATTGGAATACATATCATCAAAAAACGTTCAAGAGATGCTCCAAATCTGAGACCACAGCTCTAAGAAAAGCCAAAAAGTTACAGCCACCCTGACACTTTACTCATCATTTACATGAAGCGAGCCTGTCTGTTCTTCCCCCCCTTCCCCCCACCAACCTTGGATATTCATCAATCTCTCAGATATTTCTTTCAAATTACCTTTTATGTGTTAACATCAATCGTCAGATGATGAGGTGGATTGATCCTCCACTGTCTAGAAGAAATTATTTCTCTCCTCTTTGGATAGCCTTTTCAGATCACAATCTACATTTTTGACTTGTGAAGGACAAATTTATGATCTGACGTGATACATATATATGAAGGGGTTTGAAGGGTTTTTTTTTTTTGAAGGGAGGGGTGTTTGGAAAGGCATGAAACATTTTTGGAAATGGGAAGAGTAGAGATAACAGAAGAAATGGGTCTAATGTAACGTAGGAAGTACCTACGTTCTGTGGAGAAGACATCATTTTGGTAGTCTACACGCAGAATTGCCGTTTTTGGAGAATATGAATTGGGTCTGCCTGGACATACTTCACTTTTATACATCTTAAAAATTTTTGAAAAAGAATTGGATTGCTTTGAGTTTGTAATATGGATTGGCCCTCCCAGAATACCAGAGAATCCTTGTGTAGACCAAGGGACTCACTCAAGTCTAGAAGAAGACAACCACCAATTAGAGGTGATCTTGGAGTCAAACACTTACAACTAGAGTCTACATTTATAGGATGAGTCCTAAATATCCTATTGGATCTTATGGATAATACGCAATGATAAGAAAGAAAGATCATAATACAAATAATATTGGGCTTGTTGGGGGTATGGTGGGCCCATAAAACCCTACTAAGACAATTACGGGCCTCTACGGCATCGGTGGTCGCCTTACATAGGTATTCTCGCCCAGAGAAATTGTTTCTTATAGAAAGTGTGACTTCTAGGGACTGTGTGTGCCACTTTTGGCTTGTGCATGAGCCTCAATAAAAATAAAGGAACTTATTAAAAAAATATGTTTCATTTGTAAAATTTGACCAGGGTTCCAGAAACACCTGTCCAAATGTCGTGGCTGGTATTGCAGCTCAATTAAAGTTTAAAGAAAAGAAGCCATGTTTTCCTAATCTTGGACATTCCCTTTAAATCTGACCAAGAAGTAGAAAACATAAAGTAGTATAATACAACTAAAAATGCCTATTTTAAGTTTATTTTTTATAGCGACATAAATTAGCCACAAAGTTCTTCCCCATTTTTATACGTCTTTGTGAAGCAAAATGATCCCCCCCCACAGGCCACCGGCAGATGACCTCCCCATTGCTTTTACTGCATTGCTTGCCCGCGGCACTCCGAGGTTGGCTGAGATAATGATTGTGAGGTCACTTTTCTTCGTGGTAGTTGACATTATAGTATCATTAATCCTCACTTTTGCCTTTGGATTTCGGCACATTAAACACATTTTTTTTCTTCCTCTGAACTGCACATAATGTGGAAAAAAATAGTCACTGTTAGCTCCTTATCTACGTTAGTATTCGAAGTTTATTTATTTTAATCCTATTATTTTGTTATTCAAACCCTACTTAAAAAGGAAATAAATTAAAAGTTAAAAAAAAAGTGTACAAAAAAACATTGTCTGTAAATATATAAATTAATCCAGGAAAAAGAAAAATTCCTAGGGGCATCAAGTGCAACTTCACCCATAAATATTCCCCTAATGTGTCAGTCTGGGGTCTAGGAAAAAGTAAAAAACTGAAACCTTAAATTGGTTGGCTAAAAAAAGCTCCATTCTTGTTCATGGATCTGGGACTGAACTGCAATACCTGGCACCGCCTAGAATCAAGAGTGGCGCTGTTTCCAAAAAAAAAACGGCAAACCCTGTGTTCATGGAAAACACACCTTTATGTAAAGGGCAAAAATAAAGATTTTTCTATATATGCACCCTACAGGTGTGTGTTGCCGCACACCCAGCGCGCGTTTCGCCTGACGCTTTTTCAAGGGAACAACAAAAGGGTAAACTGAGTTCCTATTTATTCACCAGCCATCCAAGCCAATTATACTCTGGGGTTCGGCTCAAAGAACAATGATGTATATATTTATTTTTTACGCCATATATCAGTTAATATTTATCGGAATTATGCATCTGTGTATCTCTATCAATGTTCTCACTTTTCACTATTGTGATTTATTAGTTTGTCACTTTATTTCTCCTTTCACATTTTAGCTATTTTGGTGTTTTTCCATCAATCTCTTTTGTGGGGCCCTCCTTAATCTCTACATGTATTTACCTGCACTCTGTGCTCCAGCCTGTAGCACATGGCGTGATTATGACACCAGTTCCCCTCTCACACCAAGCTGAGATGCACCCAGCGGACAGAAGTGACATCACTTTTTATTTCCTCTGTAGAGGCACACTCCATCCTAGGAGAAAGCTGGAATATGACCTACACAGATATATTGGTATATGTTTCTTACTATTCGCTTTGTATTTGTGATACTTTAAGGATTTATTTGATCGGCTGCCTTCATACCGTCATTGTAAGGCTGGTGCATAAATAAGTACTTTTTCACTTGAAAAAGCATCAGGCGAAACACACCTGTAAGTGTTCCATGTTTGGGTACTAAAACTGTACCAGAACTTGAACCTGAACCCGAACCCCATAGAAATCAATTGGGACCCGAATTTTGGAGCTGGAAATTCTCTCTCTCTCCTCCCTGAACTCCCGAACTGTAAAACTGACTTCCAGGAGAAGTTCGTGTTCGGAGTTCAGCGTCAGACACTAGGTGTCCGGTACAAACCCCGAACTTTACGGTTCGGGTTCGCTCATCTCTACCTGAATGTTGTGTACTCTTTTGTTTATACGTGATATCTTATATGTATGGCATAATGTTAACTATTTAAAAATATGTAATTAACTTTCCTGAATTTTTGCAATATTTATCCTATGACTATTCCAAACATTAAAAAACAAAAATTGCAACTGCTACTCTCAATGTTTCTCTAGTGTTTGCGTATGAGGCCTAGGGAAAGAACACTGAAGCTGTTAATGGGTTTTCCTGGATTGTTTTTCCCCAAAAATAGCACAATATTTGGCCATGCGTTATGTCTTCAATGGTGCTAAGCTGCAATACCAGGCACAACCTAAAGGGAATAGTGGCGCTGTTTGGAAAAAAAAAAAGCTAACCAATACTTTTTTATATCAAATGTAAAAATAACAGATTTTTCAATACAGTTGCCATTATGATGCTGTTCCGTTTTGCTTTTTATTATGTTTTTTCATTTATTTTATATATATCTAATAATATTATCTATTAAGACTATGTATTTATATTTTTGCTGAATTTTTGAAATGTTAATCCTGTTTTAATGGAGATTTTTCTAATATAATTTTTCGACATGAAATACTTAGTACTAAGCGGACGGATCAGCATAATCGTACCCGGCATTGTGCTAATGGCCTATTTTAGCCTTCGCGGCTTCTTCGTGTTCTGCCCCTGGAACTTGCGGAATCTTTCCCCGTCAGGAACATAAATCTCTGTCCTTTTTTCTGATATAAACCGAACTGAGGAGCAGGTGAGATTCTCAAGGAATTTAACAAAGCCTTTCAGTAAAGCTTCTGCCATCCTCCTCCTCCTTCTTCCTCCTCCTCCTCCCTCTCTGCTCCATCATCCTGGAGGGAAGAAAGATCGAAGTCTCATATTTTCTGGTGCTGTCATTGTTCATTTTATCTCGGAGTTGGGTAAAAAAAAGTATACGGAATAATTTGCTGGAAGCAAAGTTGCAACTAATAACTGTGTGATGAAATTCATCAGATGTCACCGGATCTCGAAGAAAAAAAAACTTTCATGAAATAGTTAGGAAGAAAATCAAGAAGAAGATGTAGACCCTATTAGTCATGGGCAGTCGGACTTTTTTTGGTGATCTGGCTTTTCTGGCTCCGCTCACCAAAAATAGCCGGCTCTTTTATATCATAAATGGATCCCTATTAAATGTGTGTTCACCATAGGTGAACACATATTTAAGATGATGTTGAAGCGGCCAAAACTCCGCTCACTCATTGCCAAAACTCCGCCAACTTACAATTAGCCAATTAAATAAATGAGCGGGCAGAGTTTGGATCAGGTGGGTGGAGTTATGACCACGGAACACCGGAATTTTAGAGCCATTGTGTGAGAGCCATTCAAAGAATTTAGTGGCTCTCACTGGGGATCTAATCATTCACAGCAGGGAGCCGGCTCTTTGTCTTGGTTCGTTCCCAATGGACACATCACTATCTCCTATATATTCTCTGCTCTGGCAATCTGGATTGCCAGCGTTAAAGGGAACCTGTCATGTCGTATCTACTATCTACACTGCCCCCATTGCGTTGTTAGTGATGCACATTGCCGCCCACATATTTGAATTTTGCTCCCGGCGAGCGCTGATATTAGTGGGGCGCATGCTCACTTTTAAAAGGCCAACCTCGGGTCCCCGCGCGTGTGCAGTGAGGCTGTATAGTTCGCAACTTCAGTGCGCATGCGCTATGACCCGCTGCTCCCCG
This sequence comes from Phyllobates terribilis, assembly GCF_046119375.1. Taxonomy (NCBI): domain Eukaryota; kingdom Metazoa; phylum Chordata; class Amphibia; order Anura; family Dendrobatidae; genus Phyllobates; species Phyllobates terribilis. The sequence goes on from NW_027362762.1 coordinate 941,677,331, forward strand.
CGTGTGCGCAGTGAGGCTGTGTAGTTCCCAGCTTCGCTGCGCATGCGCTGTGACAAGTGGCTCCGGCCACACACAGTGAAGCTGGGAACTTCAGTGCGCACACGCTGGGAGCTGCTCGTCACAGCGCATGCGCAGTGATTCTGGGAACTACACAGCCTCACTGCGCACGCGCAGGGACCCGAGGCTGGCCATGTAAAACTGCCCATGCGCTCCTCTAATATCAGCGCTTGCCAGGTGCCAAATTCAAATACTTGGGCGGTGCCAGTCCTGACTTATGTGGCGCTGCCCCTAACTGAATACAAGGATCACACTCCTATGACTGAAAACGAGCATATAGGATATAAGTACATAAAATGTTATAGATTCATTATAATACCACCAATTTAATGAAAAAAGCTTGTTAGTGATGCTCATTGCATTATTATTATTATTATTATTAATAATTTATATAGCGCCATTGATTCCATGGCCCTGTACATAAGAAGGGGTTACATACCAAATACAGGTATCACTTACAGTAAACAAACTAACAATGATAGAACGGTACGGAGGGAAGAGGACCCTGCCCTTGCAGGCTTACATTCTACAGGAACGGGGAAGGAGACAGTAGGTTGGGGGGTTGCAGTAGCTCCGGTGTTGTTGGTTGAGATGGCAGCAAGCAAGGTCATGGCAGGCTGTAAGCTTGTTTGAAGAGATGGGTTTTCAGGTTCCGTCTGAAGGATGCAGGTGTGGTGGATAATCGGACATGTTGAGGCACAGAATTACATAGGACGGGGGATATTCGGGAGAAATCTTGGAGGCGATTGTGTGAGGAACGAATAAGTGTGGAGAAGAGAAGGAGGTCTTGGGACGACCAGAGGTTACGTGAAGGAATATATCGGGAGATTAGTTCAGAGATGTACGGAGGAGAGAGGTTATGGATGGCTTTGTAGGTCAGTGTTAGTAGTTTGAACTGGATACGCTGGGGGAATGGGAGCCAATGAAGCGATTGCAAAGGGGGGTTGCAGAGGAGTAGCGAGGCGAGAGATGAACGAGTTGTGCAGCAGAGTTGAGGATGGACTGGAGGGGTGCGAGATTGTTAGCAGGTAGGCCACAGAGGAGGATGTTGCAATAGTCGAGGCGGGAGATGATGAGGGCATGCACAAGCAGTTTAGTAGATTGAGGGTTGAGGAAAGGACGGATTCTGGAAATATTTTTGAGCTGGAGGCGACAGGAGGTGGCGAGAGCTTGGATGTGGGGTTTGAAGGACAGGGCAGAGTCAAGGGGTACTCCGAGGCAGCGGATTGTCGGTACAGGGGAAAGAGTAATTTAATTTATTGTGATAGAAATATCAGGTGGGAAAGATATGCGAGATGGGGGAAAGATAATGAGTTCAGTTTTGTTCACATTGAGCTTGAGGTAGCGAGAGGAGAAGAAGGAGGATATGGCTGCTAGACATGCTGGGATTCTGGACAGCAGAGAGGTGACATCTGGGCCAGAGAGGTAGATCTGGGTGTAATCAGCGTACAGATGGTACTGGAAGCCATGGGATTTTATGAGCTGTCCCAGGCCAAGGGTATTGATTGAGAAGAGTAGGGGTCCTAGGACACAGCCTTGAGGGACTCCAACAGAGAGGGGGCGGGGTGAGGAGGTAGTGTGGGAGTGGGAGACGCTAAATGTGTGGTTAGAAAGGTATGAGGAGATCCAGGATAGGGCAAGGTCTTTGACGCCAAAGGAAGAGAGGATCTGTAGTAGGAGGCAATGGTCAACTGTATCGAAAGCAGAGGACAGGTCAAGAAGAAGGAGTACAGAGAATTTTCTGTTAGCTTTGGCTGAAAGTAAGTCATTGGTGATTTTGGTAAGGGCAGTTTCGGTGGAATGGTGGGGGCGGAAGCCGGATTGTCGGTTGTCGAAGAGAGAGTTAGATGAACAGTGGGAGGAAAGTTCAGCGTGAACATGTTGCTCAAGGAGTTTGGAGGCAAATGGGAGCGGCGATATGGGGCGATAGCTGGACAAGGCGGTTGGGTCGAGGGATGGCTTTTTGAGGATGGGCGTGATTGTGGATAGTGATAGGTTGAAGAGATGGGTTAGGGATGGGATGAGTGTGGGGGTGAGGTTGGGGAGGAGGTGGAATGGGATGGGGTCGAGTGCACATGTGGTGAGGTGTGATTTGGAGAGGAGACGGGTAAAGTCTCTTTCCATAATGTTGGGAAGGGAGGTTATGGGGGTAGGGAAATGCTGTGGAAAACAAAGGGGTTGTGGTGGTTGGACAGTAAAGACTTGCCGTGTTTGGTCAATCTTGTTTTTGAAGTGTGTGGCAAACTCCTCAGCAGAGATGACGGAGGTCGGAGGGGGCAGAGGAGGGCGGAGGAGGGAGTTAAAAGTGTTGAATAGCTGTTTGGGGTTGTAGGATAGGGAGGATATGAGGGTTGTGAAGTAGGCCTGTTTAGCAAAGGTGAGTGCAAGTGTTGCTTGTTTGAATGCAGTGAAGTCATCTTGAGTATGTGTTTTCTTCCAACGCCGCTCCGCAACCCTGGACGCTTGTCGAAGCTGTTTAGTGAAGTTGTTGTGCCAGGGTTGCCTGTTGACTCATCGCGCTCTGCCATGCACAAGAGGGGCGACCGAGTCAATAGCTGATGCGAGAGTGGCATTGTAGAAATCGGTGGTGCTGTCTGAGTCATGAAGTGAGGATATGGATGTCAGTGGTAGAACAGAGTCAGAGAGTGTGTGAGTGTCTAGATGTGCAAGGTTTCTGCGGGGGTGTGCTAATTGCCGGACATGGGTGACAGGTGGGGAGGACAGGGATGAGAATGTGAGTAGATGGTGGTCAGATAGGGGTAGGGGGAGGTTGTGAGGTTAGATAGGGAGCAGAGTCGGGTGAAGATCAGGTCTAGTGTGTGTCCGTCTGTGTGGGTGGCTGAGGAGGACCACTGAGTAAGTCCAAATGATGAAGTAAGCGACAGGAGTTTGGATGCTGTTGACTGGCGAGTGTCAGTGGGGAGGTTGAAATCGCCCATGATGATTGTGGGAATGTCAGCAGAGAGAAAGTAAAGAAGCCAGGAGGAGAATTGGTCAATAAAGGCAGTGATCGGGCCCGGAGGTCGGTATATCACAGCCACTTGGAGGTTGGAGGGAGAGTAAATGTGGACAGAGTCGACTTCAAAAGAAGGGAGAATAAGGGAGGGAAGAGGAGGAGTAGGGCTAAAGGTGCAGTTGTTAGAGAGGAGAAGACCCACTCCTCCACCATGTCTGTTTCCAGGGCGAGGAGTGTGGGTGAAGTGGAGGCCACCGTAACACAGCACAGCAGTGGAGGCAGTGTCAGAGGGTGTTAGCCATGTCTCTCTGATGCCCAGGAAGGAGAGATGACGAGAGGTAAAGAGGTCGTGGACAAAATGGAGCTTGTTGCAGACAAAGCGTGCATTCCACAGTGCTCCAGAGAGAGGGAGCAGCGGGGTGAGAGTCAGGGGGACCGGTTTTGCATAAGAGAGGTTGTGGTAGTTTGCAGTTGGTTTGATGCGATAGGTGGGGGAATTGGTGGAGGGTGCAAACTGTGGGGGTCCAGGATTGGGAGATATGTCTCCAGCAGTGAGGAGAAGCAGAGAGAGGGAGAGCAGGTGGGAGAAGGAGAGTGTCTGGCTTGTTTTATGTTTTGGGAGGATCGATCTGAGGTTGAGGAGCAGGTCTGTAGATGAGGTCTGCATCACTAACAATGCAATGGGGCCAGTGTAGATAGTAGATACGACATGACGGGTTCCCTTTATACTGCCTGGTGAAGAGTGGAGGATTCGGTGTTCGGTAGAGAAGTTTATGGAGAGTTGTTCTGTGACTGTTGCTTCGTGTTTCTGCTGTGTGCATAGTCTCTTCCTCTTCTATTTTTGTTTATCTTCCTAATCCCTTCGGTGTTTTCTGTCTGTATGTGAGTGCATATTTTATATTTTCATTTATCCCTGTACGTCCTTCCTTGTTTGTCTGGTTTGTGTATTTATATACACTATTCCTCCCCGCTTCCCTGGGTGGGGGAGGGGACAGATAAGGGCTGATTCAGGAGTACAGCAAGGTACGTGGCCCCAGCATCTTCACCATCAGAAGTAACCTGGGGAACAGGGATAGCTAGGGCACCCCTAGCGTTAGGGACAGGGTAGGAGCCCCTGGTCCCCGGTTATCAGACCGGTATTGGGACACGTACTTTCATCATGTGTCAAGTGTATCATGGCCGTAATGATTTGTATCCAGCCAATGACCTTTAATGGTCAGGAGCCAAAATTACTCGCAGACCACTACTCTTGGGACAGTAGAGGAATCTAGGACTTTTCAATCTTCACCTAGGACATAGAAGTTGTCAGTCTACGCTAAAGATCACTTCAAGTCCTTGGGGAGGAATGAGAAGTCCTAGAATTATAGTTTTGCTCTAAGAAACTGTCAACTTCATCAAAAGACTTCTTTCCACCTGTCATCCAGTCATTAGGACTTACCACTAATCCAACTGAACTTGTTATTCTTCATCTATGACCTAACACTGTGCCCTTAGGGCTTGTCACTCCATCCTTAGGATTTGTCTTTCAGCCCTTATGACTTCTTTCTCCTAGGACTTGTTACTCTCCCTGAGGGTCTGTCATTCAGTCTCTTGGACTTACCACTATGCCTCTAAGACTACTCTTTCTGCTCTCGAGAACTTTGCACCCAGGACTTGTCTTTCAGCTCTTAGGACTTTCTGCTCCTAGGACTTGCCACTCTGCACTTAAGACTTGTTACTACCCCCTCTTGAAACTGTTGTTTTGCCCTCAGGCCATGATCTATAATCCACAGAACCAGTTGTTGTCTTTCTGATAATGTGCCTCATGTTGTTATTATCTTGGTATCATCGTCGTACATCGCTGCCTGCAGAATAATGATAATCGGTCGGCTTTTACTTGTAATTTTCTGCCTGGAAACTGTTGTTTTCTTATCGGATCTTTATCTCTGAACGTCCCGTCCTGTCATTTCCACTCCGCTGACATTTTGCTGTAGACGCGCTTTTGATGTGTTGAGTCGCTTCTCTGCTTTATAAGGTGACATTCGGGCTCAATGAAAGTCGTTCTTAATCCAGTAAATATGTAAAAATCTCTACTGTAAAGACTCAGACCATGCTGATATATCCTGGGTATTTTCTGTATTATATTTTGTGTATAATGATATATGTACAGCTGATATAAATGATGCATCTTCTTGTACATTGTGTATAGCCATGCTGGTATAACCTGGGCATTCGGTGATGCCTCAAGTGAAGGTATTTAGGAGAAATGGCAAAACAGTAATTTCTTCTCCAGATGTGACCTAAGAGCATAGATACCAGCTTTGTACAACTGATGTAACCTGGGCATCTCCTATATATAATTATATACAGTGCCTTGAAAAAGTATTCATACCCCGTGAACTTTTCCACATTTTTTCAAATTATCTCTCGCTCAGTAAGATTGGATGGAGACGTCGGTGAGCAGCAATTTTCAAGTCTTTCTACAAATTCTCTTTAAGTCTGGACTGCGACTGGGCCGTTCACACACATGAATATGAATATGAATATGCTTTGATCTAAACTCTTCATTGTAGCTCTGGCAGGATGTTTAGAGTTGTTGACCTGTTGGAAGGTGAACCTACGCCCCAGTCACAAGTCTTTTGCAGCCTCTAACAGGTTTTCCTTCAGGATTACCCTATATTTAGCCCCATCCATCTTCCCATCAACTCTGGCCAGCTTCCCTGTCTCTACACAGCATGATGCTGCCACCACCATGTGTAACGGTGGGGATGGTTTTTTGCAAGTCACAATTTTCAGATTTATATTTTTAAAATATTTAGAAAACCCCGTATCATTTCCATTACACCTCACAAACCCTTGCTACTCTGTGTTGGTATCACATAAAATCTCTATAAAATATATTTAGGTTTGTGAGTGTAACGTGAAAATGTGGAAGTTCACGGGGTATGAATACTTTTTCAAGGCACTGTAGCTACGGTTGGTATAACCTGGGCATCTTCTGTATATAATGATATATGTACAGCTGATATAAGTTATGCATTTTCTTAGGCATCGTGTATAGCCATGCTGGTATGACCTGGGCATTCAGCAATGCCTAAAGTGGGGGTGTTTAGACAGTAAAACAGTAAATTCTTCTCCAGATGTGACTTAACAGCATAGCTAACTGCTTTGTTTTTCCTTTCTCCTAACAGATGACCAGAAGAAAGTTCAGGAGGACTTTGACATTGACATGGACGCCCCAGAAACAGAGCGAGCAGCTGTGGCAATACAATCTCAGTTCAGAAAATTTCAAAAGAAGAAGCAGGGGCCAGATGACTCGTAGTACCTACCTCTCACCACTAGGGGAATGAGAAAACAAAGAAATTTTATCTGAAAAAATATAAAGGATAGAATGATCGATCAGGAAATATATAGGGTGCATGTACAAAGGGTCTAACTATTTATAGTCTACTAGACACAATCACTGAGCGCTTCACTGCAGTATGTTATCTAGGAACCAATTCAACTGTAACCTCCTATTTTATGTGATGTTATAATAAAACATGCTGAGATGAGAAGTGCAAACCCTTCTCTGTTGTGGTTATTTTTTTTTTCAGTATGGTGTGTATATTGCTAAGCAAGGAACTTGCATGAGGCTGAGACCACAATCCAGAAAGTATAGATTGTAAAGCTCTAAGGATCCCCTGGGGGAAAAGAGGGTCGACACTCACCTGCGACTGCCAATAACCCGCTATCAGCAATTAATACATAGGAGCTATGATCTCTGATATTAAGAATTAATTTACTCAAAAAGGACCTATCACTTACCATGAATATGTATTTTTTTGTCAGCTGCTGTAAATGCCGCTGTTCTCCTGAATCCGGCGTTGTTTTTTTATTCCTGCGCCCCTTCTTCTCTGTATATACAGTACAGACCAAAAGTTTGGACACACCTTCTCATTTAAAGATTTTTCTGTATTTTCATGACTATGTAAATTGTACGTTCACACTGAAGGCATCAAAACTATGAATTAACACATGTGGAATTATATACTTAACAAAAAAGTGTGAAACAACTGAAAATATGTCTTATATTCTAGATTCTTCAAAGTAGCCACCTTTTGCTTTGATGACTGCTTTGCACACTCTTGGCATTCTCTTGATGAGCTTCGAGAGGTAGTCACCGGAAATGGTTTTCCAACAATCTTGAAGGAGTTCCCAGAGATGCTTAGCACTTGTTGGCCCTTTTGCCTTCACTCTGCGGTCCAGCTCACCCCAAACCATCTCGATTGGGTTCAGGTCTGGTGACTGTGGAGGCCAGGTCATCTGGCGTAGCACCCCATCACTCTCCTCCTTGGTCAAATAGCCCTTACACAGCCTGGAGGTGTGTTTGGGGTCATTGTCCTGTTGAAAAATAAATGATGATCTAACTGAACGCAAACCGGATGGAATAGCATGCCGCTGCAAGATGCTGTGGTAGCCATGCTGGTTCAGTATGCCTTCAATTTTGAATAAATCCCCAACAGTGTCACCAACAAAGCACCCTCACACCATCACACCTCCTCCTCCATGCTTCACGGTGGGAACCAGGCATGTAGAGTCCATCCGTTCACCTTTTCTGCGTCGCACAAAGACACGGTGGTTGGAACCAAAGATCTCAAATTTGGACTCATCAGACCGAAGCACAGATTTCCACTGGTCTAATGTCCATTCCTTGTGTTCTTTAGCGCAAACAAGTCTCTTCTGCTTGTTACCTGTCCTTAGCAGTGGTTTCCTAGCAGCTATTTTACCATGAAGGCCTGCTGCACAAAGTCTGCTCTTAACAGTTGTTATAGAGATGTGTCTGCTGCTAGAACTCTGTGTGGCATTGACCTGGTCTCTAATCTGAGCTGCTGTTAACCTGCGATTTCTGAGGCTGGTGACTCGGATAAACTTATCCTCAGAAGCAGAGGTGACTCTTGGTCTTCCTTTCCTGGGGCGGTCCTCACGTGAGCCAGTTTCTTTGTAGCGCTTGATGGTTTTTGCAACTGCACTTGGGGACACTTTCAAAGCTTGCCCAATTTTTCGGACTGACTGACCTTCATTTCTTAAAGTAATGATGGCCACTCATTTTTCTTTACTTAGCTGCTTTTTTCTTGCCATAATACAAATTCTAACAGTCTATTCAGTAGGACTATCAGCTGTGTATCCACCTAACTTCTGCACAACACAACTGATGGTCCCAACCCCATTTATAAGGCAAGAAATCCCACTTATTAAACCTGACAGGGCACACCTGTGAAGTGAAAACCATTTCCGATGACTACCTCTTGAAGCTCATCAAGAGAATGCCAAGAGTGTGCAAAGCAGTCATCAAAGCAAAAGGTGGCTACTTTGAAGAATCTAGAATATAAGACATATTTTCAGTTGTTTCACACTTTTTTGCTAAGTATATAATTCCACATGTGTTAATTCATAGTTTTGATGCCTTCAGTGTGAATATACAATTTTCAAAGTCATGAAAATACAGAAAAATCTTTAAATGAGAAGGTGTGTCCAAACTTTTGGTCTGTACTGTATATAAAAAGAGTGAGGTCCTCAAGAAGATCCCCACAGAGAAAAATTGTCCATGCCCAATTGGCTAAAAATAATAGTGAACAGGTAAAAGAGGGCCAAATCTCGCATACCGAGAAGGTCAGGAACAAAAGAAAAACAGCGCCGGATTCAGCGGCATTTAGAGCAGGTAAAAAACAAATACTTATGGCATGTTACAGGTCCTCTTTAATAGGTAATCATGGGCAAAACTGGTTCCCAGTATGGTGCCTATTAGTTAACATAAGTGTAAACGTGCAGACGCCAATGAATATTCCCCACAGACCACCTATTTTGTACCTGCCAACTCTTGGAGACCCTAAAGTCACACTCTATTGCCTGAGCACGTTGCGGCCTTCTGGAGACCTCCTACTCAGTTCCAATCCCTGAATATTTTTTGTTTGTGGTACTGAGATACTTAGTCTGGACACTGGGGCTCAGTCTGATAATGAACATTCAGGGTGCAGGAAAAAGGGCATGGTCTATAAAAGGGGCACGGTTATGCTATTTATGCACACCGCTCTGTAATCTCTGAGAAGACCATGTAAGAAAAATTGTCAAGTAAGCCTTCAATTCAAGATTTTTGGTTCTTCTACGAAAGTACAAGTCTTTTTCAGGTGCCCACCAAACGTACATCATAGGGTACAATATGGAGGTTGAGGGTCATAAATTATGGATCCTGTCCTGTCTCATGTATAGGGTCTAGCAGAATCTAAAGAACATATTCCTTATCTCAAAAATCAGGACTGAGACCTCACCGTGACCACACAATGTCAAATTGTATCCAAAATTTGTTCTAAATGGGGTTCCGCTGAAATCTTGAGGCTCATTGTGTTAGAGCCTGTAGTTGCCCCTTCTGGGTAAGTCCTATATGTTGCTAGAATGAAGTGTCCTCATATGACTTCATACTTGCCGCCTCTCCGAATGTCCGAAAAATGGGGTGGGGATCTTTTGATGTCTTTGGGAGACCATGACATTCTGCATCTTCTTGAAAGTATAAAAGTGCCCTCATTTTGAGTTCTATCACATACTTTTCTCTGTTCAGAATCTAATGCTGCTATCACAAGTCCTAGAAAGCACCGCACTATGTCAAGGCTAAGCCTGTCCATCACGTAAGAAATATTTCAAGTACTAACTTGCCAAATTATTATTTTCACATTGGGTGTGAACTGAATACAAAATATAATAAAGCTGAAAATTGGTACAAAATGAATAATGTAAAATTCTGCATGTGTAAAGTTATTCAAATCTCAACCCAGAGGAAGGAGATGCTCAATATGGAACAATCTTCTTTGAAAATGGTGTTCCCCGTTAAAGGGCATCTGTCAGCAGGATGAACCCTCTTAAGCCGTCCATATGGGCATGTAGGTCATAGGAAGATGAATAAAATGATACCTTGATATCTGCGATCCGATGTCTTATTCCAGAGAAATCCACATTTTAAAATAATCTCTGGAGGCGGAGTTATCTTCCACGTAGTGTCCTCCCCATAGCCTGGAAGAGGAAATTTACATATAAGAATAATGTGGATTTCTCTGGAATAAGACATCGGATCGCAGATATCAAAATATCATTTTATTCAGCTTCCTATGACCTGTATGCCCATATAGATGGCTCAGGAGGGACGATCCTACTGATAGATTCCCTTTAAAAATAGTCAAAAAGAGAAAAGCAGAAACTTGGTACCTAAAAGGACATGAAAATTAAAGGGTCATTTCCTGTCACCAAGACCAATGAAGGGACCACTATGAATAAAGAACAGATATGATGTAGTATTGTGGTACTTTCACAAATATGTAACTACAAGCTTCTACATTTTACATCAGATATGATCTAGATCTATAAGTTGGTGCAGTCACTGTGTACATACATTACATTACTGACCCTGTACTGATCCTGAGTTACATCCTGTATTATACTCCAGAGCTGCACTCACTATTCTGCTGGTGCAGTCACTGTGTACATACATTACATTACTGATCCTGAGTTACATCTTGTATTATACTCCAGAGCTGCACTCACTATTCTGCTGGTGGAGTCACTGTGTACATACATTACATTACTGATCCTGTACTGATCCTGAGTTACATCCTGTATTATACTCCAGAGCTGCACTCACTATTCTGCTGGTGCAGTCACTGTGTACATACATTACATTACTGATCCTGAGTTACATCCTGTATTATACTCCAGAGCTGCACTCACTATTCTGCTGGTGCAGTCACTGTGTACATACATTACATTACTGACCCTGTACTGATCCTGAGTTACATCCTGTATTATACTCCAGAGCTGCACTCACTATTCTCCTGGTGGAGTCACTGTGTACATACATTACATTACTGACCCTGTACTGATTCTGAGTTACATCCTGTATTATAGTCCAGAGCTGCGCTCACTATTCTGTTGGTGCAGTCACTGTGTACATAAAGTACATTACTGATCCTGAGTTACATCCTGTATTATACTTCAGAGCTGCACTCACTATTCTGCTGGTGCAGTCACTGTGTACATACTTAACATTAGAGCTGCACTCACTATTCTGTTGGTGCAGTCACTGTGTACATACAGTACATTACATTACTGACCCTGTACTGATCCTGAGTTACATTATGTATTATACTTCAGAGCTGCACTCACTATTCTGCTGGTGCAGTCACTATGTACATACATTACATTACTGACCTTGTACCGATCCTGAGTTACATCCTGTATTATACTCCAGAGCTGCACTCACTATTCTGCTGGTGCAGTCACTATGTACATACATTACATTACTGATCCTGAGCTACATCCTGTATTATACCCCAGAGCTGCACTCACTATTCTGCTGGTGCAGTCACTGTGTACATACATTACATTACTGACCTTGTACCGATCCTGAGTTACATCCTGTATTATACTCCAGAGCTGCACTCACTTTAGGGATATTACAGTAAAAATCTTCATTACAGTACAGTCTCATAAAGCAGGCACAGTAACGTCAGTCTCTTCAGTAACACAATTCAGCATAGATTAGATCTCTTAGCAGCACACTTCTATGCATACACAACCACAGGCTTTTCCTTCACAAGGACTCACTAGTCCACAGCATTCTTTATTCTGCATGGAGATGGAGGGGTTTGATGAAGGAGATGATCACTGTGACACCATTCTTTCCAGTCCTTATCTTCCTGCCCAATAATACTCTGCACTGTTAGTTCAGGTAGTTGATCTGACCTGTGTTTCGTTTCTCTCCTGATCTGTATCCTGTTCACTTGTCTTCTGTCAGATACAGATAACACACCACCTTTATCTAAGGCTCCAACGAAAACAGTAAACAGCTTCCCCACAATCCCCCTGGAGCTCTGCTAACCACTCCCTGTCTCCTGTGACTGTGTTAACCCCTCTAGTTGCTGGATGCTTCTGAAGCACAACACTTCCTGTCTCCTGTGACTGTGTTAACTCTTATAGTTGCTGGATGCTTTTGAAGCAACAGCACTACTTCTGCATGTCACAGTTACCTCCTGTATTATACTCCAGAGCTGCACTCACTATTCTGCTGGTGGAGTCACTGAGTACATACTGTATATTACATTACTTATCCTGTATTATACTCCAGAGCTACACTCATTATTCTGCTGGTGCAGTCACTGTGTACATACATTACATTACTGATCCTGAGTTACATCCTGTATTATACTCCAGAGCTGCACTCACTATTCTGCTGGTGCAGCCACTGTGTACATACATTACATTACTGATCCTGAGTTACATCCTGTATTATACTCCAGAGCTGCACTCACTATTCTGCTGGTGCAGTCACTGTGTACATACATTACATTACTGATCCTGTACTGATCCCGAGTTACATCCTGCATTATCCTCCAGAGTTGCACTCACTATTCAGCTGGTGCAGTCACTGTGTACATACATTACATTATAAGAAATTCCAACCCAAACAGGGCTTGTGAGCCTGAAACACGTAGAAATGTGTCCTCCTTCACCCCCCCCCCCCCCATTTTTATTTTATTTTTGATTTTAGACATTTTAATGTCGCTTTTAAATGTCATGTTTTAATATTTTATTTTCTGTGGATACTGGAATTTCTTTCCTCGTGCATAACTTATCCTGTACTGATACTGAGTTATAGTGACAGCATCAGCAGTAACTCAGGATCAGTACAGGATAAGTAATGTAATGTATGTACACAGTGACTGCACCAGAAGAATAGTGAGTGCAGCTCTGGAGTATAATACAAGATGTAACTCAGGATCAGTACAGGATCAGTAATGTAATGTATGTAAACAGTGACTGCACTAGCAGAATAGTGAGTGCAGCTCTGGAGTATAATACAGGATGTAACTCAGGATCAGTAATGTAATGTATGTACACAGTGACTGCACCAGCAGAATAGTGAATGCAGCTCTGGCGTATAATACAGGATGTAACTCAGGATCAGTAATGTAATGTATGTACACAGTGACTGCACCAGCAGAATAGTGAATGCAGCTCTGGCGTATAATACAGGATGTAACTCAGGATCAGTAATGTAATGTATGTACACAGTGACTCCAGAGCAGAATAGTGAGTGCAGCTCTGATCAGCTGTTGCTCACTGTGGTGATTGTGGGTGTGGTGGCTGCAGATCCTGCTGTGTGCTCCTGAGTAGAGATGAGCGTTGTTCTACTCGAACTGTTCGCCAATCTCAAATTCGAGCTGTTTTGGGCGGTGTTCGAGCCGTTTGGCGAACACGAACAATTTGAGAAAAATTCGGCTGTTCGAGGTTATGTTCGATAACTGTTCGTGCACCAAAATCATAACTGGATTTTTTCTCAGTAATGATGAAAATTAATGTTAATACGCAGTTTGAGTGTACAGCGGGGCGGGGGGAGGGGCAGGGGATGGATCTCTGCAGGAATAATGAAGATCTCCATTTTTTTTTTCTCTTTCCCGCATTTGCAGTGGGGAGGTGCAATCTGTCAGCCTATCAGCAGCGCACACACGGAGCGAAGTGCTTTTTTTCACACAAGCAAGGGCATGTGTCATTGGCAGTGTATGTCACATGTCCTTGCCCTATAAGACCAAGCCATTTTCCCCGTCGCCACCATTTTCTCACTGCTGCAGCTGCGTGTTAGACGGCACCGCTGTTGCTGTGTGCGCTATACCTTGTTAATTTCAAGCCAATTTTCGCACAAATCTACAGATAGCTTGGGAGTAGGGAATAGTTGTGATTGCAGTCCTTTTAAGGACTAGGTTACAGCATTTCCTACGACTTTTATCAGGGAGGTCTGTGCTCTTAAATAGATAGATTGTGGGAGTAAAGACTAATTGTAATTGGAGTCCTTTTCAGGACTAGGTTACATCAGTTCCTATCAGTTTTTGCCAGGCAGGTCTGTGCCAGTGCTGTGCAAGTTTTTTTCACAGCATTTGGCTGAATCTAGCAAAGCTAATCCTTTTTGGCCTATTGCAGAGTGTGTTAGTCAGTGGAGTAGCCTATCTGTGTTGCAAGATATACCACCTGTGTATAGAATACCAATTTTTTTACTGCACCTAATGAAGTAAAATCTTTTGGGCATAGCATCATTCTATTAGTCCATCTATACTGACCTCCATCAGGTTGCAAACTGAATATATTTTTTTCTGCATCTACCTCTGAAAAAATATTGGGCTTCTAGCTGTGTGTGGGACTTGTTCTATTAGTCCATCTATACTGACCTCCATCAGGTTGCAAACTGAATATATTTTTTTCTGCATCTACCTCTGAAAAAATATTGGGCTTCCAGCTGTGTGTGGGTCTTGTTCTATTAATCCATCTATACTGACCTCCATCAGGTTGCAAACTGAATATAATTTTTTTCTGCATCTAGCTCTGAAAAAATATTTGGCCTTCTAGTAGTGTGTCAGACTTTCTCTATTAGTCCATCTATACTGACCTCCATCAGGTTGCAAATTAAAACTAATTTTTATCTGCATCTACAGTACCTCTGAAAAAATATTGGGCTTCTAGCTGTGTGTGGGACTTGTTGTTTAGTCCATCTATACTGACCTCCATCAGGTTGCAAACTGAATATATTTTTTTCTGCATCTACCTCTGAAAAAATATTGGGCTTCTAGCTGTGTGTGGGACTTGTTGTATTAGTCCATCTATACTGACCTCCATCAGGTTGCAAACTGAATATATTTTTTTCTGCATCTACCTCTGAAAAAATATTGGGCTTCTAGCTGTGTGTGGGTCTTGTTCTATTAATCCATCTATACTGACCTCCATCAGGTTGCAAACTGAATATAATTTTTTTCTGCATCTAGCTCTGAAAAAATATTTGGCCTTCTAGTAGTGTGTCGGACTTTCTCTATTAGTCCATCTATACTGACCTCCATCAGGTTGCAAATTAAAACTAATTTTTATCTGCATCTACAGTACCTCTGAAAAAATATTTGGGCTTCTAGCTGTGTGTGGGACTTGTTGTATTAGTCCATCTATACTGACCTCCATCAGGTTGCAAACTGAATATATTTTTTTCTGCATCCACCTCTGAAAAAATATTGGGCTTCTAGCTGTGTGTGGGACTTGTTGTATTAGTCCATCTATACTGACCTCCATCAGGTTACAAACTGAATACATTTTTTTCTGCATCTACCTCTGAAAAAATATTGGGCTTCTAGCTGTGTGTGGGTTTTGTTCTATTAATCCATCTATACTGACCTCCATCAGGTTGCAAACTGAATATAATTTTTTTCTGCATCTAGCTCTGAAAAAATATTTGGCCTTCTAGTAGTGTGTCGGACTTTCTCTATTAGTCCATCTATACTGACCTCCATCAGGTTGCAAACTGAATATAATTTTTTTCTGCATCTAGCTCTGAAAAAATATTTGGCCTTCTAGTAGTGTGTCGGACTTTCTCTATTAGTCCATCTATACTGACCTCCATCAGGTTGCAAATTAAAACTAATTTTTATCTGCATCTACAGTACCTCTGAAAAAATATTTGGGCTTCTAGCTGTGTGTGGGACTTGTTGTATTAGTCCATCTATACTGACCTCCATCAGGTTGCAAACTGAATATATTTTTTTCTGCATCTACCTCTGAAAAAATATTGGGCTTCTAGCTGTGTGTGGGACTTGTTGTATTAGTCCATCTATACTGACCTCCATCAGGTTGCAAACTGAATATATTTTTTTCTGCATCTACCTCTGAAAAAATATTGGGCTTCTAGCTGTGTGTGGGTCTTGTTCTATTAATCCATCTATACTGACCTCCATCAGGTTGCAAACTGAATATAATTTTTTTCTGCATCTAGCTCTGAAAAAATATTTGGCCTTCTAGTAGTGTGTCGGACTTTCTCTATTAGTCCATCTATACTGACCTCCATCAGGTTGCAAACTGAATATATTTTTTTCTGCATCTACCTCTGAAAAAATATTTGGCCTTCTAGTAGTGTGTCGGACTTTCTCTATTAGTCCATCTATACTGACCTCCATCAGGTTGCAAATTAAAACTAATTTTTATCTGCATCTACAGTACCTCTGAAAAAATATTTGGGCTTCTAGCTGTGTGTGGGACTTGTTGTATTAGTCCATCTATACTGACCTCCATCAGGTTGCAAACTGAATATATTTTTTTTCTGCATCTAACCCAGCCAATAGTTTTGGCCTAATACCACAGTTTGGCCACTCAGCTCTGCTCGGTCACCATCCATTGTTTTTTTGTGCAAACAACTCCAGAGTTGTGAATTAGTTAACCACCAAAATGAGTGGAAAAAGGCCTGCTGCTGGTGGAAAGGGGAATAGGCGTGTTGGGAAGGGGAAAAAAGGTTGTGTCCGTGGGGTAGGTGTTAAAGCAACAGTAACATCTGCAGAAGAAAGACCATCTTCCAGCCAAACTAAAATGTCTACTTCTTTTAGCGGACAATGTGATAAGATCCCTTTCTTACGGCCACGCCAATCGCTACAAATTCCAGATGAGGCACAAAAACAGCAGGTGCTTCAACGGATATCAAGTGCTCCTTTAAGTGGGCTCTCCTCCACATCAACTTCAACATCACAAATACTCCAGTCCTCAAAGGTGTCACCCAAATCGCACTTGCTTCCTCACAGCTCCCAAATCTCCAGCTGCCCGTCTGAGTATGAGGTAGAACAGATGGTTGAGTCTGCAGAGCTGTTTACTCATACTATAGCCTGGGAATCAGAGGTCGACTCCAGCGCTTCTGTGAATCCAGACGAGGAAATGATCTGCACTGATGCCCAGAATCTTTATGAGTCGGATCCAGGACCAGACGCAGAAGGTTCTGACCATAATGTAGACCCTCATTCCCAAACTGTAACTCCTGTTGGTGGAGACAATGAGGAAGACGATGATAAGACTCAAATACCTGATTGGAGCGACAACTTTAGTTTTTTGTCAGGGCAGGAACAGGTTGGCTCTGAGGACGACGGGTGTGATAACGCACAGGGTGATGATGATGAGGTCGGAGATCCCACTTACTGTCAACCCACAGTCAGCCAAGAGATGAGGTCAGCAGAGGAGGTGGAGGAAGATGCTAGTGACGACGAGGTCAGGTTGCGCCTTCCTGGACAGAGACGTAGTACTGGAAGCACGTCAACAACTGCATCCTCAAACACAACTCTGCCTCTCACCACAAGTCGTGGTGGCTCTTCAGGTCGCATGGGTGCTAAGCCTTGCATAGCCTGGGCATTTTTTCAGATCGATAAAGATGACCCAACTCGTGTTATCTGTAACATTTGTCAGCAAAAGCTAAGTAGAGGCCAAAAAATACATAGTTTGAGTACTTCATGCATGAACCGGCACATGGACATGAAGCATAAGTTGCAGTGGGAAGCTCAGTGTGCTACAATGCGGCCTAGCCGGCCGGGCCAACCACCGTCTGCCATATCTTGTGCATCCGCGGCCTCTTCATCCTCTGTGACTGGGGGGACAGCAGTCACACCTGTTTTGGGGCGCAGACCTGCCACCTCTTTACCCGCAACAGCCAGCGTGATTGGCAGGTCATCATTTTCTTTGGAGGTGGTAACACCAGCTGGTGTTGAGCGCTGTCCGACATCGATAGCACCACCTTTGGATCAAGGCAACCTAACATGTCCGCCTGCATCTTCCTCACAGACCGGCAGTTTGCCGGGGACACCCTTATCAACCCCGTCTAAGCACAATAGCCAGCCCTCGGTCCCTCAGATGTGGACAAGTAAAAGACCATTTCCTCCTAGCCATGAGAAAGCTAAGAGGTTGAATTTCACCATCTGCAAGCTCTTGGCTACAGAAATGCTGCCTTTCCGCCTGGTGGACACAGAGGATTTTCGAGACCTTATGTCCGTCGCAGTGCCCCAGTACCAGATGCCCAGTCGGCACTACTTCTCAAAGAAAGGTGTGCCTGCGCTCCACCAGCATGTCGCACATAACATCACCGCTTCTTTGAGAAACTCTGTGTGTGACAGGGTGCATTTCACCACAGACACTTGGACGAGTAGGCATGGACAGGGGCGTTACATGTCGCTGACTGGGCACTGGGTAACTATGGTGACAGCAGGACAAGGGGCTGCTGTCCAAGTCTTGCCGTCCCCACGAGTTGTGCGTCAATCCTCTTTATGTCAAAGTTCCTCCACTGCTTCTGCCTCCTCAACCTCCTCTCGGTCTTCCACCTGCACCCAAAGCCTGTCTGGTCATGCCACAAGCTTTCTAACTGCGCAGAAGGGATCCTGCACACCTCCTTACTATGCTGGCAGTAGGGCTCAACGTCATCAGGCGGTTTTTACATTGAAATGTCTGGGAAATGTGAGTCACACAGCTGAGGAGTTGTGGTCAGCTCTGGAGAACCAATTTCATGAATGGTTGTCTCCACTGGACCTGAAACCAGGGAAGGCCGTGTGCGACAATGCTGCAAACCTGGGTGCGGCCCTTCGCCGGGGCAATGTCACACACGTGCCTTGTATGGCTCACGTGTTGAACCTGGTTGTCCAGCAATTTTTAGCCCACTATCCCAGACTAGATGGCCTTCTGCAGAGGGCACGGTCGCTGTGTGCTCATTTCCGCCGTTCGCATCCCGCAGCTCAGCGACTTACATCTCTACAGAAGTCGTTGGGCCTGCCACTTCACCGGCTAAAATGCGATGTGCCTACCCGGTGGAATTCAACTCTGCACATGTTGCAGCGACTGTGGCAGCACCGACAAGCCCTGGTGCAATACGTTCTGACGTATAGCCTGGGCCAACGAGATTCAGAGGTGGGGCAAATCACGCTGGAGGAGTGGTCTCAGATCAGGGACCTATGCACCCTTCTGCACAGTTTTGAAATGGCGACGAAGATGTTTAGTGCTGACGATGCCATTATCAGCATGACTATTCCGGTGATTTACATGCTGGAGCACATGTTAAACAGAATTCGGAGTCAGGTGGTGGCACAAGAGGAGGTGGAGGAAGTAGAGGAGGAGGAGTTGTATGCGGAAGGGCTAACATCTGCAAGGTCCAGACGGTCGGCAGCACCAAGGCGGCAGGCATGTGAGGGTGGGGGAGATGGTTTTACCAGGGCGCATGGTAGCAGCCAAACTAGTGAGGAAGGTGCAGGAGCCCAGGAAGAAGTGGAGGACGAACTGATGGAAGACTCATCAGATGAGGGAGACCTTGATCACATTTCTGTTGTGCGAGGTTGGGGGGAGAGGACAGAGGAAGGAAGCATGATTGTTACCTCGCCACCAACACAACAGGGACTTGGTGCTCCTGGATGCGCAACACACATGAGTGCCTTCTTGCTGCACTACCTGCAACATGACCCTCGAATTGTGAGAATTAGAAATAATCCTGACTACTGGGTTGCCACACTGTTAGATCCCCGGTACAAAAGTAAATTTGCAGAAATTATTCCTGCCATAGAAAGGGATGCACGCATGCAGGAGTATCAGCAGAGACTGTTGCAGAATCTTACATGTGCTTTTCCACAAAATACCAGTGGTGCACGTAGTGAATCTCACAGTTCCAACTTGCCAACCGTGGGACCGTCAAGTGTTCAGCACTCAAACCGTAACAGAACCACAGTATCTGCTGGTAACATCAATTTTGCGGAATCATTTCACCACTTTTTTAGCCCATCCTTTGCAAGGCCACAGGAGACAAGAAGTCTGACACATAGTCAACGCCTAGAGACGATGGTACAGGAGTATCTCCAAGTAAACATTGAAGCCACGACTGTGTCACTGGACCCTTGCTCTTTTTGGGCTTCCAATCTGGATAAATGGCCGGAGCTAGCCACTTACGCCTTGGAGATCTTGTCATGCCCCGCAGCCAGCGTTCTGTCTGAACGTGTGTTCAGCGCTGCTGGTGGTGTGCTGACAGATAAGCGCACGCGGCTCTCCACTGATAATGTAGACAGACTCACGTTCATAAAGATGAACAAATCATGGATCCGAAACGACTTTTCTACCCCTGTGTCATCCTGGGGAGAGTAAAAGCTTGATGATTGGTTAAAATCACCCTACCAACCGTTTTAAGCTTTCAAATTACTAATCATGTTTATCTGTATCTTGACTGGAAAATAATTTGGGCTTTGTAGCAGTGTGCAGCACTGATCCTATTAGGCCATCTATACTAAAGCTTCAACAGATTTAAAATTAAAAATAATTTTTAGCTGCATCTAGCCCGGAAAATAATTTTGGGGCTCCGAGATGCGCAAGGCACATAAGTGCCTTCTTGCTGCACTACCTGCAGCATGACCCTCATATTGTCAGAATTCGAAGTAATCATGACTACTGGGTTGCCACACTCTTAGATCCCCCAAACTTTTCGATCAACCTTTTCATTTTAATAAAGACCAAAAAAATGGTCATTTTTGAAATTATAAGCATTAGCAGGTTGTTAGAAACTGAAATCAAACAGTTTTCAACTCAAAACTTTATTCTAGGTGATGTTACATTTTCACATAGGACCCCTTGTTCGAAAGGAGCTTCTGAACTCTCTCGTCCATTGAATTTGTCAGGTTTTGGATGGTTTCTGCTTCAATTGTTTTGCATGAGGACAGAATACCCTCCCAGAGCTGTTGCTTAGATGTGAACTGCCTCCCGCCATCATAGACACTCCTTTTAATGATGCTCCAAAGGTTCTGAATGGGGTAGAGGTCAGGGGAGCATGGGGGTCACACCATAAGTTTGTCCCCTTTTATGCCCATATCAGCCAGAGATGCAGATGTTTTATGTGCAGCATGAGATGGTGCATTATCATGCAGAAAAATGATCTTGCTGTGAAATACACGGTTCTTCTTCTTGAACCATGGCAGGAAGTGCTGTTTGAGAAAATCCACATACATTATGGAGTTCATCTTTAGCGCCTTCAGGGATCCTAAAGGGGCCGACAATCTCTCTCCCCATGATTCCAGCCCAAAACATTACTCCACCTCCTCCTTGTTGGCGCTGTAGCCGTGTTTGCGTGGGGTGTCCATCAACCAGCCATCCTCCACTCCATCCATCTGGACCATCGAGCGCTGCACGGCACTCATCCGTGAACAAAACAGTTTTGAAATCAGTCTTCATGTAATGTTTGGCCCACTGGAGCCGTTTCTGCTTGTGTGAAGTGGATAGAGGAGGTCGACAGGATGGCGCATGTGACGCGCCCCTGGGCCTGTGTCGCGCTGCGTTGCGCACGCGGGAGCTTACCCGGAGCCGGATCTGTTGAGGGTTGTAGTCTCGTGGCGGTGACCCGGTCCGTGCCCAGGGAGTCAAACTGAGCGGCGATGTATCAGCGGTAGATGTTGGACGACTACGCCACCCGTTGAGTACAGCTAAGGAGCTGCTGCTGCAGGGCAGACCGCTGAGGCCGGTGGTAGGATTGTGCAGCATGATAGTATAACCCCCAACGGGAGGGGTATGGCCTCAGGGCAGCCGACGTGGATGATGGGGGTAGCAGGAACCACTCGGAGACGGTACGGTGTAGTTCAGGGTCTTTACTGGTGACAAAGATAGACCCTCCCGGAGTACTGGCTAGCGATTGGGGCCTGGTCAGTCCTTGAGCAGATGGGATCTCCCCTGGCCAGGCGGAGTTGTAGGCCTCCCAAACTAACTGTACTCTTCTGGCTACCTTGCTAGAGGCGGGTATAAGTAGCCCACGTCCCTCAGTGTACCGTGTGGTGCTCACCCGTATGGCCGGTGACTCGGGGCCTTCGTGTTTCTTGGCCAGAGGACCTGGAATCCCCTGCCTGACGGATTCTGCTGCTGGGTAGGAGTTAGTCCCCACAGCCTCGGACTCCGGGTCCGGTAAGAAATCTTCTCAGTCAGGGCGAGCTCTGCAGCTGCCAGCCCCTGACTCCTTGTAACACTGCTCCCACAGAGCTCCTGATGTTCTGTTCCTATATTTGCTTCTTTTCTCTGTCTCTACTTCTTCTCTACTCACTAACCCTGCCTCAGCCCTAGGTTTATATAGGGGAAGTTCTTCCCCTCCCAGGACTGGGCAGGAGGTGTGGCATGCATAGGATTCCTGACCAAGAGACCTCCCACCTGCTCTCAGACGTAATATCTCTATCACTGTGGCAACCAGACCCCTGGGGTGTCACACATGCACAGCTGCAAACCTCTGAAGGACCCTGCATCTTGTTGTTCGGGGGACGTTGGAGGCACAAGCAGCTTCAAAAACTTGTCTGCTGCTATGACAAGGCTTTTTGCCGCTGCTCTTTCAACCTGACGTAATTGCCTGTAGGAAAGAGTCCTCAATTTGCCCTTATCAGCACGCACACGTGTGTACTGTGAATCAGCTACATACTTCTTGATTGCCAAGACACTTCATCCTGATCATCGCACAATGTTGATTGTAGTCATGCCTTGACCTAAACACTCCACAATTTGTTGCTTCTCAGCAGCCGACACATCCTTTTTCTTTCCCATTTTGGCAGAAAATGTAGGCTGCTTAATAATGTGAGAGAGCCTTCTTAAGTAGTCTTGCCTTTCATTGGACACACCTGCCAAACTAATTAGCACAGGTGTCTGCAATTGCTTACAGTGATATAAAGAGCCCTGACACACATCACCATCAATGAGTTTAACTGACAAACAAACAAATTCTTCCCTTATCACTTCTAAACACTTTTTGCATAATAATTTGGAACGCAGTGTACATGTGCTTTTCCACAAAACACCAGTGGTTCACGTAGTGAATCTTACAGTTCTAACTTGCCAACCGTGGTCTGTATGGAGTTGTTCAATAAAGGGCCCAAAATTAAGATAACATAGATGGGAGAGGTCTCTATGAATAGGAATTCCTAAGTATTTGATACCCTGTGAGGGCCAGGCAAAGGGAAAGTTGGACTGGATGGAATCCTATATGGATTTGGGGAGGGAGACATCGAGGGCCTCAGACTTCGCTGCATTGATTTTAAAATTTTACCATGTAACAAAGTGATCTATTTCAGCCATAACAGCATGGATGGATATATGTGATTGAGTGATATATACTAGGACATCATCAGCAAATAGAGAGCACTTGTACTCGGTGCCTCCCACCTCAATCCACCTAATATTGGGGTTATGGCGAATTGATGAGAGCAGGTGCTCCGTCACTAGGATGTATAAGAGAGGGGACAGAGGACATCACTGCCTTGTCCCATTGGTGATTGTGAAAGGTGATGAAAATGTTCTGACGCACCCCCTGGGCCTTGGGACACCCGGAGCCGGACCCTTTTTGGTGGATGCTGGTGGTTGTAGTCTTCGTGGCGGCGACCCGGTTCCGTGGCTCAGGGCGGTCAAACCAGTGGCGGAACTATTTATGTGGTTTTGATGTTTAAATGTCCGACTACGCCACCCGTGGATTGCGGTCAGAGTGAACCGCCGCTACAGGGCAGACCGCTGAGGCTGGTGTTGTGGGTGCAGCAGAGCGTAGCATAACTCCCCACGGGAGGAGTATAGCCTCAGGGCAGTGTATGCGGAGGATGGGGGTGATGGGTGCAGGGCAGCAGCAGTAACGACACGGAGTCAGTGATGCAGTCCAGGGCCTTTACTCACAGTTCTTATTATCCAGACCACGTCTGCAGGTAACGGCTGCCCACGTCGTACTGTGCTCACCAGGTGAGGGGCTCAGACAACTCCCAGATAACTTTGGAGCACTTCACAGGACCCCCTTTGTGTGTCCTTTGTCTGGCCTTTCTTACCAACACTTCTGTCCGGCTGCCTCGGGCCTCCTCTTGGTAAACTTGGCGCCAGTTTCCCTGACCCTATGTGGTGCCTTCCTAGCGGGTGTAGCGAGGGGCTGCGCCACATAAAATGTCAGAGCCTCCGGTTTCTAGCTGAGGGTCGTTTCCTGCCTCCACTAGTTCGGGGACCGGTCTCCCCCTTTGGCCTGACCCCTCCATGCAGGTGGATTCGGGCGTGCGGTGGCGACTCGCCCGTCCGCACCCCTGGGATCCCTTCATTCCTCGTTCCTGGAGCCTTCTCCGCTCCTCTTCCTTCCTTCTCCCTCTTCCAGGCCTGGGCCTCTGTTACTAGGCCCGCCTCCGGAGCAGAGCTCATGCAGAGCCCCTGCTCCCTGCCACTTCTGCTCAGACTTCTCTGCACTGAACTAAGATGGTGCCCACCTTTTATACTCCCTTCTCAATGCACCCAGGAACTGCTTCCTCCCTGCTCCTGCACTACAAGGTTCCCCTTCCTCAGTGTTCCCTCCCCCACTCCAGCCAGGGACAGGGACTGTCGTGCCCATCTCAGGGGCATATTGGTCGCCCTGCCCCACGGCAATGTGGTGTAATGCATGCAGGTGTCGGGTCCTGATCCACACTCCATCCTTACCTGAGAGTGAGATATCACACCTCTGGGTGAGGTGCAATACGTCTGTAGCAACCGAGCCCTCAGGGTGCTACAGTTCCATTTATCTTCAGCCTAGGTGACGTATTGCGATACAGGGCCGTGATTTTGGCTATAAAAGGGTCCCCTAGACCCCTACTCCAAGCTTTTTAAGAGAATCATATATGGCGTGCCAGGAGACTCTATGGAATGCTTTCTCAGCATCCAACGAGAGTATCTAATTACAAATTTTTAACTGCATCTAGCCCAGGAAATACTTTGTGCCTAGTAGCAGTGTCTGCTAGTCAGCGGATTATCCCGGCTGTTAAGCAAGCTGCACCACCTGTAGTTTAGACACTTAATTTTTTCAAAGGAAATGCTTCGGGACCATGGGATACTTAGTGAAGAGCATCAGGAGGCACCCCAAGGCATAGGGGCTGGGACTGGCAGTAGGATGCCTTGCGGTGGACAGCCGAGCTCGATCCTTATAAAAGCTTTTTAACTGCAGCAGCTTTAGTGGACGCTACTGGAGCTGGAATTACCGCGGCTGCTGGCATGAAACTTGCCCTCCAATAGATCCTTGTAAATGGATTTAAAGTGTATTCATTCAAATTAGAGAGACAATTTAAATTAAAAAGCTTAGAGCTGCCTCCACCACAGGGGGGCTCGCTCGACCCACCAGCGGACAGGCACCAGTATTGGGAGAGGGGGGCTGGCCGTCAGGGTTCACCGCGGCTCTGGCACAAACCCGGCGACACGGAGGTGGCACGGGCAGGAGCGGACTGGCCGTGTCGGCTTCTCACTTTTTGGATTTTAGAAGGGCATGACATGCCTATATCTGTGTCTCCCCCTCCTTTTACTCCTCCACCTCTTTT
Organism: Phyllobates terribilis; assembly: GCF_046119375.1. Classification (NCBI taxonomy): domain Eukaryota; kingdom Metazoa; phylum Chordata; class Amphibia; order Anura; family Dendrobatidae; genus Phyllobates; species Phyllobates terribilis. Next base: position 941,702,483 of record NW_027362762.1, read on the forward strand.
ATTTTCGCATGACTATATGTACTTGTCACTTTTCCATGTGTTAGTTATGTCTTCTGAGCAGTTTGTCAGCTTTTGGACACCTTTGAAGGTGTTTTCTTTGTGTTTCTATGTGTTTTTGTTTGCCTGCCATTGGTTTTAACGGTGTTCGAAGGTGTTCGACGAACAGTTCGACGAACAGTTCGGCGAACACACGGGTGTTCGACGAACCGAACCGAACTCGAACACTACGGGGGTGGCTCAACACTACTCCTGAGCTGTGAGAACCAACACCTCTCCACCTGGGGATCTGCTCTCTCTCCTACCCAGGGAGGGAGTGGGATTCCTGGGATGAGTGATGGAGCCAAGTCCCAGGCTTCTGCTTCCCGAACCAGGCAGCGAGGGGCAGGAGAAACCAGCAACCGGCCTGCACATCGGAGGACTCAGGGGTGAGACGCTCCACCAGGAGTCACAGCAATGTGGCTCCTACTCCCCCAGGGACTGTGGAGACTCCTAGGAGCCGCAAGGCTTCCAGCATGGAGGAAAATCCTGACAGCGTGCATGATGGCGCTTCTTCTGGAGGAAAGCTGAGTGCTCACGGAGGCGAGGCCGACCTCACTGAGGAGGGTTGGGGGCTGCAGAGACCCCGGGAGTCTGTGTCCACCTATGCCTCCCGGGTCATGAGCCGCCTCTGTGAGTATGAAGATGCGAGTAAACTCGTCAGGAGGCTTCGGGAGGAGCTGCGCTGCACAAGCGCCAAAGCTGCAGGGGCCTCCAAATCAAGGAAGGCAAAGCTCCAGGCAGAGGTAAACAGGCTCACCAGTGAGATTCATGTGCTGGAAATAAGGAAAGCTACCATCAGAGAACAGAGTGGTCCATTCAAGGAAAAACTAATTAATGAAGATCGATTCAGAGAAATGGCTGATAACAGAGAGCAAAGACAGATGGGGGCTGCAGCCTGAGAGCCAGGTGGATGATGAGAGTGATGATGACCACCTGGCAGCCTGCAAAGTCACCCGCAGGCCACGTGCAGCGAGCTCCCTGCAGGACAGGCGACAATGACATCCGGTCGCAGTTCTGCCGGCTCTGGGGAGGACAGAGACAGCAGCGGCCAGGGAGGGGCGCTAATGGCAGAGATAAAGCTCCTGGAGTCCCCAGTGTGCCTCCAAAACTTCCATCTTGGTGACAATCTACCAGAAGAGGCACCTGGGGGCCACAAAAAGGCTAAGAAGACCAAGCCAAAGCTGCAGGAAGCTGTAAGATACATATATGCCCCCCTCCCTGTACCCCCTGAGTCGGTGGTATGCTCAACTCGCCGTATAAGCCCCGTTGCCCAGCCCAGGTTCTGCTGTGGATCCGGTGCAAAGGCGCGGAGAGATTACACAGTGTGGTAGTGAGGCGCAGAGCTCCGTCTCTGCTTGTAGTAGCAGGAATGCATCAGGAGGTGCATCAGCCGAGAGGCTGGACAGTGAGGGCGGCCCGGCGGCGGGCGTTCGGTCAGGCCACGATACTGTGGTGAGCTCCTCAGTGGGAGGGGGGAGCGGCCCGGTGTTGGGGGCAGCTCCGGTAGCCTCGGCGCCTCTGAATGCTGTTGCCGCTGATCACTTAGTTGAGAAGCGGCGGCAGTGTGAGGGGGCTGCTGAGGCTGAGAGTTCCAGTCCTCCCACGAAAGTGCTATTTTGTGTTGGCGTCGCTGGTCCGGAGGATCCTGATGCTAGAGATCAGCAGCGACGCACAGCAGCTAAAGATCAGCGGCGCATTATACCTAATGTCAAACAGAAATTACCGACTGATGATGTAGAGGGCACACATAAGACCAGGGGTGAGGTCGCCTCCAGTTCTATGGAGGTGACTGAGCCCCTTGTGCCTGATGATGCTGAGGTCAAAATGTCATCCACCATTGTTACTGGTCCAGCAGGAATGAATGTGGTGGTGGGTGTGAATGAGGCCAATTCATTGTCTAGTGATGGGGTTGCTGGTTTGGTGGAGGGTGAGATGGAGGTGGGTAATGGTGATGCTGTTGGGGCTGATGTAGTCACTGGTCCGGTTGCCCCCCCCGGTGGTGGCAACGCCTGTCCAGAGTTATGCCAGTGTCACCTCCGGGGCAAATAGGGCATCCTCCTCCTCGTCTCCGGGCTTTGGGGACGGCATGTGGCAACAGTGCCTTCTGGAGGCTCTAAAGAAGGGGAAGAGATCAGTAATGGTAGAGGGTCGAGAGGTTGATCTATCCTTCTGGATAGAGAGGCATGGCCTCGGGGCCTTCCGAGAGAAAAAAGGGGGGGATACAGTGTGGTCCCTCCCAACAGCCGGGCCAGGCAATGTGCGTAGGAATGTGGCCCGTCTTTGGTGGAGGGGCAGTGATGCATGTCCTCCAAGGTCTAAAGTTGTGGAGCTCCTGCTGAGGATGGGCTTCAAGGCGATTGACATCTACGCCTTGATACATCCCTATTCCACGCCTGAGTTTGATGTCAGCTTTGTTCGGCCGGAGGGGCTTGAGCTCTTCTAGACGAATTATGAGTTGGCAAAAAATGAGCCCGGCTGGCGAGACTTTGCCGTTCAGGCAGTGTCTCGCCAAAACCAAATCAAGAAAGTGACCGTGAAGACTCGTAACGAGTCACTTTCTTGTTATAACATCATGACGTGGCTTGGTCGGTATGGAGAGGTGGTGGAGATGCCAAAGAAAAACCGCAACGAGTTTGGTATCTGGACAGGGGCCTGGACGTTTATGGTAAAACTTAAGCGTTCAGGTGGTATGGTTGCCCACATTCCATCATCTGCCTTCCTGGGTAGGGATCGTATCCTGGTCTTCTACCAGGGGCAACCGAAGCTCTGTCACAGGTGCGGCGACCCCACACACTTCAGTTCAAACTGCACTGTACAGAAATGTGCTTTGTGTGGGGGTGTCGGCCATCTTGCTGCCTCTTGTGTGCAGATTAGGTGCCACCTGTGTGGTGAGTTATATCACTCATTCAGCCGTTGTCCTCGCTCCTTCGCTAATGCAGTCGAGACCCCGGTGGGAGAAAGCCGTGAGGCTGATTCTGCTGGGGAGGGGACTAGCAGGGCTGGGGGAGCTGAGGGGCCAAGGAAGAAAAGCAATAAAAAGATGCCTGCCCAGCTGAGGCGTCTAGACAAGCGCAGACAGGAGAGGGAGCGGGACGAGCCCCGGGCTACTGGGGTGGCCCCTGTCCTGGATGCCAGTGTTGCTGCTGAGGCCCCGAGGGATGATGAGTTGGATGAGGAGGTCAGGAGGATCCACAGGGAGGAAACCGCCTCTGCCTCAGAATCCTCCCATTATGAAAGTATGGATGAGGATAATAAGCGGTGGCTAGAGGACAAGCGTAAGCTCGGCACCAAAAAGAAGAGAAAGAAGGGAGATAAAACATCTTCTCCCTCTCTGACCAAGGTACCTAAGGAAGGTAAAACTGACTCCCCTCTAGTTGGTCTTTCTAACCGGTTCCAAGCCCTTGATAACATCTCTTCCTGAAGAGGAGGCTGAGGGTGAGGTTCCGGCTTCGGCGGAGCTTACAGGGGGCACTGAGTCTCCTTCTCCTGGGGATGCAAGGTCCTTGGGGGGAGGGACTGGCCCAGAGTCCGGAGATGAGGACAAAAAGAGAAGGAAAAATGTGGGAATGGACACTTCTGTATCATTAAAAAGGGGGAAGGATTCTTCGTCTGAGGCAGAGGATAAGGGGAGTGGGAAGAAGAAAGCCATCTAACTCAATCACCAATGATGGCGGTACCCACTCCATTGACGCTGGCATCCATTAATGTCGCCAGCATTACGTCAAATATGGCTAGATTTGCGGCCTTTGATTTTCTCAGCCGGGTTGAAGCTGACATTTTCTTTTTGCAAGAGACCAGGCTGCCAAATATGGCAGAGGTGTTTATCGCTAAGAGGGAGTGGAGACTCGGGCCCTCCTATTGGTCTCTTGCGGCCGAGCTTTATAAAGCGGAGTGGCGGTCCTTTTTACCGCACCGGTAGAATGCCGACGGGTTACTGAGTTGGAAATGGGAAGGTGCCTGATATTAGATGTCCTCATGAAGGGACAAGAGCTCCGGATCGCTAACATCTATGGTCCCCAATCTAAGTGGGACCAGAAGTGTCTCTTTGTGAGGATCAAGCCAGACCTTTTTACGAGTCGGCAGGTCATCTTTGGAGGGGACTTCAACACTGTCACGAGGCCCCGGGATAGAGGAGGTTCCATAGACAAGCTGACTTATGATAGTGTCGCCCTTAATAGTATAGCTAGTGAGGCTCGCCTGGTGGATGTCCACATCCGGCACACCCCAGGCCACCAGGGGTTCACCTATCATAGAGGTAACTGTAGGTCCAGGATAGACAGGTTTTATTTAAAGGAGGAAGCCATCTCTTCAGCAGTATCTGTTGTTGAGATGGAGTTCTCCGATCACTGTTTGATTTTGTTTTCCCTGAATGTTACAGAGACCCCCCGGATGGGAAGAGGCTTTTGGAGGCTCAATTCATCTTTCTTGAAAGAAGCGGAGATAAGACAGTCCTTTGAGGATTTTCTTCAGAGCCAGGTACCCTTACTGGATCTTTGTAGTAGTAAGTCAGAGTGGTGGGGGATGTTCAAGAAAAGGGTGGCGAGATTCTTCCGCCAGCTCTCGAGCCTCAGGAGCCTGGACAGGTATTGCCTGTATCAGGGCCTGAGGAGGAAACTCGAGCATCTTGTCTCAACTGGAGGTAGCCGCGAGGAGATCTCCAAAGTGAAATCTTTGCTGATGAGGTGTCAGTATGATAGACACGCATCTTTAGTTTTTGAGAGGGATTATGGGAAGTACCGCTCACCTGACCCTTACAGAAACTACAAGATGTCAGTGAATAGTAAAGTTGTTACAGGATTGGTTGACACTGCGGGGTCCCTGAAAAGATCCAGATTAGGGATCCTAGAGGTCGTCAGATCCTTCTACTCGCACCTCTTGGGGAAGAGGGATCTGGATTGGGATGAGATGTCGGCTTTTCTGGCTGAAGCTGTCCCCGAACCAGGGGTAGACCCCCCTCTTGTCGTTTTGACAGAGATGATCAGGGAAGAGGAAGTTAAGTTGGCAATTGAAGGGCTTACCCTAAAGAAATCTCCCGGTCCAGATGGCTTAACATCTGAATTCTATAAAACCTTTAAGAACACCTTGGTTCCCCTCTTGACTGAGGTATTGTTAGAACTCTCCTGTTAGTTTTTTTTTAGTTTGCTGGTCACATGACCATTTTTGCCTATTTAATCCGGCTCCGCCCTCCTGGTCTTGCTGGACTTCATTGTATTTACTACTCTTGAGCTAGCTTGGTGCTCTGTTGCCGTTCTCTGTTAGTTTTGCTGGGTCTTCTGACCTCTATGCTTTTTGTTGTGTGTTTGTCTTTGACTGCTACTATTTCTGCTAGGAGGTGTCCATCTTATCCCAGTCCCTAGTTCTTGTAGGGATCCCTCCCTCACATCTATAGGTCTTCGTACAGACTAGCCGAGGACTTTAGCGGGTCTGATCGCAGGATCAGGTTCCTCGTTACATCGTAGGGATCTAGTTTAGTTCTATTGTAGGGATAGTTCTCCTGTCTTTCCTTAGTCCCTGTAGCAGATCATAACAGTAAGTCCAGCCCTAAAAGAAAAAAAAAAATTTTCTCTAAGGATAGACCCCCAGTTTTCCATCATGGTCTCGGTTCAAGATTTGGCTCAACGCTTGCAGGGACTCTCTCTGGAGGTGGCCGAGCTCCAACAACACGTGAGTAGCTGTTCTGGAGCGCATTTTGTGGAACCAAAGGTACGTCTGCCTGATCTATTTTTTGGCGAACAACAAGATTTTTTTTCTTTTAAAAATGCTTGTTTATTGTATTTTCGTTTGAGACCCGGATCCTCTGGTGATGAATCACAGCGCATAGGGTCCATAATGTCACTTTTGCGCAAAGATCCTCAGGGATGGGCCTTCTCTCTCCAACCTAGTGATCCGTGCTTTAGATCAGTGGATAGTTTTTTTTCTGCTTTGGGTTTGTTGTATGATGATCCTGATCGTGTCTCATCTGCTGAGTCTGAATTGAGACATCTGAGGCAGGGATCAGGTAATGTGGAAAAATATTGTTCTCACTTCCGTCAGTGGTCTGCCCAGGTGGGGTGGAACGATTCAGCTTTGAAAAGCTTGTTTCTTGCAGGGCTAGGTGAAAGGGTTAAGGATTTACTGATTGCTTATCCCACACCTGGAAACTTGCAGGAGGCAATGCAATTAGCTATACGGGTGGACAGGAGACTGCGTGCAAGGGTTAATGAGAGCAAATCCTCTGCTATGTCAGCTCCGAGTCCTGTGAGGGTCTGTGCTGACAATGGAGAGCCGATGGAGATTGGGGCGATGACACCCCGCTTTCAGGAAAAAGACCGCAGGCTTTCTGAAGGCTTGTGCTTCTATTGCGGAAATTCTGGTCATTTTATTAAGAACTGTGTGCTTCGTATGAAGAAAGAAAAAAAAATGGTCAGTTATGCCCGTATTGCCTGTTTAAATTCTAAGGGAGTATTCCTATCTGCCACTACTGCTGCTCAGGATGAATTAATTGAATTTCGGGTATTTGTGGATTGTGGTTCTACTCTGAATGTGATTGATGGGGGATTCTTGGAAAAACTTAGATTAGAACCTAAAACTTTGTCATCCCCTATCGCTGTGGTTTCTGTTGATGGCTCTCCCTTGAAGAGTGTTACTCATAAGGTCTGTGAATTTCCCCTCACTATTAATGGTATTCACCAAGAAAATTTGAATTTGGTGGTATTGGATAATTTGCCTTCTCCAGTAATATTGGGGTTACCCTGGTTAAAATTGCACAATCCTGTACTGGATTGGTCTACCAATGAAATTAAGTCCTGGAGCCCTAAGTGTTATGACAAGTGTTGTAACGGACGTATTGCTGCTGTGGATAAAGGGGAATTGCCTGTACCTATTCAGGATTTTTGGAGAGTTTTTTCTGAGGAGGAGTCACAAATTTTGCCTCCCCATAGAGACTATGATTGTACCATTGAATTTGTCCCTGGAGCGACTCTTCCTAAAAGTCGTTTATTTAATCTTACTATTCCTGAGAGAAAGGCTTTGGAGGAATACATACAGACAAGCTTGGCCGCCGGTCACATTAGGCCTTCCAAGTCTCCTGTGGCTGTTGGATTTTTTTTTGTAAAAAAAAAGATGGCGGTTTACGTCCTTGTCTGGACTTTCGTGAGATTAATAAAATTACTGTACGCAATCCTTACCCACTGCCATTGATTCCTGATTTATTTAACCAGTTAGTGGGGGCCAAGTGGTTCTCTAAAATTGATCTCCGGGGGGCATACAATTTGTTGCGCATGAAGGAGGGTGATGAATGGAAGACTGCTTTTAACACTCCTGTGGGTCATTTTGAGAATCTGGTTATGCCTTTTGGTCTTACCAATGCTCCAGCATTTTTTCAGAATCTTATTAATGACATCCTTAGACCTTTAATCGGCAAAAATGTGGTTGTGTATTTGGATGACATTCTGATTTATTCGCCTGATCTGGAGTCTCATTGGCGGAGCGTACGTGAGGTATTACAGTTATTAATGGACAATTCGCTTTTTGCTAAGCTGGAGAAATGTGAGTTCGCTGTACAGAGAATTAGTTTTTTGGGCTACATTATCTCCAGTGAAGGTTTTGAGATGGACCCGGTTAAAGTTCAAGCTGTGCAGGAATGGCCTAGGCCTATTGGTTTGAAATCGATACAGAGGTTTTTGGGTTTCGCCAATTATTACAGAAAATTCATAAAAAATGTTTCTATTATTGTCAAACCGCTGACCGATCTCACCAGGAAAGGTGCTAATGCGGTTCAGTGGACTTCTGAAGCCATTGAAGCTTTTGTGTTTCTAAAGGAGAGGTTCACCTCTGCTCCCATCCTTATGCAGCCTGATGTGACTAAGCCGTTTTTGGTTGAGGTTGATGCTTCCACTGTGGGGGTCGGTGCGGTGTTGTATCAGGAAAACAAGGATGGAGTACATCCCTGTGCCTTTTTTTCAAAAAAATTTTCGGAGACTGAACTTAATTACGATATTGGTAATCGGGAATTGCTGGCGATTAAACTCGCATTTGAACACTGGCGTCATCTCTTGGAAGGTGCTGAATTTCCCATTCAGGTTTTCACTGATCATAAAAATCTGATCTATCTTGATGCTGCCAAGCGCTTGAATGCCCGTCAGGCTAGGTGGGCACTTTTTTTCTCGCGGTTAATTTTTCCGTTACTTACATCCCGGGTACCAAGAATGTTAAAGCGGATGCTTTGTCTCGCAGCTTTTCTCCCATGGTCGGTGTTGAGGAGGAAGAGGAGAGCATTTTACAAGAAGGTGTTGTGATTGCTGCTTTGGACTCCGTTTTGGAGGATGAGATTCTTAAAGCTCAGGAGAATGCCCCATCTAACACTCCCCATGGGAGGTTGTTTGTGCCTAGGACCTTTAGGAGAGATTTGTTTGTTGAGTATCATGAGTCTCGGTTGGCAGGTCATCCAGGAATTTCTGAGACCAAGAGACTTGTGGGTCGCAGTTTTTGGTGGCCTGGATGGCAGAAGGAAGTCATTAAGTGGGTGCGCCAATGTACTGTGTGTGCTAAATCCAAGTCTTCGCATGCTCCTGCTGCGGGGTTGCTTTGCCCTCTGGAGGTTCCTAGTGCACCTTGGACACATCTGGCTATGGACTTTATTACTGACCTTCCCCCCTCTGAAGGTTTCACGGTCATCTGGGTGGTCGTGGACCGTTTTAGCAAGATGTGTCACTTGGTTCCCTTCATCAAACTGCCTTGCGCTAAGACACTCGCTAAGGCCTTTGTCAAGGAAATTGTCAGACTACATGGTGTTCCTACTGACATTGTTTCTGATAGGGGACCTCAGTTCGTGGCTCGTTTTTGGCGTGCCTTTTGTGACAGGTTGGGAGTTCATTTGTCGTTTTCATCTGGATATCATCCTGAGTCTAATGGCCAGACAGAAAGGAAGAACCAGGATGTTGAGCAGTTCTTGCGTTGTTTTGTGGCAGACAATCAAGAGGGGTGGTCTGAGTTTCTGCCACTTGCTGAATTTGCTCTTAACAACCATACATCCTCTTCTGCTGGGTGTTCGCCTTTTTTTTGTTGTTCTGGGAGACATCCGTCTTTTGGGTCATTTTCCAAATTGGTTTCGGCTGTGCCTGAGGAGGAGAGTTTTTCCGGTGATTTGGAAAGAGTTTGGACGGATGTGCATGGTAATCTTCAGGAGGCTAACAAAAAATCTAAGAGGTACTTTGATAGGAAACGGCAAGAGGTTTTGTTTGCTGTTGGTGACATGGTTTGGTTGTCCTCTAAGAATCTGCGATTGAGGATTCCTTCTAAAAAATTGGGTCCCAAGTTCGTAGGGCCCTTTAAGGTGCTTCAGATAGTTAACCAATCTGCTGTTAGGTTGGAGGTTCCTACGTCCTGGAAGATTAACCCGGTGTTTCATGTTTCTCTGTTGAAAAAAGCTGATGTGTCGGATGGTGACGCCTCTGCCACTGTTCCTCCGGTGGAGGAGGACGGGGAATATGAAATTTCCCGCATCCTAAATTCTAGACGGTATAGAGGGAGTTTGCAGTATCTCGTCGCTTGGAAGGGTTTCGGACCTGAGGATAACTCATGGGTGAGGGCGGATGATGTTTCTGCTTCCAGACTTGTCAGAGCGTTTCACAGGAGGTTTCCTGGTAAGCCTGGGCCTAGGGGATCCGGAGGATCCTCTTAGAAGAGGGGGTACTGTTAGAACTCTCCTGTTAGTTTTTTTTTAGTTTGCTGGTCACATGACCATTTTTGCCTATTTAATCCGGCTCCGCCCTCCTGGTCTTGCTGGACTTCATTGTATTTACTACTCTTGAGCTAGCTTGGTGCTCTGTTGCCGTTCTCTGTTAGTTTTGCTGGGTCTTCTGACCTCTATGCTTTTTGTTGTGTGTTTGTCTTTGACTGCTACTATTTCTGCTAGGAGGTGTCCATCTTATCCCAGTCCCTAGTTCTTGTAGGGATCCCTCCCTCACATCTATAGGTCTTCGTACAGACTAGCCGAGGACTTTAGCGGGTCTGATCGCAGGATCAGGTTCCCCGTTACATCGTAGGGATCTAGTTTAGTTCTATTGTAGGGACAGTTCTCTTGTCTTTCCTTAGTCCCTGTAGCAGATCATAACAGGTATTCAATGAGTGTCTTTCCTCAGGCACTCTGCCAAAGTCAATGAGGAGGTCTGCCCTTATCATCTTGTCAAAGGGTGAGAACCCATCTTGCATTGAGAATTGGCATCCCATAGCGCTTCTCAATGCAGACAGGAAGGTTTTGGCAAATATGCTGTTTAATCGGCTGGTAAAATTTGCGCCCCGACTCCTTTCGGGAGCCCAGCATTGCTCTGTTCCGGGCCGCAGTACAATTAGTGCTGTACTCTGTGTCTGAGAGGTGGTGGAGCAGGTTAGGGCTGGCCAGTGGAAGGGGTACATGCCGTCATTGGACCAGGCAAAAGCGTTCGATATGGTTAATCATGAGTACCTCTGGTCTGTCCTTCTGAGGTATGGCCTGCCGGGAGGGTTTGTTGATTGGCTTAAGACCTTGTACGCTGGGGCAGAGAGTTTCCCGCTTGTGAACGGTTGGATTTGCAGCTCTTTTGAGGTTGGATGTGGTGTTCGCCAGGGTTGTCCCTTGAGCCCGCTGCTGTACGTGTTTGCGATTGACCCACTTCTCAGGAGGGTGGAGCGTGGACCGTTGGCTGGGATCGGAATTGACCGGGCAGCACCTGAAGCCACTCTGAGAGTGGTGGCATATGCCGATGACATCATCGTTTTTGTTTCCTCTGATGGGGAGGCAGAATGGCTGATGTCAGAGGTAAATCGCTACTCGGAGGCATCCGGGTCTAAGATCAGCCGGGATAAGTGTGAGAGTCTCTGGCTGGGAGGAGGAGATCCTGGTTTTGATCTCCCGGACACCCTTCCAGGACCCAAAGTCTCTGCAAAAGTTCTTGGCATTGAATTTGGCCAGGGGGATTACCCCAAACAAAATTGGGACAGCAGGCTAGAGATCGCCACTCAGAAGATGAACCAAAGGAAGGGTTGGTCTTTGACCCTAAGGGAAAGGATAAACCTGATCAAAACTTACCTGCTCCCTTTGCTGATCTATCTGGGCAGTGTGTGCATCTTGCCGGAGCCTCTCTGGACTCGGGTCTACAGTTTGTTCTTCCAACTGTTATGGGGGAATAGACTGAACCTGGTCAAGAGGGAGGTTACTTACCATAAGAGGAGACTAGAAGGGTTTGGTATGGTCAACCCTGTGGTATTCCTGGTGAATACCTTCATTAAGATCAATATTGCAAACCTCTGGAAAGAGAGGGCTCCTCCGTGGGTATTCTCCTGTAGGGGATGGTTTCAGCCTTTCTTCCAGGTATGGGAGACAGGAGGGCAAGTGAAGGATCTACGCACACCGCATGGACATCTGCCGGCTTACGCTACCCTGGTTCTGAAGGTAATTCGCCGGTGGGGTCTGGGAATGTGGGAGGTCAGGACTCTGCCGAGGAAGCTCCTTGACAAAAGGGTTCTGTTGACCCATTTTCAGAGGCTTCTGGCACTCAGGGATTGCCCAAGTCGGGATCTTGGAGTGGGTCTGCATCTTTTGAATTCTATCAGGATCCCCTCAAAGTTCTGGGACTTGGTTTGGCACTGCTTCCATGGGAAACTGTGTGTGAGGGACAATCTGAAGTGTAGGAGCTCTGAGGACAGGAACTGTCCTCGGGAACATTGTGGTACCATGCTTGAAAGCATGGACCACTTCCTGCTTCGTTGTCCCTTTAACACAGTGGTGTACAACAGGGTGGGCGCCTTCATTGGCTGGCCCCGGCTGGCCGGTCTCTCTTATGCGGAATGGGCCTATGGAGCATTCGGAGACCTGGGTGGTCGGGACTGCTGCACCTTATTTCTAGTTAGCGCAGTGGTTAGGTATCACACGTGGAACGCACTGTGCTTAGTATCGACGCAACGGAAAATCCTCCCAGTGGACGATGTGTTTAGGACCATACTCGGTGACCTGGTGAAGGTGCGTTCTCTGGGGTGTGAGAGACTGGGTACACGAAGGGCCGCTCTCCTCTGGAGGGGCTTTTCTTTTAGTGTGCCCTAGTCTGGTCATCTCCTCTCCTGGTGGTGGGCTGCTGCTGACACCATAGATTTTTGTTTTGTTTTGACCAGTAGACAGTGATGTAGGGCTGCAGGCGCCGAACTTGGGCTTTGTCAGTTGTGGTTATCGTATTGTTTGTTATTGTATTGTTTGTTTCTGTATATATTGTATATATGGATTTGGGTGTAGGTGTTAGGTTGGGTGGTGGGAAAAGGGGGGAGGTGGGTTCATCTTGTGGGACACTGATTATTTGGGTGAAAAACTGGCACTGCCTGATCTGGTCTATGGACGTTGGACTGAGGCATGAGGCGCAGGACCAGCTCTCAGGTCAGTGCCGGGGTTGGGAATGGTGGGCTTGAGTATGGGGTGCTTAGCTTAGTCTTGTATATATTTGTATAGTTTGTATTTATTTATTTTTTATTTTATATTATTTAAAAAATATATATATAAAAAAAAAAATTAAAAAATAAATAAAAAATGTATATATTAGTTTGTATATATTTTTGTCAGATATTGTTTATTTTACTTATCATATTGTTATTATTTTGTTTGGTAACCGGACCAGATGTCATAGTGTAATTTGTTATTATTCTGTATATATGTATAATGTGTGTGTGAGGAGAGAGGGAGCGGCTGGACCAGTTCATTACATTGTTTATTTTCTGGTTATTAATTTTCTTATGTTTCTGTTATTATTATTGTTATGTTTTTCATTTTTATAATAAAAAGATCTACAGGATGTAACTCAGGATCAGTAATGTAATGTATGTACACAGTGACTGCACCAGCAGAAGAGTGAGTGCAGCTCTGGGGTATAATACAGGATGTAACTCAGGATCAGTAATGTAATGTATGTACACAGTGACTGCACCAGCAGAATAGTGAGTGCAGCTCTGGAGTATAATACAGGATGTAACTCAGGATCAGTAATGTAATGTATGTATACAGTGACTGCACCAGCAGAAGAGTGAGTGCAGCTCTGGGGTATAATACAGGATGTAACTCAGGATCAGTACAGGATTAGTAATGTAATGTATGTACACAGTGACTGCACCAGCAGAATAGTGAGTGCAGCTCTGGAGTATAATACAGGATGTAACTGAGGATCAGTAATGTAATGTATGTACACAGTGACTGCACCAGCAGAATAGTGAGTGCAGCTCTGGAGTATAATACAGGATGTAACTTAGGATCAGTACAGGATCAGTAATGTAATGTATGTACACAGTGACTGCACCAGCAGAATAGTGAGTGCAGCTCTGGAGTATAATACAGGATGTAACTCAGGATCAATACAGGATCAGTAATGTAATGTATGTACACAGTGACTCCACCAGCAGCATACTGGGTGCAGCTCTGATCAGCTGCTAGTCAGTGTGGTGATTGCGGGTGTGGTGGCTGCAGATCCTGCTGTGTGCTCCTGATCTCTGAGAAACCAACACCTCTCCACCTGGGGACCTGCTCTCTCTCTTACACAGGGAGGGAGCGGGTTTCTGGGATGAGTGAAGGAGCCAAGCCCCAGGCTTCTGCTTCCCGAACCAGGCCGGCGGGGGGCAGAAGAAACCAGCAACCGGCCTGCACATCAGAGGACTCGGGGGTGAGATGCTCCACCAGGAGTCGCAGCAATGTGGCTCCTACTCCCCCCGGGATTGTGGAGACCCCTAGAAGCCGCAAGGCTTCCAGCATGGAGGAAAAGCCTGACAGCGGCGTGCATGATGGCGCTCCTTCCGGAGGAAAGCTGAGTGCTCACAGAGGTGAGGCCGACCTCCCTGAGGGGGGTTCGGCGCTGCAGGGACCCCGGGAGTCTGTGTCCACCTATGCCTCCCGGGTCATGATCCACCTCCGTGAGTATGAAGATGCCAGTAAGCTGGTCAGGAGACTTCGGGAGGAGCTGCGCTGCACAAGCGCAAAAGCTGCAGGGGCCTCCAAACCAAGGAAGGCCAAGCTCCAAGCCGAGGTAAAGCGACTGACCAGTGAAATTCATCTCCTGGAACTTAGGAAAGCCACCATCAGGGAGCAGAGTGGTCCATTCAAGGACTGAGGTATTCAATGAGTGTCTTTCCTCGGGCACTCTGCCAAAGTCAATGAGGAGGTTTGCCCTGATCATCTTGTCAAAGGGTAAGGACCCATCTTGCATTGAGAATTGGCGTCCCATAGCGCTTCTCAATGCAGACAGGAAGGTTTTGGCAAAGGTGCTGTTTAATCGGCTGGTGAAATTTGCACCCCAGCTCCTTTCGGGGGCCCAGCATTGCTCTGTTCCGGGCCGCAGTACAATTAGTGCTGTACTCTGTGTCCGAGAGGCGGTGGAGCAGGGTAGGGCTGGTCACTGGAAGGGGTACATGCTGTCATTGGACCAGGCAAAAGCGTTTGATCGGGTTAATCATGAATACCTCTGGTCTGTCCTTCTGAGGTATGGCCTGCCGGGGGGGGTTTGTTGATTGGCTTAAGACCTTGTACGCTGGGGCAGAGAGTTTCCCGCTTGTGAACGGTTGGATTGGCAGCTCTTTTGAGGTTGGGTGTGGTGTTCGCCAGGGTTGTCCCTTGAGCCCGCTCCTGTACGTGTTTGCGATTGACCCACTTCTTAGGAGGGTGGAGCGTGGACCGTTGGCTGGGATCGGGATGGACCGGGCAGCACCAGAAGCCACTCTGAGAGTGGTGGCGTATGCCGATGACGTCACCATTTTTGTTTCCTCTGATGGGGAGGCAGAATGGCTGATGTCAGAGGTAAATCGCTACTCGGAGGCATCCGGGTCTAAGATTAACCGGGATAAGTGTGAGAGTCTCTGGCTGGGAGGAGGAGATCCTGGTTTTGTTCTCCCGGACACCCTTCCAGAACCCAAAGTCTCTGCAAAAGTTCTTGGCATCGAATTTGGCCAGGGGGATTACCCCAAACAAAATTGGGACAGCAGGCTAGAGATCGCCACTCAGAAGGTGAACCAATGGAAGGGTTGGTCTTTGACCCTAAGGGAAAGGGTAAACCTGATCAAAACTTACCTGCTCCCTTTGCTGATCTATCTGGGCAGTGTGTGCATCTTGCCGGAGCCTCTCTGGACTCGGGTCTACAGTTTGTTCTTCCAACTGTTATGGGGGAATAGACTGAACCTGGTCAAGAGGGAGGTTACTTACCGTACGAGGAGACTAGGAGGGTTGGGTATGGTCAACCCTGTGGTATTCCTTGTGAATACCTTCATTAAGATCAATATTGCAGACCTCTGGAAAGAGAGGGCTCCTCCGTGGGTATTCTCCTGTAAGGGATGGTTTCAGCCTTTCTTCCAGGAATGGGAGACAGGAGGGCAAGTGAAGGATCTCCGCACACCGCATGGACATCTCCCGGCTTACGCTACCGTGGTTCTGAAGGTAATTCGCCGGTGGGGTCTGGGAATGTGGGAGGTCAGGACTCTGCCAAGGAAGCTCCTTGACAAAAGGGTTCTGTTGACCCATTTTCAGAGGCCTCTGGCGCTCAGGGATTGCCCAAGTTGGGATCTTGGGGTGGGTCTGCATCTTTTGAATTCTATCAGGATCCACTCGAAGGTTTTGGACTTGGCTTGGCGCTGCTTCCATGGGAAACTGTGTGTGAGGGACAATCTGAAGTGTAGGAGCTCTGAGGACAGGAACTGTCCTCGGGAGCATTGTGGTACCATGCTTGAAAGCATGGACCACTTCCTGCTTCATTGTCCCTTTAACACAGAGGTGTACAACAGGGTGGGCGCCTCCATTTGCTGGCCCCGGCTGGCCGGTCTCTCTTATACGGAATGGGCCTATGGAGCATTCAGGGACCTGGGTGGTCGGGACCGCTGCACCTTATTTCTAGTTAGCGCAGTGGTTAGGTATCACACGTGGAACGCACGGTGCTTAGTATCGACGCAGCGGAAAATCCTCCCAGTGGACGATGTGTTTAGGACCATACTCGGTGACCTGGTGAAGGTGCATTCTCTGGAGTATGAGAGACTGAGTACACGGAGGGCCGCTCTCCTCTGGAGGGGCTTTTCTTTTAGTGTGCCCTAGTCTGGTCATCTCCTCTCCTGGTGGTGGGCTGCTGCTGACACCATAGATTTTTGTTTTTGATCAGTAGACAGTGATGTAGGGCTGCAGACGCCGAACTTGGGCTTTGTCAGTTGTGGTTATTGTATTGTGTGTTATTCTATTGTTTGTTTCTGTATATATTGTATATATGGGTTTGGGTGTAGGTGTTAGGTTGGGTGGTGGGAAAAGGAGGGAGGTGGGTTCATCTTGTGGGACACTGGTTATTTGGGTGAAAAACTGGCACTGCCTGATCTGTCCTATGGACAATGGACATGGACTGAGGCATGAGGCGCAGGACCAGCTCTCAGGTCAGTGCCGGGGAGGGACTGGTGGGCTCGAGTGTGGGGGGTTTTGTTTTGTCTTGTATATATTTGTATACTAGTATTTATTTTATTTAAAAAAAAAAAAAGAATGTAAATATTAGTTTGTATATAATTTGTCGGTTATTGTTTATTATATTGTTATTATTTGTTTGGTAACCGGACCAGATGTCATGGTGTAGGTAGTTATTATTGTGTATATATGTATAATGTGTGTGTGAGGAGAGAGGGAGCGGCTGGACCAGTTCATTACATTGTTTATTTTCTGGTTATTAATTTTGTTATGTTTCTGTTATTATTATTGTTATGTTTTTCATTTTTATAATAAAAGATCTACAGGATGTAACTCAGGATCAGTAATGTAATGTATGTACACAGTGACTGCACCAGCAGAATAGTGAGTGCAGCTCTGGAGTATAATACAGGATGTAACTCAGGATCAGTACAGGATCAGTAATGTAATGTATGTACACAGTGACTCCACCAGCAGAATAGTGAGTGCAGCTCTGGAGTATAATACAGGATCTAACTCAGGATCAGTACAGGATCAGTAATGTAATGTATGTACACAGTGACTGCACCAGCAGAATAGTGAGTGCAGCTCTGGAGTATAATACAGGATGTAACTCAGGATCAGTACAGGATCAGTAATGTAATGTGTGTACACAGTGACTGCCCCAGTAGAATAGTGAGTGCAGCTCTGGAGTATAATACAGCATGTAACTCCGGATCAGTAATGTAATGTATGTACACAGTGACTGCACCAGTAGAATAGTGAGTGCAGCTCTTGAGTATAATACAGGATGTAACTCAGGATCAGTACAGATAAGTAATGTAATGTATATACACAGTGACTGTGACGCGCCCCCTGGGCCTGTGCTGTGCAGGGGATACCAGGAGCCGGATCGCTGGGGGTTGTAGTCCTCCGTGGCTGTGACCCGGTCCGTGCCCAGGGCGGTCAAACCAGTGGCAGTCTTAGTAACGTGACAAATGTCCGACTACGCCACCCGTGGATTGCGGTCAGTGGGGACCGCCGCTGCGCTGCAGACCGCTGAGGCTGATGTTGTATGCGCAGCCAAGTATGGGATGACTCCTCACGGGAGAAGTATTGCCTCAGGGCAGCTAGTGTGGATGATGGGAGTGATGGTGTGAGCGTCCCAGTACTAATGGTGCTGGTGCGGCGATGAAACACAGAGACGTGTGGTGCAGTTCAGGGTCTTTACTGATGGTATAACGCAGACCCTCCCAGGAGTACTGGTTAGCAGTAGAGGCCTGGTCAGTCTGTAAGCAAGTAGGATCTCCCCTGGCCAGGTGGAGTTGTAGGCCTCCCCGACTATCTGCACTCTTTCCTGGCTACCTTGCTCTATGCGGGTAGAAGTAGCCCACGTCCCTGAGTATACCGTGTGGTGCTCACCCGTATGGCCGGTGACTTGGAGCCTTCCGTTAGCCTCCGCTTCACGATGGCGGTGCTGGTCCCTTGCTTGTGACCGTGCCTTCGGGCTTCTATGGCCAGAGGACATGGAATCCCCTGCCGATTGGATTCTGCTGCTGGACCTGGATGTCCCCACAGCCTCGGACTCCGTGTCCGGGTTTAGTGTCTTCAGCCAAGGCGAGCTTTCTAGCTTCCAACCTCTGGCACTCGCTCCTGCTCCTACAGAGCTCCTGTTGTCACTTTCCCTGTGTCTGCTGTCCTTCAAACCTGACTGCGTCTCTGTCTGGGACTTCACTCTAGGCTCTGACTCCCAGACTCTGACTGCTCTGCTTGTTCTGCAGGCTCTGTCTCTGTCTCTGTCTGACCTAATCCCGCCCCAGACCCAGTTTATAAGGGCAGATTCCTCCCCTCCCAGGTCTGGGCGGGCAGTGTTGCATGCTTAGGGCTCCTGACCAGAGAAACCTCCCACTTGCTCTCAGACATAATATTTCTATTACTGTGGCAACCAGACCCCTGGGGTGCCATATTCCCCCCTAGTAAATTTTAATACTCCGGGACTAAACACATTTTTAAAGAAACATAAATACAAGGGTATAAACGATAATACAATAACATATTTACAAGAAGCTTTAGTTCTTTAAAGGTCACGGCGTGTCCGCAACCGGGTGTCCATATCACCCAAGGTGAAGTTTGTGAAACAAGAGGGTGTCCATGTCACCCAAGGTGAAGCTTTAAGCGAAGTAGGGGACCTGTCCAAAGCAAACCCCTTGCGTTGGCCTTGGGCGTGGCTGCAAGGCTGAAGCTAGCTACTTTGGGCCGCAAGGAGGCCATGCCAGACAGGTTTTCTTTTCCGCGGCCGTCTTCGCAAGAGGCACAATGTGCAACTATCTACAAGAATTGTTCCGGTTATCCAGCGTCCATAACCTGTTAGTCCAAAGAAATCTGCAGGGTAACTGAGAAACATAATTAATAACAGGCAACAAACATAAACCATAAACAGTTAAACAGATAAATTCACAGTGCATTAGTTTAGATTTTCCAGCGAGCGGGCATCTGACCTCTAGTGACTCTAGTGGACCTACGGAGCTCACTAACTGGTCCTGCACTACAGGGTGTAGGAGTTGTTATGGGCAAGCTGGGCAGCTGTCTGCGCACTCTTTGGCTCACTAGGGGCACGGTAGGCTCACTACTAGCAGAGAGTTGATTCTCCTGGGCTGCTGGTGTGGACTCTTCTGCCTCCTGGGCCGGCTGCTCTTCCAGCTCTACCTGGTCTTCTGTAGGCACTTGAGGGGCTGGCTGGAGAAAGGTGAGGATGGGCACCACGATAGCGTTGTTTACTTGTGTCCAAGACCGGGGAAAGTCTCCGAGTACGGTGCTGATCATTTCCTCCTTTTCCTCTACGGGTTGAGGGTCTTCCTGATCTTCATCCGTGCTTTGCAACTTCTCGGGGCACTTTTTCAGATGGTCTCTGGAGACAGTGGCTGTCGTCTCTCCTCCATCCTTGCTGATGACGTACACCTTTGGATTATTGTGGCTTGAGGGCAGTACGGTGTACGGGTCCTTTTCCCACTGGTCGTCCAACTTATGGAGCCGCCTTTTTCTTTTCAAGACCTGCTCTCCAGGTACCAGGGGAACAGCGGGAGCATGTTGGTTATAAGTCCTCTCCTGCCTTTCTCTTGATTGGCAGAGACTTCGCTCGACGCTCTCCTGTACTTTCCGGTACTGCTGCTGCCGTTCTGTATCCCAGTCTGCCTCTGGCGAGGTGTCCTCGGGTATCAGGACTCCCATATCCAGGTCAACAGGCAGCTTACCAGGTCTTGCTCGCATTAGGTAAGCCGGGGTACAGTTGGTGGAACCTACCGGGATGTGGTTATACAGGTCCACCAGATCGGGCAGTTTCTCAGGCCACAGACTGCGTTCTTCCAGGGGCAATGTTTTTAGCAGATCTATCACCACCTGGTTCATCTTCTCGCAGAGTCCATTGGTTTGGGGGTGATAGAGCATTGTTCTTATCTTCTTGCAGCCATACAGGTTGCAGAACTCCTGGAAGACCTCCGCTTCGAAGGCTGGTCCTTGGTCCGTCAGCACTTGGTCCGGGTACCCGTGTGGGCGGCAGAAGTGCAGCTGGAAGGCTCTGGCTGCTGTCTGAGCCGTCATGTCTTTGACAGGGACCACCACCAGGAACCGGGAGTAGTGATCCACGATGGTTAGGGCGTAGACATACCCGCTTCTGCTTGGAGCCAGTTTAACATGGTCCAGAGAGACCAGTTCCAGCGGCTGCCTGGTGATGATGGGCTGCAGGGGAGTCCTCTGGCTGGCACGGTCCCTTCTTTTTAGATTGCACGGGCCACAGTCTCTACACCACCTCTCAATGGCTCCTCTCATGCCTATCCAGTAGAACCGTTCACGCAGCAGGAACTCCAGCTTCTTCCATCCGAAGTGCCCTGCCCCATTGTGGTAGGCCTCCAGCACCATAGCTGCGTCCCGTCTCGGTACCACAACCTGCCAGATCAGTTCATGTGTCCGGGAATTGACCATTCTGTGGCACAACTTCTCCTTGTAGAGAAACAGTCTGCTCTTTTCCGTCCACAGTTGCTTGGTCTCTTCTGGAGCATCTGGGTCCAGGCGGGCGTCAGCCTGGGTCAGCATCTCCTTCACCAGACAGACTGCGGGGTCACTGTCTTGCGTCTCCGCCCAGTTGTAGTGGGGTAAGGGGTTGAACGTAGCAGATCGCTGGCGCCTCACACGGTGGGAATACTGGGTAATCCCATGACGGTGAAACGCAGGGAGTTCGATCTCTTCCAATTCTTCTGGATCCTCCCCTTCGTCCGGTAGGTTTGGCATCCTGGACAGGGCGTCCGCATTGGTATTGGAGCGCCCTGCCCGGTATTTGATTGTGAACTCATAATTGGACAGGTGGGCCATCCATCTCTGCTCCAGGGCACCCAGTCTTGCAGTGTCCAGGTGTGTCAACGGGTTGTTGTCCGTGTACACGGTGAACCTGGAAGAGGCAAGGTAATGCATGAAACGTTCGGTTACTGCTCACACCACTGCCAGGAACTCTAGCTTGAACGAGCTGTAATTCTCAGGGTTTCTTTCCGTGGGTCGCAGTTTTCGGCTGGCGTCAGCAATTACCCGTTCTCTCCCCTGCTGGATCTGGGACAGTATGGCTCCTAGCCCGTTGTTGCTTGCGTTCGTGTGGAGGATAAAGGGCTGGCTGTAATCAGGGTACGCCAGGATTTCATCCCCCGTGAGGGCCATCTTCAGCTGGCGGAAGGACTCCTCTTCCAGCTTTTCCCATTTGAAGGGTGGCTTTTGGTTTTTGGCCTTCCTGGACTGGCCTATCAGGAGGTCCTGCATAGGAGCTGCCTTCTTAGTAAAACCGGGAATGAATCTTCGGTAGTAGCCTACCAACCCCAGGAACTGCCGCACTTCCTTTATGCTGGATGGTCTTGGCCAGTCCTTAATCACGGTGATCTTGTCAGGGTCGGGGGCTACTCCGTCAGCACTCACCACGTGTCCCAGGTACTGTACCTTTGGCTTCAGTAGATGACACTTTGAGGGTTTTACCTTTAGGCCATAGTTTGCCAGGGCTTCAAACACTTCTGCCAGGTGTTCCAGATGGTCCTCATAGGTCTTGGAATAGACGATGACATCGTCCAGGTATAATAGGACCGTGTCGAAGTTCTGGTGTCCCAGACAGCATTCCATCAACCGTTGGAAGGTTCCTGGTGCGTTGCAGAGCCCGAATGGCATACAGTTAAATTCGCTGAGTCCCATCGGGGTGGTGAATGCGGTCTTCTCCCCGTCCGCCACTGCTACAGGATCCTGCCAGTACCCGCTAGTGAGATCCAAAGTAGAGAAGAAGTTAGCAGATTTTAATGCAGCTAAGGACTCTTCTATCCTTGGTAACGGGTACGCATCTTTGTGTGTGATACGGTTGACCTTCCTGTAGTCTACACACATTCTCATGGTGTTGTCTTTCTTTTTCACTAAGACTAGTGGAGCTGCCCAGGGGCTACAGCTGTCCCTAATTACCCCAGCCTCCTTCATGTCTTTTAGCATCCCCTTGGCGTGTTGATAGTGTGCAGGGGGTACGGGTCGGTATCTCTCCTTTATGGGAGGATGGTCTCCCGTTGGGATGTGATGTTCTACCCCCTTTACTCGCCCAAAGTCTAGCGGGTGTTTGCTAAACACTCTCTCGTACTCCTGAACCACCCGATAGACTCCCTGTTTTTGGTGTGAGGGAGTGGAGTCAGTACCCAAATGCAGTTGCTGACACCAGTCCTCCATTGGTTTCTTAGAGCCGTTACCTTCCTCTGGTTGAGATGAAGGCAAGGGTTCCACGGCCTGTACAGAGTTCTGGTTGATGGTGAACAATTTGGCTAGCGTGGCATACCGGGGCAGGTATACTTCTCTCTCCCTGATATTTATGATACGGACGGGCATCCTCCCATGACGTACATCGACCACCCCCCGTGCTGTCAAAATGGTGGGCCTACTGTCTGAGTAGACGGGTTCTACCATTGCTTGGTAGTCTCTACCTCTTAGACCAATAGAGGCCCGGCACCAAATCATCATCTCACTTTTTGGGGTCATGGCAACAGGGAACGGGTCACACATTCTCACGCTACCTATCTCACCACCAGATAGTTCCACTTGTTGCCGCTTCATCAGTGGCGGGATCTCTTTTTGGAGGACACGCTGCTGGCTGGAACTGGTGTTCTTGGCAACCTGTTGCAAAATAAGAATCACCTCTGCAAGACAGTTTTCGATTACGTTAGTACCTAGGGTTATTTTTGGGTGACTCTCGCGACGGTCAATGTCCACAATGATCAGTCCTTGTGCCGGCAGTTCAACTTTACCGACCTTGATGGTCACCTCTTTAAATCCTATCTGGGGCACTGACCATTGCTGGCTATAATGCTCAGGTCGTCATCTGGGTAGTGGGTTATGTCCAAGTCATTCCAGTACCGCTTAAAGAGCACGTACGGGATGGTGGTGACCTGTGACCCGGTGTCTAGTAGGGCACTCATAGGAATGCTGTCCAGTACAACAGGCAAGACCGGACGTCCCCCTACGTATTTTTCACGCCAGTTCGATGTGCCTGATGATCTTAGGCCTGGGGGTTGGCCCTCTACCCCAGGTTGTGCCCGTTTAAATGACAGTACCTTGCCATATGTCCGGGTTGATTGCAGCGGCGGCAGATGGGTCGTCCGTCCTCGTTGTACCTGTCGCTGGGTCTCCCTCTGGCCGGTGGGGTCCTCTTCAGTCGGCGCCACGGGACGTCCTCCAGTCTGGATGCCAGCTGGATCTTTCCTGGAGAAGAGACCTGTAAAGACTGCACAGTTCTGGTTAGCGCGGCAACGCTCTTTGTCAGCTCTTGGACCTGATGGTGCAGGTCTGTAGCCGGGTCATTGTTCAAAGCCTGAGCATCAGCTCCCACAGGCCCTGCAGACAAGGGTGCCGCATCCTGGTGATAAGTGATAGCAGGGCGCCTGTGGGTCACAGCGCCACCTGGTGCCGGTTCTCGGAGCACCCGGATGGCTCTGTCCTTTAACTGTGCAAAGTCCAGGTCAGGGTCCTGTAAGGCCATTGCCCGCAACTGGGTTTGGTGGGCATTGCACAGTAGACCCTCAATAAATTGTTCGGTCAACAGCTTGTCTTAATTTCCCACGCTGTCAGGGTCTGCCTGTTTAATGGCTCTCAGGGCCTCTTGTAGGTTTAGAGCATAGTCTCTTATACTTTCATGTGCCCGTTGTTTGCACCCGTAAAATCTGAGCTTTATTTCGGCTGAGGTGCGGGAGTCAAATGTGTCTTTCAGCCCTTTGGGCTGCCCCGATTAACTGGGCCACCAGGATGCTTACTTTTTGCTCTTCCGTGAGGGGGTATACCTGGAAGAGGCTATCCAGTTTTTCCCTAAAGTCACTCAGGGTATGTGACTCCCCTGAGTACTGGGGTAGCCAGGTTGCCCCCGGGATATAGGGCATGGTGAATGGCATGACCGCTGCAGCGGTTGCGCTGGCGGCCGGTGTGGCGGTGGAGCTCCCCTCGGTATCCGGCATCCTTCTACTCCCCTAGTGGACCGTGGCCTACCTTGCGATGCTCTTCTTCCGTAGGCCGCGACTCCGCAGTCAATTGTCGGGGTAGAGGACCTGGCGTCGTGCTCCGATGACGTCAGCGTCGCTCTTCCTCCCTTCCAGGACCTTGCGCAGCGTCAGTGCGTGGGGCGGAGCTTCGGATCTCGCACGCTTTCGGTTTCCACGCCCCTCTTCTTCTCGTGCAGCGTCCCGAAGATGGCGTCCGATGGCGGGAAGACGGCAGAAGATGGCGGGAAACGACCCAAGATGGCGTCCGATGGCGGGAAACGACTCCGGACGGCGGGAAACTTCGCCACAGGTAAGTATAAAAGTATTTTTCAGGCACGCAGTACCCGGTGGTTGCGGGCACGAAATCCTGCCGACTACGCCAAAGTTGACGCGCCCCCTGGGCCTGTGCTGTGCAGGGGATACCCGGAGCCGGATCGCTGGGGGTTGTAGTCCTCCGTGGCTGTGACCCGGTCCGTGCCCAGGGCGGTCAAACCAGTGGCAGTCTTAGTAACGTGACAAATGTCCGACTACGCCACCCGTGGATTGCGGTCAGTGGGGACCACCGCTGCGCTGCAGACCGCTGAGGCTGATGTTGTATGCGCAGCCAAGTATGGGATGACTCCCCATGGGAGAAGTATTGCCTCAGGGCAGCTAGTGTGGATGTTGGGAGTGATGGTGTGAGCGTCCCAGTACTAATGGTGCTGGTGCGGCGATGAAACACAGAGACGTGTGGTGCAGTTCAGGGTCTTTACTGATGGTATAACGCAGACCCTCCCGGGAGTACTGGTTAGCAGTGGAGGCTTGGTCAGCCTGTAAGCAAGTAGGATCTCCCCTGGCCAGGTGGAGTTGTAGGCCTCCCCGACTATCTGCACTCTTTCCTGGCTACCTTGCTCTATGCGGGTAGAAGTAGCCCACGTCCCTGAGTATACCGTGTGGTGCTCACCCGTATGGCCGGTGACTTGGGGCCTTCCGTTAGCCTCCGCTTCACGATGGCGGTGCTGGTCCCTTGCTTGTGACCGTGCCTCCGGGCTTCTATGGCCAGAGAACATGGAATCCCCTGCCGATTGGATTCTGCTGCTGGACCTGGATGTCCCCACAGCCTCGGACTCCGTGTCCGGGTTTAGTGTCTTCAGCCAAGGCGAGCTTTCTTGCTTCCAGCCTCTGGCACTCGCTCCTGCTCCTACAGAGCTCCTGTTGTCACTTTCCCTGTGTCTGCTGTCCTCCAGACCTGACTGCGTCTCTGTCTGGGACTTCACTCTAGGCTCTGAGTCTCAGACTCTGACTGCTCTGCTTGTTCTGCAGGCTCTGTCTCTGTCTCTGTCTCTGTCTGACCTGATCCCGCCCCAGACCCAGTTTATAAGGGCAGATTCCTCCCCTCCCAGGTCTGGGTGGGCCGTGTTGCATGCTTAGGGCTCCTGACCAGAGAAACCTCCCACTTGCTCTCAGACATAATATTTCTATTACTGTGGCAACCAGACCCCTGGGGTACCACAACTGCACCAGCAGAATAGTGAGTGCAGCTCTGGAGTATAATACAGGTTTTAATTCAGAATCTCAGATAAGTAACTCAATGTATTTACAAAGTGATTCCACTTTCGATGCAAATTATTTCTATATATAACTTGAAAGATGAACGTCCCTTTACTGTTGTCCTTTCAGAACAATTCCTTTCTGGTCCCGTCGTCTGCTGTGAACGTGCAGTGAATCTTATTTGTGCCTGTCACTATGTCCGGCGCAGTCTTGCCCCGGGTCCTGGTAAAATGAATGAAAGATTGAAGAGACATTAGAACATATTCTGTCTGCAGGTGGCAGGAGGCCAGGAGCTATTTCTGTCCTCATTTTAACTTGGAGAGGCTGAGCCGGCCGGCAAACTTTAAATGAGTTTTAGTTGTAAAACCAGTGGAATATAATCTCACCTTCAGCTCTGCGGATTGCAGCTCTGGAGCATTCTTCGCCAGCGATAACGCCATGATCCTGTTTTGGGCTTAAATTCGTTTTCCTTGGAGTTTTACTCTCCAAATGTCATCTGCTTCTGAAGTCTTCAATTTATATCATTGTTAAAGGGGACAGATCACAATGTTTTTGCTCTGTATATTGGAGGAGAGTGCATGTGTCTCCGAAGCAATAAGGTTGGGCAATTGTGATAGTTATTTGTAAAACGATAAAGGAAAATATGGGGGCGGTAATCATATCAATACGGCATCTAATAGAACCATACTTTCCCAAAAATAGGAAAAACCTCTCCAACTCCCATATGAGTTGTCAAATCTCTGGGTCAAAGACCACATTCAACTTTATTTGTATGCTCAAGATTCTGATCCAGCTGAAAATCATGCGAAGAAGACAGCCATCAGTTTACCTGCTCCACCACATACTGTGCTATGCCCAGAGTGGATGAAGAATGAGCCTGAGGATGGGTGTGGTCTGCAACAACGGCTCTGGTTTGCAAAAAGAGCAAATTTGCTCTCCAAACATTTGCATTGCTGGCAGTTTTCAAAAGTTGGCAAATATATATATAAAACTATGTTCATCACAAACGTGTCAAAATAAAGCAATAAGCTCTTATGCAGAATTATGTGTCATCTGATCCTCCAGTTATCATTCTTTATATCTGTATCATATTTTTATGTCAGTAAGATGCAAGTTGAGCATGGCTGTAGGATCAGACTACACAGGATTTGTTGTAGTCTGTTACCATGGAGACACATAGGTCTGCATAGAGCTGGCGTCACAAAAGCAGTAAGGGATATATTGGGGACTTGAATTATGCTTTATATTTAATCTTAGATGCATTGGAGCAATAAAAATACAATGGTGAGTTTCTCAAACCTGTCTAACACTAAATCTGTTTTATTTTAGCCATTGAAACCAATAACAGCATGACTTTTAGATTTTTGTAGATACCTGAACATCCAACTAGTGGGCTACCCTCCCTGAGTCCCCAGTGTGAATGGAGAAGTAGTGCACATGCTTGACCTCCATTCACTGTCTGTAAGAGATTGCCACAAGTTTCCATCCATTTTAAAAACAGTGACTTTTCTCATGCTGCACCAGTTCTCTGGAATGTGCTACCCTAGACAGTCAAATTAATTCCCAACATTCACCTTTGCAGCGTGTCCTAAAAAAACATCTTTAGTAAGTCCTTTCACACTTCTTAATCTAACGTTTCAACGTAACCCCTTTATTTAGCAGGAACCCCCGTGCACTCCTATGTGCATTGCTATGCAGGGTAAATTGTCGCTACATAAATAAAGGTGCTGACTATTTATCATAGAGTATGTATCACCAAATATATATTATGTAAAAATCTGAAAAATCCACATAGTAACAGAAAATTGATTTTCCAGCCTCTGGAAAATAACTCCTAA
This sequence comes from Phyllobates terribilis, assembly GCF_046119375.1. Lineage (NCBI taxonomy): Eukaryota > Metazoa > Chordata > Amphibia > Anura > Dendrobatidae > Phyllobates > Phyllobates terribilis. The sequence continues at coordinate 941,729,809 of NW_027362762.1, forward strand.
ACAATAGTGAAGCTGATGCATCAGAGAATTAGATTTCGTTTTTATTGCTGCATCAGATGAGAAAAAAATTCCCGATGCTTCCTGCAGTATAAAATATGGACGGTGCCATTACTGAGATACAGAAATACACAATAACTTTTAGGGCGCTCTGTTCGGCGCATTCAATTTATATTTGTAAACTAGGTGCAATAAAAATGATTAGGATGACGCTTCTCGATATATCACCGTGCCGCTGCTCCATATAACATATAAATACAGAGATTTGTACGTTTATATTCCCCTAACATAGAGAAATAAGTTCCAACTCCTGGTGTCCTAAAAAAAGCAATTTGTGGCCTAAAACTGCTAATTCTGCTGTAATATGGGGACGAGTAACGTAATACTAGAGATAAGCGGCAATATCGATAAACTTGTTTGCAGTGGATGAATAAACCCTGTTTTATTACATGTTCTACTTACAATATTTGGTTTCTTACATTTTCTGTTCCGTTTTTTTTTTTTTGTTAAAAGAATGTGGTCATAGTGTGAACAGGCTCAACACAATGCTGTACTAACTTGTAAATGGTTAAGCAGGTGAGTGATGCTATTTAATCATGATTCACATGCGTGCAATTACCTTTGTATCTTTTAAACCTTTTTCTTGCATTCATCGTGAAATATCTTTAGCCATGACTAAGAATCATTTAATAATATCGGTTCAAAAACGCGTAGGCTTATAAGGCTATTCTTTTTTTTTGGATGTTTGGACTTTTTTTTATCATCTTGGATTTCCAACTTATGAAATAAAGCAGTGGTCCCCAACCTTTTTTGCACCAGGGACCGGCTTGAAGCAAGATCATTTTTCCATGGCCCAGCAAGGAGGGGGTGGGGTGGGCGGGGCTTTGGTCATATGGGGGCGGGGTAATGGAGGGATTTGGAGTTTAGTGCATACTTATCATATAGTGTAGACCAGGTCCCCGCCAGGAGCTATGCCAGGAGCCCCACATAATGTGCTGTGCCAGGAGCCGCATCACTGAGGCCCCATCACGCCCTGCAGCAGGACAGGGCAGCTGTCCTGACAGCTGCTGTTCAGCTGCATTTACTTCATCCCAGGGGCGGACACAGACTGTAGTGGGCCCCTGTGCAAGAAATTTTTGGGGGCCCCCCCCGCCCTTCATAAGGCAACAAAGTTATGTAAACATAACCCCCCCATGTGCATCTCTCACCCCCCCATGTGCAGCTCACCCCCGTGCATCTCTCATCCCCCTCCGTGCATCTCTCATCCCCCTCCGTGCATCTCTCATCCCCCTCCGTGCATCTCTCATCCACCCCCCGTGCATCTCTCATCCCCCCCGTGCATCTCTCACCCCCCGTGCATCTCTCATCCACCCCCCGTGCATCTCTCATCCCCCCCGTACATCTCTCATCCCCCCCGTGCATCTCTCACCCCCCCGTGCATCTCTCATCTCTCCCCTCCCTCCCATGTGCATCTCTCATCTCTCCCTTCCCCCATGTGGATCTCTCATCTCTCCCCTCCCCCATGTGCATCTCTCATCTCTCCCCTCCCCCCCATGTGGATCTCTCATCTCTCCCCTCCCCCATGTGCATCTCTCATCTCTCCCCTCCCCCCATGTGCATCTCCCATTCCCCCCACTCCTAGTTAATTGTATTTAAAAAAAAATAAAACTTGTTATACTTACCCCCATGCGATCCCTGCAGAATCCTGGCGCTCGTCCAAATCGCTGACACCAGGTTCTCCTGACTTCCGGCCATGTGACGGCGCCGTCACATGACCGGAAGTCAGGGGAATCATGAAGGTACTTCATACTGGTTAAACATGACATACAATTCAGTGTCACACAGTCCGTGTGCTGCTGACATAACACATTCAGGAAAAGAAAGAAAAAATCACAGTAAGTAAAAACAACCAACAATTGAGAGCTTTCCTCCCCCATTTACAGCAAGCATTTAACTTTACACACTATCGCCATCTGCTGTCTGGTTAGTATAAAGTCCTCCTTACACTTATAATAAGTCCTGATCTGTTGCATATGCCAACAATATCTATATTATGACATCCATTAGTTACCTGGCATCATCTACTAGACCATCACATGGTATGAACTATTTTGGATATACTTAATTGTAAGAAGGTGAGATGAAAAATGTTTCCTTTTTTCCTACAAGCGACAAAGAGTACCCCCTCAAACCACTTGAATGATAAGGTCACTATAGACCACAGCAACTAAAGCATAAGTGCCTAATATCTCAGAGGTTTCTGATAAAAAAATGGGAGCTTCACTGACTCCTGGAAGAGATGGCTAAAGATGAGCGAAATAATTAATTATGTTTTGAATTCATGTTGAATTTATTTGGAATTTGCTTAAACTGCATTCAAACAACATGTGATTTGCTTTGTGTGAATCTCATAACATGGTCGCCACTATTTTAGACATTTCAAAAAATTTCATCAGCCAGAGAAAGTAACACGTGACTGCTGGTGTGGCCAGGCAGGCTTCCCAATAATGCATTGCAGCAATTGCATCACATGGTATAGCACAGAAAATCCGGAGGGACTATCAATGCAGCAGCCATTTTATGGTGAATCTGGATAGTGAGAGGATGTCACAACTTACATGTCAGTTATAAAGATAGGCAAAAAAAAAGTCATAAAACACTGAATAAATATTAGAGGTATAATGTGAGAGCACAACACTGAAGAAGATTAGTGGATAAGGAAAAGAGACTACTATAGATTTAACCAAAAGAGAGAGAAAGAGAGAGATAGGAGAGTAACTTTGTCTGTGAGATGGGAGAATCACTGTGTCTCTGAGGCCGGAGAGTCACTATGTGAGGTCATGAGAGTCACTGTGACTGTGAGACAGGAGAGTCACTGTGTCTGTGAGGCAGGAGAGTCACTGTGTTGTGAGACAGGAGAGACACTATGTCTGTGAGGCAGACAAGTCACTGTGTCTGTGAGGCATGATAATCACTGTGTCTGTGAGGCAGATGAGTTACTGTGTTGGTGAGGCAGGAGAGTCACTGTGTCTGTGAGACAGGAGAGTCACTCTGTCTGTGAGACAGGAGGGTCATTGTGTCTGTGATGCAGGAGAGTCACTGTGTGAGGTAGGGGAGTCACTGTGTCTGTGAGGCAGGAGAGTCACTGTGTCTGTGAGGTAGGAGAGTCACTGTGTCTGTGAGGTAGGAGACTCACTGTGTCTGTGAGGCAGGAGAATCACTGTGTCTGGGAGGCAGGAGAGTCATTGTGTCTGGAAGGAAGGAGAGTCACGGTGTATGTGAGACAAGAGAGTCACTGTGTCAGTGATGCAGGAGAGTCACTGTGTGAGGTAGGGGAGTCACTGTGTCGGTGAGGCAGGAGAGTCACTGTGTCTGTGAGGTAGGAGAGTCACTGTGTCTGTGAGGTAGGAGAGTCACTGTGTCTGTGAGGCAGGAGAATCACTGTGTCTGGGAGGCAGGAGAGTCATTGTGTCTGGGAGGAAGGAGAGTCACGGTGTATGTGAGACAAGAGAGTCACTGTGTCTGTGAGTCAGACAAGTCACTGTGTCTGTGAGGCAAGAGAGTCGCTGTGTCTGTGAGGCAGGAGAGTCATTGTGTCAGTGATGCAGGAGAGTCACTATGTGAGGCAGGAGAGTCACTGTGTCTGTGAGGCAAGAGAGTCACTGTGTCTGTGAGGCAGGAGAGTCACTGTGTCTGGGAGGCAGGAGATTCACTGTGTCTGGGAGGCGGGAGAGTCATTGTGTCTGGGAGTCAGGAGAGTCATTGTGTCTGTAAGGCAGGAGACTCACTGTGTTTGTGAGGCAGGAGAGTCACTGTGTCTATGAAGCAGGAGAGTCACTGTGTCAGTGAGGCAGGAAAGTCACTGTGTCTGTGAGTCAGGAGAGTCACTGTGTCTGTGAGGCAGGAGTGTCACGGTGTCTGTGAGACAGGAGAATCACTGTGTCCATGAGGCAGGAGAGTCACTGTGTCTGTGAGGCAGAAGAGTCACTTTGTCTGTGAGGCAGGAGAGTCATTGTGTCTGTGATGCAGGAGAGTCACTATGTGAGGCAGATGAGTCACTGTGTCTGTGAGGCAGGACAGTCACTATGTCTGTGAGGCAGGAGAGTCACTGTGTCTGTGAGGCAGGAGAGTCACTGTGTCTGAGGCAGAAGAGTCACTGTGTCTGTGAGGCAGGAGAGTCACTGTGTCTGTGAGACAGGAGAGACACTGTGTCTGTGAGGCAGACAATTCACTGTGTCTGTGAGGCATGAGAATCACTGTGTCTGGGAGGCAGATGAATTACTGTGTTGGTGAGGCAGGAGAGTCACTGTGTCTGTGAGGCAGGAGAGTCACTCTGTCTGTGAGACAGGAGGGTCATTGTGTCTGTGAGGCAGGAAAGTCACTGTGTCTGTGAGGCAGGAGAGTCATGGTGTCTGTGAGACAGGACAGTCACTGTGTCTGTGAGGCAGACAAGTCACTGTGTCTCTGAGGCATGAGAGTCACTGTGTCTGTGAGGCAGACGAGTTAATGTGTTGGTGAGGCAGGAGAGTCACTGTGTCTGTCAGGCCGGAGAGTCACTATGTCTGTGAGGCAAATGAGTCACCCTGTCTGTGAGGCAGGAGAGTCACTGTGTCTGTGAGGCAAGAGAGTCACTGTGTCTGTGAGGCAGGAGAGCCACTGTGTCTGGGAGGCAGGAGAGTCACTGTGTCTGGGAGGCAGGAGAGTCATTGTGTCTGGGAGTCAGGAGAGTCATTGTGTCTGTAAGGCAGGAGAGTCACAGTGTTTGTGAGGCAGGAGAGTCACTGTGTCTATGAAGCAGGAGAGTCACTGTGTCAGTGAGGCAGGAAAGTCACTGTGTTTGTGAGGCAGGAGAGTCACTGTGTCTATGAAGCAGGAGAGTCACTGTGTCAGTGAGTCAGGAAAGTCACTGTGTCTGTGAGGAAGGAGAGTCACTGTGTCTATGAGGCAGGAGAGTCGCTGTGTCTATGAATCAGACAAGTTACTGTGTCTGTGAGGTGGGAGAGTCACTGTGTCTGTGAAGTAGGAGAGTCATTGTGTCTGTAAGGCAAGAGAGTCACTGTGTCTGAGAGGCAGGAGAGTCACTGTGTCTGGGAGGCAGGAGAGTCATTGTGTCTGATAGTCAGGAGAGTCATTGTGTCTGTAAGGCAGAAGAGTCACTGTGTTTGTGAGGCAGGAGAGTCACTGTGTCTATGAAGCAGGAGAGTCACTGTGTCAGTGAGGCAGGAGAGTAACTATGTCTGTGAGTCAGATAAGTCACTGTGTCTGTGAGGCAGGAGAGTCACTGTGTCTGTGAGGCAGGAGAGTCACTGTGTCTGTGAGGCAGGAGACTCACTGTGTCTGTGAGGCAGGAGAGTCACTGTGCCTGTGAGGCAGGAGAGTCACTGTGTCTGTGAGACAGGAGAGTCACTGTGTCTGTGAGGCAGGAGAGTAACTATGTCTGTGAGTCAGATAAGTCACTGTGTCTGGGAGGCAGGAGAGTCATTGTGTCTGTAAGGCAGGGGAGTCACTGTTTGTGAGACAGGAAAGTCACTGTGTCTATGAGGCAGGAGAGTCACTGTGTCTGTGAGGCAGAAGAGTCATTGTGTCTGTGAGGCAGGAGAGTTTGTGTGTCAGTGAGGCAGGAAAATCACTGTGTCTGTGAGGCAGGAGAGTCACTGTGTCTGTGAGGCAGGAGAGTCACTGTGTCTGTGAGGCAGGAGAGTCACTGTGTCTGTGAGACAGGAGAGTCACGGTGTCTGTGAGGCAGGAGAGTCACGGTGTCTGTGAGACAGGAGAGTCACTGTGTCTGTGAGGCACACAAGTAACTGTGTCTGTGAGGCATGAGAGTCACTGTGTCTGTGAGGTAGGAGAGTCACTGTGTCAGTGAGGCAGGAGAGTCAATGTGTCTGTGAGGTAGGAGAGTCACTGTGTCAGTGAGGCAGGAGAGTCAATGTGTCTGTGAGGTAGGAGAGTCACTGTGTCAGTGAGGCAGGAGAGTCAATGTGTCTGTAAGGCATGAGAGTCACTGGGTCTGTAAGGCAGGAGAGTCACTGTGTTTGTGAGGCAGGAGAGTCACTGTGTCTATGAGGCAGTAGAGTAACTGTGTATGTGACGCAGAAGAGTCACTGTGTCTGTGAGGCAGGAGAGTAAGTGTGTCAGTGAGGCAAGAAAGTCACTGTGTCTGTGAGGCGGGAGAGTCACGGTGTCTGTGAAACAGGAGAGTCACTGTGTCTGTTAGGCAGACAAGTCACTGTGTCTGTGAGGCATGAGAGTCACTGTGTCTGTGAATCAGATGAGTTATTGTGTCTGTGAGGCAGGAGAGTCACTGTGTCTGGGAGGCAGGAGAGTCACTGTGTCTGGGAGGCGGGAGAGTCACAAGTCATTGTGTCTGTAAGGCAGGAGAGTCACTGTGTTTGTGAGGCAGGAGAGTCACTGTATCTATGATGCAGGAGCGTCACTGTGTCTGTGAGGCAGAAAAGTCACTGTGTCTGTGAGGCAGGAGAGTAAGTGTGTCAGGAGGCAGGAAACTCACTGTGTCTGTGAGGCAGGAAAGTCACTGCATCTGTGAGGCAGGAGAGTCACTGTGTCTGTGAGTCAGGAGAGTCACTGTGTCTGTGAGGCAGGAGAGTCACTGTGTCTGTGAGACAGGAGAGTCACTGTGTCTGTGAGACAGGGGAGTCACTGTGTCTGTGAGACAGGAGAGTCACTGTGTCTATGATGCAGGAGAGTCACTGTGTCTGTGAGTCAGGAGAGTCACTGTGTCTGTGAGGCAGGAGAGTCACTGTGTCTGTGAGACAGGAGAGTCACTGTGTCTGTGAGACAGGAGAGTCACTGTGTCTGTGAGACAGGAGAGTCACTGTGTCTGTGACGCGCCCCTGGGCCTGTGTCACGCTGCGTTGCGCACGCGGGAGCTTACCCGGAGCCGGATCTCTTGAGGGTTGTAGTCTCGTGGCGGTGATCCGGTCCGTGCCCAGGGAGTCAGACTAAGTGGCGCTGTATTAGCGGTAGATGTTGGACGACTACGCCACCCGTTGAGTACAGCTAAGGAGCTGCTGCTGCAGGGCAGACCGCTGAGGCCGGTGGTAGGATTGTGCAGCGTGATAGTATAACCCCCAACGGGAGGGGTATGGCCTCAGGGCAGCCGACGTGGATGATGGGGGTAGCAGGAACCACTCAGAGACGGTACGGTGTAGTTCAGGGTCTTTACTGGTGACAACGATAGACCCTCCCGGAGTACTGGTTAGCGATTGGGGCCTGGTCAGTCCTTGAGCAGATGGGATCTCCCCTGGCCAGGCGGAGTTGTAGGCCTCCCAAACTAACGATACTCTTCTGGCTACCTTGCTAGAAGCGGGTATAAGTAGCCCACGTCCCTGAGTGTACCGTGTGGTGCTCACCCGTATGGCCGGTGACTCGGGGCCTTCTAGTAGCTTCCGCTCCACGACGGCGGTGCTGGTCCCACGCGTGTGACCGTGCCTTCGGGTTTCTGGGCCAGAGGACCTGCAATCCCCTGCCGGTCGGTTTCTGCTGCTGGGTACGAGTTAGTCCCCACAGCCTTGGACTCCGGGTCCGGTAAGAAATCTTCTCAGTCAGGGCGAGCTCTGCAGCTGCCAGCCCCTGACTCCTTGTAACACTGCTCCCACAGAGCTCCTGTTGTTTCTTCCCATAGCTGCTTCTCTTCTCTGTCTCTACTTCTGGCATGGCCCAGGAGCTGGGCCCAGCCGGAGCCACAGCTCCCTGTCAGCCCTCCTGGCTGAACTCTCCCTCTGAACTCTCTAACCCTGCCTCAGCCCCAGGTTTATATAGGGGAAGTTCTTCCCCTCCCAGGACTGGGCAGGAGGTGTGGCATGCATAGGATTCCTGACCAAGAGACCTCCCACCTGCTCTCAGACATAACATTGCTGTTACTGTGGAAACCAGACCCCTGGGGTGCCACATTTGTGATGCAGAAGAGTCACTGTGTCGATGAGGTAGGAGAGTCACTGTGTCTGTGAGACAGGAGAGTCACTGTGTCTGTGAGGCAGTACAGTCAGTTTATCAGTGAGGCAGTGCCCAGCATGGACACGTAGCAGGTCATTGCTGCTTCCTTGATAAGTATGGTTATGATGATGCTGCAATTCAATCAAGAATCCACATATTTTCAGGAAAATTGGAGACTTTGGAATAGTTTCGATTCACGGGGAATCGATTCGCTGCAAATCATATTTAGTAGAAAAATTCAGCAAAAGTGCCGAATTGGAATTTCAAAACATTTGCTAGAGTTAGTAAATCTCTTGGGCTGGAAACAAGGGATGGCTGCACATGAAGGATCTATCGGTGGGTGACACAAGGAGATGGCACAGGAACGTATTTCAGGCTCATTTTTTCTTATTTCTGGAGGAAGCATCCTTTTAGGTTCACCTATAAATAATTTAATGTGAGAATTAATATATATGATACTAATTAACACCAATTAGTGTTTCATTATAAAATTCATATAATGACTGCACATTATGAGACCAGTCAGGGGGATCGTGTCCCTTACGCTAAAGCAAACATTAGGCGAATCAGCCAAATATTTAACAGATCAGAGCGATTCCACCGCCGAGAAAACCTCCACCCAAACCCTAATTATCTCATTAACTTAATAACCGGAAAATATTCGGACTTCATTTCAAGCTTCCTGCACCCAAACGACAGAAAATGATCCAACGTCCTGCAGTCTGGTGTGTGATATTAACGTTTTGAAGTATGTTTTCATACAGAAAGGGGATATTTATTTATTTTAGAAAACTTTAGATAATGCTGAAAACCAAAACTAAAAGAAAATTGATCCCTCTAAGCCGATCCTATCCATCGATCAACCACCATATAATGCAGTGAACGGAGATCTAATCCAATGGACATGGGTCTGGTTACTGGTTGTTACGAGTGGTGGCCGTGCCTGTTGTCTAGCACCCCAATAACAGCGGTGGGAACAAGGTTGTGAATGTTCAAGGTGACACCGGCGATCCTGTTCCTCTCGTGGCTGAATGGTGAAGCACTTGGTGAAATGGTGAATCACTTGGTGGTACAATAAAGAGGAGAACTGGAGGGCATTTGGAGAACTTGGATCAATCAGAACGCACTTTTCCTAGCTTAGACACATCCTCTGTAATATACTGAGGCACAGACTGAACGGTTACAACAGCAGGCAGATGTCTCTGGGTTGTGGTGTGCACTGCAGTGTTACTTCTCAGGACAGGTCTTATGTCGGGGATTTTGGGCATCTCCTCCCCAGTAGACCAGAATAATGCAAGTTCATCTCTGCTTTCCCTACAGCTTCAATTTCATCAATATCACTGTAGGGTTTCCCCACTGTGGGCTTTCTTATCCTCTGTACTAGCACAACTACATGCATCTGGGAGTCAGGGGTAAATTCAGTATCTTCCCCCTGGAGAGGTGCTCCAGAAAGTTCAGCTGACAACTTTTCAGGCTTCTCTGTTTTTCTTAGAGCTTGTACCAGTCTATAAACGTTACAATCCACTCTCAACTTCCAACTACTCATGAGTTCTAAATTAGGACTCTGGTGTATTTATATTCTTTGCTCCTCCCACCTTCCAGAATGTTCTGCATAAATTATTCTTACAGGATTAACCCTGTACACCCTGAATTGTGTGCAAGAGTGCTTCATCGTTCTACTTAAAGTAGCAAAAAGTATCAATGCAGTAAATTAACATAACAGTCAAGTAAGAACAGCGCAAATCACTCCGCAAAACTATACAAATTCTCAGGTACCAAAAGTAGAAATTAGAGACATTATACTGTGTGTGTAGGGAGGGGAAATTGTTATCGTATTTGAGGCGGAATGTAGGGGTATCAAGCTATGTATGGGAACGTTGGGGATATCATACTGTGTGTGGAGGTATACACTGTGGGGACATCTTTCTGTGTTGGGCAACTGAGAGGCTAGTGTGGGGGGCATCATACTGTGTGTGGGAGGCTGTCGGGCATCATACTGTGTGTGGGAGGGAACTGTTGTGGGCATCATTCTGTGTAAGATGACTCGTAGGCCACGGTGGGGGGCATCATACTGTGTGTGGAGGAATTTACCATGGTGCAACCTACTGTGTGTGGGAGCATAATATGTAAGGAGTGGCATTGTAAGGGGGGGGGGGCAAAAAAAGTGGCACCATACTTTGTGTGAACACTAATGTGCCTCACTAAAAGCAATATTTTTGTGTAGGTGCATATTAAGGAATTGGCGAGTTTAGAGAAGTGACTTAGACTAGAATAAAAACACCACAGTATGTGTCCCCCTTTCCTGTCTTTCAAAGTTGGAAGTCTGCCATATTTTGGCTATTACAATAATGTCCATGCCACAGGCTGATACAAAAACATAAAAAAACAGCTCTATGGTAAATCTTACCAGATTTCTCAGCTTTTCCGTGTTTTGTGAGTGAAATTTTACACTTTTTGAAACTATGATATTGGTGTTTACCTAGAAATATTATAATTCTAAGTCACAAAACATTAGGATTTATTAGGATTTTAGGCAGTAAAACGCCCAAAAGTGTACAGATATCCCACCTTAACATTGTGTCATCCACAGATGCCTTATATCATTTCACAGGTCCATCAAAAACTGTTCCTATCACTGTTTGTCGTATTTCAATTCTTTTTTCTAATTGTGAGTATTGCACCCTATTGCATTGGTAGGTGGATATATCTGTCTATATGCTACACTAACCGATAAGGCTGCTGTCACTTACTTCCTGATTCCCTCCTATTATACCTGTATCAAGCCCTTTATAAACCAATGCCATGCCTCCATTTCTATGCTGTCCCTGGAAGAAGCAACGGCAAAACGCGCGTAGGGCACTACAAGGTTATACATATTTACACCATATAATTGTCTTTGAAAAATGTATACGGATGAAACTAGGGTCTGTATCACAATTATCATATCTTAGAGGTTTTCTAATACTGATCCCTATTTACTAGCACTTTGCACAGCTTACATATTTGGAACAAATATGTTTTTCGGCCTCTAGCTTTATTGTTGTTTGAATTATATCTACTATAAATTTTGTAATAATGGTACTCTAATTTTTTTTCTTAATCATTCTAAAATAATCGTGAAAAAATAATGACTGTACTGCCTTCCTATTTTTTTGGGATGTAAGGTGCTTTGTTATACTTACTTTTTATCTGTAATGTTATCACCCACTTTTTATCTTGTATGTATATTTTATGTCTGTATCTAATTAAATTGTTACTTTTCTTCATGTGTGGTCATACTTGTAGGTGTTGTGTCATGTGCTGATGATCACCACCATCTTTACATCTGTCACTTCACTGGCCCACTGGTTTGCTAATTCTGTAGGTTATTTAGAATTTTAGGCATTAAAATGCCCAAAAGTGCATAGAGATCCCACCCTAACATTGTCTCAGACGCCCTATATCAGTTTACAGTAATATCGAAAATTGTTCCTATTGTGACATTCAGAAATAGTGCTGTTGCAGATTGTGACATGTAGAAATAGTGCTGTTGCTTTAAAAGCATTCAGCAACTATTAGAAGTAACACAACCACATGAGACCGGAAATGTAGTCCATCGGAATTTACTGCTACCCTGTGATTATCTCCCACCACAACAAGACTTCCCAGAAGTAGACCGACATCGTCCGAGATCGACTAAGGGACCACCACAGACTGAATCTCCAGAGGTGGATAGTGACCTTGAAAGTTCCGATGGAGAAGAAGGTCTAAGGGGTAACGTTTCTCATTATGGAGAGTGACACACCAGCTCTGGCACGTCAAGGTAAGGAGGCTTATTCGCCATGCAATGCTCGTCTGGGAAATTTAATATGCAAATTGCCTCTTCAGAGAAAAAGAGGACTTGTACTCTATAGCGCCACCTATTGGAAGCAGCAATCCTACAAGTCACACTCAACCCCTTAACGAGTCGTGCAATATGACTTAGGATAAGAGCCAAATCAGAATCTCAATTTGCAGACGCGATGCGATGGAGAAGAACACACCGTTGTATTTCTCGGACCAGCAAGGAGAGGGATGTACCATCCTCAGGAGAATGAACTAATGTTAGAACCTTGCTCTTAGGTTTTTTCTATTGCTGGTCACATGACCTTGTTGGCCTATTTAGTCCTGCTCCGCCCTTCTGGCTTTGCTGGACTTCATTGTATTACTACTCTTTAGCTAGCCTGTGCTCAGTATCTAACTCTGTTAGTTTGCTTGGTCTCCGGACCTCTGTGTTCTATATATTTTGTTTGTTCGTCTGTCTGCTACTATTTCTGTTAGGAGGTGTCCATTTTGCTCCCAGTCCCCAGTACTTGTAGGGATTCCTTCCCCACATCTATAGGTCTCCGTACAGACTAGCTGAGGACTTTAGCAGGTCTGATCGCAGGATCAGGTTCCCTGTTACATCGTAGGGATCAAGCTGAGTTCTATCGTAGGGACAGATCTCCTCTCTTTCCTTAGCTCTGGTAACAGAACATAACAGTAAGTCCAGCCTGCAAATTCTCTAAGGAAAGATTTTTCTGTTCCATCATGGTGTCGGTTCAGGATTTGGCTCAACGCCTGCAGGGACTCTCTCTGGAGGTGGCCGAACTCCGTCAGCACGTGAGTAACTGTCCTGGAGCACATTTCTTGGAGCCTAAGGTACGTTTGCCTGATTTATTTTTTGGTGAACACCAAGAATTTTTTTCATTTAAAAATGCTTGCTTATTGTATTTTCGTTTGAGACCCAGGTCCTCTGGGGATGAATCCCAGCGCATAGGGTTCATAATGTCACTTTTGCGCAAAGAACCTCAGGAGTGGGTCTTTTCTTTACAATCTAGTGATTCATGCTTTAGATCAGTGGATAGTTTTTTTTCTGCTTTGGGGCTATTATATGATGATCCTGACCGTATCTCATCTGCTGAGACTGAGTTGAGACATTTGAGACAGGGATCAGGTAATGTGGAAAAATATTGTACTCATTTCCGTCGGTGGTCTACTCAAATAGGGTGGAACGATTCTGCTCTGAAGAGTCTGTTTCTTGCTGGGCTTAGTGAAAGGGTTAAAGACCTGCTAATTGCTTATCCCACACCTGAAGATTTGCAACAGGCTATGCAATTAGCTATACGGGTGGATAGGAGACTGCGTGCAAGGGTTAATGAGAGCAAAGCCTCTGCTATGTCAGTATCTGGTCATGAGAATGTGTGTACTGACAGTGGAGAGCCGATGGAGATTGGAGCGATGGCACCTCGCTCTCAAGAAAAGGACCGCAGATTTTCTGAAGGTTTGTGTTTCTATTGCGGAAATTCTGGTCATTTCATTAAAAGCTGTGTGCTTCGTATGAAGAAAGAAAAAAAAATGGTCAGTCATGCCCGTATTGCCTGTTTAAATTCCAAGGGTGTATTTTTAGCTGCTTCCACTATTGCTCAGGAAAAATTAATGGAATTTCGGGTATTTGTTGATTGTGGGTCTACTCTAAATGTAATTGATGGGGGATTCTTGGAAAGACTCAATTTAAAACCCGAACCTTTATCATCCCCCATTGCTGTGGTTTCTGTGGATGGCTCCCCTTTGAAGAATGTTACTCTCAAGGTCTGTGAATTTCCTCTCACTATTAATGGTGTTCACCATGAGAAATTGGATTTGGTAGTTTTGAATAACTTGCCTTCTCCGGTGGTGTTGGGATTGCCCTGGTTAAAATTTCACAATCCTGTACTGGATTGGTCTACCAATGAAATTAAATCCTGGAGCCATAAATGTTATGACAAGTGTTGTAACGGGCGTATTGCAGCTGTGGATAGGGGGGAATTGCCTGTTCCTATTCAGGATTTTTGGAGAGTTTTTTCTGAGAAGGAATCGCGGGTTTTGCCTCCCCATAGAGACTATGATTGTACTATTGAATTTGTCCCTGGAGCGACTCTTCCTAAAAGTCGTTTATTTAACCTTACTATTCCTGAGAGAAAGGCTTTGGAGGAATACATACAGACAAGTTTGGCCGCCGGTCACATTAGGCCCTCTAAGTCTCCTGTGGCGGTTGGATTTTTTTTGTAAAAAAAAAGGACGGCGGTTTACGTCCTTGTCTGGATTTTCGTGAGATTAACAAAATTACTGTACGCAATCCTTACCTATTGCCATTGATTCCTGATCTGTTTGACCAGTTAGTGGGGGCCAAGTGGTTCTCTAAAATTGACCTTCGGGGGGCATACAATCTGTTGCGCATGAAGGAGGGTGACGAATGGAAGACTGCTTTTAACACTCCTGTGGGTCATTTTGAGAATTTGGTTATGCCTTTTGGTCTTACTAATGCTCCTGCATTTTTTCAGAATCTTATTAATGACATCCTTAGACCTTTGATCGGCAAAAATGTGGTTGTGTATTTGGATGACATTTTGATTTATTCGCCGGATCTGGAATCTCATTGGCGGAGCGTACGTGAAGTATTACAGTTATTAATTGACAATTCGCTTTTTGCTAAGCTGGAGAAATGTGAGTTCGCTGTACAGAGAATTAGTTTTTTGGGCTACATTATCTCCAGTGAAGGTTTTGAGATGGACCCGGTGAAAGTTCAAGCTGTGCAGGAATGGCCTAGGCCTATTGGTTTGAAATCGATACAGAGGTTTTTGGGTTTCGCCAATTATTATAGAAAATTCATTAAAAATTTTTCTATTATTGTCAAACCTCTGACCGATCTCACCAGGAAAGGTGCTGATGCGGTTCAGTGGACTGCTGAGGCCATTGAAGCTTTTGTGTATCTCAAGGAGAGGTTCACCTCTGCTCCCATCCTTATGCAGCCTGATGTGACTAAGCCGTTTTTGGCTGAGGTTGATGCTTCCTCTGTGGGGGTTGGCGCAGTATTGTCTCAGGATAACGGGCATGGAGTACATCCCTGTGCATTTTTTTCCAAAAAATTTTCGGAGACTGAACTGAATTACGATATTGGTAATCGGGAATTATTGGCTATTAAACTCGCATTTGAACACTGGCGCCACCTCTTGGAAGGTGCTGAATTTCCCGTTCAGGTTTTTACGGATCATAAAAATCTGATATATCTTGATGCTGCCAAGCGCCTGAATGCCCGTCAGGCTAGGTGGGCAATGTTTTTCTCGCGGTTTAATTTCTCCGTTACTTACATCCCAGGTACTAAGAATGTTAAGGCGGATGCTTTGTCTCGCAGTTTTTCTCCCATAGTCGGTGCTGAGAAAGAGGAGAACATTTTACAAGAAGGTGTTGTGATAGCTGCTTTGGACTCCGTTTTGGAAGATGAGATTCTTAAAGCACAGGAGAATGCCCCATCTAACACTCCCCATGGGAGGTTGTTTGTGCCTGGGACCTTTAGGAGAGATTTGTTTGTTGAGTGTCACGAATCTCGGTTGGCAGGTCATCCCGGAATCTCTGAGACCAAGAGACTGGTGGGTCGCAGCTTTTGGTGGCCTGGATGGCAGAAGGAAGTCATTAAGTGGGTGCGTCAATGTACTATATGTGCTAGATCTAAGTCCTCACATACTCCTGCTGCGGGGTTACTTTGCCCTCTGGAGGTTCCCAGTGCTCCTTGGACACATTTGGCTATGGACTTTATAACTGACCTTCCCCCCTCTGAGGGTTTTACTGTCATCTGGGTGGTCGTGGACCGTTTTAGCAAGATGTGTCACTTGGTTCCCTTCGTCAAACTGCCCTGCGCTAAGACTCTCGCTAAGGCCTTTGTCAAGGAAATTGTCAGACTTCATGGCGTTCCTACTGACATTGTTTCTGATAGGGGACCTCAGTTCGTGGCTCGTTTTTGGCGCGCCTTTTGTGACAGGTTGGGAGTTCATTTGTCGTTCTCATCCGGATATCATCCTGAATCTAATGGCCAGACAGAAAGGAAAAACCAGGATGTTGAGCAGTTCTTGCGTTGTTTTGTGGCAGACAATCAAGAGGGGTGGTCTGAGTTTCTGCCACTTGCTGAATTTGCTCTGAACAATCATACATCTTCTTCTGCTGGTTGTTCGCCTTTTTTTTGTTGTTCTGGGAGACATCCGTCGTTTGGGTCATTCTCCAAGTTGGTATCTGCCGTGCCTGAGGAGGAGAATTTTTCCGGCGATTTGGAGAGAGTTTGGACGGATGTGCGTGGTAATCTTCAGGAGGCTAACAGAAAATCTAAAGACTACTTTGATAGGAAACGACAGGAGGTTTTGTTCGCTGTTGGTGACATGGTTTGGTTGTCCTCTAGGAATCTGCGGTTGAGGATTCCTTCTAAGAAATTGGGTCCCAAGTTTGTAGGGCCCTTTAAGGTGCTTCAGGTTGTCAACCAATCTGCTGTTAGGTTGGAGGTTCCTACCTCCTGGAGAATTAATCCGGTGTTTCATGTCTCTCTGTTGAAAAAAGCTGTTGTTTCGGATTGTGACACCTCTGCCTCTGTTCCTCCGGTGGTGGAGGACGGGGAATATGAAATTTCTCGCATCCTTAATTCTAGACGGTATAGAGGTAGTTTGCAGTATCTCGTGGCCTGGAAAGGTTTCGGACCTGAGGATAACTCATGGGTGAGGTCGGATGATGTTTCCGCGTCCAGACTTATCAGAGCGTTTCACAGGAGATTTCCTGATAAGCCTGGTCCTAGGGGATCCGAAGGATCCTCTTAGAAGGGGGGGTACTGTTAGAACCTTGCTCTTAGGTTTTTTCTATTGCTGGTCACATGACCTTGTTGGCCTATTTAGTCCTGCTCCGCCCTTCTGGCTTTGCTGGACTTCATTGTATTACTACTCTTTAGCTAGCCTGTGCTCAGTATCTAACTCTGTTAGTATGCTTGGTCTCCGGACCTCTGTGTTCTATATATTTTGTTTGTTCGTCTGTCTGCTACTATTTCTGTTAGGAGGTGTCCATTTTGCTCACAGTCCCTAGTACTTGTAGGGATTCCTTCCCCACATCTATAGGTCTCCGTACAGACTAGCTGAGGACTTTAGCAGGTCTGATCGCAGGATCAGGTTCCCTGTTACATCGTAGGGATCAAGCTGAGTTCTATCGTAGGGACAGATCTCCTCTCTTTCCTTAGCTCTGGTAACAGAACATAACAACTAAGTCCTGAGGCTCCAGAGTTCGTACCAAGGAGTACAGATGAAGTCCAATTCAGATCTGATGATCGAACACTGGCCCCTGAAGAGACCGATCGACACTCAGGAGGAGCGGAATTACCAGACCGTGCGGAAACAAGCAACTCAGGAGAAGTACAGGAACTTACAGAAGCAGCTCCAAGAGCATCTGAGGAAGCACGGGAAATGAGTGCGGCGGAAAAAGCATCTGTGACCGAGGAACCCATGGTCTCTGAAGAACAACCCACCAAGAGGATGTCGACTAGAGAAGTGAGGAGGCCCGTGATGCTGACGAATGAGACACTTGGTGAACCGAGTCAAGTGCCAAGGACTGTCGACTGGAAACAAGTATCTCTGCCTGTGGACCAGGTAAGCCCACTTGAGTGGTATTCACCACCGAGAGGCAGTATGGAAGATGTTGCCTGGTGGAAAGACCTGTTTTCATGCATTGATTTTCCTTAAAAGACTTTGTAGAAACAAAGAACTGTTAAAGCATAGAGAAAGAGTGAGAGCTGGTTGAAGATGTACGAAAAGCTCCGGCTCAAGAGATGCTGATTGTTTTAATTGTGTTAATTGTTTATTTCTTACAGGCACCCTACAAGAAAAGGTCATAAGTTTAGGTTGTTATCACTGTTTATGAACGTTATACCAATTTCACAATGCCAATTTGTATATAAAGTTATCCAACTTTCACCACTGTCTCAGAATTGGTCAGAATGATCAATTAAGATGAATGTCGAGGACGACAGTCAAAAAGGAGGGAAGAGTGTAACATGCAGAAGTAGTGCTGTTGCTTTAAAAGCATTCAGCAACTATTAGAAGTAACACAAGCACATGAGACAGGAAGTGTTGTGCTCCAGAAGCATCCAGCAACTACAGGGGTTAACACAGTCACACACTGTCTGGTTGGAGCTGAAGAGAAAGGTGGTGTGTGTGTTCTGTATCTCACAGAAGCGCCCCTGTAAGTGAAAAGGATTCAAGTCAGGAGTGAAGCTAAGCACAGGTCAGGTAGAGTTCCTGAACTAGCAGTGCAGAGTATCGTCAGGCAGAAAGATAAGGACTGGAAGAAATGGTGTCACAGAGATCATCTCCCTCAGCAACCCCCCCCCCTCCATCTCATTGTGCTGTAAAGAATGCTGTGTTCATTAGTGTGCCTTTGCATTAGGACTGTGCTGTCCTGTACTACTGGAAAGATTGTGAACTGCTGTGCTGCTAAGGAAACTGTACTGTTTGTCACTGGAGCCTGTTGTTCATAAGACTTAATTTGCACTGGCTGTGATTCTTATTAAATGCTACTTTTCTACCATTTATGAGGACTCTTGTCTAGTGTGTCTGGTCAGCAAGTGAAACAACCTACGTGTCTGTGCCTGAGGGTCAGTACCCTTGTGTGCCTGAGAGAAGCTGCAGCACATGTTCTATGGTCGCCATGAGTAATGGTTCCCCCAGGATTCCAAAGAATTCATGTAACCTGTCTCGCCCCTATCTGAACCTAGCGGCGTGCGTGTAACACTATTGTGAAGCCCAGCTGTGCTTGGTATCACAAATCCTAGAAGGGTGTATTGAAGGATTCCTCCACAAGAGGCCCCCATAACCATTCACACATCTCCACCTTCCACCTCAGACCACCAGAGGGAGCCCGTTAAGGAGATATAAAAGGGAAGGTGGAGCCAGGCAGCCGTTAGTCTAGACTGGAACTGACAGAGAGCAAACCTGTTGAGAGAGTCTGAGAGAGGTCAGTCTGCAGTGGAGCGTGTTCTAGACTCAGTTGTAGCTCAGAGAGGTGAGCTTTAGGTGTGCCGGCGCCATAAGATCGGTGAAGTGCGGCACACTGCCGTTAGTGTGAGTAGCCTATTGAGGGTCCGAGTAGGCCAAAGGCAAAAGAGTAGAGAGTTAGTTCATAGGGGGCAGAGGAGCTTAACTAGCTCACCCCGAAGAAGAAGTAGTTACCGGACACCGGATCCGAAGCTTGCCGGGATCTCCACGACCCAGTAAGATAAACCGGAATCCCTGGAGAACTACAGGTCCCAGGATCGCTAAATTGCTGATAGGTACCAGAGCCAGGAGACACATAGGCCCCGTAAGTCGGAAGCGTGCACTCCAAGAGAAGGCCCTACCACAAGGTCAGCCAGCGCAGGACAGATACAAAGTTAGGCCTAGCTCCAGGCAGGTCAGAAACTTATTACACAGCAGCAAGAACCAGGAGGCCCAAAACCTGCTCATTGGGGAGGATCCAGACATACACCCTTCACCCTACAGTGCTCCGGGGAGTGCCTGAATTTCCATCAGTAAAAGGTACTGAAGTGACTTTTGTGTCCGTCCCTGTTCTTGCTCCGACTCGACTGAGTCTCCTTGTCCTGCTTCTTATACTGCCCTGAGGCCCAGCTCCACCTGTGGGGAGCTATACCATCTAGCTGCCTTATCACCGGCCTCAGTGGACTGCGCAGCGCTGGTGAATATCATCAGAAACCATAGGTGGCGTCACAAACTTTTATAAACTTGATATCTATCAACGCCTTTTTAAAGAGAGACCCCAGAGTACGGGCCCGGGAGCCGACCACCGCAACCTCTTTAAGGCTAAAGGCCTGGGTAACCGAGTCATCCCCCATCCCCTGGGCTTGTCATCTCTTCTGGCGTCACGAACAGGATTGCGTGCCCACTGCAACGATGCCGTGTTTTGCCCGTTGCCACCGGGTACTGTGCGCCTTTATTCTGAACTGTGTACGTGAAGTTGTGGAGAAGGTTGCCGCCATTGTTGGGGCGCTGAGCGAGAAGAAGGGCGTAACAACGGGAAAATAAGGGACGTACCTGCAAAAGAGTGCGAAGTCCCGGACACACCCCACGCCTCGACGTCAAATCAGGAAGCGCCAGGTCCTGTACGGAGCGTCGCTGAACGCTCTGGCGTAGGACGCAAGCGACGCAAGGTCCTGAAGATAACCGTCACCTGCGGAGCTGCGGCCTACCGGAAGGAAAAACCAGAAGGTAGGCCACGGTTAACTAGGGGGCGCTAAGATGTCCGTTGAACAGCAGAACGCCGACCTACCGGTCAACGTCCCCGAAGTCCAACCCGCGCCCGATGATGAGCAGGCTGAAACCGCCGCTCCACCAGCAGCGCCTGTAACACCCGTAATTCCTATGACTTTACCGTACATTCCAGGAGCAAAGTGGCTCCCCCAGTACAATGGCAAACCAGATACCCTGTCTGGATTCAAACGGAAGATATGTGGTATCTTAGACATGTACTCTATGACCGGCAAACAAAGAGCTACAGTTGTATTAGGACAACTGACCGGTGCTGTGGAACGGGAAGTGGAAACATGGTCAGCCGCAGACCAGGAGTCAGTGTCCGCAATATTCCAAAAACTACAGACTGTATTTGAGGACCTTACTGAGGCGGACCTCCGGATGAGGTTCTACAGCTGCTCCCAACAACCAGAGGACAATATTCGGGACTACGCCTGGCGTCTCCAAGGGGCCCTGCGGGCTCTGAACCAGGTTAGTCCAACCAGCGTTGAGAATGAGAACAAAATGCTGAAGGAACAGTTTGTCCGGGGACTGAAGTCTCCAGAGGAGAGCAGGACTGTGCGTTGGTTGTCCCTGGATCATCCGGATGCCACCTTTGACAATCTTAAGGACATGGCTATAAAAGGACTGCAGCCCCTGGAAACAAATGCCATCCAACATTACCAGGGTGGGGCTACTCCAGTGCCTGCTACACCCACCTTTTCCCCAGTGGCTGCTGAAGCTAAGGTTCCAGCAACGTCCCCTAAAGAACTGGACAGTCTGCGCTCTGAAGTGCGTCAGTTGAGCAAAACTCTGACCACCGTGCTGAGTGCTCTGCAGCTGCGGACGGAGCCTGAGGAAGGAGGGAAGACCCTGCTAGCCGACAGCCCTGAGGATGTCCCCTGGATGAGGAGGAGGAGGAGACCAACACCACCCTCGCCAAGGACCAGTGACCAGCGCCGCCCACCGAGGGAACCAACCTGCTACCGATGCCGCAAGACCAGACACCTCGCCCAGAAGTGTCCTTTAAACGAGAAAACCCTGGGTCCAAGGGCCGACACCCAGGAGTAGACTCACCAGGCCCATCAGACTGGTACAACAGGTTCGTCGGAGGAAGACCTTTCCTGTCCATAGTACTGGACGGGATCCCGACGCAAGCCCTGCTGGACACAGGGTCTCAGGTAACCATCATGCCTGAAGTCCTCTACAAGAGGTTCTGGTCCATGGACGACCTACGTCCGCCAGCTCCAAATTTGTCTGTGTATGCTTCAAATGGACTCCCCCTTAACCTACTCGGGGTTAAGAATGTGACTGTAAAGGTGGGGAGAGTGGAGCTGAAGGACCAGGGACAAATTGTAGTGGAGACTAACCCTGATGACAGCAACCCATATATGGTACTAGGCACTAATGTTGTTGGTAACGGTTTGGGAGAGGTTGTGTTCTTACTCCAACAGATCGCTGACACTGCCAGACCGAGACAAAGAAGGGCACTGCAAAGGGAGATCCGAGTCCTGATGTATCAACAGCAAGTAAGGCTAACAGACGGTGAAATCGATAACGTGCGGGTAACAGACCCCATACCCATTGTCATCCCCCCAATGAGTGAAATGCTCATCTGGTGTAGAGCTGCCATAGGTCTTAGAGGACAGAGCTACCAGGCGGTAGTAGAACCCCTTTGCTCCGAACATAGACCCACGCTCTTAACCGCCAGGGGGGTGGTAGATGTACGTAATGGGAGGGTGCCTGTCCGTCTTCTTAACCTAGGGGAAGACGAGGTCAAACTGCCACGTTATGCCACTGTTGCCAAATTACATGCTGTCAACAATAACTGCATCCATGAGGCGGAGTCCTTAACCTCACCAGATGAAGTAGGGGATAATGACCCTGCAACCCAGGTGGAGGATTGGTGTCAACAGCTCCATGTTGAGACGGACACCACTCCTGCCCATCAAAAACAGGGTGTACACCGGGTGGTTCAGGAATACTCGCAGGTGTTCAGTAAACATCCACTAGACTTCGGGAGGATTAAGGGGGTTCAACATCATATCCCCACAGGCAGCCATTCTCCAATCAAAGAACGCTATAGGCCAATACCCCCAGCTCACTACCAGAAGGCAAAAGAAATGCTGCATGACATGAGGAAGGCGGGAGTGATAAGGGATAGTTGTAGTCCCTGGGCGTCTCCCCTAGTGCTGGTTAGGAAAAAGGATGGGAGCATGAGAATGTGTGTAGATTACCGTCAAGTAAATCGCATTACACATAAAGATGCATACCCTTTACCACGCATAGAGGAGTCCCTAGCTGCCTTGAAGTCTGCAAATTACTTTTCCACCCTTGACCTCACTAGTGGAAATTACTTTTCCACCCTTGACCTCACTAGTGGATACTGGCAAGTAGCTGTGGCTGAGGAGGATCGGGAGAAGACGGCCTTCACCACCCCGATGGGACTCTGCGAGTTCAACAGCATGCCGTTTGGACTCTGCAATGCCCCCGGAACGTTCCAGAGATTGATGGAGTGCTGCCTGGGACACCGCAACTTTGAGACTGTGTTACTTTACCTGGATGACGTAATTGTGTACTCCAGAACGTACGAGGACCACTTGAAACACCTGGCAGAGGTATTTGAGTCACTGTCCCGGTACGGGATGAAGTTGAAGCCCTGAAAGTGCCACCTGCTCAAGAGGAAGGTACAGTACCTGGGGCACATTGTCAGTCCGGAAGGCGTAGCACCAGACCCGGAGAAAGTCACAGCCATCCAGAAGTGGCCGGAGCCGAAGAACCTCAAGGAGGTGCGTCAGTTCTTGGGACTAGTCGGATACTACCGGAGGTTCGTAAAGGACTACACAAAGAAAGCAGCTCCTCTGCAAGACCTCCTGGTAGGGCAGTCCCCCAAAGGCAAAAACCCTCCATTCCACTGGGGTAAGGAGCAAGCAGAGTCGTTTCAGGAGATGAAGGAGATCCTGACAGGTGATGAGATCCTAGCCTACCCTGACTACAGCCAACCCTTCCTGCTGTATACGGATGCCAGCAACGAAGGCCTGGGCGCTGTCTTAAGTCAGAAGCAGAATGGGCAAGAGAAAGTCATCGCATACGCAAGCAGGAAGAGGAACCCAGAGAACTATAACAGTTTCAAGTTGGAGTTCCTGGCCTTAGTCTGGGCCATCACTGAAAGATTCAAGCACTATCTGGCTTCCAGCAAGTTCACTGCCTTTACTGATAACAACCCCTTGACCCATCTTGAAACAGCTAAGTTGGGGGCACTGGAACAACGATGGATGGCTCGGCTGTCAAACTACAAATTTACAATCAAATACCGGGCGGGCCGCAAGAACGCCAACGCCGATGCCCTGTCTAGGATGCCTCACCAGTCAGACACAGAAGAAGAAGTGGATGACCTGGAAGAGATAGAGCTACCTGCCTTTCACCAGAGTGGGATGATCTATGAGCAACGAGCCTCCAGGAAGCCGTGTGAAAAAACGTTAAACCCCCTTCCTCACCACAGCTGGAAAGAGACCCAGGACAGCGAACCGGTTGTCAGCCGCATCAAACAGCTGATAACCCAAGAAGGTGCCTCCCTGGAGAAAGATGCGTCTCTGCAAGCAAAGCAGCTGTGGAACGAGAGAAGCCGGCTGTTTATCTACCGTGAGAAGCTGTGCCAGAGGTACGTCAATCCAAGAACCCATGAGATGGTATGGCAGATAGTCCCTAAGACAGACATCCAGATGGTATTAGAAGTTTACCACGATCAAGCGGGGCACTTTGGCTGGAAAAAGCTAGAGACCCTGCTGAAGTGTCGATTCTACTGGGTAGGAATGCGCAGCTCCATTGAAAGGTGGTGCCGGGACTGTGGACCCTGCGGCCTAAGAAGGAAAGACTTCAGTAGCCAGAAGGCACCCCTGCAACCCATGAAGATGACTCGACCCCTGGAGATCGTGGCCCTGGACCATGTCAAGCTGTCCCCCAGCAGGTCAGGGTACTCCTATGCTCTGACCATGGTAGATCACTACTCACGATTCCTGGTGGTCGCCCCCGGCAAAGACCTGACGGCAGAGACAGCAGCAAAAACGATTCAAGCGTATTTCTTCAGACCCCATGGCTACCCTGAGCAGGTGCTGATGGACCAGGGCCCGGCCTTTGAGGCTGAGTTGTTCAAAGAGTTCTGCCATCTCTACGGGTGTAAGAAGATAAGAACTACACCGTACCACCCACAAACCAACGGTCTCTGCGAAAAGATGAACAACATCATCATCGACCTGCTAAAGACCATACCACTTGAGGATAGAAACCAGTGGCCAGACCTACTACCAGACCTAGTGGATCTGTACAATCATATACCAGTCAGTTCCACCAATTGCACTCCGGCATATCTCATGCGGGCAAGGCCAGGAAAGCTGCCCATGGATTTGGAGCTTGGTGTTGTTGAACCTGAAGCTGATATGACCACTGAGGACTGGGACACCACCAGACAAGAGCAGTACAAAAGGGTACAAGCTTGTGTCAAGGACAGTCTTACTCGGGTGAGAGAAAAACAGGAAATGCACTACAACAAAAATGCACCAGCAGAACCTTTCACACCTGGTGAAACAGTACTAAAAAGGAAAAGACGTAACCACAAACTTGATGACCAGTGGGAAAAAGAACCCTACACTGTGTTACCGTCAAGATTTGACAACAAAAATGCATGCATAATCAGTCGTGATGGAGGAAAAACATCTGCTTCAGTGTCCAGGGACCATCTAAAATTGTGTCCACATCTACTAAAGACTCAGGATAAAGTGCCTCTCACAATCCAGGAAGAACCTGAAGAAGCGGTGATACACACTGACCTTGGAGACTTCCCAGCTGATTGGCCTCAGATAGGAGGTGCAGTAATCATTCCTGTACTCCAATTCTATGAACAACCAGAAAACCCTCCACAGCAAGTTGTACCTGTAAGTGCTGCAGAAGAGCCAGCTCAAGAAGTATCCCCGGATGAAGGATCCCCGGCAGGAGCAGAGCAAGAAGGCCCAGCCAATGGTAGACTTGCCAGTCCAAGAGAGAGGTTAAGGCAGTTTTACAACATGGTTACACGTAGAACTGATAGAGTAACTGAGGATACAGATACTGATACTCCACCAACCACAGCACTATGCAGATCAGTACGCAGCACAAGAGGTAAACCTCCTGCTAGGTACACTGAGTAAAGTAGCAAAATTTCAGAGAGTGTAGATAGGTACAGTATTAAATTGTAATGTACTGCATAATTGTGTATTTTCCATGCATATGTACATTATTTTGAGTTTTGCTTATTTTTGAACAGTTTAAGTGATATGGACACTTTGCCTATTTACTTCTTTATTTATCAAAAAACTTCATGGCTGAGGACTGTGTGCAGCCCAAAAACTGCTTTTGTATATAATTGCGCTCCCTCGAGTGCCCTTTAGGTGACCTCAGAAGGAAAACCTGTCTGGAGTGGCACGTGTGGAGCAGCCACCCCAGGGCCTACATAGAGGGTTTAGGACAGGTCCCTCAAAACCACCAAAGTACTCTACCTTGTGAGATGGACATCCTTTCTGGGAACCTCACCACCAGAGACTTGGATTCTGAGGACACTCTGTAATTGTTTTGTTATGCAACGTTTAAGATTCGTGCCTCCCATAAAGGGAAGATTGTTCTAATATTGCTTATATTTCCTATTGTTACTTTTGTTATAAAATGTACTTCATCCTGGGAGTGCTGAGTTTAACTAGGGGGGAATGTGAAGCCCAGCTGTGCTTGGTATCACAAATCCTAGAAGGGTGTATTGAAGGATTCCTCCACAAGAGGCCCCCATAACCATTCACACATCTCCACCTTCCACCTCAGACCACCAGAGGGAGCCCGTTAGGGAGATATAAAAGGGAAGGTGGAGCCAGGCAGCTGTTAGTCTAGACTGGAACTGACAGAGAGCAAACCTGTTGAGAGAGTCCCTGCAGTAGAAGCCTGAGAGAGGTCAGTCTGCAATGGAGCGTGTTCTAGACTTAGTTGTAGCTCAGAGAGGTGAGCTTTAGGTGTGCTGGCGCCATAAGATCGGTGAAGTGCGGCACACTGCCGTTAGTGTGAGTAGCCTATTGAGGGTCCGAGTAGGCCGAAGGCAAAAGAGTAGAGAGTTAGTTCATAGGGGGCAGAGGAGCTTAACTAGCTCACCCCGAAGAAGAAGTAGTTACCGGACACCGGGTCCGAAGCTTGCCGGGATCTCCACGACCCAGTAAGATAAACCGGAATCCCTGGAGAACTACAGGTCCCAGGATCGCTAAAGTGCTGATATGTACCAGAGCCAGGAGACACATAGGCCCCATAAGTCGGGAGCGTGCACTCCAAGAGAAGGCCCTACCACAAGGTCAGCCAGCGCAGGACAGAGACAAAGTTAGGCCTAGCTCCAGGCAGGTCAGAAACTTATTACGCAGCAGCAAGAACCAGGAGGCCCAAAACCTGCTCATTGGGGAGGATCCGGACATACACCCTTCACCCTACAGTGCTCCGGGGAGTGCCTGAATTTCCATCAGTAAAAGGTACTGAAGTGACTTTTGTGTCCATCCCTGTTCTTGCTCCGACTCGGCTGAGTCTCCTTGTCCTGCATCCCCGTTCTTATACTGCCCTGAGGCCCAGCTCCACCTGTGGGGAGCCATACCATCTAGCTGCCTTATCACCGGCCTCAGTGGACTGCGCAGCGCTGGTGAATATCATCAGAAACCATAGGTGGCGTCACAAACTTTTATAAACTTGATATCTATCAACGCCTTTTTAAAGAGAGACCCCAGAGTATGGGCCCGGGAGCCGACCACTGCGACCTCCTTAAGGCTAAAGGCCCGGGTAACCAAGTCATCCCCCATCCCCTGGGCTTGTCACTATCACTGTTCGCTGTATTTCCATTCTTTTTCCTAATTGTGAGTATTGCCACATAATAGGAGCCTGAGTGTGGAGAGGATTGCCACATCCGAGTCAACTAGAGGCTAGTGGCTGTGTGAGGGACTGTGACATGGTAACTGAGTGAGTGGGCTGCAAGAGTGCACAAATAGCCAGACAAGGGTAACTGCATAACTTTGCTGCCAAGATGGATGACTGTGAGGAGAGCAGTAAAAAGAGCTGTGTTTGCTGCATTGTGGGAGACACAAAGACCTGTCTTAGGGAAGAATGTAATGCTCAGAAGACAGCCGGCAGCATGTCACAAGCACAAGTAGAAGCAGAGTGTCAGCCCATTGCTATATACCAACTATCTACCTCTGTTCCAGTACCTGGAAGACTCTGTAACCATCAAGCCCATTGCCTCACTTTGAGGAAAACTGTTGAACTGTTCTCTGCCTGCAGAACCGCTCTCTCACAATGTATCCTTATTACAATAGGCTGCCCTGCTTTCTAGCACACGAAGGAAAATTTAAAGTGGCATCATCCTGCATGGGAGCAGTTCCCATAAGGCCTGAATAATAAAAATAGACACGTAGCCATGGTCCCCAAAATACCAGCCCGGCATTGTCTCACTAATTGCCAGCAAAATTCCCTCCTTAGTGCCAGCCACAGTGACTGCAAACCCCCAAATGTCAGTAAGGTATGGGAAAAAAACCTGCAACACTACTGCAATACAAAAGATGCTGCGAGCAAAGTAACATTTCCACCGCAACTATGAGATTTGATTCTTCAGGAAAACTACAATACTCAGCATGCCCTGATAGTTGGAGACCTTCATAGTGCTGACAGTTAGGCTATGTTCACACCAAGTTTTTGTAGGCGTTTTAGAAGATTTCTTCAAGAAACGTTCCTTTTCTTTCTTGGGAGTTTTTGAAGGAGTTTTTCTATGTCTGAAGCAGTTTTAAGCTATGTGCACAAAGCGTCATATAGACGCCGACTTTTCCCAGGCAAAATGTGGGGGGCATCATTCTGTGTGTCGGAATATAACATGGGTGGGGGCATTGTAGATGGGCTATAAAAGTGTCCCTGTATAGTGTGGCACTGAATGGCGGTCTTTTTCCTGCAGAGGCTTCACTGGCGCCTTTCACACTATACTGTTTATAGAGCACGGGCGGCTTACAAGATGAAGCCACCGAAAGAATGAACCGCTTTTAACCGCTTCAAAGTTTCCGAAATCTGAAACAGCTGAAAAAAGTGATATGACAGAACGTGTGCAGAGAAATGTCGTTTGCACATTGCCATTGCCACAATACATTATGTTCATTTTATGATACGCTTTTTTAGGTGCATTCCAGGTGGAATCTGCTTGAAAAAGATGCAGTGTGCACATCCCCTTAAATAGTTTTGTGACAGTAATTTTTTCCTAATGCATTTTATTTTGCAGCCTTTTGATTTGACAAAGTTTGGAGTGGATTGAATCAGGATCTTGACATGCGGTTTTCTTACAACAGGTGTTAAAAAAAAATCAAACATATTCTTATATATGAACAGTATAGAAGTCCTTGGAAGAGTTTTCCAAGCGTCTCTGGAGCAGTTTTTGAGGAGGATTTTTGAGCAGATTCGCTCCAAAAAGTTCTTAAAAATAACTCCATGTGACCAGTGCCATAGGTAATTTTTGAAGTGACCCTACGTTTTAAAATCTTTCAACTCTTTTTCTTTCTTGACAGGTCTACAGACAAAATGTGAAGAACAGAAAGAGCATTTTCTTAAAGAAAGTGAAAGTCTCAGAGCCTCGTCAGCAGTCCTCGCCTGTGTCCTTCAGTTCTGCGCAGAGGACACCGTAATATCTGGACAGGTCGTGACATTGTACGGTAACGACATCTCCGAGACAAATGGCTCTTCCTTTTCCCAGACATCAATGTCCTCAAAGATTAGATTTGTTTACGAAGAAACCCGCGGCGTCTCCATAATTAATCCCCACTGCTCCCTGTGATATAACGGACGACATACATCATCATTGTGTCTGCAAGTCTTACATCAGTAAGTCTATTTTTAATGTAGGTTTCATATTGAGGACCAACGTCAGCCCCGGCACTATGCACTCTTAAAGGGATTGTTCAATATGTACAAAAGTGCTCCATTAAAGTGAATGAGCTCACTGACACATCCATTTTGAGTATACAAACCTCTAGATGGCTAAGCCTACTGGCTGTTTTTTTTTTTTTTGTAGGTGTTGACTCCTATGGGTTTTTCTTCCTGGAGATCTGGACTGGTGTTTATGGCCATTAGGTTCCTCAGCCCTACCTACAGTTTTGTCCTCCCTCCTCTAGGGGAGCCAAACTTTGACTTCTGTTACTTGTTGATACTGGGATGGCAGCCAAAGGTTGAAGTAGTGTCGCCAAAGACCATCGATCCCTTGCGGGGCATTTTGACTCAAGCTGTTGGGAAAGATCTTCACCTTTTCGCCAGAAACTGCTCCCTTGGAGTTTCGTACCTGGGGACTTAATGTACTTAGAAGAAGACCGGGGGCATGTGACTTGCCTTGGAAGTCCTGAAATGTTCATGAGGCTTTTTTAATCCAATAACAAGTAATTGCCAAGCCTGTCTGCCAACTTTACCTATAAATCCCAGGAGTGCCATCGGAAATCGAATTTTGGGAGAGAAAATAAAACTCTGAATTTTTATTATAAAATGAAAAATAAACTGATTCTATGATTCTATGAAATGTAAAACCCCTTTCATGTTCCCTACTTTCAGGACTTCGACTCTATAACATAGAGCAAGAATTGGAAATAGTCATGTGAATGGTCACCACGTAATACTACATTTCTCCAGTAGTGGCCTCTGCAGAGATAATGAATGGTCAACCTCCAATGGCAATCATAGCTGATCGCTGGTGATTTCTGCAGCCAAACCAGCAGTGACCGCTGGGCTATCCTGATAAGAAGCTGTTTTTCTTCATTAGGAAGTTCTGCAGCAGCAGCTTTAGGCAACCTAACTACAACACAATGTGATCGACATTGTAGCTCCAAATTCATTTTGTTAAAGCAGTTCTGCAGCAGCTGAGGTTTGCGTTACAAGAAATGATTCGAATACAGGCTAGATTCTGATGTGCTACCTTTTACAGTAATTCAGTAATTGTTTTTTATTCTGTGTCATATTTGTGGGAAAAACTAAAGAAACGGTAAATGAATTGGATCTCCCTTATGGGAGATATAACCTAACATAATCTACAGAGCGAGCCCCCTCCTCTAGGCAGGAGAAACATGCCAACACAAAGCTAATCATGGTGGTGACACCAAAGATCAGGTCATCCACTCTGGACACGTAGATGGAGCCGCTCGTCCTCCCAGCGCCAGGCTTGTCCTCCGCAGATCATTAGATGTTCCGGACGTTCTATTTTCAGATTCTTGAGGTTATAGGGGAAACCGCGTATGGTTCTTTTATTGATCTGACGTATAAACAAGAGACGAACTGTCACTTTCTCCATCGATTAAACCTTCAGATGTTAAAGGTCCAACCAGTGAGGAGTCTATGATCTTAAAGACACTGAGATGCATTACATTCCATCACCCATAAGTGATGCTTTCCTGGTAGTAAATCCAAAAATCTTCCAGCCTATGTGGGGAAAGGGATGAGACAACCAAGATGAGGACCTCAGCCATTGTCACTTTTTATCCCCCTAGGGGTCTGTACTTCAGATATGAAACTCTAGGGCTTCCATGTTTAATCTAAAGAGACAGTAAGATAAAACACACACACTAAATCTATACATGATGATGTATTTTTCTTGATTGTAATCAATTCTGTGACCAAAGAATAAAATAAAATAAAAAATATGTGAATGTAGGTTTCTCAAGGAAACTTCAGGTTATGCCCTTGACCTCCTTGTAAATTTTGAAAAAATTGTCCTCAGTTGAAAAATCCTCCTAGTGTGGAAAGTTACATAAAAGACCGTAAAGAGGGGAGAGGAGGGGGATGCGGCTGCAGTATTTCTCCCTTTGTGCTTAAGTAAAGAGAAGACATCAGGGTATGCCACAGAAGGAGATATCCAATTGACTTATGCTCCTACCAAAGTCATAGCTAGGGATTCAGTTCAGGGTGGGGTGCCAAACTTCTAACCAGGTAGCCATTTTTACAACTACGGTAGCAGCTCCTGATAGTGTGTATTGGGGAACTTCAGCAGATGACCGCGCTGTTACTGAAAGTAAATCATTATACAAAGACCAACACTCATATTAACGCCATATGGTGACCATATAGTGGTAGATACCAGACCTGCAGAACATATTACAGTACAGTTATAGATAGTGACTTACATCTGATGTTCTTTCTGATGGAGTTATTCACTTTTCTCACTTTTTCTGTGGCACCCCAGGGGGTCTGGTTGCCACAGTGGTAGAAAATACCATGTCTGAGAGCGAGCATGGGCTTTCCTGGTCAGAAGTACTATTGCATGCAACGCCTCCTGCCCCAGTCCAGGGAGGGGAGGAACCTGCCCTTTATAAACTGGATCTGGGGCGGGGTTAGGGAGTCTAGTTCCAGAGAGAGGGACAGAGCAGCAAGGAGCTCTGTAGGGGACAGGAGCTGAAGACCAGGGACTGGAGCTAGCAGAGCTCGTCCTGGCCGAAGACGCAGAGAACCGGACACCGGAGTCCGAGGCTGTGAGGATATCCACATCCAGCAGCAGAAACCACCTGGCAGGGGATTTCAGGTCCTCTGGCCATAGAAAGCCCGGAGGCTCAGTCACACGCAAGGGACCGGCACCGCCATCGAGGAGCGGAAGGTACCAAAGGCCCCAAGTCACCAGCCATACGGGTGAGCACCACACGGTACACTCAGGGACATGGACTACTACACGACTACAGCAGGGTAGCCAGGAAGAGTGCAGTCAGACGGGAAGGCCTACACCTCCACCTCATTAGGGGGACTCTTGTTCGCTCACAGACTGACCAGGCCTCTAATGTTAGCCAGAAGGTAGGGGAGAAAACAAGGGGATCTGCTACTTTGGATCTAATCCTTATAAACAGGGAGGAAATGGTTGAGGAGGTAAAGGTGGCTGGGACCCTAGGAGGCAGCGATCATGCTATTATAGAATTTTGGATAACTAGAGGAGGAAGACATGTGAAGACTCAAACTTCAAGGTTAGATTTTAGAAAGGCAGATTTTAAGAGACTCAGAAAGAGAATAGGAGGGATCCAATGGCTGGATGTCCTTAAGGACAAAAATGTCCAGGAAGGATGGGAAATTTTTAAAAATTAGATTCTCAAAGCACAATCGTTAACAATCCCGAAAAGTAGGAAGAATGGGAAGCATTTAAGGAAACCAGGATGGATGAACACAGAACTTAAACACATGCTAAAAAGAAAGAAAGAAATGTTTATTAAATGGAAAGAGGGAGGCATATCTAAAGAAGATTATAATGCAGTCTGCAGATCCTGCAGGGCACGTATCAGGTTAGCTAAAGCTGACAATGAATTAAGGCTTGCAAGAGATGTCAAAAGCAATAAAAAAGGATTTTGGGGGTATGTCAGAAGTAAAAGAAAAGTCAAAGATGCTATAGGATTTTTACAGGATGAAAATGGAGAAATGGTAAGAGAGGATGTTGAGAAGGCCGAACTTTTTAATTCCTATTTTGCATCTGTTTTCTCTCAGAAAGAAAATGTAACATCAACTGATCTTCAATGTCCTTTTAAAGGAATAGAGGAATCCAAGTTATCTGTAAACAGAAAGATTGTGAGGGAATATTTAGCTAACATAAATGAGTTCAAGTCTCCAGGTCCAGATGAATTACACCCCAGAGTACTGAAGGAGATCGTAGAAGAAATTTTAGAACCACTCTCCATAATCTTTGAAAATTCTTGGAGAACAGGAGAAGTCCCAGAAGACTGGAGAAGAGCAAATGTTGTTCCTATCTTCAAAAAGGGGAAGAAGGTGGACCCAGGGAACTATAGGCCGGTGAGTCTGACTTCTATACCAGGAAAGATCTTTGAACAAATTATTAAACAACATGTATGTAAGTACATGGATAAGAATGAAGTGATTAACCAGAGTCAGCATGGGTTTGTAACTAACAAGTCATGTCAGACTAACTTAATTTCCTTCTATGACAGAATCACTGACTGGGTGGATCAGGGAAATGCTGTAGATATAGTATATCTTGACTTCAGCAAAGCATTTGACAAAGTATCTCACACCATCCTTATTGAAAAAATGACCAAGTATGCAATGGACCAGGCAACTGTTAGGTGGATTCATAACTGGCTTAGTGATCGGACTCAAAGGGTGGTTGTAAATGGCTTCACATCCAGCTGGATGAATGTCTCAAGTGGGGTACCACAGGGCTCCGTCCTGGGACCTGTATTGTTCAACATCTTTATCAATGATTTAGATGAAGGAATTGAGGGTAAACTGATTAAATTTGCTGATGACACAAAGCTAGGAGGGATAGCTAATACTAGAGAAGAGAGAGAGAGGATTCAAAAAGACCTAAATAAACTGGAGCAGTGGGCAGCAACCAACAGAATGGTTTTTAACAGGGAAAAATGCAAAGTACTACATCTGGGCAATAAAAATGAAAAAAAATATACAGAATGGGAGGAATAGAGCTAAGCAACAGTACATGTGAAAAAGACTTAGGTATACTAATAGATCATAGACTGAACATGAGTCAACAGTGTGATGCAGCAGCAAAAAAGGCAAATACAATTCTGGGATGTATTAACAGAAGCATACAGTCTAGATCACGTGAAGTCATTATCGGTCTTTACTCCTCTTTGGTCAGACCTCATCTGGAATACTGTGTACAGTTTTGGGCACCACATTTTAAAAAAGACATAGACAAACTGGAGCAAGTTCAGAGAAGAGCGACCAGAATGGTGACTGGTCTGCAAACCATGTCCTATGAGGAACGGTTGCAGGATTTGGGAATGTTTAGCTTGCAAAAAAGAAGACTGAGAGGAGACTTAATAGCTGTCTACAAATATGTCAAGGGCTGTCACATTGTAGAAGGATCATCTTTATTCTCATTTGCACAAGGAAAGACTAGAAGCAATGGGATGAAACTAAATGGGAGGAGACACAGATTAGATATTAGAAAAAACTTTTTGACAGTTAGGGTGATTAATGAGTGGAACAGGCTGCCACGAGAGGTGGTGAGTTCCCCTTCAATGGACGTCTTCAAACAGAGGCTGGACAGACATCTGTCTGAGATGATCTAGTGAATCCTGCTTTGAGCAGGGGGTTGGACCAGATGACCCAGGAGGTCCCTTCCAACGCTACCATTCTATGATTCTATGATTCTATGATTCTATGAGTACTCCCGGCAGGGCCTTCTTCATTACCAACAGTAAAGACCCTGAACTGCACTGCACGGACTCTGAGTCATTTCTGCTGCGCCCATGCACCACAACCCTCACCATCTGCACACGCTGCCCTGAGGCTATACTCCTCCCGTGGGGAGTTATACTACCCTCTGCTGCGCACACAACATCAGCCTCAGCGGTCTGCCCCGCAGCGGCGGTTCTCAGTGACCGCAATCCACGGGTGGCGTAGTCGGACATTTCAACATTAGAAACCAAGTAAACAGATCCGTCACTGGTTTGACCACCCTGAGCCACGGGACCGGTTCTCCGCCACGGAGACTACAACCCCTGACATTACACATAGACCCGGCTCCGGGTATTCCCCCACACACGGCCCAGGGGGTGCGTCAATTTTGGCGTAGTCGGCAGGATTTCGTGCCCACAACCACCGGGTACTGCGTGCCTGAAGAAAGACTGTGATACTTACCGTGGTGAAGTTTCCAGCCCTCCGCAGCCGTTTTCCCGCCATCTGCAGCCATTTTCCCGCCATTGGGCGACATTTTTGGGACGCCATGCGGGAAGAAGAGGGGCGTGGACGCCAAAAGCGCGCGAGAGCTGAAGCCCTGCCTTACGTACTGACGCTGCGCAAGGTCCTGGAAGGAGCCCAGCGGACGCCGACATCACCAGCGTGCGACGCAAGGTCCTCGAACCCGACGATCGACTGCGGAGCCGCGGTCTACGGAGAAGAAGCAACGGAAGGTAGGCCACGGTTAACTAGGGGGGAGGAAGACACCAGGAATGGAGGGAGCTCCCACCGCCAGCGCAGCTGCTGCCGCAGTGATGCCGTTCACGATGCCGTACATCCCAGGAGCGGCATGGTTACCCCAGTACTCAGGGGAGTCGCATACCCTGAGCGACTTTAACCCCTGGTTTGCACGTTAATGACCAGGCCAATTTTTACAATTCTGACCACTGTCACTTTATGAGGTAATTACTCTGGAACGCTTCAACGGATCCCCCTGATTCTGAGATTGTTTTTTCGTGACATATTCTACTTCATGATTGTGGTAAAATTTCTTCGATATCACTTGCGTTTATTTGTGAAAAAAACAGAAATTTGGCGAAAATTTTGAAAATTTAGCAATTTTCAAAATTTTAATTTTTATGCCCTTAAATCAGAGAGATATGTCACACAAAAGAGTTAATAAATAACATTTCCCACATGTCTACTTTACATCAGCACAATTTTGGAACCAAAATTTTCTTTTGTTAGGGAGCTATAAGGTTTAAAAGTTGACCAGCGATTTCTCATTTTTCCAACAAAATTTACAAAACCATTTTTTTAGGGACCACATCACATTTGAAGTCACTTTGAGAGGTCTTTATGACAGAAAATACCCAAAAGTGACACCATTCTAAAAACTGCTCCCCTCAAGGTGCTCAAAACCACATTCAAGAACTTTATTAACCCTTCAGGTGCTTCACAGGAATTTTTTGAATGTGGAAGAAAAAAATGAACATTTAACTTTTTTCACAAAAATGTTACTTTAGACCCAATTTTTTTTATTTTCACAGGGGTAACAAGAATAAATGGACCCCAAAATTTGTTGTGCAATTTCCCCTGGGCACGCAGATACCCAATATGTGGGGAAAAAACACTGTTTCGGCGCACGGCAGGGCTCGGAAGGGAAGGAGCGCCATTTGACTTTTTGATTGTAAAATTTGCTTGAATAATTAGCGGACACCATGTTGTGTTTGGAGAGCCCCTGTGTGCCCAAACATTGGAGCTCCCCCACAAGTGACCCCATTTTGGAAACTAGACCCCCCAAGGCACCTATCTAGATGCATAGTGAGCACTTGGAACCCCCAGGTGCTTCACAAATTGATTCATAAAAATGAAAAAGTGAAAAAAAAAACACTTTTTCATTTTTATGAATCAATTTGTGAAGCACCTGGGGGTTCCAAGTGCTCACTATGCATCTAGATAGGTGCCTTGGGGGGTCTAGTTTCCAAAATGGGGTCACTTGTGGGGGAGCTCCAATGTTTGGGCACGCAATAGCTCTCCAAACGCAACATGGCGTCCGCTAACAATTTGAGCCGATTTTCCATTCAATTTGTTAGCGGACACCATGTCGCGTTTGGAGAGCCCGTGATGTGCCTAAACAGTGGAGCTCCCCCACAAGTGACCCCATTTTGGAAACTATACCCCTCAAGGATTTTATTAAGGTGTATAGTGAACATTTTGAACCCAGAGGTACGACACAGAATTTGTTTACATTAGGTCATCATATTGAATAAGTTGTCATTAGTCTTGAGCGCAAGTGCTCGCTACTTGAGTTTGCATCGGGTACTCAGGTATGCACCATGTACAGCGTGTGCTCAAGTGACATGCTCGAGTCCCTGCTCCGCATGTTTCACGGTTATTAAACACCCAAAAAAAAACATGGGGGGATCTCTCGTGCATGGCAGGCAATCCCCGTAAAGCTTTTTGGCCGTGAAGCATATGGGGCAGAGACTCGAGCATGTCACTCAAATACCCACGATACTCAATGCATACCAGAGCACCCGATGCAAACTCAAGTAGCGAGCACTTGCGCTCAACACTAGTCGCCATATCGTCATCTTTTTTTCTTACTTTTGAAAAAAATCCCAACCCCATCACAACCCTAACCCCAACCCTAACCCCAACCCCAGCCCTAACCCTAGCACAACCCTAACCCTAGCACAACCCTAACCCTAGCTCAACCCTAACCCTGGCACAACCCTAACCCTAGCACAACCCTAACCCTAGCACAACCCTAATCCTAGCACAACCCTAACCCCAAACCCAGCCCTAACCCTAGCCCAATCCTAACCCAAGAGTTTATTTTTAACACCGTTCCTCGTGCGGTATAAGTGATTAGACGACTTTATTCTTCGGGTCGGTGTGATTACAGCAATAACAGAATTATATGGGGTTTTTATGACTGACAGCTGTCACACACTAAAAGACGCATTGTTTGTAAAATCTAGTTTTTGCATCGCCATATTTTGAGAGCTATAATTTTTCCAGATTTTGGCAGATAGTCATGTGATGGCTCGTTTTTTGCGGGATGAGTTGACGTTGTTATTGGTGCCATTTTCAGGCACGTGACATTTTTTGATCGCTTTCTATTCCGATTTTTGGGAGGCAGAATAAACAAAAACCAACAATTCAGGAATTGTTTTTTTTTATTCTGTTCCGCGTGTGGTAAAATTGATAAGGCAGCTTTATTCTTCGGGTCAGTACGTTTACAGCGGTACCACATTTATATCGTTTTTCTATGTTTTGCACTTTTACATGATAAAAGCAATTTTATAGAAAAAAATATTTTTTAGCATAGCTTTATTCTGAGAGCTATAACTTTTTTATTTTTTGGCTGATGGAGCTGTATGTTAGCTTGTTTTTTGCGGGACGAGATGACATTTTCAGCGGTACCATTTTTATTTATATTTGTCTTTTTGATCGTGTGTTATTCCATTTTTTGTTTGGCGGTATGGTGATAAAGCATTGTTTTTTTGCTTCGTTTTTTTTTTTTTTTTTTTTACCGTGTTCACTGAAGGGGTTAACTAGTGGGATAGTTTTATAGGTCAGGTTGTTCCGGACGCGGCGATACCAAATATGTTTACTTTTATTGTTTTTTTTTGTTTTTTTTTATAATAATATTTATTGATGGGTACATTATATTTTTATTTTTGGTGGATTATTTTTTTTATTTTTATTTTTATTTATTTATTTATTTTCACTTTCTGAAAGTTTATATACTTTATTACTTTGTCCCACTCTGGGACTTTCACTTTTTTTTCTCTGATCGCCTGCATGGCACAGGAATGCAGCACCATCCCTGTGTCATGCAGGCTGTCAGCGCTGGACAGGGAGAAGATTGTTTGGAGATGCACTGCGCATGTCCAAACAATCTTCCTGCTGTCTGGTGACCCGGATGTTGTCATGACGACATCGGGTCGTCATGGCAACATCCGGGAAGCCTTTGCAGACAGCGCTGGAAGCCGGAAGAGGAGGTGAGTATCTGCGATCACCTCCCCTTGCCCCCGCAATGCTGCGATCGACTTCGATCGACTTCGATCGCAGCATCGCGGGGGTTAATGTGCTGGGAGCGGTGCAGGACTGCTCCCTGCACATAGTATCGGGTGTCAGCTGTGACAATCAGCTGACACCCGGCGGCGATCGCGCCCGCACAGCCTGTGTGCGCGCGCGATCGCCATGACGTACTAATACGGGTCTGGCTCTTAAGTCCCAGGGCACAGATGCGTATTAGTGCGTCAGATGTTGTTAAGGGGTTAAAGAAAGACTGAATAGCCTATTTAAAGTATACCCCCTGTCCGAGGAACAAAGAGTGATCATACTGATAGGCCAGTTAATCGGAGCAGCCCAAAGAGAAGTAAGTCCTGGTCAGTCAGGGAAAAGGGGACTGTAAAGGAAATAAATACTGGCCCGTCTAAAGGACACTTTTGATACCCGCACCTCAGCAGAGATTAAACTAAAATTTTATGGATGCAAACAGTGGGCACAAGACAGTATACGGGACTATGCTTTGAATTTGCAGGAGGCCCTGAGAGCCATCAAGCAGGCAGACCCTGACAGCGTGCGGAATGAGGATAAGCTGTTGACTGAACAGTTCATTGAGGGTCTACAGTCCAGTGCCCACCGAACCCAGTTGTGTGTAATGGCCTTGCAGAACCCTGATTTGGACTTTGTGCAGTTTAAAGACAGGGCCATCCGGGTGCTCCGAGAACCGGCACCAGGTGGCGCTGTAACCCACAGGCGCCCGGCTATCACCTATCACCAGGAGGCGGCGCCTGTGTCTGCAGAGCCTGTGGGAGCTGATGCACAGGCTTTGGACAAAGCCCCGGCTGCAGACCTGCACCATCAGGTCCAAGAGCTGGCCAAAAGCGTTGCCGCGCTAACCAGAACTGTGCAGTCTTTACAGGTGTCCCCACCAGGAAAGATCCAGCTGGCATCCGGACCGGAGGACGTCCCGTGGCGCCGACAGAGGAGGATCCCATCGTCCAGAGGAAGGCCCAGCGACCGCTACGACCAGGACGGAAAACCCATCTGCCGGCGCTGCAACCAACCAGGACATATGGCAAGGTACTGTCATTTAAACGGGCCCAACCTGGGGCAGAGGGCCGACCCCCAGGCATAAGACCATCAGGCCCATCGAGCTGGCGTGATAAGTACGTAGGGGGACGACAGGTCTTGCCTGTGGTGCTGGATGGCATTCCTATGAGTGCACTACTGGACACCAGGTCACAGGTAACCACCATCCCCTATGTGCTTTTTAAGCGGTACTGGAATGACTCGGATATTACCCGCTACCCAGATGACGATTTGAGCATCATCGCCAGCAATGGTCAGCCCGTACCGCAGGTGGGATTCAAAGAGGTGACCATCAAAATTGGTAAAGTTGAACTGCCAGCGCAAGGACTGATTATTGTAGACATTGACCGTCGTGAAAGCCACCCTAAGATAACCTTGGGTACTAATGTAGCACCCTGAGGATTCGGCTGCTACAGGGGTATTGCACCTCACTCCAGAGGTGTGGTATTCCACTCCCGGGTAAGGATGGAGTGTGGGACTGAGCTTAGTAGGCTGCATGCACTACATACATCCCATTTCCGGGGGACAGAACAACGGTACTCCCACCAGTATATGTGCAGGTACGACAGCGTCTGTCCCTGGCTGGAGTGGGAGGGGGGTGGAACATCCCAGTAGTGTAGGGGCAGATAGGGGGAGTAGTCTGGGTAAAGCTAGGAGCCCATTGGGTGCTAGTCACCTGGGCTCACACATAGAGGGAGTATATATGGTGGGCACCATCTTAGATCAGGGTTCAGTTCAGAGAGGAGGAGAAGCAGAGCAGAGGAGCTCAGCCAGGAGGGCTGACAGGGAGCTGTGGCTCCGGCTGGGCCCAGCTCCAGGGCCAAGCCTGCATTGAAGAGAGAGAGGAGTAAGAAGGACCCAGAGAGAAAGACAGAGGGAACCCCAAGAACCCAGAAACAGACCAGAAAGGGTGAAGGGTTGGCGGACACGGGTACCGGAACCCGAACTGGTGGAGGCCACTTATCCTCAGCCAGGAACCGGAGGTCGTGGTCAAGATTTGCCACGACCCTCACCAAATCCACCAGAAAGGCACACCAAGCATAGGGTCAGGGAACCCAGAGGAGGTTTAACCACTAAGAGACCCGAGGGAGCCGGCCAAAGGTGGATCCCTGGTGGGAACGGCCAGAGACAGAAAGAGAGTGAGAGGGAAGCTCAGGACCACGCTCCAGAACTGCCTGGGGGTTAGCCGAGTCCAGGACCTGGTGGACGCAGCACGGCTCGGGTGGTCACTCAAGGCCAGAGTGACTGAGAGAACAACCGTGAGTAAAAACCCTGAAACTGCACCTCAAGTCTCTGACTCTCCTTTCTACAACATAACTACACCCATCATCCACACCTGCTGCCCTGAAGCCATACCCCTCCCGTTGGGGGTTATACCATCACTGCTGCACATATACCACCGGCCTCAGCGGACTGCTCTGCAGCGGCGGCTTCAAAGCCGCACTCAACGGGTGGCGTAGTCGATCAAATTAACATCTACTGCCATAGACTGCCACTTAGTTTGACACCCTGGTCACGGACCGGGTCACCGCCACAAGGACTACTACCCCCATCGAGATCCGGCTCCGGGTATCCCTTGCACATGGCCCAGGGGGTGCGTCAACTTTGGCGTAGTCGGCAGGATAACGTGCCCGCAACCACCGGGTACTGCGTGCCTGAAGAAAAGTTTATCTGTACCGTAAAAAGAAGTCTCCCGCCAATTCCGGAGGGTCCCCGCCATCGGACGCCATCACGGGTCGGTTCCCGCCGTTTGCCCGCCATCTGCAGCCTTTTCCCGCCATCCACAGAGTTTCCCGCCACTGGGAGACGATTCCCGCCATCTGAGAAGATTTCCCGCCCTGGCAGAGCGGACGCCATTATGGGCGTGCCAGAGGGTGGTAAGAGACGACCTCCCATCGTGGGCCAGGACCAAGAATGGCGCCAAAAACGAAGACCGCCCCCACCAGCAGAGGCTGCGATGCTAGCGATGTCCATCAGCGTGGGGGGTCTGCCCCTGGAACTGACAATCACCAAGTTGCCCCAGGACCGCCCTGAGTGTGGGCGGATACAGAACAAAAGAGCGAAGATGGGTGCAGCCTGGAGGAGTCTGGAGAAGCCGTACCCGGAGATGGAGGGAGAGGCAGGCAGCACCGACCCTGTGGTCAGGAGCCTGATGCAAGCAACCACCCCACAAGACCTGGTGGAGATCCTGGCACAGCTCCCCCGAGACCGGGAGCGTGCACAGACCGCGCTGGAGGGCCTCGCACGGAGGATGGCCCAGGTGCAGCGAGAAACGCTGATGGAGTGGAGCAGGGAGATGGCCCAGCAGGCTGGAACCCGCCAGCGGAGCACACCACCCGCAACGAGGAGCACGCCTGCCCCTGAAGAGGATGCAGAAGGGACGGAGGCCAGAGACGACGCCGCAGAGGGAGCTGAAGAGACGGAGGCAAGTAAAGGGGACGTTACTACCCCGAGCCCAGCCACCGTAAGCCTACCCCCGCTCCCCGTCGCAGAACCCGAAGTCCCACTGATCGTGCCCGTTGCCGCACCGCTACCGCTCCAGACTAGGCCCCAAGCAGGAGCCGCGACCACGCCCCCTGTGACGTCACGCGCCTCAAGCCTGAGCGCGACCAAGCAGGAGACGCCACCGGCCTGGTCGCAAGGCCGAGTGCCCCCAGGCGCCGCCATCTTCACGGTGCCCTTTACCTTCAGGGTACCCCAAGCCTGGTCGCAAGGCCTAGTGATCCCGGGCGCCGCTGCCACCACCGCGCCCTCAACTTCCACTGTGCCGCACCTGGGTGAAGACTTGTTTGCCCAGCACACTTGCCCGGATGGGCAGCCCTTTGCATGGCCACCGGAGTACCACCATCCCTGACTCCGGAAAGAAAGACCCCTGGATGAGCCCCTAATCCCGGCTCCGGCGCCCGTCAAGATGACCCCGCTCTCGTTAGAGGAGGCGCAGTTTGAGTGGGACCCCGCAGGAGGAGACCTCATCGGGTTCACTCAGGAGACCCGGGCGGCCGCAACTGAGCGTTCGGAGTGCTGCCGCCAGCAGTTGGAAGTCTTTGAGCGAGAACGGAGAGAGAGACGGGTCCGCGAGGAGCGGCTGCAAGTAAAGAGTGCAGAACAAAAGAGCCGGACCCGAAGGAACCCCCGTGCAGCCCACGGTCCCCGTGCCACCGGGACTGTAATCAAATTCCAACTGCAGCACGGTTGGGGCTTCATCAGAGATCATCACACCCCCGGCGACGTCTTCGTGACCAGAAGAGATGTCGAGTCCCACCTACTGGAGGGACACAGAGGTCGTGACCTTTACCTGGGTGATGAGGTCACCTTCACCCGGCACCAATGTGCCAAAGGACCCTATGCCCTTCATGTACACCGACTGACAGAGAAAGAGCTGAGGTGTCAGGAGGAGCAAGAGGACCCGGACGGGTCTGAAGGGTACACGGAGGAAGGAGCAGGAGGACGCCGCTACTAAAGTATGGTAAATGGAACTGTAAAATAGTTACCCGTATGTCCCTTAATCCCACTGGCCGAGGACTGAGAGCGGTCATTCTTCCCTAATCCCACTGGCCGAGGACTGAGAGCGGCCACCTCCCCTTGTATATAGTTGCGCTTCCTAAGGCGCCCCCTACTGGTTTTAGAAGGAACTGTGTTTTTTCCAGAAGAGACTGTTGCACTTTACCCGGTCACAAGTTGCACCGTGGCCGGAGGAACAAGAATGTTTATAATGAAAAGTTTTATATGAAGAGTATTATGCTGCTGATATATATATAGTGTTTTATATGTTTATGATGTTTTGAAAAAAAATTGTATGTTTTTGGATATTTTATTCTTTTACAGCCCGAGGACGTGCTGTGGTTTACCAGGGGGGAATGTAGCACCCTGAGGATTCGGCTGCTACAGGGGTATTGCACCTCACTCCAGAGGTGTGGTATTCCACTCCCGGGTAAGGATGGAGTGTGGGACTGAGCTTAGTAGGCTGCATGCACTACATACATCCCATTTCCGGGGGACAGAACAACGGTACTCCCACTAGTATATGTGCAGGTACGACAGCGTCTGTCCCTGGCTGGAGTGGGAGGGGGGTGGAACATCCCAGTAGTGTAGGGGCAGATAGGGGGAGTAGTCTGGGTAAAGCTAGGAGCCCATTGGGTGCTAGTCACCTGGGCTCACACATAGAGGGAGTATATATGGTGGGCACCATCTTAGATCAGGGTTCAGTTCAGAGAGGAGCAGAAGCAGAGCAGAGGAGCTCAGCCAGGAGGGCTGACAGGGAGCTGTGGCTCCGGCTGGGCCCAGCTCCAGGGCCAAGCCTGCATTGAAGAGAGAGAGGAGTAAGAAGGACCCAGAGAGAAAGACAGAGGGAACCCCAAGAACCCAGAAACAGACCAGAAAGGGTGA
Organism: Phyllobates terribilis; assembly: GCF_046119375.1. Lineage (NCBI taxonomy): Eukaryota > Metazoa > Chordata > Amphibia > Anura > Dendrobatidae > Phyllobates > Phyllobates terribilis. The sequence goes on from NW_027362762.1 coordinate 941,773,515, forward strand.
AGGGTTGGCGGACACGGGTACCGGAACCCGAACTGGTGGAGGCCACTTATCCTCAGCCAGGAACCGGAGGTCGTGGTCAAGATTTGCCACGACCCTCACCAAATCCACCAGAAAGGCACACCAAGCATAGGGTCAGGGAACCCAGAGGAGGTTTAACCACTAAGAGACCCGAGGGAGCCGGCCAAAGGTGGATCCCTGGTGGGAACGGCCAGAGACAGAAAGAGAGTGAGAGGGAAGCTCAGGACCACGCTCCAGAACTGCCTGGGGGTTAGCCGAGTCCAGGACCTGGTGGACGCAGCACGGCTCGGGTGGTCACTCAAGGCCAGAGTGACTGAGAGAACAACCGTGAGTAAAAACCCTGAAACTGCACCTCAAGTCTCTGACTCTCCTTTCTACAACATAACTACACCCATCATCCACACCTGCTGCCCTGAAGCCATACCCCTCCCGTTGGGGGTTATACCATCACTGCTGCACATATACCACCGGCCTCAGCGGACTGCTCTGCAGCGGCGGCTTCAAAGCCGCACTCAACGGGTGGCGTAGTCGATCAAATTAACATCTACTGCCATAGACTGCCACTTAGTTTGACACCCTGGGCACGGACCGGGTCACCGCCACAAGGACTACTACCCCCATCAAGATCCGGCTCCGGGTATCCCTTGCACATGGCCCAGGGGGTGCGTCACTAATGTTATTGAAAATTGTCTTGCAGAGATAATTGTCATATTACAGCAGGTTGCGGTGAACGCCAGCTCCGGCCAGTAGCGTGTCCTACAAAAAGAGATCAGAGCCCTGATGAAAAAGCAACAGGTAGAACTGTCTGGTGGTGAGATTGGTAGTGTTAGGATGAGTGACCCGTTCCCTATCGCCATGCCCCCAAAAAGTGAGATGATGATCTGGTGCCGGACTGCAATCGGGCTAAGAGGAAGGGACTACCAAGCCATGGTAGAACCCGTCTACTCAGACAGTAGGACCACCATTTTGACAGTACGGGGGGTGGTCGATGTACGCCATGGGAGGGTACTCGTCGCATCTTAAACATTGGGAAAGAGAAGTATACTTGCACCGGTATGCCACTCTAGCCAAATTGTTCACCATTAACCAAAGCTCTGTAAAGGCCGTGGAACCCTTGCCTCTATCTCAACCAGAGGAGGGTAACGGCTCCAAGAAACAAATGGAGGACTGGTGTCAGAAGCTGCATGTGGGCACCGACTCCACTCCCTCACACCAAAAACAGGGAGTCTACCGGGTGGTGCAGGAGTACGAAAGAGTCTTTAGCAAACACCCGCTAGACTTTGGGCATGTAAAAGGGGTAGAACACCACATCCCCACAGGAGACCATCCACCCATAAAGGAAAGACACCGACCTGTACCCCCTGCACACTATCAGAATGCCAAGGGAATGTTGCAAGAAATGAGGGAGCCTGGGGTAATCAGGGACAGCTGTAGCCCCTGGGCAGCTCCACTAGTTCTTGTGAAAAAGAAAGATGGCACCATGAGAATGTGTGTAGATTACAGAAAGGTTAACCGTATCACACACAAAGATGCGTACCCGTTACCTAGGATAGATGAATCTTTAGCTGCATTAAAGTCTGCTAACTTCTTCTCCACTTTGGATCTTACTAGTGGGTACTGGCTGGTTCCTGTAGCAGAGGCAGACAAGGAGAAGACCGCGTTCACCACCCCGATGGGTCTCAGCGAATTCAACTGTATGCCGTTCGGGCTCTGCAGCGCAGCAGGAACCTTCCAACGGTTGATGGAGTGCTGCCTGGGGCACAGGAATTTCGAGATGGTCCTGCTATACCTGGATGATATCATCTTGTATTCCAAAACATATGAGGACCATCTGAAACACTTGGCAGAGGTGTTTGACGCCCTGGCAGGCTACGGCCTAAAGGTGAAACCCTCCAAGTGTCATCTACTGAAACCAAAGGTACAGTACCTGGGACACGTGGTGAGTGCTGACGGAGTAGCTCCAGACCCTGATAAGATCACAGTGATTAAGGACTGGCCAAGACCCTCCAGCATAAAGGAAGTGCGGCAGTTCCTCGGGTTGGTAGGCTACTACCGAAAATTCATCTCCGGGTTCACCAAAATGGCAGCCCCTATGCAAGATCTCCTGTTAGGTCAGTCAAAGACCAAGAATCAGAAGCCGCCCTTCAGGTGGGACAAGCTGGAAGAGGAGTCTTTTCGCCAGCTGAAGATGGCCCTCACGGGGGATGAGGTCCTGGCTTACCCTGATTACGGCCAGCCTTTCATCCTCCACACAGACGCCAGTAACGTGGGGCTGGGAGCCGTACTATCCCAGATCCAGCAGGGCAGAGAGCGGGTAATTGCTTACGCCAGCCGAAAACTATGGCCCACAGAGAGAAGCCCTGAGAATTATAGCTCCTTCAAGCTAGAGTTCCTGGCAGTGGTGTGGGCAGTGACGGAACGTTTCAAGCATTACCTTGCCTCTGCCAAGTTCACTGTGTACATGGACAACAACCCGTTGACACACCTGGACACTGCAAGACTTGGTGCCCTGGAGCAAAGATGGATGGCCCGGCTGTCCAACTATGAGTTTACCATCAAATACCGGGCGGGACGCACAAATGCCAACGCAGACGCCTGTCCAGGATGCCAAACTTGCCGGACGGAGAGGAATATCCAGAAGAACTGGAAGAGATTGAACTCCCTGCGTTCCACCGTCATGGGATTACCCAGTGTTCCCACTGTGTAAGGGACAAGCACTCTGCCACGTTCAATCCCTTACCCCACTACAGCTGGGCGGAGACGCAAGACAGTGACCCAGCCATCCACCTGGTAAAAGAGATGCTGACACAGGCTGATGCCCTCCTTGACCCAGACGCTCCGGAAGAGACCAAACAGCTGTGGAAGGAGAAGAGTAAACTGTTTTTCTACAAGGGGAAGCTGTGCCGGAGAATTGTCAACTCCTGGACGCATGAGCTGACCTGGCTGGTAGTGGTCCCGAGATGAGACGCGACTATGGTCCTGGAGGCATACCACGACGGAGCAGGGCACTTTGGATGGAAGAAGTTGGAGTTCCTGCTGCGTGAACGGTTCTTCTGGGTAGGCATGAGAGGGGCCATTGAGAGATGGTGCAGAGACTGTGGCCCGTGCAACCTGAGAAGAAAGGACCGTGCCAGCCAGAAGACTCCCCTGCAGCCTATCATCACCACGCAGCCACTAGAACAGGTAGCCCTGGACCATGGGAAGCTGACTCCAAGTAGGTCCGGGTACGTCTTCACCCTCACCATCGTAGACTACTACTCCCGGTTCCTGGTGGTGGTCCCTGTCAAGGACTTAACAGCTCAGACAGCAGCTAGAGCCTTCCAGCAGTACTTCTGCCATCCACACGGGTATTCGGAGCAAGTGTTGACTGACCAAGGTCCAGCCTTCGAAGCGGAGGTCTTCCAGGAGTTCTGCAACCTGTATGGCTGCAAGAAGATAAGGACAACGCCCTATCACCCCCAAACCAACGGATTGTGCGAGAAGATGAACCAGGTGGTGATAGACTTGCTGAAAACGTTGCCCCTGGAAGAACGCAGTCTGTGGCCTGAAAAACTGCCTGATCTGGTGGACTTGTATAACCACATCCCAGTAAATTCTACCAACTGCACCCCTGCTTACCTAAAGAGAGTAAGACCTGGTAAGCTGCCTATTGACCTGGATATGGGAGTCCTGACACCCGAGGACACCTCGCCAGAGGTAGACTGGGATACAGAACGGCAGCAGCAGTACCGGAAAGTGCAGGAGAGTGTTGGGAGAAGTCTGTCTCAAGCAAGAGGAAGGCAAGAGAGGACTTACAACCAGCATGCTCCCGCTGCTCCCCTGGCACCCGGAGAGCAGGTCTTGAAAAGGAAGAGGTGGCTCCATAAGTTGGATGACCAGTGGGAGAAAGACCCGTACACAGTACTGCCCTCAAGTCATGAAAATCCAAAAGTATGCATTATCAGTAAGGATGGAGGAGAGACCACAGCCACTGTCTCCAGAGACCACCTGAAGAAGTGTCCCGAGCAACTGCAAAGCACTGATGAAGACCAAGATAGCCCTCAACCCGCAGAGGAAAGGGAAGAAATGGTCAGTACAGTACTCCGAGAATTTCCCCAGTCCTGGACACAATTTAACAACGCTATTGTGGTACCCGTCCTTACCTTTCTCCAGCCAGCCCCTCAAGGGCCTACAGAAGAGCAAGTAGTGTTGGGAGAGCAACCGGCCCCGGAGGCAGAAGATTCCATACCAGCAGCCCAGGAGAATCAACCCTCTGCTAGTAGTGAGCCTGCCGTGCCCGTGGTAAGCCAAAGAGTATGCAGAAAGCTGCCCAACCTACCCGCAACATCTCCAAATACCTGTAGTGCAGACACTAGCGAGCCCAATACACAAGGGGTGGAAACAGGGGACCCAGAAAGAACACCACCAGATAGTGTGTTACGTAGGTCCACCAGGAGCACTAGAGGTCAGAAGCCCGCTCGCTGGAGAATCTAGAATAAAAAAATTATATATACCTGTATATTGCAAATGTTGAAATGTTTTATGTTTGTTGCATGAATAATAATTATGTTTCTCAAGTTACCCCACAGGGTTTATGGACTGACAGGTTATGGACAATGAATAACCGGAACTGTACCTTGTGAATAGTTGCACCTGTTAAGTGCCCTTTTGTGCCAGACCACAGAACAAAAACCCGTGGAGGTGGCTGAAGACGTGGTCCAACGCCGGATCATCGATGCCCTGTAGCCACCCCAGGGCCTACGTGGAGGGTTTGGTACGGGTCCCTCAAAATACATTTTGGGTGACATGGACACCTGGTTACGGAAACGCCGTGACCTATAAAGACTGAACTCCTTGTACATATGTTGTTGTGTTATTGCTTATACCCTGTTATGTATGTTTTCTTAAAATGTGTTTAGTCCCGGAGTACTAAAAGTTACAAGGGGGGAATGTGGCACCTGAGGGGGTCTGGTTGCCACAGTGGTAGAAATACCATGTCTGAGAGCGAGCATGGGTTTTCCTGGTCAGGAGTACTATTGCATGCAACGCCTCCTGCCCCAGTCCAGGGAGGGGAGGAACCTGCCCTTTATAAACTGGATCTGGGGCAGGGCTGGGAGTCTAGTTCCAGAGAGAGGGACAGAGCAGCAAGGAGCTCTGTAGGAGACAGGAGCTGAAGACCAGGGACTGGAGCTAGCAGAGCTCGTCCTGGCTGAAGATGCAGAGAACCGGACACCGGAGTCTGAGGCTGTGAGGATATCCACATCCAGCAGCAGAAACCACCTGGCAGCGGATTTTAGGTCCTCTGGCCATAGAAAGCCCAGAAGCTCAGTCACACGCAAGGGACTGGCACCACCATCAAGGAGCGGAAGGTACCAAAGGCCCCAAGTCACCAGCCATACGGGTGAGCACCACACGGTACACTCAGGGACGTGGGCTACTACACGACTACAGCAGGGTAGCCAGGAAGAGTGCAGTCAGACAGGAAGACCTACACCTCCACCTGATCAGGGGGACTCTTGTTCGCTCACAGACTGACCAGGCCTCTAATGTTAGCCAGTACTCTCGGCAGGGCCTTCTTCATTACCAACAGTAAAGACCCTGAACTGCACTGCACGGACTCTGAGTCATTTCTGCTGCGCCCATGCACCACAACCCTCACCATCTGCACACGCTGCCCTGAGGCTATACTCCTCCCGTGGGGAGTTATACTACCCTCTGCTGCGCACACAACATCAGCCTCAGCGGTCTACCCCGCAGCAGCAGTTCTCAGTGACCGCAATCCACGGGTGGCGTAGTCGGACATTTCAACATTAAAAACCAAGTAAACAGATCCGCCACTGGTTTGACTACCCTGAGCCACGGGACCGAGTTGCCGCCACAGAGACTACAACCCCTGACATTACACAGAGACCCAGCTCTGGGTATTCCCCCACACACGGCCCAGGGGGTGCGTCAACTTCATCTGGCCCAGACCAACATGACAACTTCTTCCAGCCAGGACTCGTCTGCAGAGAGTACAACAAAGACACCTCTGATTTCTCACATTTTCAGAACCGTCCCTATCTATTCCCAACCTGCACAAACTCCTCATCCTGCTGGTACCCCAATGCTGAGCCGCTGCTGCCGTATGTGCTCCTATTCCTGAACCTGCTGTCTGGCACAATAACAGGGATCTTCTTAGTGCCCCATAAAATGCCCTCCACTGTGCCCCCACATAATAATGCCACAACTGTGCCCCTTACATAGTAATAATGCCTCCTTTGTGCCCTCTAGATGGTAAAATTGCCCCCTATAAAATATTAATGCCCTGTGCAAATGCTCTAGAAAATAGTGCCCAAATTTTGCCCCCTAGAAAGTAATAATGCCCCCTCTATGCATCTTTGGCGGTCACAATACCCTAAGTGCCCCTATAGCATTAATGCTTCTTAAGTTCCCCCTTAACATTTAATAATATCACAAGTGTCCCCACAATGTACACTAATAATGTCCCTTGAGTCCCCACATGTACAACACAGTTCCCTATACATAGTATGCTTGGCCTACAACTCCCCTATACACAATACAATGGGTCCACATCTCCCCTATACACAGTATAATGCCCCCCACACTGTACAATGCACCCATAGTGGCTCACAGGGTAATTATGCAGAGCATCCTACAGACATGCCCCCGAGTATCCTGTGAGCAATGCTTCCTTAAAAAAGATGATAAAAATCAACACTAACAAAAGTGGGACAAAATAAGGACAAAAAAAGAACAAAAACTTTCCACTTTTGCCCCGGTGACAAATCCTCTTTAACATCCCTTTAAGAAACATATGTGTTTTTTGCATCACCCTGAGACTTTAATTTACAGAATCTGTGCTCTGAATTATTCAAACCTGTAGATTATTTTTTATTTTTTTTGTCATCTTGAAGAAATTCTGTAAGTTTCCCCCTCCCCCACTAACAGCAGCCATACAGAAGGTCAATGATTCGTCGCAGGCTAGCACTTCCACTTCCGAACGGGATCTACGACTTTCAGCTCGAGAGGTTACAGTCCAAACCCAGGCAAATAGAAATGCTAATTCATCGCTTCAGGAATAACTAATCAATGGCACCGGCTGGCACTAAACAGCGGAGCAGGAGGTGATGTCAGTCAGGTGTTAAATTGTTTGCTTGTTGTAAATGTACGGACGGTGGCGGCAATGATGCCACCTGATCTAGAGCTGTTTCCAAAGAGCCTGGAACATTGCTTGAAATAATTCCAGAGGGATGGATCACTCCGAAAAAAGAATTTCCATAATGTGTTCAGTGCAGCTGCTGGCTGATTGCGATATAAAATGCTATGAAATAAATGGCGTACAGGAAATGGATGTTTGTTCAAAGGTTCCCATAAAAATAATCTGATTATTGGACATTTTACTGTTGGTGTCATGACACAGCTGTTGGGTGACCAGGGGTTCCTACCCTGTCCCTAACACTAGGGGGCGCCCTAGCTTGCCCTTTTTCCCGGGATACCTCTGAAGATGAGGATGCCAGGGCCTCGCCCTAACTCCTGAGTAACTCCTCCATCTGTTTGCTCCCCCCACCGAGAGAAGGGGGCGCTACTGTGCACTGTAGTACACCAACCCGACAAACAGGGTTACACAGACAGGGGTAAACAGAAAACTCCAGGCACACGAAATATTCACTCACATATAACAGAGGAAAGCACTGGGGTGTGAGGGTAGGTGAATAAACCAAAAATGAAAAAGGATAAGGAATTACCACGCGTATAAACCAGACTATAGTAGCAAATAATTCCTTCAACACTCCTTCTCAAAAGAACTCCTCTCCCTCCTTTAGCCATGCAGCAAAAGCTAGCTCTGACAAGGTTTTGTATCAGAGCTCAGATTATAAAGGGAAAAGGAGTGGCTAACCAAGCTCAGCTGAGAGCACAGGGAAATCCAACATGGCCCCTTAACCCCTGTTCTGCCGGAAGAAATAAACACACATTTAAAATTATGGAGAAGTGCTTCTTCTCGGAGCTGGAGTAGGGGCCATCCGACGCTGAGGTTTTCTGGCTCCAAATTGTCGTGGTAATCCCGTGACAGTTGGGACCTCCAGTGATCGGTGACGATCTGTAAAGAAACTTGGTAGTAAGTGTTTAATTTCCCAACACTGCCCCCACAGGAGAAATGAGGTATTACACAGTCCTCTTTATGGCCTCAGATTCATCCTTGTCTTTGCGCATTTTTTCTGAAATAAAACTGTATCTAATAGTGACACAAGAAAAATAGGCCATTATGGGAGTGGAAGACATTTCCTTCATAATTTGTGCCATTTATGTGCCGTAAATTATGATCTATTTTCCCACCATACTCACAAAATTCCGGTCACTTTTCAACAAGTTGTTGGAGTAGCCCAAAACTGTTTTAAAAACACCAAAAGTTGTATAATTTTTGCACAATTGCTATTTGCGCAAAAAAATTTTTGCAACATTTCATGCAGTTTTACGCCATGTCAAAAACTACTTAATAATTTGAGGCCTGTATATCCTATTCTATTTCCATGGAGACTCTGATTTTGGGGCATTTTTTTGACCTGGGCTAAATCCTATGAACGAGGTACAGAAACCGCACCCGTTCACAGGCCTTCCCCTATGTCCTCTTGATCACTGCCTTCTGACTCCCACCAGATTGAGGTTTTTGGGGTCATTTTGGGGCAAATATAAACAGTAACAGACGGCCTGTATGTATCACCCCATGGTGTTAAAGTATTGGAGTGGGACATGCCTGCATTTTAAAAGGACAACCTTTCCTATTTTGAATAATGGAGCGTATGTCATTGAATATATGTATCATACCTGATTATGACATCACTCTACAAGGGGCTGTGACATCACCACCAGTCCTGGTCTATGCACCCCCTGTATGCGCCCAGGAAATGTGCTACAACTAGGCTGGCTACCAATTAGTAAAACCTAAAGAATTAAGACTCTACAGACCCCAGTCTTGAGGATTTCACCAGGGAAATTCCATTTACAATATATTTCAATCTGATTAAATTTTAAAGAGACCATTTCCATTTCTTGCCGACCTGTCACATTTATCATGGAGGGTCTCAGCCATTGACTCCACTGGGTTTTTCCATGGCTAGAGGGGAATCTCATTTATCAGTGGACAGCAGTATATAGCGGCATTACTTATTAATATGGCCTCTCCGGGGTACGGTGTTTATCGGGGAACAATAAGAAGTTGCAGTTGATAAAAAACTGATTGAACCATCTGTATTTCTTTTCGTTGCTGGGGAGAATCGTGCATGGCATGAGCCTATATATTACGTCCACTTCTAGAAAGATCCTAGGCCCCAGTTCAAATTTGCAACAGGCTCCCACCTACCATGTGCCATTTATAATACTTAGGTGTCCCACTCTTGTAGCCTGCTAGAATACATGGCAGCGCCATTGTCACGGGTGTGTCAGAAGTGACAGACAGTTGCCCTGTAACTGGTTACAGGAGATCTCTTCGTTTGGCATTACAGACACCTTCTTAGAGGCTGTCTCTCTAGGACCCAGCGGCTACCTTCCTCTTGCTAATTAACACCCTTACCAGGGTGTATAAATACCTGCTGTCTGCTAGAGGGAGGTGCCGGCAATACTCATATTACCGCTTGTGAAGGCTCAGAGCAAGTGCATTATTTCATCCTCACTGGAGCTATGAGGACGGGTGTTCATCTCTCTGAAGTCGACTGAAAGCTAAGCTATCTTCCCTTGTTTGTTCACCTTTGTTGTCTTTAGTTGCCAGTGGGGATCGACTAGCGCTCATCCCCCTCCCTTGGCCCTAGCCAGGGCCAAACGCCAGGGAAAGACAGGGCAAGGTTCCCGTGCGGCGATTGGTGAAGAACCAATATAGGGACGCTAATGGAGACAGTGTTATATTAAATCAGCCTAGGAGGTCCCCTCTCCCCCCTTTCCCTAGAGTATGGGCTCCCTTTCCCTCTTCCCTTTGTGTTGCACTAAGTCTTTCCCACACCTTGCGTGAACGCCATCACCTTATATTTGCCATCTTTCTGGGAGGGGCTAGGACATCCATAGCTATACCCCCATTTCTCAGGTTATGCCACTTTTATGCCACTTCCATGCCTCCTTCACAGAAGAAAACCCTTTATAAGGTAAGGTAGTCTCAAAAGTCAAGGACATTTACTAAGTCTTCAGGAGATCGGAAGGCCTTCTCTTTTTCCTAGACCTTCCTGGACTCCCAATCTTCCAAGATGTATTTTTGTAGTATTTTACAAATATTGCAGATTTTAGGATTTGCTTTTTGCTGGACAAGTGGATGATAGGGCAGCACTGTGGCTCAGTGGTTAGCACTGCAGCCTTGCAGCGCTGGGGTCCTGGGTTCAAATCCCACCAAGGACAAGATCTGCAAGGAGTTTGTATGTTCTCCCCGTGTTTGCGTGGGTTTCCTCCGGGTTCTCCAGTTTCCTCCCACACTCCAAAGACTTACTGATAGGGAATGTAGATTGTGCGCCCCCATGGGGACAGCGGTGATAATGTATGTAAAGTGCTGCGGAATATCGCTATCTAAAAATAAAGATTATTATTATTCCACAATCCTCAAATAAAATACAACATTGCAATCATCGACCACCCAATGGTCGAAGGAGGGTTATTTTCTGCCATACTTTGGTTGCATGGGAAACCAGAAGGTGTTCAGGCCTTAGGATCAGGTAAGTAGCTGCTTTGTGGGCCCTTTGTATCAGGAGGCCCCTGAAGCTTCAAGTTGTAGCATATATTAATAAATACTAACAATGGATGGCTCCTCCTGTTTCCTTTCGTGTTAAAGAGGACCTGTCATCAGGTTAAAGGTGATCAATTTTGTCTGTTGTTTTATCCCCACTTCTCTTCTGAGTATTCTGTTTTTTGTAAATCCACCATACGGTTCCAGAGATATTGGCTTTTTTATTTAGAGTCTACTTTATATGCGGTAATTATGCAGAGCAGCCTAAAGACACGCCCATGAGGATCCTTTAAGACATGCCCCCTTTGTAAAGACTACCAAAATGAGCACTAACTACAAAAGCCTATATCTCTGCAACTCTATGATGTATTTGAAAGGAGAGAAAAAACTGACTTCGAATACTAGAATTGTAAAGCGCTGCAGAATATGTTAGTGCTATATAAATAAAGATTATTATTATTATTATTAATATAAAAGGAAATATTGGACTTTTTTGATATGGTGACAAGTCATCCTTAAAATGTAATTTACCTGCAGTCACCACTAGAAGGAGACCAGTGCACATTTATACAGCTAACAATAATGTGCTCCCCCTAGTGGTGGCTTCAACCAAACTTAATTTTATCATTTGATTTTTTTTTTTACCAGTTCTGAGTTTTTCTATGGGTTTTATAGTGGTTTATTCTTTATAGGCAAACCAGTTATGTCAAAGGAACCTTGGAAGAAGAAGGACCACTATTTTTTGGTCCCAACTCTGTTTGCTACTGCATTGATAGGGGAAAAATGGAGATTGTTGAGGGGCATTGCCCTTCTGTCCAGGGTGACGAAATCAGATACCAATTTGATGCAAGACCCTATGAACGCCACAGGTGCACTGTCATTGTGATCATTGGTAAGTGCCACCCAGCATCTGTGAGCCATGTACTAAACTTTATAGTAAACTTTTTACATATTTTTTTAATTTTCTAGGTGGGACTAGTCTGGACTGTCTGCGATATTTGGAGTAATTGCTCTTGATTGGCTCAGATTCTAAAATAAAGCGAATTGTGAGCGGAAATCAATCCTCTAAATCTGCGCACACACCGAAGAAGCCATTCTCAGAGTTAGGATCAATGAGCTGTAATCAGGGTAATGCGCAGCCGCCTAATGAAATAATGACATTACAGTGAAACATGGCACCCGCTCCGTGATTTGTTTTCCAGAAAATGATGTCCCTGACGTGGCCGGTGTTTGACTTCCAGACATGTATATTGTATAATTGGCGGATGTTACTGTATAGATTACACACAACATAAACCCGACAATAATGGGACCCGATTGTCAATATGGCCGTGCCATTCTTGGCAACAGCATGTCTTGATAAAATTTCTATACAAGTGTTTTTTATAAATGATAAATATGATCTGCCACCTTACTAAGATTTTTGTTTTATTTTTATATTCTCATCCACCATGCTTTGCACTGCACCATGGCTCATTTGAAACAGAGGCAAAAAAAAAAACAAATCAGAAAAATGACGCAGGTTATGAACAACATCTAATTTACCAACAAGGGCGTCAAAATATTAAATAAAGAACAATAAGTGCTCCCAATGTAACCTGCATTCATATGTAGTAGAAGAAAAAAAGCCTTCAGGAGAATTCTTGCAGGATGCGTCAAAGATGAGGAAAGATTGCCATCTGCTGGTCAAACATAATCAAACGGAACCAAGATGTGTTAGGAAAGTTGAAGGGGGAGAAGATTTAGACACTGGACCCAGTCAGATGACTTCCAGGAAGGATTTCCTGAATACAAAAGTCCAGCACGCCAAGCCTGAGGCAGGATTGGCGCCAAGCTGCAGAGAGGAGCAGACGCACTCCCAATGTGCTGAAAAGCCCAGCGTGGCAGGCCTGAGCCAGAGGCCTGCGACACATAACAGCCGGACACCGGTGGATGAACTCCGGATTCCCCACAGAGGTGCCTCGAGTGCTGCGCCTGCTGAGGAGAGTCGGGACCTGATTGCGGTGCTGAGTGAGTTCGCAGGACCCGACGTTGCTCGCCAACAGACGAGGTCTGGATCCCCCTACCCAAGGCTTGAGAGACTGCCTCTGTGGCACAGGTACTTTAGATGCAGTGACACAGAAACACAGAGCAGCCAGTACAGGGTTAATAAACAGGGGGATTTATTGTAACAGGGTCAATCTCCACGCAGGAAGTAACAGAGGAAATATGGGGACAACAAGGGGACAACATGGGGAGTAGCCGGTAACGGACTATAACCGACAATTCACAGTTTGGCTAGATGTAGCAGAGTCAACACTGTTGTAATCGGCAGTTTTACACTTAGCTGACTCTTGTTCCCCACAAGGCAGTTGCCGGCTGATGCCGGTGTTGTTTTCTTCTGGCTTCCCCGCCTAAACAATGCTCCGTCTTCTGGCGGCAGCGGGTGGTCTCCGGTTTGACCCGCTGAGCCCCTAGTCCATAACACTGCACCTCACTTGCTTGGCTCCACGGACCCTGCGTCTCTTCTCCCTCTAGCGGAGCTTGACCCCAACTGTCAACTCCCTGCTTTCCCACGCAAAACTCCTTTTTCTCTCTCTTCCTAGACACGCTTCCAGCTCCCCGGTCACCTGACCCCTGATCTCTGGCTCTGGACATGCCCCCAGCTTCCCGATCACCTGACTCCTGTGCTCGCAGTCTGTCTTCCCCCTGAAACCAGAGGCACGGCCCCGGCAGTTCCGGATCCCTTGTTCTGAAAGTACTTACACCCTGGTCTTCTCCCTTACACTCCCGCTCTCCTTTAACTCATCATTCCATGGGCGAGAGTTCCTCCTCCAAACGTTTACTTTCTTGGACTTCCTGGATGATACATTGCCATATAAACTGATCTTGTTCGTAACGGTGAGGAGGCACTCCTGCTGTTGTCCGTTCTGACCGGCGTAACTCAGTTTGACCAATGGGGGGTGCAGGGACACTTGGATTCCCAATCTCTGCTTGCACGGTGGCTTCAACCGATGGTGTTCCCTCGCTGCCTGCACTGGGGACTGCAGGTAATCGAGTGCTGGTGCTCGGAGGTAGAATCAACAATTCTTCTTCATCCACATCGTGGCTTGGGGCAACTGTGACAGGACCCTCTCTAGAAACAGGTGATCCCTCTTCATCTTCGTCATCTTTAGACAGACAGGGCTGCAGCATACTACGATGAACCACTCTGGTAGGGGCTCCTTCAGCCCCCTCGGGTTGAACTTCATACACAGGTCCTTCAGCACCAACCTTGCGCTTCACTCGGTGCTGGGTCTGTTCCCACCGCCTACTCAATTTGCTTCGGGGCTGCCTGTCTCGAACCAACACCCGCTCCCCGGGCCTCAGAGCTGTCCCTCAAAGAGGCAATGTCTCATGATGTTTGAGCTCGCCTCGAAGTTCAAATTGCCCAGGCACCTCTCCATCAGACACCGGAACGTCCCGGGGGCGTTAATCAGGCCGAAGGGCATCCGATTGAACTTGAACAGTCCCATGGGTAATATGAACGCCATCTTCGCACGGTCATGTTCGGCCACGGCACTTGCCAATACCCGTTGACCAGATCCATGGAGAAATATTTTGCCTTCCCTAAGGCCGACGGGGTAGTGGGTAAGAGTCTCATACTGTACAGACATTCAGTCATCTATAGTCCACACAGAACCGCAGGGTCCCATCTTTCTTCCTGACCAGGACAATCGGGGCTGCCCACGGACTCTGACTCTCCCTTATCACACCATTCTGTAACATATGGGCATTTCCTTAACCTTTTTATACATCTGGGGAGGTATCTGCCGGTATCTCTCCCGCACTGGGGCAGCGCTCCCCGTGGGAATCTCGTGGGTAATGGTTTCGGTGCAACCAAAATCATCCTCATGGAGAGCAAAGACTTCCTGGTACCACTCCAGTACCTCCTCAATCTGCTGCACATGTTGAGGTGAAAGTCCCGTCAATTCAACCCGCATTTGTTCTAGGATTCTCTTTCCCCCCTTCACACTAGCACGGTGGGATTCCGGCGGCACGGTGACCGCCAGAGTCCAGGAGTCTCCTTGTACAGCTGTACCACATCAGGTCGCACCAACTTCTCTGACATTCCCAGAATCTGGGCTATTTCCGCCCTGGGAGGGAGTGTGAGATCACCTTGGCCCAGATTAACGCACCGCACTATAACACTGCCACCATGGACAGTGGCCACGAGGAGTCCGGGGGGTACTTTGTCCATCGATGTTGGTTCTATCTGAACTTCGACCCCCTCAAGAGGTGTGCAGGCCCGTGCGGGTAACATGAGTACAGTTTGTCCTGGCGGAAAGGTGAGCGCCGTAGATGCTGGTACTATTATTTTCCCCAGGACCTTCCCTTCACTCGATGTCTCCTGAGCCTGGGCGGCTCGGATTAATTGTTGAAAAACCCTCCTTTGGGGTGTTCATGGGTCCCACCGGTCTAGAGGAATCTCCTTCGGCTCACTAATCAGGATTTGCCCGATCTCTTTCAGCACATTCATTCCGAGGGTCACCGGGGGTCCACTTCCGGTTCCCCCTGCGACCAGGACGACTCCTTTTTTTCCCACATCTTTTCCATACACTCGGATCTTCATCCATACCAGCAATGCGACTGGGATGGGTAATTGATTAGCTGCCGTGAGTCTAATTACTGGTCCCCATTCAGGCCGCGCTGTCTCTGGAAATCGCTGTTGAAAGTAGGCTTCTGTCATCGTAGTCACCTGGGATCCCGTGTCAATCAGGCAGTGAACAGCCCGACCGCTTATTTTGGCCCAGACAGTCGGGCTGGTGGAAACTAGGTCCTTGCGACTTCCTCTTTTTCTTTCCCCTTCCTTAGGCTCCGGGCTGTGTCCCCCAAACATGGAGCCCGTTAGTTTAATGGCTGCTGTGACGGGCCACCCTCGGCTAGCACAGCCCCTGGCGTAATGTCCTGCACCTCCACACTTCCAGCAGGTCGTGTCTCTGTCTGTGTAGGGCTGCCTCCCTCCTCTATGGAACTCTCCTGCAGGAGGGGTCCTGAATTAAATTCTTTCCATAACTGGGGCAATCGATCTGGGTATCTCTGGTGTCAGTGCAGGGGTCTTATTGAGACTGGACCATTCACCCTGCATCTCCTATATCTACTTTCACATCTCTCGAGCCCAGTCCGGTTCAGCTGCAGGCGGGGTGGGTACCTCATTACTCCGGACCATCCCTGCCAGGGCCGTCACCCCCATCTCCTGCTCTCTCACACGTGCCTCCGCCCCCACTTCTAGAAAAGTCATACGTGGGTTGGCGCGCAGGCGCTCCCGCAAGGCCTGCTTCAGCTGCACATCCCTGAAGCCTGCCACAAATTGGTCCCTTAAGATCACGTCAGGGGGGCCCATTCCCAAATTCCCCATGTCGTCTTTTCTAGTGATATAGGCATGCACCCTCTGTAAGGCATTAACATACTGCGTCACAGTCTCCCCCTCCTGCTGCACTTGGTGAAACAGCCGTATCCTCAGCTCTCCTACATTGGTGGGATCCCCATGCATCTCCTCCAATATCCGCACCACTTTTTCTACAGTATCCCGGTCATGGGGAGGGCGGTACATCACGGATTGTCGGGCCTCGCCGTCCAGGGCCAGTAAGGCTATTTCGGTTTGCATAGCTGGGGTCATCGGATGCATACTTAACATACTCCTAACTCTCTCAACCCAGTCCCACAGCATCATATTGTCCCCGGTGAACTTTGGGAGATTGCTGAGCATGGCCCCCAGCGGCAAGCTAGATCTAGGGGCTCCCAGGATGGACTCATCTGCAGTGTCTGTGTCTAAAGACTGCATCCTGCCGACTGCGCCAAATGTAACACAGGTACTTTAGATGCAGTGACACAGAAACACAGAGCAGCCAGTACAGAGTTAACAAACAGGGGGGTATATTGTAACAGGGTCAATCTCCTTGCAGGGAGTAACAGGGGAAATATGGGGACAAAAAGGGGACTAGCAGGTAACGGACTATAACCGAAAATTCACAGTTTGGCTAGATGTAGCAGAGTCGACACGGTTGTAATCAGCAGTTTTACACTTAGCTGATTCTTGTTCCCCACAAGGCAGTTGCCGGCTGATGCCGGTGTTGTTTTCTTCTGGCTTCCCCGCCTAAACAATGCTCCATCTTCTTGCGGCAGCGGGCGGTCTCCGGTTTGACCCACTGAGCCCCTCATCCATAGCACTGCACCTCACTTGCTCGGCTCCACGGACCCTGCGTCTCTTCTCCCTCTAGCGGGGCTTGACCCCAACAGTCAACTGCCTGCTTTCTCACGCAAAACTCCTTTTTCTCCCTCTTCCTAGACACGCCCCCAGCTCCCCAGTCATCTGACCCCTGAGCTCTGGATATGCCCCCAGCTTCCCGGTCACCTGATTCCTGTGCTCGCAGTCTGTCTTCCCCCAGCAACCAGAGGCACGGCCCCGGCAGTTCCGGATCCCTTGTTCTGAAAGTACTTGCACCCCGGTCTTCCCCCTTACACTTCCAGCGGCCAAGCAGAGAGGAGCTGGGAGAGAGCTGTGTCAGGAGAGTCACGCCAGCGGAAGCAGAGGAGCTGCATACGTGAACAGGGCTGTCACGTCCACTGTTCACTTACGGTACCAGGGGCAGTTGGGTTTAGGATCTCAGGTTGGGAGGGGAACGGTTGAGGCAGGAGAAGCTAAACTTGATTTGATTGACTTTGTCCTGAAAAGACTTGTGGCCTAGTGGGAATAACTGGTGACCCCCGCTAGGGCCATATACGGAGTAAAAGAACTAACGTGGTGACTCCCACGATTGGGTGCATCACACTACCTTGAGAGACTTTACTTCAAATTACCATGTGTTATCCTTGTTACTATTCCCTTGTTTAGAACACCTATATATACAGTACAGACCAAAAGTTTGGACACACCTTCTCATTTAAAGATTTTTCTGTATTTTCATGACTATGAAAATTGTACATTCATCAATAGAATGCCAAGAGTGTGCAAAGCAGTCATCAAAGCAAAAGGTGACTACTTTGAAGAACCTAGAATATAAGACATATTTTCAGTTGTTTCACACTTTTTTGTTAAGTATATAATTCCACATGTGTTAATTCATAGTTTTGATGCCTTCAGTGTGAATGTACAATTTTCATAGTCATGAAAATACAGAAAAATCTTTAAATGAGAAGGTGTGTCCAAACTGTTTATATCCATCCCTGATTGTCCTCGCCTTGTGTCTCTGTGTGTTGCATTCACATACATCCTTGGTAGAACCCCAAAACCTCAGGAACTCTTACGTTAACTGAAAAGGAGGAGTGGAGAATCCCTTTAAAGTGAATGTGTCCCCAGAAAATGATCTATTGTTTGAATCAGATAATTAATGTATGAATTATTTTTTATTTTGCTAATGTTTTGTTTTTCAATTTTTTATATCACTATCGATATAAATAAAAAATAAATGAGAAATTTCCATGCTGGCTACTAGACCGAATACTAGACTCAAACTTCCTGTTTTTTTCGGCAGCGACATGGAAATTAACAGCAATAGAATTGAGAATACCCTAATCTGGGAAAAGGTAATTGAACAGGGTGGGAGAGGAGGTAAGCTGTGACATCACCTATTGTGAATGATGGATCCTGTGTTATCTACTGTATATAGAGGTGTTATCAGTCATTGTACAGGAGGAGGTGAGCTGTGACTTCACCTATTGTGAATGGTGGATCCTGTGTTATCTACTGTATATAGAGGTGTTATCAGTCATTGTACAGGAGGGGGGGGAGGTGAGCTGTGACATCACCTATTGTGCATAGTGGATCCTGTGTTATCTACTGTATATAGAGGTATCATCAGTCACTGTACAGGAGGGGGAGGAGGTGAGCTGTGAAATCACCTATTGTGAATGGTGGATCCTGTGTTATCCACTGTATGTAGAGGTGTTATCAGTCATTGTACAGGAGGGGGAGGAGGTGAGCTGTGAAATCACCTATTGTGAATGGTGGATCCTGTGTTATCCACTGTATGTAGAGGTGTTATAAGGCATTTTACAGGAGGAGGAGGTGAGCTGTGACATCACCTATTGTGAATGGTGGATCCTGTGTTTGTTATCCACTGTATATATAGGTGTTATCAGTCATTGTACAGGAGAAGGTGAGCTGTGACATCACCTATTCTGAATGGCAGGTCCTGTGTTATCCACTGTATTTAGTGGTGTTGTAATCATTATTGTAATCTTGTCTTTGATGATAAAGAGACTCTTAAAGGTTTTCTGTACGGAACGTGAAGTGTAAGACTCATATGAGGCCTACTGGCCAGTGTAAGAATTGCAACATTTCAGATTTTTTTAATATAGTCATATGAATCAAAACAAAAAGGATACATTTCACATAAAAACTTGATTTAAACAATAGAACATTTCCTGATGACATGTTCCCTTTAAGGACCTATATCGCATGAGAAAGTTTTGGGGGGCAAATACTTTTTTTTTTCTCCCATATTTTTTTTTATTTTTATAACTACCAAGTCATCTGGATGACAACCATCTTGTACGTGTGCAGCCTTACAGGCCGATCAGTTGTGAATTCATTATCTTCTGTTTTTTATGATGGCCGTCTTATGTAATCTGATGATGGGATAACGCCGCAGACATTTCCCTTCTAGATTTGCTGAACTGATGATTTCCTGTGAATGGAGCCTCTAACATTACAGGGGGCACAGTGCGCTCTATATATCAGTAATGGGGTCTGCAGGGAGCATCTGTTGTGCCGTCCGATTTCGGTGAAGAACTTGGAGTCAGGAGAAAGTTTTGCTGAGTTGAAAACTTTTCACAGTGCAGATTATTAGAAGTTTGGGTTGTTGTTTTTTCACTGCATTTATTGCTTTCCCCTCAGAGATTATCCGGTTATTTCCAGGATTATCAGTGACTCATCGGAAGACTGACTTTCCTGCAGACTTCATGCGCCAGTGATAATTATTATAATTCACTATTTACATTGGATTTGTGCAAATTTCAGGAGGAAATTTTTCTCTTTACAGAGACCGTCCGGGGAAATGGTCTTCTTGGCAGTGCTCCATGGGAAAAATTAATCCATGAGATAATTTACATATAGCATCTGATTCAATTTTACATCATATAGAAAGCATATTGGAAAACTTTAGCCTCTCAATTTCCAGGTCAGCTTTTTTTTTTTTTTTTTATTCGTGTTTGCCTCTATGCTTTTGACTCGCCCCCTGGGTCGTGGGGCACGCGGATCCGGGCAATAGGGAGACGTTGGGAGTAGTAGTGGCAGTCCGGTCCCATGGCTCAGGGTGGTCAGACCAGTGGCAGTCCCTTAGATAATGTCCGACTACGCCACCCGTGGATTGCGGTTATTAGGAACCGCCACTGCAGGGCAGTCCGCTGGGGCTGATGATGTATGCAGCTGAGATGGTGTGACTCTCCACGGGAAGAGTGCGGCCCCAGGGCAGTGTAGTGGATGGTGGGAGTGATGGTGGTGACAGTCCCAGTACCGGTAGTGCTGGAGGCGCGAAGGAGCACACAGACAACAAGTTACAGTCCAGGGTCTTTACTCACAGTTCATTTGTTCCGGGTCACTTCTGTACAGGTAGTGACCGCCCGAGCCGTGCTGCGTCCACCAGGTGTGGGGCTCGGTCAACTCCCAAGCAGTTCAGGAGCATGGCACAGGACCCCCTTTAATCCTTTCTCTGGCCTGCCTCACCAGTGACCCACTTTTGTCCAGCTGCCGCGGACTTGTGCGGTTAAACGTGGGCCCCGTCCTCCGCTGTCCTATATGGTGCCTTCCTAGCAGGTTTGATGAGGTGTCGCACCAATAGATGATCACGACGACCGGTCTTTGGCTGAGGGTAGTTTCTCCTCCACCAACTTGGGATCCGGTACCCTTAATCTGCCTGACCCTTCACCCTGGATTCTCGTGGGTTCTTAGGGTCCCTTCCACCTTCTTGTTCCTGAGCCCTTCTGTTTCTCTTTCTCCGTTCCTTTCTGTTCCTTTCTGTTCCGTTCTCTTGGAGCTGAGATGAGCCAAAATCCCAGCTCCCCTTCACCTCCTCCTCGGCCTCTCACTAGGCCCTCCTGGAGTAGAGCTCCTACAGAGCCTCTACTCCCTGTCTTCTCCTCTGGCTGAACTGACTTCTCTTCTCCTAGAGCTAAGATGGTGCCCACCTTTTATACCTCCCTCTGACCATGAGCCCAGGTGACCAGCAACCAATGGGCTCCTTCCTACGCTCAGGAACCAACCCCTATCTGCCCCTACAGCACTGGGTGTTCCACCCCCCTCCCCACTCCAAGCAGGGACATAGTCGGTCGTGCCTGCACTTATGTCTAGTGGGAGCACCGTTGAGCTGTCCCTCGGAAATGGGGTGTGTGTGCTGTATGCAGCTAACTGAGCCCTGGTCCACACTCCATCCTTACCTGGGAGTGGAATATCACACCTCTGGTCTGAGGTGCAATACCCCTGTAGCGGCCGAACCCTCGGGGCGCTACATTCCCCCCTGGTAAAGCACAGCACGTCCTCGGGCTGGAAAAGAGCAAAAACAGTTAATTACAGGACATGCAAAACTTTTTAAAACTTTTCACATCAGAAAACAGGCAACATGGTTCAATTCCCTTTATGGGAAACGCTTTTCTTTTCTTTTATTGTCACACTATTATAAAACGCTTACTAATACTTCTGGAACTCTTTTGACATATAAACACTATTAGAAAACATTCACATTACTATCTAGCAGCATATAAAAACTTTTCATATAAAACATTTGCAGGAAAACATTTTTACAACACATTCTTGGATCCTGGCGGCGGTGCAACTTGCGACTAGGTGTGCACTCTTCTTGTAAGCGCAGGAACTTTGGCAAACTTGTAAACACGAGGGACTAACTGTCCCGAGGTAGACGTGGTAGTCTTTTTATAAAACCAGTAGGGGGCGCTTTAGGAAGCGCAACTATATACAAGGGATTGGCCGCTCTCAGTCCTTGGCCAGTTTTGGGAAGGGAATGGCTGCTCACAGTCCTCAGCCTGGTAGGGGATGAGGGGCACACAGGTAACAGTTCAATATTTGTCCCAACGGGGACCACACTTTCAAGACGGGAACAGTCCCAAAAACAGTTCTGATACCCTGACGGGTAACTATTTACACAGGTACGTGGCTACTTACTAGTAGCGGTGTCCTCCATATGTTCCTTCTTCCTCCTCATATGGTTCTTCAGACCCATCCGGGTCCTCTTGGCTCTCCTCATAGCCGTGGTGTTGTAGCTCCTCCTCGGTGAGCCGCTGAACATGTAGGGCGTATGGTCCTTTTGCACCTACGTGGCGGGTAAAGGCGACCACATCACCAGGGTACAAGTCACGGCCACGATGTCCCTCAGGTAGATGACTCTCAACGTCCCTGCGGGTCACAAAGACGTCGCCTGCGGTTTCTGGGCCCCTGATAAAGCCCCAGCCGTTCTCCATGTGGAACTTGACTATGGTCCCGGTGATTCGGGGACCACGGGCTGCTTGGGGGTCTTGGCGGGCCTTACGCTTTTGTTCAGCACTCTGGGCTTGGAGCCGTTCCTCTCTGACGCGCCTCTCTCGTCGCTCCCGCTCAAAGGTCGCCAGTTGCTGATGACAGGCCTCCAGACGCCGGACCGCGTCTGCCCGGGTCTCTTGAGAGAACCCCATCAAGTTCTCGCTGGTGGGGTCCCACGCAAATTGGACGTCCTCCAGTGGGGGTAGGGTGACCTCTACGGGTTCTGGAGCCGGTATCAGAGGCTCGCGCGGGGGCTGGGCCTTCCATGGCTGACTGCCGGTCACTTCCGTCGGCCACTCCAGCGGCAGTCCATCCGGACCGGTATGATGTGCCAATAAGTCCACGCCCAGCGATGGTATAGTGGGGGGACCTGATCTGGGAGCAGCGCCCGGGGGCACTCGGCCTTGCGACCAGGCCGGGGGTCTTTAGGCTGCGCTAGGTGGCAGTCCCATCCGGGACAGGGGCGCAGGCTTAGCAATGGCGCCCGGGTCATCCAGGCCTTGCGAACGGGCCGATGACGCTTCTTGCTTTACGGCGCCCGGGGTCAAGGGGCGTGGCGCCGGGCGGGGCGTGGCCGCGGCGCTCGCCGCTTGAGGCCTAGCTGGGAGCAGTGGCGGCGCGGCAACAGGTGCGGTGAGTGGGGCTTCTGGTGCTGCGACGGGAGGCTGGGGCAGGCTTGCGGGTGCTGGGCTTGGGGTGGTGATGTCCCCTTCACTTGCCTCCGTCCTCATGGCTCCCACCGCGGCGTCGCCTCCGGTCCTCTCTCCTACTGCGCAGTCCTCAGAGGCAGGCAAACCCCGGGGTGCGGCTGAGGCCTGTCGCTGGTGGGTCTCGGCCTGCCGGACCAGTTCCTCTCTCCACTCGGTGAGTGCACCTCGCTGCGCCCGGACCATCCTCCGCTCCAAGTCCTCCAGTGCAGCTTGCGCACGCTCCGGGTCTCTGGGGAGCTGCACTAGGACTTCTGCTAGGCTGCAGAGCGGTTCGGCCTGCAGCAGACTTCGGGCCAGGAGGCTGGTGCTGCTGAGGGCGTCCATCCCCGGGTGCGGTCTGTCTGGACTGATCCAGACCACCCCCTGCCCCGCAGTTTTCTTCTCTTTCCGCCCCCATGGGGGGTGGTCCTGGGGCATTCTGCTGACAATCACTCTCAGGGGCAGCCCCCCCACATTGACGGACATTTCCACAGCCGTGCTCATGGTCGTTGGGGGCGGGCTTCCTCTTTGGCGCCATTCTGGGACCCGGTCCACGATGGGAGGCAGCCTCCTGTGGTCTTTTGGCGCGCACATTATGGCGCTCGTTCTTCTAGGGCGGGCGCCATCTTTAGTACAACGAAACAGTCTCTTTTCAGGCGCGCAGTACCCGTGGTTAGCGGGCACGAAATCCTGCCGACTACGCCAAAGCTGACTCGCCCCCTGGGCCGTGGGGCACGCGGATCCTGGCAATAGGGAGACGTTGGGAGTAGTAGTGGCAGCCCGGTCCCGTGGCTCAGGGTTGTCAGACCAGTGGCAGTCCCTTAGATAATGTCCGACTACGCCACCCGTGGATTGCGGTTATTAGGAACCGCCGCTGCAGGGCAGTCCGCTGGGGCTGATGATGTATGCAGCTGAGATGGTGTGACTCCCCACGGGAAGCGTGCGGCCCCAGGGCAGTGTAGTGGATGGTGGAAGTGATGGTGGTGAGAGTCCCAGTACCGGTAGTGCTGGAGGCGCGAAGGAGCACACAGACAACAAGTTACAGTCCAGGGTCTTTACTCACAGTTCATTTGTTCCGGGTCACTTCTGTACAGGTAGTGACCGCCCGAGCCGTGCTGCGTCCACCAGGTGTGGGGCTCGGTCAACTCCCAAGCAGTTCAGGAGCATGGCACAGGACCCCCTTTAATCCTTTCTCTGGTCTGCCTCACCAGTGACCCACTTCTGTCCAGCTGCCGCGGACTTGTGCGGTTAAACGTGGGCCCCGTCCTCCGCTGTCCTATATGGTGCCTTCCTAGCAGGTTTGATGAGGTGTCGCACCAATAGATGATCACGACGACCGGTCTTTGGCTGAGGGTAGTTTCTCCTCCACCAACTTGGGATCCGGTACCCTTAATCTGCCTGACCCTTCACCCTGGATTCTCGTGGGTTCTTAGGGTCCCTTCCACCTTCTTGTTCCTGAGCCCTTCTGTTTCTCTTTCTCCGTTCCTTTCTGTTCCTTTCTGTTCCGTTCTCTTGGAGCTGAGATGAGCCAAAATCCCAGCTCCCCTTCACCTCCTCCTCGGCCTCTCACTAGGCCCTCCTGGAGTAGAGCTCCTACAGAGCCTCTACTCCCTGTCTTCTCCTCTGGCTGAACTGACTTCTCTTCTCCTAGAGCTAAGATGGTGCCCACCTTTTATACCTCCCTCTGACCATGAGCCCAGGTGACCAGCAACCAATGGGCTCCTTCCTACGCTCAGGAACCAACCCCTATCTGCCCCTACAGCACTGGGTGTTCCACCCCCCTCCCCACTCCAGCCAGGGACATAGTCGGTCGTGCCTGCACTTATGTCTAGTGGGAGCACCGTTGAGCTGTCCCTCGGAAATGGGGTGTGTGTGCTGTATGCAGCTAACTGAGCCCTGGTCCATACTCCATCCTTACCCGGGAGTGGGATATCACACCTCTGGTCTGAGGTGCAATACCCCTGTAGCGGCCGAACCCTCGGGGCGCTACACTTTTCATTAGCCATTGAAACCAGAAATTTCCATACTCTATATAAATAGACACATATGCATGTTTTTCTCAATATCTGACATGAAATCAGAATAAACCTTTCCCGTTTTAGGTTAATTAGGATTACCATCGTTTTTAATTTTTGCCAAATGCCAGAATAATGAAAGAGAGAGAATGTTTTAAGGCATTTTTATTACTTACTGCAAAGTACTTACTACACTATCTTTACTTTTTTGCAAGATGTTTTATACATACAGATATTTGTTCCATAATTTGTTCCCCAAGAGGACATTAAAGAATTTTTTCCCCTTTTATTGTTAATTTTTTCCACTGTAATTGGGTCATTCATAGGAGTCTCAATTACAGGGGAAAGCACCACCCTGCTTGCGATCAATGGATCTAGACTTTCATAGATTGACACTTAATGTACAATTACAACTCACCCAGAATTAATACTCATGAGTGGATCCTCCATTAATTGATGCAGGTTAGATGGGGAGTGGAGTCTAAAGATTCTCCCTGTTCATTTTTAACAACCGCAAAACGTTTTGGACTTTCCTGGTCGGATTCATCGGTGTCAACAGTCACCGACTGGTGACAGGTGAAGGACGTCATCAAGGAACTGGTCAAGATGCAAAAAGCTTGAGGATGACATGGAGGTGTAATTAGAGAATGGGCCAGGAGCGGACTCCAGGAGCAGAACAGGAAGAACCAAGTGACAAATCCAACAAACGAGACCGAAACGATATCTAGGAGCTAAGTCAAGAATCACTAGTAAAAGACCAAATGAAGGGTGTATTTTAAATTGCAGATGAAGTGGTGAAGTTGGAGATCCTTTTAAATAGGACCCATGGTATCGGTGAGAACATAGTGAAAACTGGAAAAATGAGCAGCATGGAGGAGGAGAACCACAACCAAGAGCAGCAGCAATCATTGGAGCAGCCGGAGGGCACCTGACACTGGAACGGGGAGAGTGGACGCACATGCAATTTAATTTATATTAAAATACATTTTTTGAAGCAAGAACAGCCAGAACTTGAAATTACAGAGCCCCAGTGCAAAATCTGCAACAGATCCCCCTACTACCATGTGCCATTCACAGTGCTGGTGTCTTCTGATGTATCCCCACAGGCAACAGGGCCCAGATGTGACCACAACCTCTGCTCGCTCTATAGCTGCACCCCCGATTCAGCCTCTGTAGTAGGCACCGACCCTTAATATTATATGAGGACTTGTCCTTTTCTTCTTCGCAGATTTGGATCTCCAAACCAAAAGGAAATAAGTTCCTTCATTATGACTAAATCAGCAAAGCAGCAATTTTCCCAGTGGAATAATCTGATTTGTTTTTTTTTGGCTAAGCAATCATATCCTGGAGATAATTAGAGCTAATTATTCTGTCCCATTAACTGCTGGAATGACCCGAGAGCTGGAAACATTGCTGGTAGTCGGTGCCTTTCCAGTGTTCTGGGCGCACACCATCTATAGCGTACCCTCCTACCCTATATAATTCCATCTGCCAGTCACCCGTCACACACAATGCTTATTAACCACCTCCGTGCTGCCTGCGGAGCTCGGCTTCTCACTCACACTGACTGCCATTAATTTGCTTTGGCTATAAAACTTGTATTTTTGGCAATGTTCTAGTCGTGCACAAAATTGCTTTCTGTAAGAAATGCGGGAACATACGGTAAAAGATCCTGATGATCCATCTAGTCGGGAAAGTGCATTTACTCCTGAATCATTCTACAATGTCGTATACTGCAAAGTATCTCCATCTGGGGCAATCAGAGTAATGTTTATCCTCTGACTCCAGGTTCATGAATGCAGCTCCAGAAATAAAGTGAAGACCAATACACAAGCTTAGCCGCAGGAAAAGGTGGGCATGGTCGATGTAACTGCATGATGACATGCATTGACTGGCTACTTTATTAGAGACCCCCAAATAGTCACACGTTGGATCACTTTTGGCCTCCAGAACAATTGGAACAATTTTCGCAATTAGTGGGTTCTACTAGGTGTTGAAGTTGCTCTGCTGGAATATTGGCCCATGTGGACCGGATAGCTTCTCGCAGTTACTACTGGAGGTACAGAAAGGCCGTACTGGGTCCATCCCCCCCGGCTTAAATGGGAGGCCAGCATGACAGGGTTAGTGCGGGAAGCTGAGTAAGGGGAATCAAGGCAGAGAAGGGGTTAAGTGGTTGGAAGAGGGGGAATGTCATGTTAATGGGTAGGGCCATTTGGGTGAGGGAGAAAGCTTATAAAGCGGGGACCCTCGAGAGATGGCAGCCATTTTAAACAGCCAACAAGGGGAAGCAATCTCCCACCCTCCCTTCCTTAATTGTATTAACTTCAACATTGGGACAGGTTCGTTACCACTATGTGTTCTTAATTAAAGTAAAAAAAAATCATTATTATATGTCATCACAGCAGGGGGGAGGACCTCAAAGTTGGTAGCCGATTGGCGGGGGACCAAGAGGTTCTGGCCCCTCCCCCCGGTGGACTTAATTAAGTGGTTATGGGCAGTAGAATAATCCCAGGTTGAGGGATTGAAGGGCCCGGGCGTGGGGGGGGGGTGGAATATGTTATCTGACAGGTTGGCTAACAGGTGCCTATGAGCTGGTGCTTAGCGGCTAGAGGCAAATTGCAACCTGGATTGACATACTATGCAAGTTTTGTACGGGCTTTGAGGACCACCCCTCCAATTTTTCAGATACATTTCAAATAATTGTAGTTTACTTTGTTTAATAAAAAGCTACTGTGACCAATTTAATCCAATTTTGGTGTGCAGTCTATTTATTTCATGGGGTATGTGGGAGGTTAAGGGGGATGTAACGAATGACTGGCCAATACCCTTTGTCATGGTATAATTCAAGCAGCCGGTTCTACCTCATCCTAGAGAAGCTCTATAGGATTAAGATCTGGTAACTGTGAAGACCAAAGAAGCAAGAAAAACTCAGTTATGCTTCCGTAATCCAATCTATGAGTATCTATGAGTGTCTGTCTACTTCCAAGAAGGGTCGTCTACAATTCTTGGGTAATCCTTATGGTCCAAATGTCCATCCAGGGGTATCAGAGGAGCCGGGGTGTGCCAAGAAATCAACCTCATGCACCATTACTCAACCTTTGTGGCAGGGGCATTGTCCATCTAGCTGCCAAGAAGGATCGTCTTCTACAATGCTTAGGTAAACCTTATGGTCCAAACGTCCATCCACTGGTTCAGCCAGGGTGTGCCAAGAAATCAACCCTGCGCACCATTACTCTACATCCTCCAGCCTGCCAGGAAGGTTTTATCGACATACGCTGTGAAAATTCTGACCCTACAATCAGCACGAAGCAACAGAAATCCGGATTCTTCTGACCATCGTTCTTCCACTGATCAGTGATCCAATTTTTGTCCGCAGGAGTCTGGTCTTTCTGGCACTGGAGCTGGTCGTCTTCTGTTATAGCCCATCCGTGCTAAGGATCCGGGAGTTTGGACACGTTATTTGGACACAAGCCATGTATTTGGCTGAGGTTTTCTTGACTGTGCACCTCCAGAATGATTCTTTACATCCTCCTCTGACCCTGTTTTAGATGACTTGTGTTCGTCCACAGGACCCCCATTCTCTGGGTGTTTTTCCCCGATCTCACCAATCTTTGCATATTCTTAATATTGTAAAATCACTCAATTTTTCCATGTGGATTCGCAACGTAAGTGACCCACAGACTGGGGGGTAAGTGTCTAATATCCACAATAGGAAGCTCCAGTCCTAGGAATCTCTAATAAAGCAGCCACGCAGTGTATGTAGAATAGAAATCTAGCTGAGAATCCATATGGGAATTCAATGGCCGCCTTGAGGTTTGGTCACCTGGTGTTTCTTAGAGACAAATTTGATGCTGATTTCATTCCTGATTCCATGCCAAAATCTGCATTACATTCGCTGATGGTCCACATCCCATGCCGCGGTGCCTGCCCAATCCTGTTTACATGAAACTTAAGGAAGAATTTTGGTGCCGACATGGAAAAATCCATTGTGGAAATAAGTAGCGTGCCGATATTGCGCTAAAAATCCATGACTTAGCCCCATTGAATGACAGTGAGGGCTAATGCTTGTGTGGATCCACATCACACCGGCGGCGGAAATCCATGTGCTACACCGATCCACACATTGATCTCGCGTTATTGCGCTTATTTGCCACTGTTTTGCAAAAAAAGACTTGTTTATTTACAACAATTTCCCAAAAATTAGTGCTATAATGATGCTGTTTCAACTCGATTTTGGAAAACTGCAGCAAAAATAGAATTTATAAAAGCCGTGTCGTGTGAACGTAGCCTTAGACTCTTACATCTCCCCGGGATCTTGCAGGAAAATAAATGTCAGGTTTGCAATCTGTATGTGTGAACACTGCCATATCCTAATTGGAAAACAAGAAAACTTTTTAGCTGGTGGTTTATAAAATAAGTTATGCATTCCGCATGTAATATATTCACTTATAGATGAAGCTATTTAGGGCAGCGCCGCTGATGACGGCATATTGTACATATTTATAATTAATCACCTCGTCGCTCATTTATTTTTTATGA
Organism: Phyllobates terribilis; assembly: GCF_046119375.1. NCBI lineage: Eukaryota > Metazoa > Chordata > Amphibia > Anura > Dendrobatidae > Phyllobates > Phyllobates terribilis. The sequence goes on from NW_027362762.1 coordinate 941,802,948, forward strand.
TATACATCATGAATCAATTCATCAATCTAAATCCTAATTACTTCTCTCCCATAAAGAAAAAAACTGCTGAGGTTTCATGTATTTCCTGGCATTGCCTATGTTTATATATTTTGCATTGGATGACGGTATTAATAAGGTGGAGGGTTAAAAGAGCGCTGTACACATACAGGTCTGATTCTCGCCCCATAGCACATACATTATAACTTCTTTCCACGTGTTTTTCCCTTAATTTGATTAAAATCTTGCAGTCTCTGTAAAATAACACGGACATTCCTGCAACGTGACACATAGTAGTCCAGAAATACTGATGCCCTCACGTTTGTTTCCGAGCAAAAAATGTACGAAAATTTGCAATTTTACAGGAGAAGAAGAAGAGGTCGGAGCCGAGAACTTCTGTAATAAAATATACTGATAGTCGCAGAAATTAGCTTCACCCTGTCCTTCTGAAGAACTTTATGTGCCCAACTTATTATTTCAGTTGCGCCTTTCTTGTCTGTTTTTTGGTGCTTTTAGCCTGGTTTTGATTTGTACTAAATTCTTCTATAAGTTTACACAAGTCCATTTCATGTGTTTGCCTGATTTTTGTTTTCTTTTATATTCGCCATTGTGGACGTGTTTTTTTATTTTCCAAATGTTTTCAGCCAAATTCATAATTTTTACTTTGTTCATTTTACTCCAGTCCCCACAGGAGTGATTTTATGTATGCCCGAATATTTATTTTCTAAAAAAATATCTATGTTGCAAGAATGGTAAATTTAGACAATTGGAACTGCATTACTTCCATGAAAAATAGATTAGTGCTACATCATGTACATGTGGAATTTTGGAAAAATGGAACCGCAATATTGCTGTAGAAAAATTTGCAGTGGAAGGAAGGTACTTGGCCAATGTTTATGAGCCCAACAGTTAACGTCAAAGCGTACCTTGTTGTTGGGTCCCTGTCCTGATGAAAAACCTCTCTTGGACTAAAAAACCTACAATTTATGGGGCAGGTGTTAAGTTCTGCTACCAGAGCTAAGGAAAGAGAGGAGATCTGTCCCTACGATAGAACTCAGCTGAATCCCTACGATGTAACAGGGGACCTGATCCTGCGATCAGACCTGCTAAAGTCCTAAGCTAGTCTGTACGGAGACCTATAGATGTGGGGAAGGAATCCCTACAAGCACTAAGGACTGGGAGGAAAATGGGACACCTCCTAACAGAAATAGTAGCAGACAGACGAACAAACAAAATATATAGAACATAGAGGTCCGTAGACCAAGCAAACTAACAGAGTTAGATACAGAGCACAGGCTAGCTAGAAAGTAGTTATACAATGAAGTCCAGCAAAGCCAGAAGGGCGGAGCAGGATTAAATAGGCCAACAAGGTCATGTGACCAGCAAAGGAAAAAACCTAAGAGCAAGGTTCTAACAGTACCCCCCCTTCTAAGAGGATCCTCCGGATCCCCTAGGACCAGGCTTATCAGGAAATCTCCTGTGAAACGCTCTGATAAGTCTGGACGCGGAAACATCATCTGACCTCACCCAAGAGTTATCCTCGGGTCCGAAACCTTTCCAGGCCACAAGATACTGCAAACTACCTCTATACCGTCTAGAGTTAAGGATGCGAGAAATTTCATATTCCCCGTCCTCCACCACCGGAGGAACAGAGGCAGAGGCGTCACCATCCGACACAACAGCTTTTTTTAACAGAGAGACATGAAATACCGGATTAATTCTCCAGGAGGTAGGAACCTCCAACCTAACAGCAGATTGGTTGACAACCTGAAGCACCTTAAAGGGCCCTACAAACTTGGGACCCAATTTCTTAGAAGGAATCCTCAACCGCAGATTCCTAGAGGACAACCAAACCATGTCACCAACAGCGAACAAAACCTCCTGTCGTTTCCTATCAAAGTAGTCTTTAGATTTTCTGTTGGCCTCCTGAAGATTACCACGCACATCCGTCCAAACTCTCTCCAAATCACCGGAAAAATTCTCCTCCTCAGGCACGGCAGATCCCAACTTGGAGAACGACCCAAACGACGGATGTCTCCCAGAACAACAAAAAAAAGGCGAACAACCAGCAGAAGAAGATGTATGATTGTTCAGAGCAAATTCAGCAAGTGGCAGAAACTCAGACCACCCCTCTTGATTGTCTGCCACAAAACAACGCAAGAACTGCTCAACATCCTGGTTTTTCCTTTCTGTCTGGCCATTAGATTCAGGATGATATCCGGACGAGAACGACAAATGAACTCCCAACCTGTCACAAAAGGCACGCCAAAAACGAGCCACGAACTGAGGACCCCTATCAGAAACAATGTCAGTAGGAACGCCATGAAGTCTGACAATTTCCTTGACAAAGGCCTTAGCGAGAGTTTTAGCGCAGGGCAGTTTGACGAAGGGAACCAAGTGACACATCTTGCTAAAACGGTCCACGACCACCCAGATGACAGTAAAACCCTCAGAGGGGGGAAGGTCAGTTATAAAGTCCATAGCCAAATGTGTCCAAGGAGCACTGGGAACCTCCAAAGGACAAAGCAACCCCGCAGCAGGAGTATGTGAGGACTTAGATCTAGCACATATAGTACATTGACGCACCCACTTAATGACCTCCTTCTGCCATCCAGGCCACCAAAAACTGCGACCCACCAGTCTCTTGGTCTCAGAGATTCCGGGATGACCTGCCAACCGAGACTCGTGACACTCAACAAATAAATCTCTCCTAAAGGTCCCAGGCACAAACAACCTCCCATGAGGAGTGTTAGATGGGGCATTCTCCTGTGCTTTAAGAATCTCATCTTCCAAAACGGAGTCCAAAGCAGCTATCACAACACCTTCTTGTAAAATGTTCTCCTCTTTCTCAGCACCGACCATGGGAGAAAAACTGCGAGACAAGGCATCCGCCTTAACATTCTTAGTACCAGGGATGTAAGTAACGGAGAAATTAAACCGCGAGAAAAACAGTGCCCACCTAGCCTGACGGGCATTCAGGCGCTTGGCAGCATCAAGATATATCAGATTTTTATGATCCGTAAGAACCTGAACGGGAAATTCCGCACCTTCCAAGAAGTGGCGCCAGTGTTCAAATGCGAGTTTAATAGCCAATAATTCCCGATTACCAATATCGTAATTCAGTTCAGTCTCCGAAAAATTTTTTGAAAAAAAGGCACAGGGATGTAATCCATCCCCGTTATCCTGAGACAATACTGCGCCAACCCCCACAGAGGAAGCATCAACCTCAACCAAAAACGGCTTAGTCACATCAGGCTGCATAAGGATGGGAGCAGAGGTGAACCTCTCCTTGAGATACACAAAAGCTTCAATGGCCTCAGAAGACCACTGAACCGCATCAGCACCTTTCCTGGTGAGATCGGTCAGAGGTTTGACAATACTAGAAAATTTTTTTATGAATTTTCTGTAATAATTGGCGAAACCTAAAAACCTCTGTATCGATTTCAAACCAATAGGCCTAGGCCATTCCTGTACAGCTTGAACTTTAACCGGGTCCATCTCAAAACCATCGCTGGAGATAATGTAGCCCAAAAAACTAATTCTCTGTACAGCGAACTCACATTTCTCCAGCTTAGCAAAAAGCGAATTGTCCATTAATAACTGTAATACCTCACGTACGCTCCGCCAATGAGACTCCAGATCCGGCGAATAAATCAAAATGTCATCCAAATACACAACCACATTTTTGCCGATCAAAGGTCTAAGGATGTCATTAATAAGATTCTGAAAAAATGCAGGAGCATTAGTAAGACCAAAAGGCATAACCAGATTCTCAAAATGACCCACAGGAGTGTTAAAAGCAGTCTTCAATTCGTCACCCTCCTTCATGCGCAACAGATTGTATGCCCCCTTAAGGTCAATTTTAGAGAACCACTTGGCCCCCATTAACTGGTTAAACAGATCAGGAATCAATGGCAGTGGGTAAGGATTGCGTACAGTAATTTTGTTAATCTCACGAAAATCCAGACAAGGACGTAAACCGCCGTCCTTTTTTTTTTACAAAAAAAAATCCAACCGCCACAGGAGACTTAGAGGGCCTAATGTGACCGGCGGCCAAACTTGTCTGTATGCATTCCTCCAAAGCCTTTCTCTCAGGAATAGTAAGGTTAAATAAACAACTTTTAGGAAGAGTCGCTCCAGGGACAAATTCAATAGAACAATCATAGTCTCTATGGGGAGGCAAAACCTGCGATTCCTTCTCAGAAAAAACTCTCCAAAAATCCTGAATAGGAACAGGCAATTCTCCCCTATCCAAAGCTGCAATACGCCCATTACAACACTTGTCATAACATTTATGGCTCCAGGATTTAATTTCACTGGTAGACCAATCCAGTACAGGATTGTGAAATTTTAACCAGGGCAATCCCAATATTACTGGAGAAGGCAAGTTATTCAAAACTACCAAATCCAATTTCTCATGGTGAACACCATTAATAGTGAGAGGAAATTCACAGACCTTGAGAGTAATATTCTTCAAAGGGGAACCATCCACAGAAACCACAGCAATGGGGGATGATAAAGGTTCGGGTTTTAAATTGAGTCTTTCCAAGAATCCCCCATCAATTACATTCAGAGTAGACCCACAATCAACAAACACCCGAAATTCCATTAATTTTTCCTGAGCAATAGTGGAAGCAGCTAAAAATACACCCTTGGAATTTAAACAGGCAATACGGGCATGACTGACCATTTTTTTTTCTTTCTTCATACGAAGCTCACAGCCTTTAATCAAATGACCAGATTTTCCGCAATAGAAACACAAGCCTTCAAAAAATCTACGGTCTTTTTCTTGAGAGCGAGGTGCCACCGATCCAATCTCCATCGGTTCACCACTGTTAGTACACACATTCTCATAACCAGAAACTGACATAGCAGAGGATTTGCTCTCATTAACCCTTGCACGCAGTCTCCTATCCACCCGTATAGCTAATTGCATAGCCTGTTGCAAATCTTCAGGTGTAGGATAAGCAATTAGCAGGTCTTTAACCCTTTCATTGAGCCCAGCAAGAAATAGACTTTTCAGAGCAGAATCGTTCCACCCTGTTTGAGTAGACCAACGACGGAAATGAGTACAATATTTTTCCACATTACCTGATCCCTGTTTCAAATGTCTCAACTCAGTCTCAGCTGATGTGACACGGTCAGGATCATCATATAATAGTCCCAAAGCAGAAAAAAAAACTATCCACTGATCTGAAGCATGTATCACTAGGTTGCAAAGAAAAGGCCCACTCCTGAGGCTCTTTGCGCAAAAGTGACATTATGAACCCTATGCGCTGGGATTCATCCCCAGAGGACATGGGTCTCAAACGAAAATACAATAAGCAAGCATTTTTAAATGAAAAAAATTCTCGGTGTTCACCAAAAAATAAATCCGGCAAACATACCTTAGGCTCCAAGAAATGTGCTCCAGGACAGTTACTCACGTGCTGACGGAGCTCGGCCACCTCCAGAGAGAGTCCCTGCAGGCGATGAGCCAAATCCTTAACCGACACCATGATGGGACAGACAAATCTTTCCTTAGAGAATTTGCGGGCTGGACTTACTGTTAAGTTCTGCTACCAGAGCTAAGGAAAGAGAGGAGATCTGTCCCTACGATAGAACTCAGTTGAATCCCTACGATGTAACAGGGGACCTGATCCTGCGATCAGACCTGCTAAAGTCCTAAGCTAGTCTGTACGGAGAACTATAGATGTGGGGAAGGAATCCCTACAAGCACTAAGGACTGGGAGGAAAATGGGACACCTCCTAACAGAAATAGTAGCAGACAGACGAACAAACAAAATATATAGAACATAGAGGTCCGTAGACCAAGCAAACTAACAGAGTTAGATACAGAGCACAGGCTAGCTAGAAAGTAGTTATACAATGAAGTCCAGCAAAGCCAGAAGGGCGGAGCAGGATTAAATAGGCCAACAAGGTCATGTGACCAGCAAAGGAAAAAACCTAAGAGCAAGGTTCTAACAGCAGGAAGGAACCGAACAACAAGGTACGCATTGACGATAGCTGTTGGGCTCATAAACATTGGCCAAGTACCTTCCTTCTACTGTAAATTTTTCTAGAGCAATATTGCGGTTCCGTTTTTCCAATTTTTTTTGTACATTATGTAGCACTAATCTATTTTTCATGGCAGTAATGCAGTTCCAATTGTCTAAATTTACCATTCTAGCAACCTAGAGTGCAGCTATATATTTTTTATAACTGTTGTCTTATCTGGCACCTGTTCACACTAGCTATGGAGGTGCTGGTCAGTTTTTCTATGAATATTTCTTTTAGGTAAAATTTTGCAACATTTTTTGCAGAACAAGTGAGTTTTCTCGCTCTCCTAAAATACAAAAATAATGAGCAGGTTTTTTATTTTCCACAAAAAAATTATGAACCGCTTGAGCCATTTTGAAGAATTTGGCGCAAATAATGTCACTGAATACAACAAGACGCAAAAATAAATGATTTTAATAAAAAAAAACAACACAATTGATGAACTACATCAATTGTAGGGGGAGGAGTCCTGAGGAGATAATTTGCATATTCCCACTGCATTTTGGGGTAAGTGAAGAGTCTCCGCGAGCTCAAAGAACACTGGATTTTGGCTGTTGGAGCTGAAAAGAGGACATCGGTAAACCGCGCATTTTGAAGCTTTTTTTTTTTAAGCTTTTTTCACTGTTTTCAGAACATTAACAGTAAGAACATGGAAGAGTCCAGGAGCCATTTGGTGAGCTGCATATCCTGCTACATGTTCACAGACTTGCCAGTGGAAAAGCCAAACTTCACATGCCAGAAATGCAAGCTTGTGTCCCTGTTGGAGGAAAAGTTGCGAAATCTAGAAGAGAGGTTAACTACCTCGAAAATCATTAAGGAAGGTGAAGAGTTCTTAGACGGAGCAGAATTATCTCTTCATGATTCAGAAAGAGAAGAAATTCTCTCTGCACCTGACGAAACAGAGGAATGGAAGCATGTGACCCACAGAAGCAGGAGGATCGAGAGGCAGTCAGCACCCATACTGCTCAGGAACCAGTACCAGGCTCTCACGCAGGAGAACCATGAAGAAATACAGCAAAATAAGACTTTGCCCACAATGAATAACCTTGTAAGCCCTCAGAATCCTCCTGGATGGAGAAAGAAGAATGTTGTGAAGAAAAAACGGAGAGTGGTGGTCATGGGGGATTCCCTGTTAAGAGGAACAGAGGCCGCTATCTGCAGACCAGACATAACCTCAAGAGAAATGTGCTGTCTTCCAGGAGCAAAAATTAAAGATGTGTCTGACAGGATATCAAGACTCTTCAGACCTACAGATCACTACCCATTCCTGCTAATACATGTGGGGACAAATGACACCGCAAGAAAGGACCTGGAAACCATCTGCAGTGACTTTGAAGACTTAGGCAAGAAAGTGAAAGAATTGGGAGCGCAGGTGGTCTTCTCATCCATCCTCCCAGTGGATGGCCATGGAACAATGAGGTGGAATAAGATTCTACAGGTGAACAACTGGCTACGTCGATGGTGCCGTCAACAAGGATTTGGATTTCTGGATCACGGAATGAATTACCTATACGATGGACTACTTGCTAGAGATGGGGTGCACCTTACGAAGACTGGAAAACATGTATTTGGAAGTCGCCTTGCTACACTCATCAGAAGAGCTTTATACCAGAACAATGTGGGAAGGGAAGCAAAAGTCCAGAAAAAGCCATACAGCCGACAAATACTATTGAGATCTCTGCTACTGGAAGTGGAAAAGAAGAACAAAGACAAAACAATTTAAATAATAAAAATATGGGAGGAAGAGAAACCAATCACAAACTAAAATGTTTTTATACAAATGCACAAAGCATGGGCAACAAACAAGGATAATTGGAACTACTAACGCAGGAAAAGGAATATGATGTTATTGGAATCACTGAAACTTGGTGGGACGATACACATGATTGGAATAAAAGGCTAAAAGGATACAACTTATTTGCAAGAAACAGACTTGATAAACGAGGAGGAGGTGTCGCATTGTATGTTAGAAAAGCGTATATCTGCACAGAGATTGAAGCTTCAGAGACTGGGAGTTCTGTGGAAACTGTTTGGGTAAGAATACAAGGAGAGAACAACGGAAAGGACACCATTGTAGGCATTTACTACAGGCTACCTGGGCAAGCTGAAGATATGGATGAACTCTTTATGTATCAAATGACCAAGTTCTCCAAAAAATATGACGTAGTGGTCATGGGAGATTTCAACTATCCAGACATTTGTTGGGAATCTCTCTCAAGTAAAACTAACAGGTCAAGCAAATTCTTATCCTCTCTTGCTGACAACTTTATCTTCCAAAAGGTAGGGGAGAAAACAAGGGGATCTGCTACTTTGGATCTAATCCTTATAAACAGGGAGGAAATGGTTGAGGAGGTAAAGGTGGCTGGGACGCTAGGAGGCAGCGATCATGCTATTATAGAATTTTGGATAACTAGAGGAGGAAGACATGTGAAGACTCAAACTTCAAGGTTAGATTTTAGAAAGGCAGATTTTAAGAGACTCAGAAAGAGAATAGGAGGGATCCAATGGCTGGATGTCCTTAAGGACAAAAATGTCCAGGAAGGATGGGAAATTTTTAAAAATTAGATTCTCAAAGCACAATCGTTAACAATCCCGAAAAGTAGGAAGAATGGGAAGCATTTAAGGAAACCAGGATGGATGAACACAGAACTTAAACACATGCTAAAAAGAAAGAAAGAAATGTTTATTAAATGGAAAGAGGGAGGCATATCTAAAGAAGATTATAATGCAGTCTGCAGATCCTGCAGGGCACGTATCAGGTTAGCTAAAGCTGACAATGAATTAAGGCTTGCAAGAGATGTCAAAAGCAATAAAAAAGGATTTTGGGGGTATGTCAAAAGTAAAAGAAAAGTCAAAGATGCTATAGGATTTTTACAGGATGAAAATGGAGAAATGGTAAGAGAGGATGTTGAGAAGGCCGAACTTTTTAATTCCTATTTTGCATCTGTTTTCTCTCAGAAAGAAAATGTAACATCAACTGATCTTCACTGTCCTTTTAGAGGAATAGAGGAATCCAAGTTATCTGTAAACAGAAAGATTGTGAGGGAATATTTAGCTAACATAAATGAGTTCAAGTTTCCAGGTCCAGATGAATTACACCCCAGAGTACTGAAGGAGATCATAGAAGAAATTTTAGAACCACTCTCCATAATCTTTGAAAATTCTTGGAGAACAGGAGAAGTCCCAGAAGACTGGAGAAGAGCAAATGTTGTTCCTATCTTCAAAAAGGGGAAGAAGGTGGACCCAGGGAACTATAGGCCGGTGAGTCTGACTTCTATACCAGGAAAGATCTTTGAACAAATTATTAAACAACATGTATGTAAGTACATGGATAAGAATGAAGTGATTAACCAGAGTCAGCATGGGTTTGTAACTAACAAGTCATGTCAGACTATCTTAATTTCCTTCTATGACAGAATCACTGACTGGGTGGATCAGGGAAATGCTGTAGATATAGTATATCTTGACTTCAGCAAAGCATTGGACAAAGTATCTCACACCATCCTTATTGAAAAAATGACCAAGTATGCAATGGACCAGGCAACTGTTAGGTGGATTCATAACTGGCTTAGTGATCGGACTCAAAGGGTGGTTGTAAATGGCTTCACATCCAGCTGGATGAATGTCTCAAGTGGGGTACCACAGGGCTCCGTCCTGGGACCTGTATTGTTCAACATCTTTATCAATGATTTAGATGAAGGAATTGAGGGTAAACTGATTAAATTTGCTGATGACACAAAGCTAGGAGGGATAGCTAATACTAGAGAAGAGAGAGAGAGGATTCAAAAAGACCTAAATAAACTGGAGCAGTGGGCAGCAACCAACAGAATGGTTTTTAACAGGGAAAAATGCAAAGTACTACATCTGGGCAATAAAAATGAAAAAAGCATATACAGAATGGGAGGAATAGAGCTAAGCAACAGTACATGTGAAAAAGACTTAGGTATACTAATAGATCATAAACTGAACATGAGTCAACAGTGTGATGCAGCAGCAAAAAAGGCAAATACAATTCTGGGATGTATTAACAGAAGCATACAGTCTAGATCACGTGAAGTCATTATCGGTCTTTACTCCTCTTTGGTCAGACCTCATCTGGAATACTGTGTACAGTTTTGGGCACCACATTTTAAAAAAGACATAGACAAACTGGAGCAAGTTCAGAGAAGAGCGACCAGAATGGTGACTGGTCTGCAAACCATGTCCTATGAGGAACGGTTGCAGGATTTGGGAATGTTTAGCTTGCAAAAAAGAAGACTGAGAGGAGACTTAATAGCTGTCTACAAATATGTCAAGGGCTGTCACATTGTAGAAGGATCATCTTTATTCTCATTTGCACAAGGAAAGACTAGAAGCAATGGGATGAAACTAAATGGGAGGAGACACAGATTAGATATTAGAAAAAACTTTTTGACAGTTAGGGTGATTAATGAGTGGAACAGGCTGCCACGAGAGGTGGTGAGTTCCCCTTCAATGGACGTCTTCAAACAGAGGCTGGACAGACATCTGTCTGAGATGATTTAGTGAATCCTGCTTTGAGCAGGGGGTTGGACCAGATGACCCAGGAGGTCCCTTCCAACTCTACCATTCTATGATTCTATGATTCTATGATTCTATGAACTGATACTTTTGTCTTTTTCTATGAACATCCTATAATCCAAAAAATTTTTTAACCTAGCTCTTCTCCGTTAATGTGGAATTCAATTAATTTTTAGTCTAGACTAGACAGTGGTCAAGGCCTCACTATGGGGGTCCAAAACTGGCCAAACACATTAGCTAGCTACTGCCAAACATTACCGACTGTACACATTCAAACTCTGGATATCTCTGAGTGGCTTATGTTACCTAAGAACAAAAGGATCAGGCATGTAAAAATCCAACTGCCCAATCATTCTCTATCCTGCCATCTGCCATCAAGGGAAAGTTGGTAGGCCACCCGCCATACACTCATGGACAAATTATTCCATTTTCTGACTGCTGCTGTATGGTCACTCGTTGCCTCCGTGTTCTTTCTCTCCTGTATTTCCTACTTTTACATAACTTCGGAAGGTGAATTATGACAATATATTGTAGTTTAGGAAAACTTTGTTTCATGAAAAGTATCATGCTCACCCCATCGACCGCTCCTTCCATGGCTTGTGTCCCCCCTCACCTCATATTGCCTGTCCTGACCATCCACTTTACTCTTCTGTCCGTCGTTGGCGATCTCCGCACTCTATGGTGCTCGCAAACTCAATCTGCAAGTTTTAAAGGACCAATACGCCACCAGTTCCTCCTTCCTTAGCCAATGCAGCACTGGCCCAGGGTAATAAAGTGACGCTCTCCAAATATTTCTTGACTAAACAAAAAGAATACTATTTTTTAAGAGATTTGATCAACACCTTCTTTCAAGTTTAGGTTTCCATTATCGAACAGCCTGTGTTCTTGACCTTGATTTTTGTCTTCCGCCTGCCCTGATCTTCGCTTCTCTCACCACATTGAACATATTTTTGCCCCTGAACTCGGACTGTTGACAATGCTCTGAACTTGCTACAAAGACGGTGTCTGGACCATCCGTCACCTACTACACCTACAAACAGTCACATGTTGCCGCACTGTTGGAATCGTACTGTAATACTGTATCAGTAATACAAGGAGCAGCTAGAGAACATAAAATTATTATATGTGCTGTCAGACTTTCTGTTTTAAGATTTTCCTTTTCAGTTTCTAATAAAATATCACATTCGATTTCCCTTCCAATGACTCTCACTTATAAGTATTACACCAAGATCTCGTTGACATTCTCAGCAGACGGGACTACCTGTTACAACCCCACAAAATTACTCTGAAATCGGTACGAAATCTCAGATTCATTTTATAAATATGAAAGTTATAAATTATTTTAATGGTCTGACAAGCTGAGGATTGTCCTATGTGGTTAAAGGTAATTTCCATCTCAATACATAATCCTGCACTTGTCCTGATCACAGCACGGGGTGGTGGTGGTGACCTCCTTTGTACCGCCAGACTCAATGACTTCAGAAATGTGATGTTACAGCCGAAAGCCTTACAGGACGTGTCCAGAATTTCTCCTGCCATGGAAACATCTGAACCAGAGTGCTGAGCAGACGCTGCAAATTCAATGAAGACCAGACCGGTGAAACAAGAGATGCCAGCAAATGTCCAGTTCTTGCTATACAACGTGTAGAGATTTCCTTAAAGGGTTGTCCAATTTTTTTTTCTTACTTAACCCTTTTACCATCTTGGGTTTTTCCATTTTTGCTGTTTTGGTTTTTTTTGCTCCTCTTCTTCCCAGAGCCATAACTTTTTTATTTTTCATCAATATGACCATGTGAGGGCTTATTTTTTTGCGGGACAAGTTGTACTTTTGAACAACACAATTAGTGTTACCATATCGTGTACTGGAAAACGGGAAAAAAATTCAAAGTGCGGTGAAATTGCAAAAAAAAGTGCAATTCCACAATAGGTATTTTTTTTTTACCATGTTCACTAAATGCTAAAACTGACCTGCCATTATTATTCTCCAGGTCATTACGAGTTCGTAGACACCAAACATGTAGAGGTTCTTTTTTTATTTAAGTGGTGAAAAGAAAATCCAAAGTTTGTAAAAAAATAAATGGCACCATTTTCCCGAGACCCGTAGCATCTCTATTTTTCAGGATCTGGGTCCGGGTGAGGGATTATTTTTTGCGTGTCAAGCTGACATTTTTATTGATACCTTTTTGGCGTAGATACGATGTTTAGACCGCCTGTTATTGCATTTTATTGCAATGTTGAGGTGACCAAAAAAACATAATTCTGGTGTTTTGATTTTTTTTTCATGTTACACCGTTTACCGATCGGATTAATTCTTTTTTTATATTGATAGGTCGGGCGATTCTGAATGCGACGATACCAAATATGTGCATATTTGATTTTTTTTTAATTGCTTTATTTTGAATGGGGTGAACTTTTACATATTTTTTTTTTTTTGTATTTTTAAAAACATCTTTTTTCACTTTTCACTTGCTTCCATGAGCGACTAGAAGTTGTGATCATCTGACCGCCTTTGTGACGCATAGCAGGGCTTCAGCCCAGATATTTGTAGCAGAAATGCTCACCTGCTAAGAGTGCCGATCTCATAGCAGATCGGCTATGAAAACCACAGGGGTCTCCTGCAGACCCCGTGTTGTCATGCCAACCCATCGACGACCCGCGATCATGTGACGGGCGCGCTGATGGACTTATGACGCGCTTCCGGTGTAGCCATGTTAAATGATGCTGTTTGACAGCGGCATTTAACATGTTAACAGCCACGGGTGGTTCGCGATTCCACCCGGAGCTGTTAGGGGCACATGACAGTTGACCAGATCAGCTGTCATTTGCTGGAAAAGATGCGGGAGCCCACATCAAACAGGGGAAGGCAACCTTGGACGCATTTATACGTCCAAGGTCATAAAGGGGTTAAATGCACATATTTTTGGCTGAAAGTCATTTTTGTATTTGGGCTTCATTACAAATATTGCAGCATTTCTCTTCTATAACCTCTGTGTTGTACCGTCTATTGCTGGATGCAAAATGAGTTAACTTAGAATCCGTCAGTGAGCTCGTTCTGACAGTCACATGGGAGAGTTTGTAACTCTTATTTGTCTTTTTTTAAACTGCTGTCAGCCAATTTATGACCACAGACCACATCAAAATTGAAACAAAGAGTCCGTAAAAGACAAAATTTTAAGTAAAATAAAAATTGTCCACAGAGGTGGACAGACCCTTTAAGGATGTATTCATGCTATGGATACAGGCATGGCATTTAATTCAGTGTAAAGAGAAGTTACAGAGAGAAAAAGTAAGGAGAGATTGAGCAGGAACTGAGTAAGGCCTCTTTCACACGTCAGTGTGTCCGGTACGTGTGGTGACAGTTTCCACAAGTACTGGAGACACTGACACACGCACACTCATTCAAATCTATAGGTCTACGCACATGTCAGTGTGTTTCTATGGACCGTGTGTCAGCAAAATATGCTGACATGTCCATTTTTTACACGTTGCGCGGTCCGTAAAATGTCTCACACTGAACACACACGGATGACATCTGTGTGTCATCAGTGTGACACATATCGGCTTTTGGAAATCAGCGGAACAGTTAGCGTGCCGTGGTCAGCATGAGCAAGGGACAATGTTGGGAGTAGTATTCTGCTCCCGCAGTGTCCATGTGTAATAATAAGACTAAAATAATAAAATCCTTATACTCACTTGTCCAGAGATGTCCCCTGCTGTAATCCTCTGACCACTGACGCCGAGCCTGAGAGAATGAGCCGCTCCAGGGAGTGGACCCCGAAGCTGCGTTGCGCTCAGGAGCGGTGTCCTGTCACTGAGTGAGCTCCACTCAGTGCAGGACCCCGCTCGCTGGAGCAGTTCATTCTCTCTGGCTCCTCGGTATGAGCGGTCAGATGGATTACAGCTGGGGACATCTCCGGACAGGTGAGTATAAGGATTTTATTATTTTACTTTTACACATAGACAATACGGGAGCAGACTACTACTCCCAACATTGTCCCTTGCTGGTGCTGATCACAGCTCGAGCAAGGGACAATGATGAGGACAGCATTCAGCACCCCGCGCTTGAGAACAGCTCTAACTGTACGCTGATTCCCAAACGGTACTACGTGTGATCCTGATGCAGCACATGGACGGCACACTTTGTCTCTCTGTGGGAAGTGGGGGAGGGTCTTTGTCACTTTACAGGAAGTGGGGGCGTATCTTTGTCTCTCTATGGGAAGTGGGGGAGGGTCTTTGTCTCTTTACTGGAAGTTGGGGTGGATCTTTATCTCTCTAGAGAAATTGTGAGCCAATCTTTTTCCCTTTACAGGAAGTGGGGGGCGGATCTTTGTCTTTCTACAGGAAGTGGGTGTGGGTCTTTGTCTTTCTACAGGAAGTGGGCGTGGGACTTTATCTCTAGAGACTGTAGAGTTGGTTTCTTGTTTCGCTACAGGAATTGGATACAACTCTTTGTCTCTACAGGAAGTGGGAGCCAATCTTTGTCTCTCTTCAGGAAATGAGGGTGGGTCTTTGCCTCTCTACAAGAAGTGGGAGCTAATCTGTCTCTCTCTACAGGAAGTGGGGGCGAGTCTTTGCCTCTACAAGAAGTGGGAGCCAATCTGTGTCTCTCTACAGGAAGTGAGGGCAGGTCTTTGTCTCTTTACAGGAAGTGGGGCGCGGGTCTTTGTCTTTCTACAGAAAGTGGGTGCGTGTCTTCATCTCTAGAGACTGTAGGGTTGGTTTCTTGTCTCGCTGCAGGAATTGGGGACAAGTCTTTGTCGCTCTTCAGAAAGTGAAAGTGGGTCTTTGTCACTCTCTCTATAGAAGTGAGAGTCAATCTTTGTCTCTCTAGAATATACATGTCAAACTCTGGCCCACAGGGTGATTATATTTGGCCCGCAACACCAGAACCACCACCCCTATGTGGGGCCATTATTCTGTATGGAGGACTTTGTGGGGCCATTATTCTGTATGGAGGACTATGTGGGGCCATTATAGCGTATGGAAAGCAATGTGGGGTCATTATACTGTTTAGATAACTATGTGGGAACCATTATTCTGTATGGAGGACTCTGTGGGGCCCGTTATACTGTATACTGGTTGGCCCTCGACTTTGTCCAAGTTTTTCATTTTGGCCCTCTGTGTGTTTGAATTTGACATCATTGCTCTAGAACAGGGATGTCAAACTCAAACACACAGAGGGCCAAAATGAAAAACTTGGACAAAGTCGAGGGCCAACCAGTATACAGAATAATGGGCCCCACATAGAGCTCCATATAGAATAATGAGCCCCACATAGTCCTCCATACAGTATAATGGCCCCACATAGTCCTCCATACAGCATAATGCCCCCACATAGGGGTGGAAAATATAATCACCCTGCAGGCCAGATTTGGCCCACGGGCCAGAGTTTGACACATTTGCTCTAGAAGATGCGGGGGCAGATAATTTTCTCTCTACAAAAGTGGGGACAGGTCTTTGCATCTACAAAAAAAAATATCTCTCTACTGGAAGTGATTCCTGACTTTTAACACTCTTCAGTAAGTGGGAATCGATCTTTGTCTCTCTACAGGAAGTGGGGATAAGCCTTTGTCTCTCTACAGTAAGGGTGGGTGGGTCTTTTTTCCCTATCCAGGAAGTGGAAGCGGGTCTTTTCCTCTATACAGGAAGTTGAAGTGGGTCTTTGCCTCTATACAGGAAGTGTGAGTAGGTCTTGTCTCTCTGCTCCTTCTCTCCTGTCAAGAACAGGTAAGTCATTGAACAATGCCAAGCGCATTGCATGCTGGGAAGTGAGAGAAAGAAAGTTTCAGCACCTATAGTGATGGCAGAATGCTAATAAAGGGGAACTACCCAGTGAAAAAGAGTGGATGGCAAGGTACAGAGCATGAGACTTTCACACCTCCACCAGGACCTGTCCTGCGACATCTGCTCTCGCCAGGCGCCACTGTATTCATTCTACAGACGGTGCTGGTGATGGAAGAGACGCCAGAACTAGAAGTTCTGGGTGGCGCAGGCTAAGTCCAGCCACTAAGATTAAGGTGGCAGGGGCCTGTAGTAGCGTCCAGTGTGGAAGTATGGGTGTGTGTGCTGTCCAGGTGGAGTACTCAGCTCCTTGGCTTTAGCCTATTGGGAAACGCCGCACCCTATTAAAGCTCCCGGCTTACTGCTGGAAGCTGCCATATATATCCTTGTGCTCCTCTGGTTAAGATCTGTGTTCTCTGCTCCTGTTTAGTGTATGTGTTTCCTGCTTTGATCTCGGTTTCTTTATTGACGTGTCTCCTGCTTGACGATTTTGTACCTTCTCTGCTCTCTTGGTTTTGACCCGACTACCAGACCATTCTCTTGCCCTGATTTGCTCCTCTGGACAGCTGCTCTTCCATGGAAGGACCCTGTTATGAGACTAGATCCCTGTACAGGGGATAAGGGTGAAGGCTGGGGCTTCTCTGATATCTGCCAGACGGAGGGGCTAATGCCAAGTCTGTCCGAGGTGGCCTTTTTGGGCCTGGGACCTCTAACAGATGTTACAGAGACGTGGGACAGGTCATGTACATTTTAGACTGTACACCAAAAGCAGATTTATATTGTTGCGGGGGATATGATTATTGGTATTTCAGCTGATCCAAAGATTGAGAAAGTCCCAATTAATAGTGTACCAGGTAAGTCCACTTTGTGGCCCGATCTGTCATATATCCTGGACATAAATGCTGATATAGCGGACTATGGCAGCTCAGAAACGAGTATCAGCAGAATCAATAAATTAAGACGTGTGGCGTATTGATCGGGACATCAATTGTCTGTGCGACTTCACTAAATCATTACAATCGCTACTGCTAAGTGCCAGCCCATGATCCATAGCTCATCCCTCAGCTTCCATCAATACTCTTTGGCTAATACAAAGATTTTTCTAAATGAAGATGTTAATGAATTAATCTCAGTAATATGCGGATATAATTCCAGAAAGGCTCCTTCAGCCAAATGCTCCTATAGGACGCTACCTAATCACATTTACATTCAGTCTCCTATTTGTGTTGAGGATAATTTGGAGTCACATAGAATATATACTTTTTGCCGTTAAATGTGCAGATAACCATGTGTAGCGCCCCGAGGGTTCGGTTGCTACAGGGGTATTGCGCTTCTGCCAGAGGTGTGATATTCCACTCCCAGGTAAGGATGGAGTGTGGACCAGGGCTCAGTTAGCTGCATACAGCACACTCACCCCATTTCTGGGGGACAGCTCTACGGTGCTCCCATTTATATATATATGCAGGCACATCTGACCATGTCCCTGGCTGGAGTGGGGAGGGGGGAGAGAACCCTGTGATGTAGGAGCAGAAGGGGACGGTTTCTGGAGCATAGGAAGGAGCTCATTGGTTGCAGGTCACCTGAGCTCAGACACAGTGAAGCAGATAAAAAGGTGGGGGCCATCTTTGGAGGGAGTTCAGTGTTCTGTGAGAAGAGAAGGCAGGGAGCAGAGCTGCTGCATGGGCACTGCTCCCTGGGCAGGCCTAGCACAGAGGCCAGAGCCTGAGGGAAGAGAGAAGAAGGAGAAGGAAGAAAAGAGGACAGAAAGAGGAGTACAAAGGCTCCAGAAACAAGAAGGCAGAAGGGACCCTAAGAACCCACGAGATAACGGGTGAAGTGTCCGGCAGAATAAGGGTACCGGATTCCCAAGTTGGTGGAGGTAAATTATCCCTCAGCCAAAGACCGGAGGTCGTGATCATCTATTGGTGCGACCCCCTGCTGCACCCACTAGGAAGGCACCACATAGGGTCAGGGAAACCGGCGATAAGTTTCACCAAGAGAAGGCCCGAGGCAGCTGGACAGAAGTGTGGTCACTGGTGGGGCACGAAAGGCCAGAGAAAGGACAGAAGGGGGTCCTGTGCCACACTCCTGAATTGCCTGGGGGTTGACCGAGCTCCTCACCTGGTGGACGCAGCACGGCTTGGGCAGTCATTCCCTGCAGAAGTGACTCGGATAACAACTGTGAGTAAAAGACCCTGGACTGCAACACGTTGTCTCTGTGCTTCTTACCGCGCCAGCACTAACGGTACTGGGACGCCCTGCACCACAACCCCCACCATCTACGCTCACTGCCCTGAGGCTACACTCCTCCCGTGGGGAGTTATACTATTCTCTGCTGCACCCACAACACCAGCCTCAGCGGTCTGCCCTGCAGCGGCGGTTCACTCTGACCGCAATCGACGGGTGGCGTAGTCGGACATTTAAAACCCTGCAAATACACTGCCACAACGTTTGGTCTGACCACCCTGAGCCACGGACCGGGTTGCCACTACTACTCCCATTATTGCCCTGTTGCCCGGTTCCGAGTGCCCCACGGCCCAGGGGGCGAGTCACATGGATTTTAGTAAGGAGATGCCAAATATATCCTGAACAGGACTGGCATCATATTGGATTATACACCCATATTGTCCTACAATATTCAAACCATACCAAACAATGCCTAAATAATAATGCTATACTATGGTGCCACCACTATACACTGCAAAGCGTATACTATACAGTGGTGGTGAAGGCATAATATAATACTGAAATCCACCATACAGTACTCAAACATTACCACTATATAGTACTCAAATACATACATACAAACAATACTGAAATAACACCACCCTACAGTTGTCAAATAATACCACTATGTACTGAAAAAAATACAATACAATACTGAAATAATACAGCCAAATAGTACTCAAATATTACCGCTATACAATTCTGAAATAATACCACCATACAGTACTCAAATAATACCAGTATACAGTACTTACATTATACCACCATATACTACTGAAATACTGTCATACAGTATTCAAATTATATGATGCAATAGTCCAATACCACTAAATAGTTCTCAAATACCATCATGTGATATTGAAATAATACAAGTATACAATACTTAAATAATACCACCATACAATTAAATACCACTATACAGTACTCAAATAATTCCAGTATACAGTACTCAAATAATATCACCATATACTGTAATACTGAAATAATACCAAACAGTGCTCAAATAATACCACTATATAATACTGAAATACCACCAATACAGTAGTACTGAAATATGACCACTACATAAATACAGAAATAATACAATCATACAAAAAATACTGAAATGACAACACCACACAGTACTCAAATAATACTACTATCTAAATACTAAAATAATACAACTGTGTCACCCCAGGCCTGGATGCCACAAATATTAAAGGCTGTGTCTGAGAGCAGGAGGGAGGTTCCCTGGTAAGGGAAAATTAGCATACAGCACCTCCTGTCCCAGGCCAGTAGGGGGAGCTGGCTGCCCCTATAAAAGCTGGAACTGAGGGCAGGGTTAGAGAGAACTGGATGACCTAGCTCAGGACTGAGACTAGTCCCAGAGAAGGAGGGACAGTTCAGCTGTAGCCAAGGAGTCCGTGAGGCAGAGGAGAAGCTGCGAGCCAGGGACAGAGGCGACGTGAGACGGTCCTGGCTGAGAGAACTACACTACCGGACATTGGGGTCCGAGGCTGTCAGGGTTGTAAGCCCAGCAGCAGAGAACCAACCCGCGAGGGATTTCAGGTCCCTTGGCCTAAGAAGCCAGGAGGCTCCGCCACACAGAGGGACCGGTACAGCACGGAGAAGCAAAAGGTACCTAAGGCCCGAGTCACAAGCCATACAGGCGAAGTACACGGCCAGCTCAGGGACGTGGGCTATCACACCACGAAAAGGGGGATAGTCAGCAAGGGCAGAGAGAGAACGGTAGGCCTTCACTCTCACCCTGACCAGTGGGGCTCGCCCGAATGCTCTCAGACACCCAGGCCCATTCCTAACCGGTACTCCTGTCGGGTCATTAGTAATACCTACAATAAAGACCCTGGACTGTTTGAAGCGGACTCTGAACTCTTATTATCGCGGCCTGCACTATCACCCCCAGCATCCACATACGCTGCCCTGAGGCTACACTCTTCCCGTGGGGAGTTATCCTATCCCTGTGCTGCACACCAACATCAGCCTCAGCGGTCTGCCTTGCAGCGGCGGTCATCCCTGACCGCAATCCATGGGTGGCGTAGTCGGACATTCATAACTCTACAAATAGACTGCCACAGCATTTGGTCTGACCACCCTGAGCCACGGGATCGGGTTGCCACTACTACCCCCATCATCGCACTAAAGCCCGGTTCCGGGTGCCCCACGGCCCAGGGGGCGAGTCAGCTTTGGCGTAGTCGGCAGGATTGTGACCAACCCGCCACAAATGAGTATTGCGTGCCTGAAGAAGACTTTATACTTGCCTGAGTGAAGTTTCCCGCCATTCGGGGCCGTTTCCCGCCATCGGGCACCATCTTCGGGACGCCGCGCGGGAAGAAGAGGGGCGTGGACGTCCAAACCACGCGAGACCTGAAGCCCCGCCCTATGCACTGACGCTGCGCAAGGTCCTAGAAGGAGAGAGAGCGACGCTGACGTCACCAGGACGCGACGCAAGGTCCTCGCCCGGAGCTGCACCAGCGGAGCCGCGGCCTACGGAAGAGGATCAGCGGAAGGTAGGCCACGGTTAACTAGGGGGAGGAAGATGTCGGAAGCGGAGGCCCCCTCTACCACCAGCGTGGCTGCAGCAGCGGTGATGCTGTTCTCCATGCCCTACATCCCCAGAGCGGCCTGGCTGCCCCAATACTCAGGGGAATCCCATACATTAACTGACTTTAAGGAAAGACTGCACAGTTTATTTAAAGTTTATCCCCTGACAGAAGAACAGAAAGTAAGCATTCTGACGGGGCAGCTAACCGGTGCAGCCCAGCGGGAAGTGAAATCATGGTCAGATGAGGAGAAAAGGACTGTGAAGGACATTCTGACCCGGCTGCGGGGTACCTTTGACACCCGTACCTCAGCAGAAATCAAAATGCGGTTCTATGGCTGTAAGCAGCGAGCCCAAGATAGTATCAGAGACTATACCTTGACCCTGCAAAAAGCTCTGGGAGCAATCAAGCAAGCTGACCCTGGCAGCGTGCAGGACACCGATAAACTGTTGACTGACCAGTTCATAGAAGGTCTGCTGTCCAGCGCCCACAGGACCCAGCTGCGCCTCATGGCCCTACAGAACCCCGTTTTGACTTTTGCGCAGTTCAAAGATAGGGCCATTCGGGTGCTCCGAGAAAGTGCACCAGGTGGCGCTGTAGCTTCCCGGCGCCCTGCCATCACTTACCACCAGGGGGCGGCGCCCTACCCCGCAAACCTTGTGGGGGCTGATGCACAGGCCCTAAATCCATCCCAGCCTGCAAACATGCACCATCAGGTCCAAGAACTGACAAAGAGTGTTGCTGCATTGACCAGGACCGTACAGTTGTTACAGATGGACCCGTCAGGACCAATCAAGCTGGCTTCCAGTCCGGAGGATGTCCCGTGGCGTCGACGGAGGAGGATCCCGCCGCTCAGAGGGAGGCTCGCCGATCGTTACACTGAGGATGGACAGCCGATTTGCCGCCGTTGCAGCCAGCCGGGACACGTAGCCAGGTACTGTACTTTAAATGTGTCTGACCTGGGGCAGAGGGCCAACCCCCAGGCATAAGGTCACCAGGCCCGTCTAATTGGTGTGATAAGTACGTAGGGGGACGCCCGGCTTTACCCGTAGTGCTGGACGGTATCCCCATGAGTGCACTGCTGGACACCGGGTCCCAAGTGACTACCATCCCCTATGTACTTTTCAAGCAGTACTGGAGCGACACTGACATAACCCGCTATCCAGACAGTGACTTGAGCATCATCGCCAGCAATGGTCAGCCCGTGCCGCAGGTGGAGTTCAGAGAGATGACCATTAAGATTGGTAAAGTTGAACTGCCGGCACAGGGAGTGATCATTGTGGACATTGACCGTCGAGAAAGTCACCCTAAAATAACCTTGGGCACTAACGTGATTGACAATTGTCTTTCAGAAATGATTGTAATTTTGCAGCAGGTGGCGATGAATGCGAGCTCCAGCCAACAGAGGGTCCTCCAGAAAGAGATAAGAGCCCTGATGAGACGGCAACAGGTAGAACTGTCTGGTGGTGAGATCGGTAGCTTGAGGATGAGCGAACCGTTCCCCATTGCCATGCCTCCCAAAAGTGAAATGATGATCTGGTGTCGGACTGCAATCGAGTTAAGAGGGAGAGACTACCAAGCCATGGTAGAACCCGTGTACTCAGACAGCAGGCCCACCATTTTGACAGCCTGGGGGGTGGTTGATGTCCGCCATGGAAGGGTGCCGTCCGAATCTTAAACATTGGGGAAAGGGAAGTACACTTGCCCCGGTACGCTACATTAGCCAAATTGTTTGCTGTTGAACACAATGCTCTCAGGGTCGTGGAACCCTTGCCTCCATCTCCACCGGTGAAGGATAATGGCTCCCAGAAACACAAGGAGGACTGGTGCCAGAAACGCCACGTGGGTGCTGACTCCACTCCCTCGCACCAAAAACAAGGAGTCTACCGGGTGGTTCAGGAGTACGAGAGAATCTTTAGTAAGCACCCGCTAGACTTCGGCAGGGTGAAAGGGGTAGAACACCACATCCCCACGGGGAGCCACCCACCAATAAAAGAGAGATACAGACCTGTACCCCCTGCACAGTATCAGAACGCAAAGGGCATGCTGAGAGAAATGAAAGAAGCCGGGGTCATTAGAGACAGCTGTAGCCCCTAGGCCAGGGGCGGACACAGACTGTAGTGGGCCCCTGTGCAAGAAATTTTTGGGGGCCCCCCCCTGCGCTTCATAAGGCAACAAAGTATGTAAACATAACCCCCCCATGAGCATCTCTCGCCCACCCATGTGCAGCTCTCATCCCCCCCATGTGCAGCTCTCATCCCCCCCGTGCATCTCCCATCCCCCCCGTGCATCTCCCATCCCCCCCGTGCAGCTCTCATCCCCCCCATGTGCAGCTCTCATCCCCCCCATGTGCAGCTCTCATCCCCCCCATGTGCAGCTCTCACCCCCCCATGTGCATCTCTCATCCCCCCCGTGCATCTCTCATCCCCCCATGTGCATCTCTCATCCCCCCCATGTGCATCTCTCATCCCCCCCATGTGCATCTCTCATCCCCCCCATGTGCATCTCTCATCCCCCTGTGCATCTCTCATCCCCCCCATGTGCATCTCTCATCCCCCCCATTCCTAGTTAATTAATTCTATTTAAAACAAATAAAACTTGTTATACTTACCCCCATGCGATCCCTGCAGAATCCTGGCGCTCGTCCACGTCGCTGCCACCAGGCTCTCCTGACGTTCGGCCATGTGACGGCGCCACATGCATAGCCATCAGCTTTTGTTTTGGCCAAAAGATTTTTAAAGCCGCCACCACGATAAGGTAGACTCTTCTGGCCGGGCCCTACTCTAACCTATTAAAATTTTCTTAAAATATCCAATACTCTTTTTAGATATATTTTTATTTAGTTTTCTTTAAGGGAATGTGTCATATACATTTTTTTTTTAAAATGACCAATAATACCACATACAGGGAATACCGCCACACCATGACCAGACCACATATTACCACAACATAGTGACCGAATAATGCCACACAGAAGGGAGAAAAACTGCCACACCATGACCAGACCACATATTACCACAACATAGTGACCGAATAATACCACACAGAAGGGGGAAAAACTGCCACACCATGACCAGACCACATATTACCACCACATTACTAATATTACCACCACATTACTAATATTACCATAAGTGTCATTATACACGGGAGCTCTATACATGGTATGTATAATGTAAGTGTCCAGGTAATCTAGTGATCACCAGTGACATTATACACAGGAGCTCTGTATATAGTGTCAGTGTACAGGTAATACAGTGATCACCAGTGACATTATACACAGGAGCTCTGTATATAGTGTACAGGTAATACAGTGATCACCAGTGACATTATACACAGGAGCCCGGTACATAGTATATAGTGTAAGTGTACATGTAATACACTGACTCACTGGTGACGTCTCTAGGTGAAGTCCTTCAGCTATGCTTTTCTCCTTCATCCAGCACAGACCGCCATCACGTCTTCCAGCCAGGACTCGTCTCTGCATAAAATAACACAGTTATCTAGAGCACATTCCCCAACTTCTACATTACACAGCTGAATACAGACGTGCATCCACCATCAATATATGGTTAGTTATTATGCAATCTACCATTCCAAATATAAATTGTAATCCACCACGGTGCCCCCATTAACTGTAAATAGGCACTTAATATATAATTTAATTAGAACCTCTACTCTTTCCGCCAATTTGTTACCAGTTACACTCCTGCATCCGCAACGCCCCCTACTCTATACTTCCTGCTCCCCGCATTCATTATTTACATGCACCCCCTGCCCCAATTCATTATATCATGTCCGTGCTCTCCCCACCCCATCATCATTTATCATTTACTGTCCCCCACCCCAAATTCATTATGTGCAGCTCATTATCCCCCTACTCCCAATTCCCCCATGTGCAGCTCATTTTCTCCCAATTCCCCCATGTGCAGCTCTCACCCCTCCATGTGCACATCTCTCATCCCCCTCCCCCACATGTGCCCCTCTCTCATCCCCCCCATGTGCACATCTCTCATCCCCCTCCCCCCCATGTGCACATCTCTCATTCCCCTCCCCCACATGTGCACCTCTCTCATCCCCCTCCCCCACATGTGCACCTCTCTCATCCCCCTCCCCCACATGTGCACCTCTCTCATTCCCCTCCCCCACATGTGCCCCTCTCTCATCCCCCTCCCCCACATGTGCCCCTCTCTCATTCCCCTCCCCCACATGTGCACCTCTCTCATTCCCCTCCCCCACATGTGCACCTCTCTCATCCCCCTCCCCCACATGTGCACCTCTCTCATCCCCCTCCCCCACATGTGCACCTCTCTCATCCCCCTCCCCCACATGTGCACCTCTCTCATCCCCCTCCCCCACATGTGCACCTCTCTCATCCCCCTCCACATGTGCACCTCTCATCCCCCTCCCCCACATGTGCACCTCTCATCCCCCTCCCCCACATGTGCACCTCTCTCATCCCCCTCCCCCACATGTGCACCTCTCTCATCCCCCTCCCCCACATGTGCACCTCTCTCATCCCCCTCCCCCACATGTGCACCTCTCTCATTCCCCTCCCCCACATGTGCACCTCTCTCATTCCCCTCCCCCACATGTGCACCTCTCTCATTCCCCTCCCCCACATGTGCACCTCTCTCATCCCCCTCCCCCACATGTGCATCTCCCATTCCCCTCCCCCACATGTGCACCTCTCTCATCCCCCTCCCCCACATGTGCATCTCCCATTCCCCTCCCCCACATGTGCACCTCTCTCATCCCCCTCCCCCACATGTGCATCTCCCATTTCCCCCACTCCTAGTAAATTGTATTTAAAAAAAAAAAAAAACTTGTTATACTTACCCCCATGCGATCCCTGCAGAATCCTGGCGCTCGTCCAAATCGCTGACACCAGGTTCTCAGCGCAGCGCTGAGATGTCCCGGACCCGGCGCTTAGCATGGGGCCGGGGGCCCCATGAGGAGAGAGACGCACAAGAGGGGGGCCCCCAAGGGGGCCCCTACCGGCTGGGCCCCATACTGGAGTCAGGGCAGTCATGCCCTGATGGCGGCCCTGCTGGAGGAGCCCCCTCTCCCTCGGGGCCCCCGTTCAATGAACCGGCTGCACGGGCGGTAGTTCCGCCCCTGCCCTGGGCAGCCCCCTTGGTTCTGGTAAAAAAGAAAGACGGTACCATGAGAATGTGCGTGGACTATAGACAAATCAATCGTATCACCCATAAAGACGGGTACCCGTTACCTAGGATAGAGGAGTCTTTAGCCGCACTAAAATCAGCTAACTTCTTCTCTACTTTGGATCTTACTAGTGGGTACTGGCAGGTTCCTGTGGCAGAGGCTGACAAGGAGAAGACCGCCTTCACCACCCCGATGGGATTGAGTGAATTCAACTGTATGCCATTCGGGCTCTGCAATGCACCCGGGACCTTCCAGAGGCTGATGGAATGCTGTCTAGGGCACCGAAACTTTGAGACGGTCCTACTTTACCTGGACGTCGTGATTGTCTATTCGAAGACTTACGAGGACCATCTAAAGCACCTGGCCGAGGTGTTCGAAGCCCTGGCAGGGTATGGCCTGAAAGTGAAGCCCTCAAAGTGTCACCTGCTAAAACCGAAGGTACAGTACCTAGGGCATGTGGTGAGTGCTGAGGGAGTAGCCCCCGACCCCAACAAGGTTACAGCCATCAAGAGCTGGCCAAGCCCCTCTAACATCAAAGAAGTGAGGCAATTCCTCGGGTTGGTAGGCTACTACCGAAGGTTCATCCCCGGGTTCACTAAGATGGCAGCTCCAATGCAGGACCTCCTGATAGGTCAGTCTAAATCCAGAAGTCACAAGCCACCCTTCAAGTGGGACAAGCCGGAAGAGGAGTCCTTCCGCCAGTTGAAGATGGCCCTCACAGGGGATGAGATCCTGGCCTACCCCGATTATGGCCAGCCTTTTATCCTCCACACAGACGCCAGTAATGTGGGGCTCGGAGCCGTACAGTCCCAAAACCAACAGGGCAGAGAAAGGGTGATCGCGTACGCCAGCCGGAAGCTGAGGCCCACTGAAAGGAACCCGGAGAATTACAGCTCCTTCAAGCTAGAATTCTTGGCAGTGGTGTGGGCCGTCACAGAACGGTTTAAACATTACCTGGCTCCGCAAAGTTCACCGTGTACACGGACAACAACCCGTTGACACACCTGGACAATGCAAGACTTCGTGCCCTAGAACAGCGGTGAATGGCCCGGCTATCAAATTATGACTTCACAATCAAATACCGGGCAGGCAGAACCAACGCAGACGCTCTATCAAGAATGCCCCACCTACCCGAAGGACAAGAAGACTCGGAAGAGCTGGAGGAAGTAGAGCTCCCTGCGTTCCACCGGTATGGGGCCACTCAGTATTCTCACCGGGTAAGAGACAAAGACCTAACCACCGTCATGTTCAACCCCTTACCTCACCACGGCTGGGCTGAAACGCAAGATAGCGACCTGCAATTCGCCTGGTGAAAGACATGTTAACCCAGGCAGATGCTAGCCCTGGCCCGGACGCTCCAGAGGAAGCCAAGCAGTTATGGAAGGAGAAAAGCAGGCTATTCCTCTACGAAGGTAAGCTGTGCAGAAGGCTTGTCAACCACCGGATGCACGAGCTGACCTGGCAGGTAGTGGTCCCGAGACGGGATGCAGCAATGGTCCTGGAGGCCTACCATGACAGAGCAGGACACTTTGGGTGGAAGAAACTGGAGTTCCTACTGAGAGAGCGGTTCTACTGGATCGGTATGAGAGGGGCCATAGAGAAGTGGTGCAGGGACTGCGGCCCATGTCACCTCAGAAGGAACAACCGTACCAGCCAGAAGACACCCTTGAGGCCCATCGTCACCAGGCAGCCTCTTGAGCTGGTAGCTCTGGACCATGTGAAGTTGGCTCCAAGCCGGTCCGGCTACATCTATGCCCTCACGATTGTGGACCATTACTCCCGGTTCTTGGTGGTGGTCCCGGTTAAAGACTTGACAGCCCAAACAGCGGCCAGAGCCTTCCAACAACACTTCTGCCGTCCACATGGGTATCCGGAACAGGTCTTGACAGATCAAGGTCCAGCGTTTGTGGCGGAAGTCTTCCAGGAGTTCTGCAACCTCTACGGCTGTAGGAAGAATCGGACAACGCCTTACCACCTGCAAACCAATGGGCTGTGTGAGAAAATGAATAATATCATCATTGATCTCCTCAAGACGTTGCCCCTGGAGGAACGCAGCCTGTGGCCGGAGAAGCTGCCAGACCTGATAGACTTGTACAACCATATCCCGGTGAATGCTACCAACTGCACCCCGGCTTACCTGATGCGAGCAAGACCAGGTAAGCTGCCTATGGACCTGGAGATGGGAGTCCTGACACCTGAGGACACCTCCCCAGATGCGGACTGGGATACGGAACAGCGGCTACAGTACAAGAAGGTACAGGAGAGTGTGGAGAGGAGTCTAGCTCAAGCGAGAGAAAAACAAGAGAGGCTCTTCAACCAACACGCCCCTGCTGGTCCCCTAGAACCTGGTGAGCAGGTCCTGAAGCGGAAGAGAAGGCTTCACAAGCTAGATGACCAGTGGGAGAGCGACCCGTACACAGTACTGCCGTCCAACCACGACAACCCGAAGGTATGTGTAATTACCAAGGATGGAGGAGAAACCACTAGCACTGTCTCCAGAGACCACCTAAAACGGTGCCCAGAGCAACTGCAGAGTCCAAGTGAAGATCAAGATAACCTTGTGCCCGCAGTGGATAAGGAGGAAATGGTCAGCACCGTTCTCGGAGAGTTCCCCCGGTCCTGGACTCGGATAAACGATGCCATAGTGGTACCCGTCCTACACTTCCTTCAACCTACCCAGCAGGAGCCTGTGGAAGAACAAGAAGAACAAGCAGCCTCGGAGGCAGAAGAACCTATGCCAGCAGCCCAGGAGAGTCAACCCTCTGCTGACAGTGAGCCTGCCATGCCTGCGGTAAGCCAAAGGACCCGCAGACAGCTGCCTGCCCTGCCTGTAAACCCAGCTAGTAGCTGTACCCTTAATACTAGTGGGGAAAGCCAGGTTAGACCACCACCAGACAGTGGGTTACGGAGGTCAACCTGGAGCACTAGGGATCAAATACCAGCTCGCTGGAAGATCTAAATGCACAGTGTATATATTTAATGTTTTATGCTTGTACCCTGGTTATTAATAATGTTTTTCCAGTTTCCCTAGATACAATGGACTGACAGGTTATGGACGGTGAATAACCGGAACTACCATGTAGATAGTTGCACTTGGTGCCCTCTTTCGAAGACGACCACGGAAGAAAAACCTGTCCGGCGTGGCCCTCTTGTGGTCCAAAGTAGGTACAGTGCTGGCCAAAAGTATTGGCACCCCTGCAATACTGTCAGATAATACTCAGTTTCTTCCTGAAAATGATTGCAATCACAAATTCTTTGGTATTATTCTCTTAATTTAATTTGCTTGCAAGGAAAAAACACAAAAGAGAATGAAGCAAAAATCAAATCATTGATCATTTCACACAAAACTCCAACAATGGGCCGGACAAAAGTATTGGCACCCTCAGCCTAATACTTGGTTGCACAACCTTTAGCCAAAATAACTGCGAACAACCGCTTTCGGTAACCATCAATGGGTTTCTTACAATGCTCTGCTGGAATTGTAGACCATTCTTCTTTGGCAAACTGCTCCAGGTCCCTGATATTTGAAGGGTGCCTTCTCCAAACTGCCATTTTGAGATCTCTCCACAGGTGTTCTATGGGATTCAGGTCTGGACTCATTGCTGGCCACCTTAGAAGTCTCCAGTGCTTTCTCTAAAACTATTTTATAGTGCTTTTGGAAGTGTGTTTTGGGTCATTGTCCTGCTGGAAGACCCATGACCTCTGAGGGAGACCCAGCTTTCTCACACTGGGCCCTACATTATGCTGCAAAATTTGTTGGTAGTCTTCAGACTTCATAATGCCATGCACACGGTCAAGCAGTCCAGTGCCAGAGGCAGCAAAGCAACCCCAGAACATCAGGGAACCTCCGCCATGTTTGACTGTAGGGACCGTGTTCTTTTCTTTGAATGCCTCTTTTTTTTTCCTGTACACTCTATGTTGATGCTTTTTCCCAAAAAGCTCTACTTTTGTCTCATCTGACCAGAGAACTTTCTTCCAAAACGTTTTAGGCTTTCTCAGGTAAGTTTCGGCAAACTCCAGCCTGGCTTTTTTATGTCTCGGGGTAAGGAGTGGGGTCTTCCTGGGTATCCTACCATACAGTCCCTTTTCATTCAGACGTCGACGGATAGTACGGGTTGACACTGTTGTACCCTCGGACTGCAGGGCAGCTTGAACTTGTTTGGATGCTAGTCGAAGTTCTTTATCCACCATCCGCACAATCTTGCGTTGAAATCTCTCTTCAATTTTTCTTTTCCGTCCACATCTAGGGAGGTTAGCCACAGTGCCATGGGCTTTAAACTTCTTGATGACACTGCGCACGGAAGACACAGGAACATTCAGGTCTTTGGAGATGGACTTGTAGCCTTGAGATTGCTCATGCTTCCTCACAATTTGGTTTCTCAAGTCCTTAGACAGTTCTTTGGTCTTCTTTCTTTTCTCCATGCTCAATGTGGTACACACAAGGACACAGGACAGAGGTTGAGTCAACTTTAATCCATGTTAACTGGCTGCAAGTGTGATTTAGTTATTGCCAACACCTGTTAGGTGCCACAGGTAAGTTACAGGTGCTGTTAATTACACGAATTAGAGAATCATCACATGATTTTTCAAAGGGTGCCAATACTTTTGTCCAGCCCCTTTTTTAGGTTTGGTGTGGAATTATATCCAATTTGGCTTTAGGACAATTCTTTTTGCGTTTTTTTCATTGAAGACAAATTAAATGAAGAGAATAATACCAAAGAATTTGTGATTGCAATCATTTTCAGGAAGAAACTGAGTATTATCTGACAGAATTGCAGGGGTGCCAATACTTTTGGCCAGCACTGTAGCTCAGCCTTGCCGCCACGCCCAAGGCCAGGAACTTGGGGTTTATAGGGACAGGTCCCCACATTGTGGAAATCTTCACCTAGTTGGGTGATATGGACACCCGGTCACGGAAGCGCCGTGACCTTAAGGGCAAAATGTACTTGTATATATGTTATTGTTTATACCCTGTATTTGTGTTTCCTGTTTAGTCCCGGAGTACTACATTTTACTAGGGGGGAATGTGTCACCCCAGGCCTGGATGCCACAAATATTAAAGGCTGTGTCTGAGAGCAGGAGGGAGGTTCCCTGGTCAGGGACAATTAGCATACAGCACCTCCTGTCCCAGGCCAGTAGGGGGAGCTGGCTGCCCCTATAAAAGTTGGAACTGAGGGCAGGGTTAGAGAGAACTGGACGACCTAGCTCAGGACTGAGACTAGTCCCAGAGAAGGAGGGACAGTTCAGCTGTAGCCAAGGAGTCCGTGAGGCAGAGGAGAAGCTGCGAGCCAGGGACAGAGGCGACGAGAGCCGATCCTGGCTGAGAGAACTACACTACCGGACATTGGGGTCCGAGGCTGTCAGGGTTGTAAGCCCAGCAGCAGAGAACCAACCCGCGAGGGATTTCAGGTCCCTTGGCCTAAGAAGCCTGGAGGCTCCGCCACACAGAGGGACCAGTACAGCATGGAGAAGCAAAAGGTACCTAAGGCCCGAGTCGCAAGCCATACAGGCAAAGTACACGGCCAGCTCAGGGACGTGGGCTATTACACCACGAAAAGGGGGATAGTCAGCAAGGGCAGAGAGAGAACGGTAGGCCTTCACACTCACCCTGACCAGTGGGGCTCGCCCGAATGCTCTCAGACACCCAGGCCTATTCCTACCCGGTACTCCTGTCGGGTCATTAGTAATACCTACAATAAAGACCCTGGACTCTGAACTCTTATTATTGCGGCCTGCACTATCACCCCCAGCATCCACATACGCTGCCCTGAGGCTACACTCTTCCCGTGGGGAGTTATCCTATCCCTGTGCTGCACACCAACACCAGCCTCAGCGGTCTGCCTTGCAGCGGCGGTCATCCCTGACCGCAATCCACGGGTGGCGTAGTCAGACATTCATAACTCTACAAATAGACTGCCACAGCATTTGGTCTGACCACCCTGAGCCACGGGATCGGGTTGCCACTACTACCCCCATCATCGCACTAAAGCCCGGTTCCGGGTGCCCCACGGCCCAGGGGGCGAGTCACAACTATAAAATACTGAAATACCACCATATAGTACTGAAATAATATATTATATATATTGTAAAATATTATACAATACTGAAATAATACCACCATACAATACTTGATCATGCCACTATACAGTACTTAAATAACACCATACAGTACTCAAATTCTACCACCAAATAGTAATCAAATAATACCACCATACAACACTCAAATACCCCTAAACGGTACTAAAATACCAACATACCATATTCCAACCATACCTGTATACAGTATTCAGATAATACTGACGCGCCCCCTGGGCCGTGGGGGTACCCGGAGCCGGGCCTTGTAAACGCTTGGGGTTGTAGTCACCATGGCCGCGACCCGGTCCGTGACCCAGGGCGGTCAAACCAGGGTAGTTTATGGGTGTCTGTTATATACAGTATAGTCCGACTACGCCACCTGTGGAATGCGGTTATTGGGAACCGCCGCTGCGGAGCAGTCCACTGAAGCTGATGTTGTGTGCAGCAAGGTGATGTAACTCCCCACAGGAAGAGTGAAGCTTCAGGGCAGCGTGTATGGATGATGGTGGTGATGGTGCAAGGTGTTGCGGTGCAAGAATAATCACAGAGTCCAAACGATGCAGTCCCAGATCCTTTACTCACGGTCAAAGCAGTTCCAGTTACAGGCGCCAGTGCAAGGCCCACGGCGTTCTGTGTTCACGCAGTGATGGGTTCAGCCGACCCTCAGGTAACTCCGGAGTATTTATCAGGACCCCCTTCTATGTGTCCTCTCTGGCCTCTTTCCTTGTACCTCACACTTAGCGGCACCTCTGTCCAGTGTCCTTGGGCCTTAGCGGGCGACGTATGTTCCGTCCCCTGGGTCCTATGTGGCTACTTTCCTAGTGGCTGGTGTGGACGGCCTGCTGTACCTAAAGTCCTGCAGCCTCTGGTTCCCAGTTGAGCCCTGTAGTCTCTGCTGGTTGGGGGACCCGGTTCCCCTTCTCTGGCCTGACCCCCCTACTCTTCTAGTAGCGGCTGGTCTACGGGTGGCTTGCTGCACGGCCTGTACCCCTAGGGTCCCTTCGGTTCCTGGAGCCTTCCTGCTCCCTGTCCTCTCTTCTCCTTCCAGGCTCTGGCCTCCTGACTAGGCCTGCCTGTGGAGCAGAGCTCATGCAGAGCCTCTGCTCCCTGTCTCTTCTCACTCTCCACCACTCTCTCTTGAACCAAAATGGTTCCTTGTTTTTATACCTCCTAGTCCAGTGCTCCCAGGATCTACGTCCTCCACCCATCCACTACATAGTTCCCCCTCTCTAAGTGGTTCCTCCCCACTCCAGCCAGGGATCAGGGACTGTGCTCTCCCGTAGGAGCAATCTTGCCCTGTCCCCCGGAAATGTGGTGTAGTGAATGCAGGTGTTAGGGTCCTGAGCCATACTCCTTCCTTACCTGAGAGTGAGATACCTCATCTCTGGATGAGATGCAATACCTCTGTGGCGACCGAACCCTCAGGTGCGCCACAATACCACCATACAATACACTGGCGGACAGAAAAGGGCCCCTGTGCAAGACAATATACAGGCCCTTTGCAGCCCAAAAGCTCCAAAAATGCAAAATTGCAGCTGCTTTGGAGGTAGAAATGGACCCCCTTATCTCTAGTCCCCCTGTGCGGTCACACAGGTTGCACCAAAGATATGTATGACCCTGATACAATAATCAAATACCACTATACAGTCCTCAAATAATACCACCATACACTACAGAAATGCTATCAATATACAATACAGTACTCAAATAGTACTAGTATACAGTACTAAAATAATACCATCATACAATACTGAAATACCGCTAAACAATACCCAAATAATACTATTATACAATACCGAAATAATACCAATATACAGCACTGAAATAATAGCAATACAATGCACAATGCCCTATATGAAGCAGCTCCTGCTACTCGCAGACAGACCTGACACAGACAACGTCGACCCGGGCACAAGCTGCAAACACGTTTTCTCCAGTGTTGCTCAAGGTTCGCAGACCGTCAGTGGAGAAAATCACGATCGGCAGAAGACTTCATCCACTATAAATTCATGCTCAAAACGTATAACTCTGCTCTCCATCTGACCAAGCATGTCTACTTCACCACCCTCATCACCTCACTATCCAACAATTGAAAATGATTCTTCGAAACTTTCCACTCCCTCCAGAGCCCTAAAGTACAGGCCCTGGTCATGAACCTCAGTGCTGACAATTTGGCCACTTATTAACTAGGCAAAATCCACTATATCCGTCAGGACATTTTTGCACAATCCCCTCAGAGCCAGGATCTCTTTCCCTGCCACACCTCAAGCTCACTTTCCATCTTCAAGCCTGTCACAGAAGAAGAAGTGATCAGGCTCCTTGCTTCTTCTTGCCCTACAACCTGCACCAGTGACCCTATTCCCTCACGTCTCCTTCAGTCCCTCTCCCCAGAGGTCACTACCTACCTAACTAAAATATTTAACCTCTCTCTTTCTTCCGGTATCTTTCCCTCTTCATTCAATTATGCCATCATAACCCCTTTACTGAAAAACGTATCCCTCGACCAGAACTGCACTGCTAACTACAGACCGGTCTCTAATCTTCCCTTCATCTCTAAACTCCTGGAACTCTTGGTCCACTCCAGTCTAATCCGCTATCTCTCAGATCATTCTCTTTTCGACCCTTTACAATCCGGTTTCCGCTCTTTACACTCTACTGAAGCTGTCCTCACTAAAGTCTCTAATGATTTACTAACAGCTAAATCTAATGGTCACTGCTCCCTGCTGATTCTCCTGGATCTCTCTGCAGCATTTGACACTGTGGATCACCAGCTCCTCCTCACTATGCTCCACACTATTGGCCTCGAGGACACCGCTCTCTCCTGGTTCTCCTCCTATCTCTGACCGCTCTTTCACTGTATCTTTTGCCGGCTTTACACTCCTAATCTTCCCCTTACTATCGGGGTCCGCAGGGCTCAGTCCTAGGTCCCCTCCTCTACTCTCTATACTCTGTAACTATTGGACAAACCATCAGCAAATTTGGTTTCCATTATCATCTCTATTCTGACGACATCCAATTATACACATCCTCGCTTGACATCACCCCTACCCTAATACAAAATACCAGGGATTGTCTGTCCGCTGTCTCTAACACCATGTCTTCACTCTATCTGAAAATGAATCACTCCAAAACCGAACTTCTCAAGTTTCCTCCTTGTAGTAACCAACTCATACCCAATATTGCAATTATCTTGGGTGGTACAACCATAACTCCCCAGCATCACGCTTGCTGTCTTCGGGTTATATTTGACACAAAACATTCCTTTATTCCCTATATTCAATCCCTTACTTGCTCATGTCACCTGTACCTTAAAAGCATCTCCGGAATCTGACCTTTTCTCACCTTTGAAACTGCAAAAACTCTTACGGTCGCTCTTTTTTATTCTCGTCTGGACTACTGTAATTCTCTACTGATCAGTCTGCCTCTAACCAAACTTTCTCCCCTCCAATCCGTCCTGAATACAGCAGCCAGGGATGGATGCCTCCACTCTGTCATTACACTGGTTGCCCATTTTCTGCAGAATACAGTACAAACTTTTCTCTCTCACCCACAAGACCTTCCACGCTTCTGCACTGCCCTATATCTCCTCCCTCATCTGTCTATCACCCTACCTGTGGTCTCCGCTTCGAAACTGATCTAAGACTAACATCCTTTATAATCGGAACCTCCCACCTCCATCCCCAAGACTTCTCTCGTGCTCTGCCAGTTTTCTGGAATGCACTACCCTGGACGATCCGACTAACACCTAACCCCCACGTTTTCAAGTGTGCTTTAAAAATATATCTCTTTAGAGAGGCCTATCACCTCAATTCACCAGCATAACTCTAACCTGTTCCCTCTTTCTAAATTTTACTGAAAACCTGGTCTCTCTTATTCATCTGTCTCCATATCCCCCATACACCCAACAGCACTTGGTAACTGCACTTAGAGAGATCCTGGCTGATGGCCGGATCATGCAGCTTTATATCATAACTCCTATTTATTATAATGATGGCTGGACCGTTTATGATAAGCCCGGTCTACCTATTGTGTTCCCCCTATTACCTTATAGATTGTAAGCTTGTGAGCAGCAGGACCCTCACCCCTCCTGTAACTGGTGAACTGTATATTACTTAGTATTGCTTTTACTGTCTGTACATGTCTTAATTGTAAAGTGCTGCGGAATATGTTGGCGCTATATAAATACAATTATTATTATTATTTACCAAACAGTGTCCAAATAATACCACCAGACAGTATTCAAATAATACAACCATACAATACACCAATACCACTATACAGTACTCAAACATCACCATATGATATTCTAATACCTCCACATAGTGCTCACATAATATCACCATATAGTACTGAAATAATACTAGCATAAAGTACTTAACTAATACAATCAGACTGTGACCAAAGACTTAACTAATACCACCATACTGTGACCAAAGACTTAACTACCACCACCATACTGTGACCACGACATGGTGGACGGCACCATCTGTCTTGTGTCTTCCATCTCAGTATCACCGTTGAGGCCAGTGATTGGCTGCAGTGGTTAGGTGTGTTGACGGCACATGACAAATGCTGAGAAGTATTCACCAGGCTTGTTTGCTTTTTATTTCACAGAATTTACTGTCATTAGCCACATTTTTGTTTTTCCAGGAAAACCCTTCTAATAGGGCACTGTCCGGAATTATTGTTAGATGCTCTACACCTGCTGCTCTGACACTGCGGTGACATTATTCTGTGCACTGTATGGCGGAATTATTTAGATACTATTTTTTGTGCACTTTATGGGATTTTATGAAAGATGATTCTTTTGACTGTGCTTCTGTAATGTGTCATATATTGTGGGGTAATCACTTCTGTCTTTGATCTGTAGCCTGACCTACAGTAAGTTTCTGATCCCTTTCTTCCAGGAGAATATTGTGCCCCTCACATTTTGGGTGTCTAGGGACCTTCAGTAAATGCTTTAATGGTGTAAAAACCCTTTTGATGCTCATTTTGAATCATTTTATAGGTAGCGATTCCACCATGTAACTGCTCTGCTGAGACCCCCACTAGTCCCTTAAGTAAAGAAACAAATGCACTGGACTGATCTCAGTGTCCCTTCTACACCTCTGATAACTTTTTCCACTTCTTTAACCCCTTCAGGACTCGGCCATTTTCCTTTTTTCCTTTCGTATTTTCTCTTTTCCTTCCCAAAGCTATAACTTTTTATTTTTCCATCCACATAGTCATTTGAGGACTTTTTTTGAGGGACGAGCTGTAGTTTTTAAATAAATTTCACTATGGATTTTAACATGTAATGTACTAAAAAAAGGAAAAAAATTATAGTAGGATGAAATGGTGAAAAAAAAATGCAATTCCACCATTGTTTTTTTTGGGGTTTTGTTTTTACGGCGTTCATTCTGCTGTAAAAATGACCCCACAAATTGATTCTCAAGGTCAGTACAATTACAGCCATACCAAACCTGTATATTCTTTTATTATTGTTTTAGAGGAAGAACAAAAAAAAAAATCTGAAGTTTATAAAAAAGAAATTTGGTTTGTGTCACCACTTTCTGACACCTGTAACTTTTTTTCATATTTCCTATTGATGGGGTTGTTTGGTACCACCATGGGGTACGTGCAACGTTTTAATTACTATATATTGCGTTTTTTGGATTAGGTATGGCGTCAAAAAACTGCAATCTTGGTGTTTCGATTTTATTTCTTTTGCGGCATTTACTGTTCGGGTTAAATTGTTTCGTATTTTGTTAGACTTGACTTTTATGAATATGGCTATAACAAATATGTTTATTATTTAAATTATGTTTTTGAAAATTACTTTTTTTGGATAGGGAAATGGGAGGGGTGAATAAATCCTTTTTTTAATTAAATTCACTAAATTGTATTTCCCGAAAAAGCTTTTTTTATATACTATTTAAAATGTGGTTTTTTTTTATTATTACTTTTCATTGTATTTGTTACTATCCCCGAGGGACTAGAACATGTGATTGATTGATCACTTGTATCTACTAAAGCACAGCGGTACACAGGACAAATCATGGGCTCCCACTTGCCTGAAACGTGTGGCTTGGCTTTATACAAGTACTAAGATGGCGGTGACGGAGGCCATCAGCAGGGTCCCGTGCAAAATAGGCGTTCTTTAATCCGCTGCACCTGCCGTCCTCCCCCTCTCCCTCTGCCACAGAGATGGTTTTAAGGAAGATTTGAAATAAAGAAAAACTTTTTCCGGACATTGATGAGTGCCGCTAACTTTCTTCTTCATTGAAATACCTAACATGTACCATTAAGTGGCAGATGTCGACTGTATAACACAGCTGGCATCTGCCATGTTTCGAGCCCCTTGCATGCACATGACCTGTGACAAAAATATACGGCACAAGTCATTAAGAGGTTAATCGTGTAGAGTCCTTAGGTGGAAAGTTTTAACACCAGAACAAAGACGGATGGCCACTTACTTTTGACCTTATAGCGTAGAATAAACTTCAAGATTTCCTCTGCGTCCTTCAATGAGAAGTTATTCTGCCTCCTATCACATTTACAATATTCTTTAACTATTATCTATCCATCTGATATGTATTATCTATCTCATATCTATTATCTACACATATGGCCACAATGGTCGGTGCCTTCTGGTAATGTGAGAAAACCCCACAATGGTCACTGAAATAACTTGAAACGGACAAAAATCATTTTCAATGTACATTTTGTGAACATCAACAATGAGAATCAGACTTTGCTTCTTTTTTTGCTTTTGAATTTTGGTTCAACAGAAAAATAAAAAAAAACGAATGAAAATGATGGCCCTTAACTTAATATTTTGTTACACAACCTTTTGAGGCAATCACTGCAATCAGTGATTTCTGTGGTGACTGTCAATGAGACTTCTGCCCCCGTTCAGATATTTTGGCCACTCCTCGTGAGCAGACCGCTCGTTCTGTCACAGGTGTAAAGCCACCTTCTCCAGACGGGATGTTTCAGCTCATTCCACAGATGCTCAATAGGATTTAGATCAAGGCTCATAGAAGTCACTTTCACTTTTCTTTCAGCCATTCTTGGATATTTTTGGCTGTTTTGGGTCATTATCTTGCTGGAGGACCCATGACCTGCAACTCAGACCTGAGCTTTCTGACACTAGGCTGCACATTTTGCTCCAGAATGACTTGATAGCCTTGATGATTCATTGTAGACAGCACAGATTCAAGATCCCCTGTGCCAGATGCAGCAAAGCCGCCCCCAAACAGAACTGAGCCTCCTCCAGGTGTCTTTGTAGGCTTCATTTTTACATCTGTGATCACTGAATTGATGTGATGCCAAAAAGCTCCAGCTTTGTCTCATCTGTCCACGGGACATTCTCCCAGTAGCTTTGTCAATAAACATTTTGGAAGTTCCAGACTATTTTATGATTTGCTTTCAACAGTGCTTTCCTCCTTGTTTATCTTCAATGAAGTCCACTTTGGCCAAGACAGCGTCATATGGTGAAATCTGACACTGATGGACCTTGACCTTGGAGTTCACCCCTAATATCTTTGAAAGTTGTTCTGTTCCTATTATCCATGTCTTCAATTTGTCATAAATTTTTCTCTTGCGGCTACGTCAAGGGAGGTTGGCTACCGTCCCATATACCTAAACTTTCTGAATAATATGTACACCTGTAGCAACAGGAACATCGAGCTGTTTGAAGATGGTCTTATAGCCTTTATCATGTTTGTCTATAGTTTTCTTATAGAAAACATCATGATAACAAACAGCACAGTGACTACTTTTCACCCTGTAAATAGAAAGACTGACTGATTATATGTTTGTGGACACCTGTGATGCTAATTATAGGACACTAGATGGTGGCCTGATTCTATTCTAGAATATGTATGCGGCCGACCGGGCGCAATCAGCAAAACGGTGTTTAAATTTGGCGGCAAGATCGGTGATTGGTCACGGGTGGCGGCCGCGACCAATCAGCGAACTGTGTTAGTGAGGACCGGAGAGCTTGTTTAAATTTGGCGATAAAATCGACCAATCAGCAGAGCGTTGTTTAAATTTGGCGGCAATCTCGCTGATTGGTCTCGGCCGGCCGGCGGCCGGGACCAATGAGCAGAGCGGTGTTTAAATTTGGCGCCAAAATCGCTGATTGGTAGCGGTCGCTGGCGGCCGCGACCAATCAGCACAGCGGTGTTTACATTTGGCGCCAATCTCACTGATTAGTCGCGGTCGGCCGGCGGCCGCGACCAATCAGCAGAGCGGCGTTTAAATTTGCAGCCTATATCGCTGATTGGTCGTGGCCGGCCACCGTGACCAATGAGCAGAACGACGTTTAAATTTGCCGGCCATCTCGCTGATTGGTCGCGGCCTGCCACCGCGACCAATCAGCAGAGCGGCGTTTAAATTTGCCGCCCTTCTCGCTGATTGGTCGCGGCCGGCCACCGCGACCAATCAGCAGAGCGGCGTTTAAATTTGCCGCCCATCTCGCTGATTGGTCGCGGTGGCCGGCCGCGACCAATCACCAGAGCGGCGTTTAAATTTGCCCCCCATCTCGCTGATTGGTTGCGGCCGGCCACCGCGACCAATCAGCACAGCGGCGTTTAAATTTGCCGCCAATCTCGCTGATTGGTCGCGGTAGCCGGCCGCAACCAATCAGCAGAGCGGCGTTTAAATTTGCCGCCCATCTCGTTCATTGGTCGCGGCCGGCCACCGCGACCAAGCAGCAGAGCGTTGTTTAACTTTGGCGCCAATCTCGCAGATTGGACGCGTCTGGCGTCCGCGACCAATCAGCAGAGCGTTGTTTAAATTTGGCGCCAAGCTCGCTGATTGGTCGCGGCTGGCGTCCGCGACCAATTAGCACAGCAGTGTTTAAATGTGGCGTCAAAATTGGTGATTGGTTGCGGCCGCTATTTAAATGTGGCGCCCAAATCGGTGATTGGTCGCGGGCAGCGGCCGCGACCAATCAGCAGAGCGGTGTTTAACTTTAGCGCCAAGATCACTGATTGGTCGCGTGCGGAGAGCGCGACCAATCAGCGTATCGTATTGGTGAGGAGCGGGATCGTATTAGTGAGGAC
The DNA here is from genome assembly GCF_046119375.1 of Phyllobates terribilis. Taxonomy (NCBI): domain Eukaryota; kingdom Metazoa; phylum Chordata; class Amphibia; order Anura; family Dendrobatidae; genus Phyllobates; species Phyllobates terribilis. Next base: position 941,844,361 of record NW_027362762.1, read on the forward strand.
CGGGGAGAGGCGTTGCCTGTGCGGCTACTTCCGCTGCGAGAAGGCGGGACATGAGCGACTGCTCGCAGCAGAAGTATCCCGACCCGCAGCGTCGCTCCCCGGTCCTCCCTTCACACCCTAGCCGCTGATGTCCCCACAGTATAAGCATGGTGTTACAAAGGTCCGGACATTTGTGTTAAAAATCGCTGATTGGTCGCTGACGCTGCCCGCGACCAATCACCGATTTGGGCGCCAAATTGAAATATCGGCCGCGACCAATCACCGATCTTGGCTCCACATTTAAACACCGCTGTGCTGATTGGTCGCCGACGCTGGGCACGACCAATCACCGATTTTGACGCCACATTTAAATAGCGTCCGCGACCAATCAGTACAGCGGTGTTTAAATGTGGAGCCAAGATCGGTGATTGGTCGCGGCCGATATTTAAATTTGGCGCCCAAATCGGTGATTGGTCGCGGGCAGCGCCTGCGACCAATCAGCGATTTTTAACACAAATGTCCGGACCTTTGTAACACCATGCGGATACTGTGGGGACATCAGCGGCTAGGATGTGAAGGGAGGACCGGGGAGCGGCGCTGCCGGTCCGGATACTTCTGCTGCGAGCGCCCGCTCATGTCCCGGGTTCTCGCAGCGGAAGTATCCGCACAGGCAGCGCCGCTGACATCCATGCGGCAAGGGTGTGAAGGGAGGACCGGGGAGCGGCGCTGACATCCAATTGGTCGCGGCCGCTATTTAAATGTGCCGCACAAATCGGTGATTGGTCGGCGTCTTGGCCCGCGACCAATCACTGATCTTGCCGCAAAAGTTAAACACTACTGTGCTGATTGGTCGTGGACGCTGCCCGCGACCAATCACCGATTTGGGCGCCAAATTTAAATATCGGCCGCGACCAATCATGGATCTTGGCTCCACATTTAAACACCACTGTGCTGATCGGTCGCGGCCGATATTTAAATGTGGCGCCCAAATCGGTGATTGGTCGCAGGCAGCGTCCGCGACCAATCAGCACAGCGGTGTTTAACTTTTGCGCTAAGATCAGTGATTGGTCGGGTCCGAAGACCGCGACCAATCATCGAATCGCCGCTCCCCGGTCCTCTCTTCCGCATGGAGGTCAGCGACGCCGGCGGTCCTTCCGTTGCTACTGGCCGGGAGATGAGCGCCTCGCGGCGCTCATCTCCCGGCTGCATCGCCGCTCAGCTCCGTCCCGCAGATGAGCTGCTAACGGCCGCCATCTTTTTTCAGAAATCCCGCGGCGCTGATTGGCCGCTGCCGGACCAATGAGCGACGCGGGATTTCCTGGACAGACAGACAGATAGACAGACGGGATAAGACGATTATATATATAGATGCTTTAGTTTCACATGTCCCTATGGTCAAATTCTTAGCAATATTTTCTAGGGGTTTTTCTTACTTTAACAGAAGGGTACCAACAATTTTGCCCACGTGTGTGTATCTATCTATCCATTTTATATCTATTGTCTGTGTTATCTCTCAATCTAATTTGTATATCTCTCTCGCTTTATATCTATATCATATCTATCTAACTTATATCTAGCGTACATACATTGGTTTGATCTGATAAATTTAATTTTATCTTTTTATTTCCCAAAGGAAGCCATTCACCACACAAATAAAAAGTCATCACACCTTTCGCAAGTGAGAATTTCTCTTTTAATTATTAACTTAATTAGAATTGGAAAACTGAGGCAAAGATGGGCACGAGTTATAGTGAATCAGTGAATTATTAGACTGAGACTTAAATCCGATATTATTAAAAATTCCACAACTGATACATCCTCTCCCCCATCTAATACCTATTTCCCAATCACACAGTGAAAATTAGTAGGAAATCTAAGAATGTAAGAAAATGGCTGATATTTATGTCTTAATACATTACCGCCATGTAATAAAATATAAAGGCATAGTGCATAGTGAGGTTTAAACAATAGGGAAACATAACGGGAGAGATCTGGTTGTGTCGCGGCACTCTGTGATTACCTTTACCCTTACTGAGTATAACCTAACCACATAATGAGGGATGACAACATTTTACACCAATTTGACCTTGAGGGTTGAACATTTGTACCATCAATCATTGACAATTCTTAGAATTTTTTGGGAAAAAAAATTGGCTTAATTTAATTTTTGCAAAAAATCACCTCCAACCCTCCTTAAATTTTCCATCAGATTTACAGTTACAATTGAACATACAAATACATTTAAAAGTAATAATGCGAACCCAATCAGAAGTTCACCAAACACTAGAGAACCCAGGTGGCCCGAAAGGGAAAATGTTGTGCCATGGTGACGTAGATGAACAAAGAAAGATGGAGAGTGGAAGATTGGCTGAAGTCATTGACATCAAATGGCGTGACTGCTACTTCTGCCCCTAAAACTAGGACCCCCATTAAAGACATTTGGCCCAAATGGACCCAGATCTCAGTTCGAGACAGAGAACTGACTGCATTTTCATCCAGAAAGACAACTTTCACAGACTAGGAAATGGCCATCTGTACTCTCTAGCGTATGGTTCACTTTACACATGTTTCTGACAGCTCAAAGTGAAAAAGATTTTATCCTGCAAACATAGGACAGCATATTAATTCCTTAGAGGAAAAAGGTGAAAAAATATTGGAACCCCTAAGTGATTGTAAAAACAAAAAGTAAAGAAAAACCAGTAAGAAAAAGAAGTAAAAAATAAACTCATAAATCAATAAACTGTCTCTTTAATTAAATAGAATTATATTTGGTTCCGGTATCCGTGTCTTTCCTATAAATATTTTAGGTGTCGGCCCAATGATGTTTACCACAAGTTCCCTAGAGTCCTGTTGGTTCCTACTTTGAACCATGTCCATCCTATATAGATCACATTTTTTTTTAAAGATCCAAATTACTAATTTGATCCTCTGAGTAGAAGTTGAAAGTTGTAGAGCCGAGATGAGCGAATCGATTCAAGATGAATAACACTGACTGCAAATTTAGCAAAAATTTTGAATTTGACAAATCTCTTTTTTTTATTTTTTCTTGCGATTTGGTTCACTTGCCATTTGATTTACTGGCTGCCATTGTGCTTGATGTTTTATAGAGATGAAGTGGTTAAAAAAAATATTATGCTCATCTCATTCATCGCCTTGTCTTGGCACCACAGCTTTCCGGCCAGTCCTCTCCTGGCTCACTTCCTCCCACCAGCTCCGGTCTTCCGTGATATCACAACGCCGCGTGAGACCTACTTTAGCACCAAAAATTGAAGAAGACTGCTCGGGGATCTGCGGTGCCAGGACAAGTGAGGGGCGGTGTGAGTATAATATTTTTTAACCTCTCTGTATATTATGATCTGGAAACATCAGAGCATAATAATCAGCTTTTACCAGCAGTTCGATAGGTGTTGAATTTGGACGGGATTGGACGGGAATTTGGATTTATGTCGAATTTATTCAAATGAATCCGGCAAATGAAATTTTGTCAAATTCACTCATCTCTACTGGTGAAATGCAAATAAGCGTTACATTTAAAGTCTAAGTGGGACTTCGAAGGAGAAATAATTTTTTTTTTTAGATTCTTGTCAAAATTTTTGGTTTACAAATATAACCCAAATCACGAAGACCGGCGTTGCTGGAGTCAAACGCTACTGATTCATGAAGAGGCGCACACCACTTAAGGGATCAGGAGCATCAGACCTCCGTGTGTGCCTCACCACAAATCCTACTCCAGTCCCTGCTGGAGTAAAATTCATGAAAACACCGCACAGCTCGTCATCACGCCACCGTCCCACCCGCTTTGTCAGAGCTGGACAAAAATGTCGCGAGAATGCCAAAAGTTGGCAATTTTTGCGCAGTTTTGAGTTGCATCAAAATTTTGCAACTTTCAAAGCTTTTTAGGCCTGAATACTTACGTGAAAGCTTTGATGAATCCGGCCAATAGGTTTTCCTTCTAATGTTGTTTATGGTATACATACGCCATAGTGTGGTATTGTTCAGGGAATGTAGTTTTGATCAGGATTGATTTTTAGAAAATAAAAGTTTAATTTAAAAAAAAAATACTTGTGTTTGTTGAATGTTTTTTTTTTAGTAATTTAGTAAAATTGGGATTTATTACTATTTAAATGTTACTATTATTTTATACATTTTTTTTTTATAAGGCTTTGACAAGTTGGTGGTAACCTACGCAGCCAAATGTGATATGTAAAAAAAAAAAAGGGGGGGGGGGAAGAAGGGTTATTAAATCTGTCTGCTATGAAAACATAGGCCCTGATTCATCAAGACCAAAAGTGACAAAATTTGTGACTTTTCAAAGCAATTTACACCACAATTCTGGCGAAACTGCTTTGATGAATGGGTCTCATAACGTATATTACGAATTTTATTTTCAAAAAAATTAAAAATGCGTCCCCTAAAAAAAATAATGGACAATTTTTTTTTTTTTTTTTTTATGTTTTTGAAATGGAGACAATCCAGAAAGTTTACAGACGCTGTACAATCCCACAGATAAACCGCATTTCAACACAAAGTACGTTATCAGACAAAATATAAAAAGAAGACATCTACTCTGTTACAAAAATATATATCCACTCATTGATACCATATGATCAAAAATGTTCACAGTCATTAACTCAGCCGCCATAAGTGATGTTTCAGATTGCACCGCCATATGCAATAAATAGTCAATATCTCCTCTATATATTTTTTTTCCAACAACCTAATTTGTGTTGCACCATATAAGTATACAAGTATGGAAGGTTTTTTTTTTTTTTACAAAAAATATTGAAAAATGTATGTTTATCTGCAAAACACGTCCCAGACCGAAATGATCCTTCAGCTTGAAACATATATATACTAGTAAGAAAATAAAAGAAATGATGACTTCAAATGTTTTAATTACTTAAAAAATGAATTAGATAAAAACAGTTCTGTATAAGATAGATTTTATTGGCCTGTTTTTTTTTAATTCTACTCTTAAAGGACTGATGTTTGAAAGCAATGATATTTTTTATAAGATAAAGTAAAATAAATTCAGAAAAAGAAAAAAAAAACTGTTTTTTTTTTTGGGGGATTATCTAATTTTACAAAAAAGTAGGGTGCGGATTTCATTTTTTTTCCATTTTCCAGTAATTAAACGAGAAATTGTAAACTGAAAATCAGCCATTCATTGCTTTCAAAATAGCCTAAAAATATAAATAAAAAAAAAACAACCAAGTACGGTATATAGTTAGGACTTGTGCGTTTATGATCAGACCAATGCCAGGTTTGTACATGGAGAGGCCAGTTGATAACATGATCATTCAAGAACCCCAGAAAAATTTGATTTTGGGAGTTTTCCCCTTTTTCTATAATTTCACATTGAAGGAGTCGGGGGGGGGGGGAAGAATCATCACAAAAAAACATAACTGGGACATGATAATGATACAATTACCAAAAAGGATGTAAACCCGGCCTAATGCGGCCAACTGAAATAGGGCTCCTGAATTGTGAAGTGACACATTGTTTGGTACCTGCTCCCGTTAAACGGTATAACAAAAATTTGCTAATTATCCCAAGTGACAAGAGAAATTTTTCTTGTGTGAAAATCTGAAAGCGACGTTTTTTTTTTCAAGGCAATATTTTATGACTCAATTCAATCAATGGAAATTCAGCCGCACAACAGTGAAAGGATTTGAATGACAATTTGATGGAGCTTTATTTTAATTATGGCAGGTAATTTCTAACTTTTCCTATAAGAAATAGATTTGCTCCAAAACTGTAAAGTGCTGCAGAGTATGTTGGTACAATAGAAATAAAAATTATTATTATTATTATTATTATTAGGGCTTCTCTTGCGCTGGAGCATTATTACATCAAAACCTAAACCCACCGGAGAATCCTTTAAGTAATCTGGAAGGATAGTCTAAACAACTACCATGGATCAAAAACAAGTCAGTTAAGTAATGTAAGATTTGATAAGTTTATAGGATAAAAAAAAAATAAACAATTAATGAAATAAATATTTGCTACTTCTTAATCAAGTAAATTTGACTAAGAAATAGCAAAGATTTTTTTTCTATTTAATTATTTAATGGTTTTTAAGTTACTTATCCAATCAAATTATCTTTCTCTAACATTCCGAAAAAAAAATGTAGGTAAAAACAAAAATTGTTAATTAATTCTAGGTGAGTACGTGTCAAGTCTAAATGGATGTCCAATGAGATGATGGTAAAAGGTTTTTCAGTCCAGCAGAGCAAATCGAAAGCAAAAATTTCTCTATGGTGACTATTAAAATGCAAAAATTACTGATGCGTTTCGAGTTGATAAATTTGATGCCCAATTAGTAGAATTTGACACTTAATTTATCAAAGTGTTCATTAAAGGGGTATTCCCATCTCCAAGATCCTATCCTAATATATAGTTGGCATAATAATAACAATATTAGAAAATACCTTCAATTACAAATGTAGTATAGTTCTTCTAATTAGCTATGTCACTTACCCCCATGTTCAGGGCATTGTATTAGTTTAGGTATCCATGGTTACAACCACTCATATAGTGACAGTTAGTTGTTATTGGTCATAACCATGGATATCTAAGCCCTGTACATGGGGTAAGCAACATAGCTTATCAGAAGAACTATACTACATTTGTAATTGAAGGTAACTGCTAATATTATTATTATTACAACTACTACATACTGGGATAGGATAGTGGAGATGGAAATACCCCTTTAATTTATTTATTTTTTACATTATAGCATAAATTGAACAGTTTGTTTAATGGTAAAAAAAAAATTCTTTGTTTATTATTGGGAATTTTACACCCATGTGTGTCCGTACAGTAGCTGAATTTCCATTAAACAACAGTGTAACTCTGCAGTCATTGGCTACATGTTGGGAATGTACAGTATGTGGATCAGAGCCCTTATGCTTTGGATGATAGCCCTTCATCACATGCCTGATTTTACATAAAGACGATGCTGGAAATTTTTACCTGATAAATAATAATAATAATAATAAAAAAAAAAAAGGAGGTAATATTTCAAAATTGCTTTCTCAAAAAAACAGGATTCTACAAGTGAGGTGAGTTAGGAAAATGAAACTTATTTTAAAGCCTTGTATAGTGCATATTCTACCTATTGGCATGAAAGAAATTTCCAAAAAGATTCATCTTGAGCCGGCAAATTATAGCAGGCGTCACAGCAAAAAAGGTAGAAGACCCTTTATTTCTCAAAGACAAGAATTTAACGAGTCAATAAGATAATTGAAATGAAAAAAAAAATATATATATATATATATATCTGCTTTGATAGAATTCCATGAAACCAAAAAAATAATAAAAATAAAAACTAAAGATTGCATGACGTTAATGATTTTATTCCCCTCCATAGCTCTGAAATCTGGATTCTTGTTAGTTTGTATAATTAAGGGACGTTCAAGTAAAAATGTTCTCATGCACCAGATTGTACAAAAAAATTTGGTACAAATGGAACTTAAAAAAAAAAAAAAAAAAAAAAAAAGAACCCAAATTCTTTCAAGGGTTTGACATCCGAGAAGAGGAGATGAATGGGTTTTTTTTTTCCTAAGGTGATCCAAAAGGAAAATTAAAAAAAAAAAAAGAAAGAAACAAGAGAGTCTTTGCACAGTTTTTGTATCATTTCAATGTTTTGGCAATCTTTTTTTTTCTCTTTTCTTTAAATTATAAATGTTGGAATTCAGTAGAAAAAGGTAGCTTTGATTTGCATTTTGTTGTATCTGTTAGTATTTACAAGCTTTTTTCTTGTTGTTATACCAAGGTGTAAGATTTTGTGTAAGGGTTATTTCCTTTCAAGTGCCCCCGGGAGTCCAGCAGTGATTCTTGTGAACTGCTTATTTTAGCTGCCTGTCCAAGCTCTGTGGCCTCTCGTGGAGGCACCGGTGCAGCTGCCGCCGCCCCCGCACTGGGCTGCCACGACTGTACTTCACGTGCTGAAGGGTTTTCCATGGGTATTGGTTCCAAAACTGTGGGTCGCTTCAAGGTTCGGCTTTTCTGCGGTTCCAAGCAAGCCTGCCCTAAGTCTCTGCTATTTCCTGAAGCACCACGATTTAATAAAAAGTCCATTCTAAGGTACGGCGGCAAATTCATCACATCACCTTGAGAAAAACAAAAACATAAAAATGTGAATGCATAATAAATGTGCATGTAACAATACATTCAACAATCTAATAAAAACATCTAGATTTTTTTAAGCAATTTTGAAAAAAAAAAATTTTTTTCTCGAAACAGTGCCAACGTAGTCTGTAGGCGGTGTGTGGTATTGCAGCTCAGCTCAAGTAAATAGGATATGGTATATGGAACCCATCTCTGAAGGTTAAAATTAATTTAGGTCCCTCTCATATAAAGTGATAGGATCTTTCCACATGAAGAGGAAAAAGAGAAACTCCTGAAAATTTACATTTTACACCTGACCAGAAACACTTACCAACCAAGAACTTCTTCAAATTGAAGGCTCTACTTTGATGCAATCTTTTTTACAAAGTGTACATATACCCAAAAATTCACAAAAATTCTGCTTCTGGTTACTACTACATGTGATCTTTTTGTTTTTTAGACATGTAACCTAAGGCTAGGCCCTGTAGGGAGCGGGAGGGGTGAGCACTGAGTCAGCCCCACTACCAACTAAAGTAAACACAGGGGAAACAAACAGGGGAATAAACTTAGCTCCAAGATGACAAGATGGAGAAAACACGGCAACAATCCACAAAGGAACTTAAAGGTAATTCTAGTCGACTACTAGTCATCTAGAATCCCAAACTCTCTGAGCAAGCTGAGTGTATTTAAGGACACAGCAAGTGCTGATTAACAGCAGAAAGGTGAGGATACCTCAGGGTCCTAAAGGGAAAGGTATAATTACCAAGCAAAGTGAGGATCACAGCAGGGTCCTAAAGGGAGAGGAAACATAAAAGGATCAGGGAGATGTTTGTAAGGCCAAACGCAGCGACCTTCTACAGTCGGACACCGTATGACTGTCTGTCAACCCTGACACACCCGTGTCACCTTCTTATTTTAAAAGGGTCATCCGCTCTCGGACAATGCTCTGCTCAAAAAATAACAAACCGCGCTGTTCTCACCTTCGCAGGGTCTACCGGCGAGTCTCCGCTGCTGCTCCCGGTGTCTGAGATTTTATGGTGATGTCACGGCAGCCAATGAGTGAGGAGGTTCTGTCTCACTGATTGGCTGCTGCGCTGTCGACGTGACATCAGGGTCACAGCTAAGGCCAGAAACCCTTATTTATTTTTTTACCAAACTGAAGCCGAGGCAGAACATTGTCTGAAAGTTAACAACCCCTTTAAGCCCTGTTTTGAAAAGGTAAAATTTTGTCTTACCATCTTTACTTGGGGCAAAAAAAAACACACAGACCCACCATGGATTTTAAAAGGAAGAATCAATTAATAAAATCCTCTGCGGTTCGGGTCACTTTAAGCCAAGAGGGTCTGGGACTAGTGGTTCTATATTATTAATGGAAAACAGTCTTATAGTGAACTCTGGAAACATTGGCTTGTTTTATGAACAATTAACCCTAATGAACCAACCTATAACATTTTCAGTAAAGATCCAGAGGAGCCAGGTCCCGTGGCCACATCGGCAGTTCCTTGCTGCAGGACCAGATCCCTGAGAACCTCCTCCTCCATGCCCGAGTCCCCGACGTCTGTTCTGATTAACAGATCCGGTACGATGTCATCACATGCGTGATATCGCACTGGGCCTTTTCATTAGGAGAGATGCGCGAGATGCCGGCAGGTAAGAGGGGGTTTACAATGCTCTGACCCGGATGACTACTGACGTGGCTTCAGAACCAGTGTCCTGCACATCTTTGTACTCAACTCTAGTAAAAACAAGTCTTCCCCTCTCTTCTATTTGCTGAACCTAAAGATAAGTAACACAGGGATGGCTTAAAAACAACAACACCCCAGTGTGCCCAATTAAGAATTTGTAGCTCAAAAGAAAATCCCGACCTCGTGGAACATAAAGGAGTTTAAATAATTCAACAAAAAATGGGTACAAAAAAACAAAAATGTAGCCCCCATCTGAAAAGCTAATAGAAACCAGTACGAGAACACTCCTCAAATACACAGGAATTACCAGTGAAATTATCACTGCTGGACACTACTAACTGGTAGGGTGTGAATACTTCTGCATTATACAGTTAATGCCAATTTAACATGAGAGAATAATTCTCAAACACTTGGTAATTATGAAGCAATTACAGCCAAAATGATTACTGCTAAGTACTAAAGGGTGTGAATATTTATGCACTTTGCAGTTATTTAACATTACGGAATGATTCTCACTTTGACATTAAAGAGAAGCAGTTTGGATATTCTATCGTTGGCCAAAAATGTTTTAACTACTTAGCATTTGTTGGAGATTCATCACAGAAGAACCTGGGATTATCGGGAACAGCATATTCCCAGTAAACGTCCCTTTCTTAATGCTAATTGGATTTTCATTTAAATACTATCAATCGCACTTTTTTACAGAACTGCTGATACTACGAGGAACATCTTCGGCTGCTGCCGCTGCGCGCTCCCATGAATAAAACAGGATTTATCTGTCCCTTTCTGTTTCCAATTTGTTAAGGCACAATGGAGCTGAGCGATCTTGTTATCCAGACAAAGCTTTATTAAGTTTGGAGCAGGGATCATTGCCCCGCAGCTCTAATTACCTTCTTTCAGCATCGCGACATCTTATTACCAAGGAGAGTAAACTATTCCGCAGTATCAGTTCTGCACACTGGCGTCTTTCAATAATTCATGGGTTAAAAAACTAATTAGCTGCATAGTGATAGGTGGAAAAAGCCTATTTCCTTTAAGGCCATGTTCACACGTTCAGTATTTGGTCAGCATTTTACACAAGTATTTGGAAGCCAAAACCAGAAGTGGGTGATAAATGCAGAAGTGGTGACGTGTTTCTATTATACTCCTGGTTTTGGCTTACAAATACTGATGTAAAATACTGACCGAATACTGTACGTCGTCTAAAGGGCATCTCCTCCAGGGTAAACCCTTATTACTTGGCTTTTTATTCCTACTTGTGGTTTTATGTGATCCTTTCTTGTGGGCTAATTTTTCTGTAGTTTCTGGCTATTGATCACCAGCCCAATGACGCCACTCGCTCGCCTGTCCATCATGTTCCATACTGTACTGCTGCTGCTGGGAACCCTGCACATTGTTTTGTCATGAAAATCAGCTTTCTCTCTACCAACTTTCTGGTGGGCTTGTACTTAAACTCAGCATGCAATTAAAACAGGCAAAACTGCATTTTAATGCAGGGGAAAGAAGAAATCAGTGGTCCGAGCTACTAAAGAGATGGGAGGTAATGGGCAGTGGTAACTCTTATGGCTTGTTTGTTCACAAATTGTGTTTTTGTCACTTTTTTTTTTCCACTCGTGTTTCTGCCTCGGGAGAAACTAAGCATTTTACAGTACCAGTAAAGTGAATGAGATTTCTTTAATCTCATGCAAATTGTCTCTTTAGAGAGGAAGAGGACTAGAACTCTAGCGCTACCTATTGGAAGTAGCAATCCTAAAAGTCAATATCGACCCTGTACCGAGCTGTCACGGATGTGTCAGGTGTGACAGACTGTCGCGCTGGATCCGGCTGTAGAAGGTCACTGCGCTTGGCATTGCAGATGCCATCTTGATCCTCTCATCTCTGTAGTATAGTTATAGCCTTCTTCCTTTAGGACCCAGCAGCGACCGCACCTTCTGCTGCTAATTGACACACCCTTGCTTGGTAGTTAAATACTCTCAGTTTCTCCAGAGAGTCACCGGTGATATTTCTATGTACCTCTGTGCAGACTTGGGAGTTCCGGCAGTCAGTTAGACTCGTCTTTGGTGCCCTTGGAGGACAGTTGGCATTATCTCTCTGGTGTCTGCTCAAGCTAAGTATATTCCCTTTGTTTGTTTACCTTGTTGTCTTTAGTTTGTAGTGGGGCCTGACTAATGCTCACCCTGTCCCCTCCCTAGCCAGGGCCTAGCTCTAGGGACATTCAGGGCTTAGGTTCCTGCTCGGCGATTGTTGCAGAACCAATATAGGGACGATAGGGTAGGCAGGGTGATATTAGATCTGCCTAGGGGTCTCCACTCCCCCTTTCCCTAGTTGTTGGGCTCCCTTCCCCCTCTTCCCGTCGTTGTACACTTATTCCTTCCCTCACCTTGCGTGACCCGAGCCATGCCATATGACTTAGGATAAAAGCCAAACCAGGAATCTCAATTTGCAGACACTGTGTTTTTCGAGGTATTGCACTTCGTCAGTGCAAAGTGTGAGATCTGGTTTGGATGGGTGAAAGGCGTCTCACCTGGATCCAAGGGGTAACGTTTTTCCTTGCGGAGAGTGACACCCAGGCAAACCAGATCTCACAATTTGCACTGATGAGGGGCAGTACCCCGAAACAGTGTCTACAAATTGAGATTCCTGTTTTAGCTTTTATCCTAATTCATGTCTGAAGAGACAATTTGCATATTTTCCAGAGGAGCATCGTAAGGCTTAAAAGTCTCTTCACTTTGGCATGTCAGGCTTGACATGTCACTCTCTGATTTAATCGCATGCACACGTTGCTTATTTTTTTCTTGCAGATTTGAACCTTCAAAGCATTTTTTCAAATCTGCAGTGTCAATTCTTTCAGCGGTTTTGCAATGTTTTTTTGCCAATTCACCAGGATTTTTTTTAGGAAGAAACTCAGATGTAGAGACGGGAAAATCAATTTTCAGAACTCCAGACCATCGGGTGGGTCTGTACTCTGTGACCACCTGGGATTCTCCTTACGTCCCGGGATTCTCCTACTCTTCTTTTAATTAACCGGGCTGGAGCGACATCATCATTGCAGCGTGACCCACAGACGTTCCGCCAGCCTGGCGAATCAAAAAAGGGGCTTGGAATGCCAGGAAATAAGGAGATACGCAGGTCTCCATCCAGTGGTCACAGATTACTGACCTGGCCAATGGACCGGAGTCCCCCAAATCCATGCTCTCACCTATATGATTTACATACATACTGCCCAACATCTGAATCCAAAATCACAGTGTACGTGTCAGCAAGTAACGCTCCCGAGACAATTAGAAAATCGCCTTTCAATGCACATTTGCATGAGCCCTGCTACTTTGGCTTTTTGGCTCAGATGGTACTGATCACTGGCAAAATGTTTAAGATCATGGACAGCAACCCATCAGATTTTTTTTTTGAGGAGGCAATGTTGAAAATGAAAAAAGTTTTTGTGGGACCCTCACTGATCATATAAGACCTCCTCAAAACCAAAAATACTCTTGTCCTTATCCAAGACCCACGTGTAAAGTAACTCTTCTCATGAGTCGTTGCGCCTGATAAATTCTTAGTCGTATAGGAGATCTAAGCCGGTCTTGTGTATTTTTGCTGCAAAAATTGCATGTTGGGGGCTTTTGTTTTGCTTCCAGTAATCTATAAAACTCAATAATTGCACATAATCTATACCTGAATTAATGATATGTCTCTTCCCACTCTGCTTCTTTTCTGGAGGATCCTCTATTAATAGCACCGTCATGTCACTACCATGATTACACCCGCTACTACCCTGTGTTTACTATGGAGCGAGCTATAAATACCCGCCGCCAGCATATCCTGCAGTAATTATTTTTCCATGATGAAACTTTAAAGTCATTTTCTCTGACGGATTTCTTTGTGAAATGTGAAAATGAGATTTTTTTTCCCCTCTTTTTGATATTGGAAAACAGATTAGTTTAAGCTTTTAGGTTTTTCATCATTATCTACAGATCTTGGAGTGATCACAGAGCCGAGAGCATCTTCAGTGAGATTATTCTGTGCAGATGCTGGGTCCTCACATTTATATGGGATTGTAGGTATAATGAGTGAAGAATCAATGGCATAAGAAATGCTTTACTGTTATTTGTGACTAGACTTATTTTTATTATATTTTTGAATAACTGTATTAAGCAGAGGAGGCACTTACAAAGAAAAGGGCGGACATTATTGTGGTGTTATAAGAACACAGGAGAGAGTGGATTGGTTGTGAAAGGATCCGTACATGTAGCCATGTATGTATAGAAATGAATTATGGATATATGCTAGAAAAAATTCTTAGTGGGGTCTGTGAACTGGGAACTCACAAATAACCATAATGAAGTGAACGACAAAATTCTATTCAGAACCAAGAACCAAGGCTCCTCCATCTCTGGGTTAGATAAGTTTTGACTCTTGATTACCCAGTTGAGGTAAGTTTCATTGAATTTACGTCAGCAAGGATCGGGGCCCTGTATATATGACCATTCAGCTTACAGCTATCTCTCCCGATTATCCCATAAACCAGAGGTCTCGGTTTTGCTGGACACTCCTGTGTTTCCTATGAGAGTCTATTCTCCGGGATGAAAAAAGATTGGCCTTGGAAACCCAACAGGAAGTATCCTTCTCTCCCCCAAAATCATACATATGGGGAGAGGTGGGAGGCCCCCATACACATTGAATAGATACTATTGGTCTCCTTATATGGTGAAGAGAAACTTCATCAATTATTGGTCTCCTTACATGGTATATAGAGGAACCTTATTATAAAACTAGTCTTATGTGATATAGAGGAACCTCATCTAGTACTGGTCTCCTCATGTGATGTTCAGGAACCTCATCTAGTACTGGTCTCCTCATGTGATGTTCAGGAACCTCATATAGTACTGGTCTCCTCATGTGATTTTCAGGAGCCTCATATAGTAATGGACTCCTTATGTAATGTCGAGGAACCTCATCTAGTACTGGTCTCCTCATGTGATGTTCAGGAACCTCATCTAGTACTGGTCTCCTCATGTGATGTTCAGGAACCTCATATAGTACTGGTCTCCTCATGTGATGTTCAGGAACCTCATATAGTACTGGTCTCCTCATGTGATTTTCAGAAGCCTCATATAGTAATGGACTCCTTATGTAATGTCGAGGAACCTCATATAGTACTGGTCTCCTATGTGATGTAAAGGGACTTCATCAAGTACTGGTCTCCTCATCTGATGTAGAGGAACCTCATCTAGTACTGGTCTCTTTATGTGATGAAGAGGTAGAGGATCCTCATCTAGTACTGGTCTCCTCTTGTGATGTAGAGGAACCTCATCTAGCACTGGTCTCCTCGTGTGATGTAGAGGAATTTTGTCTAGTACAGGTCTCCTCATGTGATGTTGAGGAACTTCACATAGTACTGGTCTCCTCATGTGATGTAGAGGGACCTCATAAAGTAATGGTCATTTCAGATAATGTAGAGGAACCGCATATAGTACTGGTCTCCTCATGTGATGTTGAGGAATCCCATCTAGTACTGGTGTCCTCATGTGATGTAGAAGAATCTCATCTAGTACTGGTCTCTTCATGTGATGTCGAGGAACCTCATGTAGCACTGCCCTCATGTGATGTAGAGGAACCTCATCAAGTACTGGTCTCCTCGTGTGATGTAGAGGATCCTCGTCTAATACTCATCTCCCCGTGTGATACAAAGGAACCTCATCTAATACTGGTCTCCTCGTATGTAGAGGAACCTAATCTAGTACTAGTCTCCTCATGTGATGTAGAGTAACCTCATATATCTCTGGTCTCCTCATGTAATGTAGAGGGACCTCATATAGTACTGGTCTTTTCATTTGCAGAAGAGGAACTTCATATAGTACTGGTCTCCTCAATAGATGTAGAGGAACCTCATCTAGCACTGGTCTCCACGTGTCATGTAGAGGAAACTCATACAGTACCGGTCTCCTCGTGTGATGTAGAAGAACCTGATCTAGTACTGCTGTCCTCGTGTGATGTAGGTGAATCTCATCTAGAACTGCTCTTCTCGTGTGATGTAGAGGAACCCCATTTAGTAACGCTCTCCTTGTGTGATGTAGAGGAACTTCATCTAGAACTGCTCTCCTCGTGTTTAGAGGAATCCCATCTAGTACCGGTCTCATGTGATGTAGAGGAGCTTCATCTAGTACCGGTCTCCTTGTGTCATGTAGAGGAACCTCATCTAGTACTGCTTTCCTTGTGTGTTGAAGAGGAACCTCATCTATCATTGGTCTCCTCATATGATGTAGAGGAACCTCATCTAATACTGCTCTCCTCGTGTGATGTAGAGCAACCTCATTTAGTACTGATCTCCTTGTGTGTTGTAGAGGAACTTCATCTAGTACTGGTCTCCTCATGTGATGCAGAGAAACCTCATCTAGCATTGATCTCCTCATGTGATGTAGAGGAACCTCATATAGCACTGGTCTCCTCATGTGATGTAGAGGAACCTCATCTAGCACTGGGCTCCTCAAGTGATGTAAAGGAACTTCCATATAGTACTGCTTCTTGATACTGTGTACAGAGGAACCTCATTACACTGTCTCGTCATATGATGTACAGATGTTTTAACATGGCACACAGGAACCTCATACAGTACAATTATAGCACCCTTAGGCTTTACAGCCTAGTCATGTTTCCATTCTCTACCACACCCTATAGTTAGGTACTTGCTCCTTCCGTACCGTGTTATTAAAAAAAAAGTCTATTAGGAACTACTAGGGCATATGGACTACTTAGAAGGGGTTCTTGGGCCAATCATATATTACATGGATGGCCATTCATCTGAGTGACCACTGTGTAATACTACATTTTCCTGTAGTGGCCGTTACAATGGAAATGGCTTCCCTTAGCAAAATCAAGTGTTGGCGAGGGAAGCCATGGTGGTGATGACCTGAATTATAAAAGGGGATGAGCTGCGAAGAGACAATCCTATGAGTGTAACTTTCATTGAGAAATCTCAAAACTAAGTAGGCAAAATGCCTGGTGGTCTCATAGACTGCCACCTTTACAGTTTTTCACTGAGACATTTCATGCTTGGTGGTCTGATCTCATAGGCAACCATTACTATCCTTCCGTGAGACATCTCAGAAGATAATTGTAACATCCCAGTCGGCGTGCTGGCATGGCTTACCACCTCCCACCATGCAAGACCGCCTTCTTACCTATCAATCCAGGCTGCACACTTTGCTCCAGTACCTGCTGTGTCTCTTGTCTGGTTGCTTAGGGCGGCGGCGCGACTACTGCCTGATTCTTATAGTTACTGTGTGCGCACTCCTAATGCCTCCCCAGCCTATTGCTGTGAGTCACTGGATACTTAAACCCCCTCCACCCAGTAGGGGGTGCCTGAGCAACACTTTCATTCAGTGTGTTCTGTGCAACTGAGTTGCCAGGTCCTGTCCTGTATCTTGTCTGTTTCCGCCCCTGGGGGCTGTATACTCAGGCCTGTTACCTGTATCTGTGACTTCTAGTCTGTCTCCGACACCCTGGGGGCTGAGTTCCCAGGCTTGTTCCTGTATCTTATTCCTGGTTCAGTTCCTGTCTGAACTGTGTCCTAGCCCGTTACTTGTTTCTCTCTATGTCCGAACCTTCCCTTTTCCTGCAGTGTCTGAACCGGCACCTAACTCCACCTAACTGAACTTCTGTTTGTGAGTTTTGTGTACAATCGCTACTTCATTGTAAGTACCTTGTGTGTATCTGGTTCTGCTTGTTCACCGCACCTGTGGTTTTGCTCTGCCCTGCTTGTTCACCACACCTGCGGTTTCGCTCTGCTCTGCTTGTTCACCGCACCTGCGGTTTCGCTCTGCTCTGCTTGTTCACCGCACCGGCGGTTTGGCTCCGCTCTGCTTGTCCACCGCACCTGCAGTTTCGCTCCGCTCTGCTTATCCACTGCACCGGCGGTTTGGCTCTGCTCCGCTCTGCTTGTTCACCGCACCGGCGGTTTCGCTCTGCTCTGCTTGTTCACTACACCTGCGATTTCGCTCTGCTCAGCTTGTTCACCGCACCTGCGGGTTTTGCTCTGCTCTGCTTGTTTACCACACCTGCGGGTTTTGCTCTGCTCTGCTTGTCTAAAGCACCTGCGGGTTTTGCTCTGCTCTGCTTGTCTACCGTATCTGCAGGTTTTGCTCTGCTCTGCTTGTCTACCGCACCTGCGGGTTTTGCTCTGCTTGTCTACCGCACCTGCGGGTTTTGCTCTGCTCTGCTCTGCTTGTCTACCGCACCTGCGGGTTTTGCTCTGCTCTGCTTGTCTACCGCACCTGCGGTTTTTGCTCTGCTCTGCTTGTCTACCGCATCGGCGGGTTTTGCTCTGCTCTGCTTGTCTATGGCATCTGCGGCTCCGTTTCTGTGTCCCAGTCTGTACTGATCCCTATCCTGCCTGTGTTCCTACCTGCCAGTACCCGCCTGTCTGCATGCCAGCCGTGCCTGCCAGTGCCCACCTGTCTGCATGCCTGCCGTGCCTGCCAATGTCCACCTGTCTGCATACCAGCCGTGCCTGCCAATACCTACCTGTCTGCATACCAGCCGTGCCTGCCAATACCTACCTGTCTGCATACCAGCCGTGCCTGCCAGTACCCACCTGTCTGTATGCAAGCCTAACCTGCCTGTTCCTGCATTCCCCGGTGTGGGTCAACAGCTGTGACCGGGGTCTGACCTGGAGTAGCACCTGGTCCCTCTGCTCGGTTCCTCCCTGGTTCACGGAGTCGACTGAGCCGCCGTGTGACCTTGGTTGGACCGAGTTGATACTTAGTTATGCCCCTTCAGGCACTCCTCGGTTCATGGTCCAGTGGGATCACTAATCATGCTCACGCCAGTCAGTCCGGGCGTGTGCGTAACAATAATTAGAACCAGAACGTGAAGCAACAATACCATTTCTAAGCAACTGGTCTTGAAGACACTAAAAAGGTTGTCCAACCCCATAATATTATTTTACAAACAGATGCTAATAGACTAAAATAACAAAAAGAGTAAATTAACCTTATCAGCTCCTGTGCCGCCACATACCTGGACATCTACCGGTCTCTGTTAACCAATATGATATGGCATGCCAACACATGACAGTTGGTTATGGTAAAGCTTCAATATTGCTGTAGACAATGATGGGCTGCAGTGGTTACATGACATGTTGACACGTCATTGCAGCAGCAGAGTGAACAGAAACTGGCGGCGGCCAGAGATTAGCAGGGATCAATAAGTTGATCAGTATTTTATATATACCGTATGGACAACCCCTTTAATTATGTTCTTTGCATCAATTCAGTACTTCTCAATACAAAAGGTTGTGGCCAAGAAGTCAGGCCATGAATGAGTAGTAATGTCTGGATTATTCCTGGTCGTTCAGAAAAAATCATTGAAAAATCAGATAAAAAAAAAATAAGAATAATAATTCTTGGCTGGCGAGGTACAGAATATAAATGCTGCCTGTATTTTACAATGAGCTGGAGAGTGTGATCAATGTGTCACCAGGGCAGGAGAACCAGTGTGCCATAACGAATACTGAGTTATTACATGTGATCGTAAACTGCTTCACGAGAGAGGGAACAACAACAACAAAAAAAATTCTGTAATTCTAAATCTGAAGATAAACTGACTTGTTATTAAGTCGAAGAAAGCGGCGAGAGACGGAAAACGAGATCAGCTTGGAATTTTTTTCGAGATATTAAAACCATAATTTTTGCATTTGATATTAACAAGACGAGAAGCGGGAGAACACGTGATGCCTCGATAATGAAGTTTTCTTGGAACGTTCACATAGACGCTATATATCTCAATGTTCCCAACCCCAAGCAGAAATTAAGACGTCTGAGGACACGTAGCTCCGTGCAAGTCCTATTAAAATAGACTGATACCGTCTTAAAACCTAAGATAGTGGGGGTTTCCTCGACTTGTGTTTAGGAGGCCCTCCGCCTCCCCCCTATGTTCTGCGTGAACAAGATCTGAGCATAATGCTTATTTAATATTTCAGAATAGAGTCTTTCCTCTGGAGAACATTCCAAAAAAATTCTTATTTAACAATGATCATGAGGCTTGATGAAATGGAGCCTGTTATGAACCTACATGAATATTCAGGAAGTTTATATTATATGGCAATAAGCCCTTGAGGTTGTGATCAGTGGGGGATCGCTGCAGTCTCTGCAATGTTTATCAAGAAACCAAGCAATGTGAACTGAGGTCTAAGATGGTACACATGCAAGAAATAGGAGCATGTTCACACTAGTAGGTAATGTTTATCAAGGTATAACTGGACATCCATATTTGCAGCTGAAGCTGCGCCTCTTAATTCTACTGCTCGAATTAGGTCCAAAACGTCAGATCCTCACCGATCACACTTAGGATAGGCCAACAATGTGTATTCCTGGGAAACAAGTATAAGGGGTTATTCAAGAAAACACAATGATGGTCTAATATGCAATTCCTGGGGGATTGCTGCGGCCACTGCGATCTTAATCCAGGTAAATCTGCATGTTTTTGTACTTGCTGCATCTTTGGTCACAAGGTTGGATCCCCGCTGATCATTATGTAGATAGGCCATGAATGTATATTCCTGGGAAACCTGTCCATGATGTTAAGAGGATATCGAAGAAAACACAATAATGACCTACTCTAAAGAGACCTTGCCGTGGTTGATGGGCACACATAAATTGGCCAAATTATGCGCAAAAAACCTTCATTTTTCAAAGTGACATTAGTCTAGATACAATATTTCTTATATATTCATGTATGGAGTGCCGAAGTTCTTTTTGCAATTGAGATTACTCTTTTCTTCAGAGCACCCGAATAGACCAGTGAGCGACCCCTCTCTTTTTTTCTATTAATCATTTTTGGGATCCCGCTCCTGAAACATTGCAGCAGGTACGTGTTCAGACTATTAGAAGTTTGACAGCCTTTTTTCTGACCATGTGTCCCTCCCATTCAGTCACAGGTGGTTTTAACTAGCTCTACCAGCCCATACATTGTAGGTTAAAAGCCCAAGCAGAGACATATTGTCCATACAGGCTTACAGCCCAAGAGTGGCATATCCAGTGGTAGCGTAGCGTAGTTTCCCATCATACGAAGGTGACCTTGTCGTGGTTGATAGGCACACATAAATTGGCCAAATTATGTGCAAAAAAATCTTCATTTTTCAAAGTGACATTAGTCTAGATACAATATTTCTTATATATTCATGTATGGAGTGCCGAAGTTCTTTTTGCAATTGAGATTACTCTTTTCTTCAGAGCACCCGAATAGACCAGTGAGCGACCCCTCTCTTTTTTCTACTCTAAAGAGAGGTCATCAAGCTGTAATCAGTGGGGGGATCGCTGCAGCCTCTGCGATCTTTATCCAGGTAAAGCTGCATGTTAATACATGTGGCTGTGTGCCTTATTTATGCTGTAGTTTCATCACACCGTGTCCCATGCAAATGTAATAAACTCATTGTGGAAGAAAAATGCATGAGATTGCACTTATCACAACACTTTACGCATGGACACATATAATAGACCTGTATTACTTAACACAACCCAATAAGAATTCGGAGTAAGCAGTATTGGGCTGATATCTTATCTAATTGCATTAGCAATTTTAATTGTGCATAATTTATCTGTGTCACGCCTAAGCCATAAAGGAATAGTTTTTGTAAATGGAAGAATATTTCTTTAAAGGGACAGTGAAGCCAATCGTGTGATTGGTTGTTTGTCAGCGCTGCCTTAGCAGGAAAGACAATCACTCAGCACTTGCACAGGTGAACATGGAACAATGGTGAATAAATAATACATGGATGATGAAGCATCGCCTTCCTGCGAGGATTGGATTTCCTCTTCATATATTTTTCAAGGTGGCAGATAATGATCTTCTAACAATCCAGTGGAACAGTAGGAAACCAAGACGTCTCACCCCCCTGAATGAGCTTTCTAGGATTTCTCTGGAAATGATAGATAAAAAGTAGTTCAACACAACAATCCAGCCTGTCTGACTGACTAGAACCTGATGAAGAGGCCCGAGTAGTCTGGAAAGCTTGCAATTTGTTAACATCTTTTCAGTTAGAAATTAAAATGTATCAACCACTGAGGACTCTCAAATCTTAAGATTTTTAGATCCCATAGTGTAAGTCTAACAAGGGTGAACCTATCGCATGTATGCAGTCACAGTACCCTGAATCTGCATCTGTCTATCCATCCATCTCATATCCATCCATCCATCTCATATCTATCCATATATCTCATATCTATCCATATATCTCATATCTATCTATCTATCTCATATCTATCTATCTATCTATCTATCCCCTATCTATCTATCTATCTATCTATCTATCTATCTATCTATCTATCTATCCCCTATCTATCTATCTATCTATCTATCTATCTATCTATCTATCCCCTATCTATCTATCTATCCCCTATCTATCTATCTATCTATCTATCTATCTATCTATCTATCTATCTATCTATCTATCCCCTATCTATCTATCATCTATCTATCTATCCCCTATCTATCTATCTATCTATCTATTTATCTATCTATCTATCTATCTATCCCCTATCTATCTATCTATCTATCCCCTATCTATCTATCTATCTATCTATCTATCTATCCCCTATCTATCTATCTATCTATCTATCCCCTATCTATCTCATCTATCTATCTAAAATAATCAAAGAAAATTTGACAGCACTACCAAAAGAAGCCAGGTGCAATAAAACCTGTTCAGGTGATGTCCAAACCTTCCACAAATAGAAAATTAAAAAAACAGGCAGCACTCCAAAACTTAAAAGTGAAAAAAAACGTGGCTTTACTGATCCATTAGCAGCAACGTTTCGGCAGATTTCTCTGCCTTTCTCAAGCTGTGGACAAACATCAAGTGAACATTTAAATAGTGTTTCCACAGTATACCATCCATCAGTTATGTAAAACAGTGTTAATACATCAGGTGCTCATACCAGCACATTTAGTGATACATGTGAGCAAGCCACATTTAAATGTTCACTTGATGTTTGTCCACTGCTCGAGAAAGGCAGAGAAATCTGCCGAAACGTTGCTGCTAATGGATCAGTAAAGCCACGTTTTTTTTTCACTTTTAAGTTTTGGAGTGCTGCCTGTTTTTTCTAATTTTCTATCTATCTATTACCTATCTATCTATCTATCTATCTATCTATCTATCTATCTATCTATCTATCTATTCATCTCATAACCATCCATCTCATATTCATACATCCATTTCATATCTATCTATTATCTATCCATCCATCCATCTCATATCTATTATCTATCCATCCATCCATCTCATATCTATCTATTATCTATCCATCCATCCATCTCATATCTATCTATTATCTATCCATCCATCCATCTCACATCTATTTATCTATCTTTTACACTATGCCACCATCCCACACAGTCCAAGCACTGTCCAATTTTTATCGGATGGCACTCGGACCCATAGAGTTTTACAGATCCATTTACACAGCCGTGAAAATAACGAATCAGAGAATGAGATTGGTGAAACTAAGAGCGTATGCTTTTCTGATCCAATACTGAGGATCAGACTAGGACGTAGTCCGTGGCTTTCTGTGCTGTATAATAAACCATGAATCAGGGAACACACATACACTCACACGGATGTGTGAGAACACAAGGGGTTACGTTGTAGCACAGTACAGAGGAGGCACACATGGTGCCCGCAGGCTCAAGCAATTGTTTTCGGAAAATTATTTCTTGTTTTTTTAAGTCCTTACAAGATATAAAATTACCCAGGCATGGTGAATGCAGACAAAAGTCCTTATATTGCAAATCCCATGCCTGCTGCCAAAAATCTCCTGTCACCGCAGAGGTCCTGAAACGGAGCCATTTCTATCATCTTACTCTATATAGACATCAGGACGGGAGTAGTGTGAAGGCACGGAGTTATATAAACCTCAGTATAGAGATAGTGATCGGCATATAGCTCTCTCCCACGCTATACATGGAGCACTACAACCCCCAACATGACCATAATACAGTTCTATGACACTCTATGCATAGAACACTATAGCTTCCAACATTCCATTACATGGATGATGAGTGTTATAGTGCAGGGTATACAGCTGGGTGCCTCCTATATATAGAGGCGTTCTCCGCTGGATTGGGGCGATGGGTCACTGACTATACAGGCTGGGGATTTTTAGTTAGGAGCAGCTGCCACTTATGGGTCATTTCCTTCAGGAAAGTTCAAAGCTCTGGAAATAGGATTTCCTTCCATCGGCAGTAATGAACTGTCCGGTGTGATTTATACAACGATCAGCCAGCAGAAGCCACTGCCGCCCCTTAGCTGCTTCCTTCACCTCCACTACAAAGCAAGTTCTCCATCCAATATCCATCCCGTGTATCCTTAAAATGCATGTCCATCCCAGAACCCCAAATAAAGCCATTCTCTGCTGATTCATTTCTTAATATATCCCAATTCTGGTCGGAGCTTTGATTTTCTTAAACAGAGATATAAATCCCCAGCAAAATGAAAAAAAATTCTCATTCTCTGCAGCCAACACTAGAGGGAGCTCAGGAGCTGTCGGCATACAGATCATAGACTGAGCTCTGCTCCTGAGCTCCCCCTAGTGGTGACTGCAGAAATTAATAGTAAATTTCAAATCTACCTAAAAAGTTTAGTAACTATGTCACATATGGTGTTTTCTTCTCCATTCACATCCAAAGCTGAATCTATAAAGTTAGCAGTGAGAAATGTTGGAGCATATTTTTTTGTGATCTTTGATTCACTGTGCCATTCTCGGCTTCCTCAGACCCTGTATTAGATATAACACAATGTATCTTTTAAGAGCAGGACACAGGATCATTGGTGCTGACGCCATCTATAGGCATACAATGAGTTAATCTGTTATCTTTTCCTATCAGTGATAGAACTGTGTTTCTTTTACTTCAGCTTTCCCTGGAGTCCAAACAAACTAAAACAGGAGCAGTCCTCGAGAGCCGCCAAGCATATTGGAATCCATAAAACCACTCTATATGAATTCTCACACTCACTGGGGAGGGAACGGCGCACCTCCGATACCGACTACTAGGGGAGAATCCATTAACTGCTAAGAAAATGAAGAGCAATCGATGAGCAGCAACACGCAGAGAGCGGAGAAACTATGTGTGAGCAGAAATGAAGGCATTATACATCATCTGATGGACAGCTATAGAAGCATCTTCTAGTGCTATAGTAGTTATATCCTTGTATATAGGGGCAGTATTATAGTAGATATATTCTTGTACATAGGAGCAGTATTATAGTAGTTATATTCTTGTATATAGGGGCAGTATTATAGTAGATATATTCTTGTACATAGGAGCAGTATTATAGTAGTTATATTCTTGTACATAGGGGCAGTATTATAGTAGTTATATTCTTGCACATAGGAGCAGTATTATAGTAGTTATATCCTTGTATATAGGGGCAGTATTATAGTAGATATATTCTTGTACATAGGAGCAGTATTATAGTAGTTATATTCTTGTACATAGGAGGCAGTATTATAGTAGTTATATCCTTGTATATAGGGGCAGTATTATAGTAGATATATTCTTGTACATAGGGGCAATATTATAGTAGTTATATTCTTGTACATAGGAGGCAGTATTATAGTAGTTATATTCTTGTATATAGCGGCAGTATTATAGTAGATATATTCTTGTACATAGGAGCAGTATTATAGTAGTTATATTCTTGTACATAGGGGCAGTATTATAGTAGTTATATTCTTGCACATAGGAGCAGTATTATAGTAGTTATATCCTTGTATATAGGGGCAGTATTATAGTAGATATATTCTTATACATAGGGGGCAGTATTATAGTAGTTATATTCTTGTATATAGGGGCAGTATTATAGTAGTTATATCCTTGTACATAGGGGGCAGTATTATAGTAGTTATATTCTTGCACATAGGAGCAGTATTATAGTAGTTATATCCTTGTACATAGGGGCAGTATTATAGTAGTTATATTCTTGTACATAGGGGGCAGTATTATAGTAGTTATATTCTTGTACATAGGGGCAGTATTATAGTAGTTATATCCTTGTACATAGGGGCAGTATTATAGTAGTTATATTCTTGTACATAGGAGCAGTATTATAGCAGTTATATCCTTGTATATAGGGGCAGTATTATAGTAGTTATATTCTTGTACATAGGGAGCAGTATTATAGTAGTTATATTCTTGTACATAGGAGCAGTATTATAGTAGTTATATTCTTGTACATAGGGAGCAGTACTATAGTAGTTATATTCTTGTACATAGGGGGCAGTATTATAGTAGTTATATTCTTGTACATAGGAGCAGTATTATAGAAGTTATATTCTTGTAGATAGGAGCAGTATTATAGAAGTTATATTCTTGTACATAGGGGGCAGTATCATAGTAGTTATATTCTTGTACATAGGGGGCAGTATTATAGTAGTTATATTCTTGTACATAGGGGGCAGTATTATAGTAGTGATATTCTTGTACATAGGGGCAGTATTATAGTAGTTATATTCTTGTACATAGGGGGCAGTATTATAGTAGTTATATTCTTGTAGATAGGAGCAGTATTATAGTAGTTATATTCTTGTACATAGGGGTAGTATTATAGTAGTTATATTCTTGTACATAGGTGCACTATTATAGTAGTTATATTCTTGTACATAGGGGGCAGTATTATAGTAGTTATATTCTTGTACATAAGAGTAGTATTATAGTAGTTATATTCTTGTACATAGGGGGGCAGTATTATAGTAGTTATATTCTTGTACATAGGGGGGCAGTATTATAGTAGTTATATTCTTGTACATAGGGGCAGTATTATAGTAGTTATATTCTTGTACATAGGGGCAGTATTATAGTAGTTATATTCTTGTACATAGGGGCAGTATTATAGTAGTTATATTCTTGTACATAGGAGCAGTATTATAGTAGCTATATTCTTGTACATAGGGGGCAGTATTATAGTACTTATATTCTTGTAC
This sequence comes from Phyllobates terribilis, assembly GCF_046119375.1. Classification (NCBI taxonomy): domain Eukaryota; kingdom Metazoa; phylum Chordata; class Amphibia; order Anura; family Dendrobatidae; genus Phyllobates; species Phyllobates terribilis. The sequence continues at coordinate 941,871,110 of NW_027362762.1, forward strand.
ATAGGGGCAGTATTATAGTACTTATATTCTTGTACATAGGGACAGTATTATAGTAGCTATATTCTTGTACATAGGGGGCAGTATTATAGTACTTATATTCTTGTACATAGGGGCAGTATTATAGTAGTTATATTCTTGTACATAGGGACAGTATTATAGTAGTTATATTCTTGTACATAGGGAGCAGTATTATAGTAGTTATATTCTTGTACATAGGAGCAGTATTATAGTAGTTATATTCTTGTACATAGGGAGCAGTACTATAGTAGTTATATATATTCTTGTACATAGGGGGCAGTATTATAGTAGTTATATTCTTGCACATAGGAGCAGTATTATAGTAGTTATATCCTTGTATATAGGGGCAGTATTATAGTAGATATATTCTTATACATAGGGGGCAGTATTATAGTAGTTATATTCTTGTATATAGGGGCAGTATTATAGTAGTTATATCCTTGTACATAGGGGGCAGTATTATAGTAGTTATATTCTTGCACATAGGAGCAGTATTATAGTAGTTATATCCTTGTACATAGGGGCAGTATTATAGTAGTTATATTCTTGTACATAGGGGGCAGTATTATAGTAGTTATATTCTTGTACATAGGAGCAGTATTATAGCAGTTATATCCTTGTATATAGGGGCAGTATTATAGTAGTTATATTCTTGTACATAGGGAGCAGTATTATAGTAGTTATATTCTTGTACATAGGAGCAGTATTATAGTAGTTATATTCTTGTACATAGGGAGTACTATAGTAGTTATATTCTTGTACATAGGGGGCAGTATTATAGTAGTTATATTCTTGTACATAGGAGCAGTATTATAGAAGTTATATTCTTGTACATAGGAGCAGTATTATAGAAGTTATATTCTTGTACATAGGGGGCAGTATCATAATAGTTATATTCTTGTACATAGGGGGCAGTATTATAGTAGTGATATTCTTGTACATAGGGGCAGTATTATAGTAGTTATATTCTTGTACATAGGGGGCAGTATTATAGTAGTTATATTCTTGTAGATAGGAGCAGTATTATAGTAGTTATATTCTTGTACATAGGGGTAGTATTATAGTAGTTATATTCTTGTACATAGGTGCACTATTATAGTAGTTATATTCTTGTACATAGGGGGCAGTATTATAGTAGTTATATTCTTGTACATAAGAGTAGTATTATAGTAGTTATATTCTTGTACATAGGGGGGCAGTATTATAGTAGTTATATTCTTGTACATAGGGGGGCAGTATTATAGTAGTTATATTCTTGTACATAGGGGCAGTATTATAGTAGTTATATTCTTGTACATAGGGGCAGTATTATAGTAGTTATATTCTTGTACATAGGGGCAGTATTATAGTAGTTATATTCTTGTACATAGGAGCAGTATTATAGTAGCTATATTCTTGTACATAGGGGCAGTATTATAGTAGTTATATTCTTGTACATAGGGACAGTATTATAGTAGTTATATTCTTGTACATAGGGAGCAGTATTATAGTAGTTATATTCTTGTACATAGGAGCAGTATTCTAGTAGTTATATCCTTGTATATAGGGTGCAGTATTATAGTAGTTATATTCTTGTACATAGGAGCAGTATTATAGTAGTTATATTCTTGTACATAGGAGCAGTATTCTAGTAGTTATATTCTTGTATATAGGGTGCAGTATTATAGTATTTATATTCTTGTACATAGGAGCAGTATTATAGTAGTTATATTCTTGTACATAGGGGACAGTATTATAGTAGTTATATTCTTGTACATAGGGGCATTATTATAGTAGTTATATTCTTGTACATAGGGGGCAGTATTATAGTAGTTATATTCTTGTACATAGGGTGCAGTATTATAGTAGTTATATTCTTGTACATAGGAGCAGTATTATAGTAGTTATATTCTTGTACATAGGAGCAGTATTCTAGTAGTTATATTCTTGTATATAGGGTGCAGTATTATAGTAGTTATATTCTTGTACATAGGAGCAGTATTATAGTAGTTATATTCTTGTACATAGGGAGCAGTATTATAGTAGTTATATTCTTGTACATAGGGAGCAGTATTATAGTATTTATATTCTTGTACATAGGAGCAGTATTATAGTAGTTATATTCTTGTACATAGGGGACAGTATTATAGTAGTTATATTCTTGTACATAGGGGCATTATTATAGTAGTTATATTCTTGTACATAGGGGCAGTATTATAGTAGTTATATTCTTGTACATAGGGGACAGTATTATAGTAGTTATATTCTTGTACATAGGGGCATTATTATAGTAGTTATATTCTTGTACATAGGAGCAGTATTATAGTAGTTATATTCTTGTACATAGGGGCAGTATTATAGTAATTATATTCTTGTACATGGAGCAGTATTATAGCAGTTATATTCTCGTACATAAGGACAGTATTATAGCAGTTATATTCTCCTATATAGGGGCAGTATTATAATAATTACAGAAATAACAGATTCTGGTGGTAGATGTCGTACTGGATAGGCATAGGGTTAAATGATACATCTCTGTATGTGTGCCACCATCACTAGGGGGACTCACTACATACTGTTCAGTGAGTAAACAGTATGCAATAGGCTCATGTGCTCTCCTCTAGTGGTGGCTGCAGAAAGTCTGACTTTTATCTTTTAAAGCTATATCTATGCAGAGGATTTTGAGCTACGCACTATACAGATATATGAACACAGAATATTCAACATATTTGGTGAACAATCACTTTTAGTTTTATGGCCCTTTAAATAAATCCTTAGCTTAGCCACGATTGACATAAATGAATGCCCGAACGCTACTCTCTGCAATGCTCCAGCTTCATTACTATACTGTCAAAAGATATTGTTGATATGAGGCGTCTGCCAGGCACAATTAAAATTACAAAAGCATGAAATTAAAATGTAGACTCTTTTTCAGACTAAGTAAAAAAAAATAAATCTAGAATATTAAAAAAAAAAAAGAAAAGAAAGTTCCGTCCTGATGTTAAGTCGTTAAATATGCTGCTTGTCAAACCATTTGATGGTTGGTTGGTTTTCTGACAAGTAAAAAGATTTTTTTTTTTGTTTCCACAACATTCTTGTTATGAAAATCCTCAGGTTTAAAAATAACCCCGCAGCTGCGGCTGACAGGTATATGGCGTGTGGCGGCACAACGGAACGGACGGGTTGTTTCCAGCGAGTCTAGAAAATGTCACCCTTTGGTTCCAACCATTGTTTACACCCAGTGGAGAGCGGTCAAATAAAGAACATCTACGCCTGCTGTTATACCGGCTGCAAACAGCAGAGAACCTGCAGAGGCGCTCCTTAAAGGGATGTCGTCTACTAACGAGATTATGCCTTCTGCAAGTTTTCCTATTAGTACTGAAACAGTGGCAGCTATTCCACTCACTAAACGACCCATTGATAAGCCAAAAAGTGAATTGTGCCATGTGACTCATGCTTGTGCTGTTTAAAGGGACATACGTTCATGACAAATCCATAGAGACTGGGGAAACAGAGGTCCCATGTCACCTTTAGTTTTCTGATTACTATGAAGAAACCACTGCGGTTTTTACTGCACACATCTATTGAAGTTTCTGGTTAATGTAGTAACACAATAAAGAAAGCTGAACCCGGTGAATTTTTGGCACGACTGGCCAACCAGTGTATGGGGATGTACAGACTTTTCACAGATGTAGGAGGAAGAAAGGATCGGGCTGATCGATTTCAACATGCCTGATCCTTTTGTTCTCAGGGGACATAAGCTGCCATTAGAGGTGTCTGACATTGTCTTAAGGCCCCAATACACATTAGACTAAAGTCGACTAAACACGTCCATACCGACGAGATGATGTATATGGGGGCTCTGGCCAACTTATGGTCGGGAGGGATGTCGATTGCATGGGTCTGATTTTGGACTGTCGAGCACAGTGTTCTCCCAGAGATAAGCAACCGACCGACGTGTGAGCCGTCAGCTTTCTAATAGGGCGAGCGCTCCTGTTTATGGGCTGAGAAGGCTGTCGGCTAAAAGATCGGATGCCCCTATTAATGAGGCACGGCCTGATGACAGTCAGTTTTGTCCTGCACTGAAAAAATTCTCAACCAAAATCACTGAATGAGCTTTCTTTAAAGGGGTTATCCACCTTTGGAGCCAATTTTTATTTTCTTACTTTAATCCATGGATTTTTGGCTAAAAAAAGAGTTTTGTAATTAGGTTTTATTAAAAAATTGCACCATTTGCTTTCTATAGTCTCTATGTTGAATTATTGTCTACTCCTCCTCTCAGCTGATTTATGACCACAAACCACGTGGAAAGTACAAAATTTTTAATAAAACTAAATTGTAAAAATTATTTTTAGCCCGTGTAAGGTGGTTGCCGGACACATAGTGGATGGGAGACGTGTATCACAAAGGTGCATGTCCTCTGTGATATAAACCTGGAGTAATGCTCTAGTACACATAGTACTAAGAGGGATTAATCGGCCATGACAGGGCCGGGTTTAATGTCAGCAGCTGAATAGTTAGGGTTGGACGACTGCTCACCATATCTCCACCCCTGGGTGTGGTTCACTTGGTAAAATAAGACCTGTTAGTCTCACACATGGTTCTGTGTATGGCGGTGTGTAGACCTCCAGGGTTGAGTGCCTTTACTAAAGGACTAAACAGCTGGATTCTAAGCCAGGCGGACGAACCCGCACTAATGTATGGACTCTTTACTTTATGTTTCATTTAGTGCTGGACAAGGGCTATAGCTAAGTTTTCCTGTGATGTGGTTTATGAGGACTGAAATAAACCAGCCAGACCTTAATAGAAACAGTTCCTGTGATACCTCAGATCGCTCCCAAGTGAGTAGTATTGTTACACCCCAAATATATGCATTCAAGTAAAAAAAAAAAATATCCCAAGAAATGGAAAACCCTTTTAAAGTACCCATAGTTGTTTGCAAAATCTTTAAATATTTGCACCAGAACTTTTCGGCGCAGGGGGTTGTTGTCATTTATATCCAAGATCTGAAGTGAATGCTCTTTTCACAGGCTGTATGCTGTTATGCATTTTCTTTTATATTGTCCTCTGATCTGGTACTTTATATATTGCTATGTTTATACCTCAATAAAAAGTTTTGATAAAAGAGAAATATTTGAACCTGAACCACTGGTGAAATGGGTACAAGAGACCCAATATTTTTCACCCGAGGGGGAATGTCCCAATAACTAGGGTTGAGATGCTGTGATGAGGTGTAGGATGATGTTATATGTTAGGTGTAGAGATTATAGACAAGAGGAATAGTGGAAAAGACCAAGACCCAACAACAAACCTTGGATCAGAATTACCAGTAACTAAATTTTTAGCCACCATATAAATCAGGTCTGTGCATCATGGAAAGGTAGGCTGTTGTATAGCAGAAGAAACTTGCAGTGAGCAAATTTCTAGATGAATTCAGATGGTGGAATAGCCTGAAGGCAGAAATGCACTTACCTGGCCGATGTGCCTTTGGAGCTGCCATATTTTGCACCTTTCCGCCATCAAGAGGTTTAGGGGGTGATGCGGTAAATCTGCATATCCCGGACTCTGATGGGGTGCTCGAGGTCAGACTGTCTGTGTACTCATTAGTCCCTGCGGTCAGCTGCTCTGACGAGGTGTCTGATATGAAGCATTCTGTGATGGTGAATTTGGCGTGTCTCAGCTGCTCCTCCATCTTGGCGTGCTCGTAGGCTCTTGCCAGCTCTTCGTAAGTGGACGAGGCACTTTCTGTAGAGACCATGCTGCTCCGTGCTCGGTCTGTAAGAAGAAACACACACGTGCGCTGTCATTGATATGGTCAATGAACTATGGGTTCGACACACTTACTAAAGTAGCTCTGCCCTAGGACCGCCGTGGAAAAACCCAAGTTTGGAAAGGGTTACATAAACCCTGAAGATTTTCCAAGATTTTCTCCAAAAATTCAGACCAGTCTCAGATGATCCAGGACTGTTGATAAGTCTGGCTACAAGGCTGTATTCGCCATATTACCAAAGTAGGCATCTAACTCGGGCAATATGGAAATCGGAGTAAGCTAGTGGACAATGGCAGCATTAAAGACCCCTCCCGCATCACCAAGTGCACTGTCCCTTTAATTTCTGGAATATATCCCCACCTTTAACGTTCCAGTGCATATGAATCCCATTGATGTTGGACTATTACATTTTACCGTATGTTTACAGTCTGACAGTACAATATTCTGGCCATCGATGGCATGCACGGCGGCATTGTGTACAATAAGTGCCGAGACCCTACCGCCCTCATGTCCTGGCAATATACAACAAGTCCTATATTTGCTGATATTGCAGTCACGGTCTAACAGACGAAAAGGAGTGGAAATATTGATCCAGGAGTCTCATATCTAAATGAACAGATGCAGCAGAGCTGGGTTTGCCCGGTGCAGAGCTGCTGACGCTGTGATTTTTGCATTTATTTTGGCTTCTTTTAGATAGAGGTATCCAGAATCTCGCAGGGCGGAGAACAGCGAGATAATCTGTAATCTCACAAGATCAGAAGGTGTGACTCCTGTACATGACCGTAGAAGAATATTCTAGGGGAATCAGCGCCACGCACAGGGGCGTAACAAGTAACCATGAGACCCCATAACGAAACCTGGAGTAGGGGCCTCGGCCGACCATGGCCGCTCTCAGCAGCGAGGTCAAAAGGTAAAATAATTGGTGTTTTGGCTTTTCCTAGTGTGCAGGCTATGATTCACAAAGATATGTAATTATGGAGGCATAATGCTCAGAAATCCTGCACAAAGTGATGTCACAGTACATGAACAAAGTAGAAAGTGAGGTCTCAGTTCAGGGATAATGCACACAGTGATGTCATAGTACGGAGATCCGACGCACCTTCATGTCAGAATAAAGAAATCCTGCACACAGTGATGCCACAGTATAGAGATAATGCAAATAGTGATATCACAGTACACAAATAAAGCACAAAGTGATGCCACAGTACAAGGATAATGCACATAGCAATGTCACAGAACAAAACTCTTGAACACAGTAATGTCACAATGCAGGGATAATGAGCAGGGATAGTTTACGTAGTGATGCCACAGTGCATGAGTAAAGCACACAGTACAAAAATCCTGCACACAGTGATGTCACATTAGAAGGAATGTACATAATGATGTCGGTACATGAACAAAGCACAAAGTGATGTCACAGTAGAGGAATAAAGCATATAGTAATGTCCCAGCACAGGATTAAAGCACACAGTGATGACACAGTGAAAGAGTAACGCACATAGTGATTTCACTGCGCACGTATAATACACACAGTGATGTCACAGTACAGGGACAAAGCACACAGTGATGTCACAGTACAGGGATAATACACACAGTGATTTCACAGTACAGGAACAAAGCACACAGTGATGTCACAGTACAGGGACAAAGCACACAGTGATGTCACAGTACAGGGATAATACACACAGTGATGTCACAGTACAGGGATAATGCACACAGTGACTTCACAGTACAGGGACAAAGCACAAAGTGATGTCACAGTACAGGGATAATGCACACAGTGATGTCACAGTACAGGAACAAAGCACACAGTGATGTCACAGTACAGGGATAATGCACACAGTGATGTCACAGTACAGGGATAATACACACAGTGATGTCACAGTACAGGGATAATGCACACAGTGACTTCACAGTACAGGGATAATACACACAGTGACTTCACAGTACAGGAACAAAGCACACAGTTATGTCACAGTACAGGGATAATGCACACAGTGATGTCACAGTACAGGGATAATGCACACAGTGATGTCACAGTACAGGGATAATGTACACAGTGACTTCACAGTACAGGAACAAAGCACACAGTGATGTCACAGTACAGGGATAATGTACACAGTGACTTCACAGTACAGGAACAAAGCACACAGTGATGTCACAGTACAGGGATAATACACACAGTGATGTCACAGTACAGGGATAATGTACACAGTGACTTCACAGTACAGGGACAAAGCACACAGTGATGTCACAGTACAGGGATAATGCACACAGTGACTTCACAGTACAGGAACAAAGCACACAGTGATGTCACAGTACAGGGATAATGTACACAGTGACTTCACAGTACAGAGATAATAAACACAGTGATGTCACAGTACAGGGATAATACACACAGTGATGTCACAGTACAGGAACAAAGCACACAGTGATGTCACAGTACAGGGATAATACACACAGTGACTTCACAGTACAGGGACAAAGCACACAGTGATGTCACAGTACAGGGATAATGCACACAGTGACTTCACAGTACAGGGACAAAGCACACAGTGATGTCACAGTACAGGGATAATGCACACAGTGATGTCACAGTACAGGAACAAAGCACACAGTGATGTCACAGTACAGGGATAATGCACACAGTGATGTCACAGTACAGGGATAATGCACACAGTGATGTCACAGTACAGGGATAATACACACAGTGACTTCACAGTACAGGAACAAAGCACACAGTGATGTCACAGTACAGGGATAATACACACAGTGATGTCACAGTACAGGGATAATGTACACAGTGACTTCACAGTACAGGGATAATACACACAGTGACTTCACAGTACAGGAACAAAGCACACAGTGATGTCACAGTACAGGGATAATGTACACAGTGATGTCACAGTACAGGGATAATGCACACAGTGATGTCACAGTACAGGGATAATACACACAGTGACTTCACAGTACAGGAACAAAGCACACAGTGATGTCACAGTACAGGGATAATGTACACAGTGACTTCACAGTACAGGAACAAAGCACACAGTGATGTCACAGTACAGGGATAATACACACAGTGATGTCACAGTACAGGGATAATGCACACAGTGATGTCACAGTACAGGGATAATACACACAGTGATGTCACAGTACAGGAACAAAGCACACAGTGATGTCACAGTACAGGGATAATGTACACAGTGACTTCACAGTACAGGGATAAAGTACACAGTGATGTCACAGTACAGGGATAATGCACACAGTGACTTCACAGTACAAGAACAAAGCACACAGTGATGTCACAGTACAGGGATAATACACACAGTGATGTCACAGTACAGGGATAATACACACAGTGACTTCACAGTACAGGGATAATACACACAGTGATGTCACAGTACAGGAACAAAGCACACAGTGATGTCACAGTACAGGGATAATGTACACAGTGACTTCACAGTACAGGGACAAAGTACACAGTGATGTCACAGTACAGGGATAATACACACAGTGACTTCACAGTACAGGAACAAAGCACACAGTGACTTCACAGTACAGAGATAATAAACAGTGATGTCACAGTACAGAGAGAATACACACAGTGACTCCATAGTAAAACAGTAACACCTAGAATGGGATAACATTCAATTTTCATCACTCCATTTTATTTTTCACAGACATTACGATGTGCACCTTACCAAGTGCAGAGCCGGGCCCTCTTAAAAGCGGGGCCCCAAAACAGACGTTATGCCTGCGGCGCTGGTGGTTACACTCAAGGATGCACGGTGTCCTTATAGGCCTACAATACAGACCTTTAGGGATTCCATGTGGTGCCATAGAGGGTCTGTGCCTGCACCACTGCCCTCTATGTCAGCCCTAAGTAGGATAATTCTGGTTACTCCGAGTAATAACATGTAACATCTGATGGTCCAGAACATCTAGTAATCCAGAATCCTACATATCGACTGCATCCTAATGAAAACACAATGTACTTTCATGCGAGTAAACAGCGTAATGCAATCAATACGGGAGCAGCGGGCGGTGGCAGTAAACGTGGCCTCTTAATCTATACCATTTTTAATTGCTTTATCATCCCGGCTAATATTAAGGCAATTTCTCATCTGGTAAATAGCTTACAAGAAAATCAATGGCTGTTCCTTGTAATCCTTTTATTGGCTTAGGCCGTATTTCAATGGGGAAATCACCTTCACATTTACATTCATAAAACCGTCTGCAGCGCCGGGGGAAGCGGCGTCTTTAATGACCTTCCAAAATATCAAATCATACGCGGCGGATTGAGTCCAAAGCAATTCAGACGCATAGAAATAATCTTACATTTGCTGGTAATAGACTTTCTAATCGAGTTTTGTCGGAGGGGCTGATAAATGAAGTTACCATAGGAACTGCAATATAACTGGAGGAATCTGAGGGAGAAGCGTTTCATCGGTGGAGAGTAACAGATTTCTGCGTCTGCGGTTTATGATGGGCTTATACAGAAATGGCATCAGTATTGCCGGCACGGGACGGGCATCGGGACGAGAATCATGTCAGTAGGTCATCAGATCACTATAAGGGTTGTCCACATTACCTTAGGTCTTGTTAGATCGACGCCGCAGATCCGGAAAGCTTTATTGATGCCATGGCTATGAGAGACGTCTCCATGTCTTCTGTGTGACTCTCACATCCATGAAACCCACTAGATGACTATTTGACCACCAAAGCTTCCACATTCTTGCAAATGTTCAACCAGGATAAGGAGGAGGATGTCGATGATGAGCAGTAGTAGTTATGGTTTGAGAGAAATGTTATTTCTTGTGCTTTTTATGGCTGCCATGCTTTATACTGCTAGGCGGCCACTTACAGTTATATGAAAAAGTTTGGGCACCCCTATTAATCTTAAGCTTAATGTTTTTGCAACAGCTATTTCAGTTTGATATATGTAGTAACTGTTGGACACAGTAATGTTTCTGCCTTGAAATGAGGTTTATTGTGCAATCTGCATTCAAACAAAATTTGACAGGTGCATAAGTATGGGCACCCTTATCATTTTCTTGTTTTAAATGCTCCTACCAACTTTTTACTGACTTACTAAAGCACTTTTTTTGCTTTTGTAACCTCATTGAGCTTTGAACTTCATAGTCAGGTGTATGCAATCATGAGAAAAGCTACTTAAAGTGGCCACTTGCAAGTTGTTCTCCTGTTTGAATCTCCTCTGAAGAGTGGCATCATGGGCTCCTCAAAACAACTGTCAAATGATCTGAAAACAAAGATTATTCAACATAGTTGTTCAGGGGAAGGATACAAAAAGCTGTCTCAGAGATTTAACCTGTCAGTTTCCACTGTGAGGAACATAGTAAGGAAATGGAAGAACACAGGGACAGTTCTTGTTAAGGGCAGAAGTGGCAGGCCAAGAAAAACATCAGAAAGGCAGAGAAGAAGAATGGTGAGATCAGTCAAGGACAATCCTCAGACCACCTCCAGAGAGATGCAGCATCAACTTGCTGCAGATGGTGTCACTGTGCATCGGTCAACTATACAACGCACTTTGCACAAGGAGAAGCTGTATGGGAGAGTGATGCGAAAGAAGCCGTTTCTGCAAGCACGCCACAAACAGAGTCGGCTGAGGTAGGCAAAAGCACATTTGGAGAAGCCAATTTCTTTTTGGAAGAAGGTCCTGTGGACTGATGAAACCAAGATTGAGTTGTTTGGTCATACAAAAAGGCGTTATGCATGGCGGCAAAAAAACACAGCATTCCAAGAAAAACACTTGCTACCCACAGTAAAATTTGGTGGAGGTTCCATCATGCTTTGGGGCTGTGTGGCCAATGCCGGCACCGGGAATCTTGTTAAAGTTGAGTGACGCATGGATTCCACTCAGTATCAGCAGATTCTTCACAATAATGTTCAAGAATCAGTGATAAAGTTGAAGTTACGCAGGGGATGGATCTTTCAGCAAGACAATGATCCAAAACACCGCTCCAAATCTACTCAGGCATTCATGCAGAGGAACAATTATAATGTTCTGGAATGGCCATCCCAGTCCCCAGACCTGAATATCATTGAACATCTGTGGGATCATTTGAAGAGGGCTGTCCATGCTCGGCGACCATCAAACTTAACTGAACTGGAATTGTTTTGTAAAGAGGAATGGTCAAAAATACCTTCATCCAGGATCCAGGAAATCATTAAAAGCTTCAGGAAGCGACTAGAGGCTGTTATTTTTGCAAAAGGAGGATCTACTAAATATTAATGTCACTTTTCTGGTGAGGTGCCCATACTTATGCACCTGTCAAATTTTGTTTAAATGCAGATTGCACATTTTCTGTTAGTACAATAAACCTCATTTCAAGGCAGAAACATTACTGTGTCCAACAGTTATTACATATATCAAACTGAAATAGCTGTTGCAAAAACACCAATTTTAAGAAAACATTAAGCTTAAGATTAATAGGGGTGCCCAAACTTTTTCATATAACTGTATGTAGTCAGAACCCCTGTGCTTCTATTAAGTGGTTTGATCCACAATGGTTCAGGATGATGACGTTTTGTTGTGGAACGGACCATTGCAAAATAGATTGGGGGTTCTGATTACATTACGAAACAGCGACTTTAGAAGAAGGCAAAGAAACCAAAATACAAAGGATACATACAGAATAACACACACAGGAACCAAACCTTCAATTAAAGGAAAACTCCAAACTTCTACAGAGTTTTTGAGTGCTGGGATCATAAGAATACAACAAGGTCTCAAATCATGAGCCCCACTGAAGGTTACGTTTTATAGGTCACCAAGTGTTTAGTGATTGTCGTGTCTTTACAACACTGTAGTAAAGTGTCTAAACTTAAAAAATGCAAATAGTGACAAATCTACTATCCAGCATAAAGAATTGAGTTACCTGTGTCCTGGGATGGGCTCACACTGTAGCTGTCGCTTTCCTTGTCTACTGATCCGGTAGCTCTCGGTGTTGGTAGCCTCCAGTCTGTTGTTAGCGTGTGTGCAGATATGGTGGGGTGGGGTCTATTAAGTGTCCACTGACTTGCGTATCTATTGCGAGCCGCCGGACCGGCTTTAGCGTTTTTCCTAGTGGTTGGATCTGTAACAAAGAAAAAGTGGTAAAAAAAAGGGATGAAAATAAGTAAGTGGCATTGAAAAGACTGACCCTGACTCAACTACTAGTGACGGGGCCAAGACTTTCTTACAGGTGTCACTCTTCCGTGCAGGGTTTATGGACATTATAGAAATCTGCTCACTCTTATTAAGTCAGAGAGCAACTAAAAACCATTGACTTCCACAAGTTGGACTTAGAAAGGTGCCATGTAATATCAGATTTGACCTGTAGTGGCCACTGTAGGGGAAATTTGTAGCTTCCACAATTTTCCCCAGTATATCATATTGAAACATTCCCTTTAAGAAAGTTACTTTACCTGTAAATACCTTGGGCAGTATATATTATGCATATGAAGAATTCTCACAGCTATCTGACAGCTCTGACTTCATATTTCCCAGACGCTGATTCGGTTTCTGCTTTGGCTTATAGTACTACTGGCTATCTAATAGCTCTGACTTCACATCTCCTAGCATCCCCTGCTGGTTTGGTGTCTCTGGTGCATAGGATCTGTTTGGTGCACTGGCTATTTAATAGCTCTCACTTGACATCTTACAGAATCCTCCTGCTGGTTCAGTGTCTGCTTTGGTGCATACTAGTACTGGCTACCTCTGACTTCAAATCTACCATCACCCTCCTACTGGTTCAGTATCTCTGCTTTGGTGCACTATAATACAGGCTATTTAATAGCTCTAACTTGACATCGCCCAGCATTCTCCTGCTTATTCAGCATCTCGCTTTGGTGCATTGTAATACTGGCTATTCAACAGCTCCGACTTCATATCTTTCAGTATCCCCCTTCTAGTTCAGCGCTTCTGCATTGGTTGCTTTGGTACATTGCAGTACTGGCAATCCAATAGTTCTGACAGCACCCCTTGCTGGTTCAGTGTCTCAATTTTGGTACATTATAACACTGCTTATCTAAAAGCTCTGAATTCACATCTCCCAGCATCCTCCTGCTGGTTCAGAGTCCCTGATTTGGTGCATTGTCGTAGTGGTTATATTACAACTCTGACTTCATATCTCAAAGGCCCACTGCTTGTTCAGTGTCTCTGCTTTGGTGCACTGTAATACTGCCTATCTACTAGCTGTGACTTCAAATCTTCCATCACCCCTGGTTCAGTGTCTTTGTTTGAGTGTGCTATAATATTGGCTATCTAGTACCCTGGACTTCACATCTCCCAGCACCATCCCACTGGCTCAGTGTCTCTGCGTTAGTGCATTGTAGTACCAGCTATTTAGTAGCCCTGGTTTCACATCTTCCAGCATTCTCCTGCTAGTACAATGTCTGCTTTGGTGCATACCAGTACTGGCCACCTCTCCCAGCACCTTCCTACTTGTTCAGTGTCTCTTCTTTGGTGTACTATGGTACTGGCTATCTAATAGCTCTAACTTCACATCCCCCTGAACGCTCATGCTTGTTCAGTGTCCCTACTTTGATGTATTGTAGTACTGGCTATTTAACAGCTGTGATTTAACATCTTCAACTCCCACTGCCTGTGAGAGTGGATGTGATTACATCATACTACATGGGGGACACTATGGCATCATACTGTGGGGAATGTATGGTAGGAGGCATCATATTGTATATGGTGTGACCGTGGGGGGAACCATACTGTGTGTGGAGAGCTGTGGGGGCATCATATTGTGTCTCGGTGGCTGTAAGGCATGTTATTGTGTGGGGTGGACAATGGGGCATCATACTTTGTGTAGGGGCACTGGGGGCATCATATTGTGGAGAAATATGCAGTAAGGGGTTGTGGAGGCATCAATTTTTTATGGAGGAAGACTGAGCAGTCTACATATTGTGCATTTTGTGGGGGCATCATACTGTGTGTGGAGTGCTGTGGGGGCATCATACTGTGTGGGGGGGTACGTACTCTGGGAACATCATACTGTGTGTGGGGGACACTAGGGGCATCATATTGTGGGGAAATGTACTGTGTGGCTGTTTGGGCATCATGCTGTGTGGGGGAAAACTATGGAGGCATCATACAATGCATGTTGGGGACTGTGGGGGGCATCATACTGTGTGTGGGGGCACTGGGGGCATCAAATGGTGGCGAAATGTACTGTTATGGGCTGTGGACACATAATTTGTGAGGGAAGACACTGGGGGCATCATACTGTGCATTTTGGGGACCGTGGGGGGGCATCATACTGTGTGGGGGGGCATCATACTGTGTGTGTGGGGGGCTAAGGGGAAATTATGCTCAGTAGGGGGTGCTGTGGGGCATCATACTGCGTGGGGGGAACATACTGTGGGAACATCATACTATGTTTGTAGGACACTTATATTGTGGGGAAATGTACTGTGCAGCAGTGGGGGCATCATGCTGTGTGGGGGAAAACTGTGGGGGCATCATATCATGCATGTTGGTGACTGTGGGAAGAATTATACTGTGTATGCGTGGCGGTGGGGCGTCACAATGTGTGTGGGACAATGGAGACATCATTCAGTGTGTATGGCATAGGGTACCATGAAAGGGAACCATACTCTGTGGGCGACTTTGCTAGAAGGAATATTTCCATGTGGACACATAAAAGATGTAGAAATTAGGGAAGTTGCTTTGCGTAAACTAAAAATGACCTTGTCATGCTACACAGTGTGGGCCCCTCTTTCTTATTCTTCTAAGTTGAGAGATCTGGTAATATATCTAATGCTTACAAAAGGCAACCTTCACTTATCTGATGGAGAGGAAATGTGATTTCCCAGAACATACTACATTATATGTGCTGCTAACCTGAGTGGCAGGCTGATTCTAAGCAACATGGAGTATAATATGCAATGTTATTACCGATCAGTAAAATATAAGAAAACAATAAGTAAAAAAAAAAAATTTTTCATTTTTTTTTATTTACTTCTCTGGATCTCGGAAAGTTGGGTGACACCGATTATAGTTGCTATTACAGATAGTCTTTCACTTGGATCTCCATTACCCATCTGTGCAGCATAATGCAATCTCGGTCATTTCCGGCAGCCATATTTGTGGTCACAAAGCTTTCCTAGAACTAAAAAAAACGACTAAACACTAAAGAATGACTTATATTTTCATTCTATTCCACTTTCCAGGGCCGTCCTCAGAGGGTGTCACCATGCTTTATGCTCCCATGCCCAGTTTTGCCTCCGGCTTACGGGTAATGATGCCATTTATTTCTTATAAAAAAAACGATTTAGAATTTAATAAACTAAACAATAAATAATCTCAAAAACATTCCCAGGAGAGTCCGAGCAGTACGACATCCACATCTGTGTCCGCGAGGCGTAAAGTCCCGATGTCTGATAAATGTGCCGGCAGCGGCTGTGTGCTCCCCTTCACCGCGGCTTTCACATCAGTCATCCGCTCCCTGAACTCCTACTCTTTGCTTCGGCTCTCGGAGAATTCCCGCACGTCAGTAAATGTCAGGTCTGCCTGAGAGACGGCCGGCGTATTTTTAGCCTGGCTAGACAGCGCCGTCGGATATAATATGGCTTTTTACCCCAATTGCCCTATTATCCTGCTGTGGCTCTCCGCACCCTGCTGCGGTATTCTTACGTCTCCTGAGAACAACCTTATGCATAGTTTATGAAGCAACTTTTTTTTTTTTCCTCTTTTTTTTAAGCCGAAGGATTTTCTTCTCTAAAATAAATAACGAGCGTCTATAAATAGGGATTTAGGGCACGGAAGAGTCGATGCGGTAAAGATTTCTTTGCAAAATGGAAAGTGCAGCTCCGATCTTGAACATTTGATTAAGATTTTCAATGACGGTGAATCATATACTATTTTTAAGAAACTGATGTCCTGTTCTCTGGTCGCAGCCAAAGCTGCATATAGAATTGTATAGTGTCCGTAATTGACATGCTACTTGGAATAGCCAGACATATTGTAGATTCAATATTTTGGGGAATTTTTTTTTTCTCCCCAAAATAAAAAGGGGTTGTCTCATGATCACCCTCCTATGTGCCCCATCTAATCCCCTCTATTCATTAGAGCAGAGAGAAACTAATTAAGGGTGGTCTCAATTCTGGAGGCCATGAGTTAGATGGATAACCATTCATTAGAATAGGAGTCATGCAATACTACATTCCACCAGTAGTGGCCGCTGTGGGGAAAATGTGTGGCCAGATGAAATAAAGCTAGAGCTGATCGATGAATTTACTAAAGGCATTATCATGACCGTCCCTTGAAAAGAGACACCATGATTTACATATAATAGAAACCAAGAATAGTTTGTTTTCCTTTATATTAAAAAAATAAATAAATAATCGTCAATTTTTTGCCAATTTTCACTGGACTTGTCATCTATGATTTCAGGACCGGATGGTGTATATATTCACTTGTTGCAACAAGTCAATATATACACCATCCGGTCCCAAATGATAGATTTTTTTTGGGATACAAAGGCACAGCAGTGATGGCTTTGGAAGGGTTAAGCACGCTACCTCCTGTGCTCTCCAGTGCGAGTCTGATTATGTAGGATTCAATTTTGCATTTCTTTTTTTTCCTCCCAGGCTTTCAATCAATTAATTCTACCACTCGGAGACAGAGAAAATAACTTCATATATTATTAACCGAATTCCAGCTGATTACAGAAAGTATAATTATTTACCAAGCCTTAAATTAGCAAATTAATTAATGAAGCTGTAACAGGGGAGGGTGAATGGGCGCACTCTATCTGCCCGGGGCACATTTTGAAGGCTCGGTCCTAATACAATATAAGAACAATTGATAATAAGATTTTGATTGCCTGCAGCCACCACTAGGGGGAGCTCAGAAGATTACTGCACACTTTTACCATCGAGATCCAAGTATAAAGAGTACGCAGTAAACTCTTGCACTCCCCCTAGTGGTGGCTGCAGGAATTGTAGGGGATTTAGGTATCAATCAATCTACTATATAATTGTCTTATCCCGTCTGTCTGTCTGTCTGTCCTGGAAATCCCGCGTCGCTCATGGGTCCGGCAGCGGCCAATCAGCGCCGCGGGATTTCTGAAAAAAGATGGCAGCCGTTAGCGGCTCATCTGGCAGACGGAGGTCAGCGGCGATGTAGCGGGGAGATGAGCGGCGCTAGCTGCACAACTACCCCGACTGGCGCCGCTGACCTCCATGCGGCTAACGTCGGAAGATCAGCGGCTTGGCCCGCTGATCTCCCGACAGCAAGTGTGAACGGAGGACCGGGGAGCGGCGCCGCCGGTCGGGATGCTTCTGCTGCGAGCAGCCGCTCATCTCCCAGCTGCTCGCAGCAGAAGAAGCCGCACAGGCAGCGCCGCTCCCCGGTCCTCGCTAATACGGAGCCGCACAAGCAGCGGCGCTCCCGGGCCCACACTAATACGACGCTGATTGGTCGCAGTGGCCGGCCGCGACCAATCAGCGAGATGGGCGGCAAATTTAAACGCCGCTGTGCTGATTGGTCGCGGTGGCCAGCCGCGACCAATCAGCGAGATGGGCGGCAAATTTAAACGCCGCTCTGCTGATTGGTCGCGGTGGCCGGCCGTGACCAATCAGCGAGATGGGCGGCAAATTTAAACGCCGCTCTGCTGATTAATCGCGGCCAGCCACCGCGACCAATGAGCGAGATGGGCGGCAAATTTAAACGCCGCTCTGCTGATTGGTCGCGGTGGCCGGCTACCGCGACCAATGAGCGAGATGGGCGGCAAATTTAAACGCCGCTCTGCTGATTAATCGCGGCCGGCCACCGCGACCAATCAGCGAGATGGGCAGCAAATTTAAACGCCGCTCTGCTCATTGGTCGCGGTGGCCGGCCGCGACCAATCAGCGATATAGGCTGCAAATTTAAACACCGCTCTGCTGACTGGTCGCGGCCGCCGGCCGACCGTGACTAATCAGCGAGATTGGCGCCAAATGTAAACACCGCTGTGCTGATTGGTCGCAGCCGCCAGCCGCGACCAATCAGCGAGATTGGCGCCAAACTTAAACAACGCTCTGCTGATTGGCGCCAAATTTAAACAACGCTCTGCTGATTGGTCACGGACGGCAGACGCGACCAATCAGCGAGATTGGTGCCAAATTTAAACAACGCTCTGCTGATTGGTCGCGGTCGCGGGCCGCGACCAATGAGCAGTATTGGCGCAAAATTTAAACCCCGCTCTGCTGATTGGTCGCGACCGCCGGGCGCGACCAATCAGAGATTTTGGCGCCAAATGTAAACTCCGCTCTGCTGATTGCTCGTGGTCGCCGGCCGCGACCAATCAGCAACATTGGCGCCAAATTTAAACACCGCTCTGCTGATTGGTCACGGCCAGCAACCGCGACCAATCAGCAGTATTGGCGCCAAATTTAAACCTCGCTCTGCTGATTAGTCGCAACCACCGGCCGTGACCAATCAGCGATATTGTCGCCAAATTTAAACACCGCTTCGCTGATTGGTCGTGGTGGCCGGCCGCGACCAATCAGCGATATTGGCGCCATATTTAAACACCGCTCTGCTCATTGGTCGCGGTTACCGGTCACGAATAACCAGCATTATTGGCGACAAATTTAAACACCGCTCTGCTGATTAGTCGCGGCCGTGACCAATCACCATTATTGGCGCCAAATTTAAATAACGCTCTGCTGATTGGTCGCGACCGCCGGCCGCAACCAATCAGCATTATTGCCGCCAAATTTAAACCCCGCTCTGCTGATTGGTCGCGGCCCCCGGCCGTGACCAATCTGCGATATAGGCGCCAAATTTTAACAAAGCTTTGCTAATTGGTCGCGGTTGCCGGCCTCAACCAATCAGCGATTTTGGCGCCAAATTTAAATACCGCTCTGCTGATTGCGCCCGGTCGGCCGCATACATATTCTAGAATACCCGATGCATTAGAATCGGGCCACCATCTAGTGATTCTATAAGCACGTTAATTAAAACTGAGCTTTGGATTTCTGACGGGTATTTGCACTGGTTATGCTGCCAGTATTTAGCAGGTGAGGCTCACAGTCAAAACAAAATAAGTAACATGCTACTTTTTTTTTTACACACCGGCACAAAAAAATATTTAATCCATACATTTTCTATTTCATGTGAAGGGGCTTGTGTGGTGTTCTGAGTGTTGTCAGACTTGACGTGTATTTCAAGATGGAATCCGCAATCATAGGCTTGTTCAGAGCCTTTTATTTACGTTTCCCCTCATGCTTCAATCATGCCTCGATCACACCCATCCTCAAAAAGCCCTCCCTTGACCCATCACCTGCATCTAGCTATTGCCCCATATCACTTCTCCCTTATGCCTGAAAACTACTGGAACAACACATCCATTTTGAACTGTCCTCCCACCTCTCCTCCTGCTCCCTCTTCCGCCTCCAATCTTGCTTCCGACCGCACCATTCTACTGAAACTGCCCTGACTAAAGTCACCAACGACCTACTAACCGCCAAATCCAAGCGACACTACTCTGTCCTCCTCCTCCTGGACCTGTCATCTGCCTTCGACACAGTGGACCATTCCCTCTTACTACAGACTCTCTCATCACAGACTTGGTCCTATCCTGGATCTCCTCATACCTAACAGACCGGACATTCAGCGTCTCCCACTCACACACCACCGCCTCACCTCGCCCCCTATCTGTCGGAGTCCCCAAGGTTCAGTTCTAGGACCCCTACTCTCCTCCATCTACACCTTTGGCCTTGGAGAGCTCATAGAGTCTCACGGCTTTCAATATCACCTCTATGCGGATGACACACAGATCTACCTCTCTGGACCCGATATCTCCTCCCTACTAACCAAAATCCCACAATGTCTGTCCGCTATCTGATCCTTCTTCTCTGCTAGATTTCTAAAACGTAACATGGACAAAACAGAATTCGCCATCTTTCCACCCTCTCATTCAAGCCCCCCAACTGACCTATCCATCATAGTCAAAGGCTGTTTACTCTCCCCAATCCTGCAAGCTCACAGCCTTGGGGTAACCCTGGACTCTGATCTCTCCTTCAAACCACATATCCAAGCCCTTTCCACTTCCTGCCGACTCCAACTCAAAAATATCTCCCGGATCCGCACATTCCTAAACCATGAATCTGCAAAAACACTAGTGCGCACCCTCATCATCTCCCACCTTGACTACTGCAACCTCCTGCTCTGTGGCCTCCCTTCTAACACTCTCGCACCCTCCAATCTATCCTAAACTCTGCTGCCCGACTAATCCACCTGACCCCCCGCTATTCCCCGGCCTCTCCTCTCTGCCAATCCCTTCACTGGCTCCCCATTGCCCAGAGACTCCAGTACAAAACCCTAACCATGGCATACAAAGCCATCCACAACCTGTCTCCCCCATATATCTGTGACCTAGTCTCCTGTTACATACCCGCACGCAACCTCCGATCCTCACAAGATCTCCTTCTCTACTCCCCTCTTATCTCCTCTTCCCAGAATCGCATACAAGATTTCTCCCGTGCATCCCCCCTACTCTGGAACTCTCTACCCCAAAGCATCAGACTCCTGCCTACCGTGGAAATCTTCAAAAGGAGCCTGAAGACCCACCTCTTCCGACAAGCCTACAACCTGCAGTAACCACTGCTCCACCATACCGCTGCACGACCAGCTCTACCCTCACCTACTGTATCCTCACCCATCCCTTGTAGACTGTGAGCCCTCGCAGCAGGGTCCTCCCTCCTCCTCCTGTACCAGTCGCTGACTCGTTTTCAAGATTATTGTATGTGTTTTTACTACGTATACCTCTTTTCACATGAAAAGCGCCATGGAATAAATGGCACTATAATAATAAATAATAATTTACGCTGAAATTGCTTGTTTTTCTCGCTCAGTTTTTCCTGTTTTTTTTGCTTTCAAGTGTTTTTTTAAAAAATGCATATTGTAAAACATATCTAAATCCATAAAAAATTAGCAATGTATAAAAATCTATCTAAAGAAAATATAAACGTAAAAAAACAATGGCGCCTAAGAGAAATTTTAAAAGTGTTGTCCTTATCGGCAAGTGTTGATTTTTGCAAAGTATAGTTGATAATTTGCTGATTGCTGGGGGTATGACCGCTAGAACTGACAACAATTCCAAAAACGGGGCTCTGAAATGGCCTGTTAGAATGAAGCGCTGGCTATCATCGACCGTCCTATGGACCATTTGACATTTTAGAGCCCTACTCTTCAGACTGGTGGGAGGTCTGGCAGAAATACAAAGCTCAGTTTTAATTAGTTTGGTTATAGAAAGATTGATTAATGCATAACTCCCCTGCACTGACTGCAACCGACACTAGGGGGAGTGTAAGAGTTTGCTGCATACTCTTTGATCTCAATGGTAAAAGTGTCTTCTGAGCTCCACCTAGTGGTGACTGCAGGCAATCAGAATTTTGCTATCTATCCCTCTAAGGCTATGTGCACATGGTGCGTTTTTTATACATTTTTGCTGCAGCAAATCCGCGCAGATTTGGCCCCAAAAATTCATTGCTCACCTTATCCCAGCATTTTCTATGGGATTTTGGAAGTTCTGTGCACATGATCAGGAATTTCGTGTGCGGAAAAAGAAGCAGCATGTCCATTCTTTGCGCGGATTTAGCCGCGCTTTTCCTGTACAATGCATTGGGAAAAAACTGCATGGCAAATCCGCAGGCAAAAACGCACAAAAAAAGCATCTAAAACATGTGGAATTTCGCAGCGTTTTTCTACCAAGAGGTGCAGAACCTTACAGAAACGCTGCAGGAATTTCTGCAAGCAATTCCTGATCGTGTGCACATAACCTAAGTGTTCATGAATATTAGGACCAATCCTCCAAAATGTGCTCAAGGAGGATAGAGTATGCCCAATCAACCTTTTTCCCCAGCAATTAGCTAAATAAATAGGGGGGAACTTTTTGAACTGGGACAGCTCATTATCATTTCTACACAAATATATGAATATACAAAAATGTATATATAAAAAAATATATATATACAGTATATAAATATACAAAAATGTATATATATATATACAGTACAGACCAAAAATTTGGACACACCTTCTCATTTAAAGATTTTTCTGTATTTTCATGACTTCGAAAATTGTACATTCACACTGAAGGCATCAAAACTATGAATTAACACATGTGGAATTATATACTTAACAAAAAAGTGTGAAACAACTGAAAATATGTCTTATATTCTAGGTTCTTCAAAGTAACCACCTTTTGCTTTGATGACTGCTTTGCACACTCTTGGCATTCTCTTGAAGAGCTTCAAGAGGTAGTCACCGCAAATGGTTTTCACTTCACAGGTGTGCCCTGTCAGGTTTAATACGTGGGATTACTTGCCTTATAAATGGGGTTGGGACCATCAGTTGTGTTGTGCAGAAGTCAGGTGGATACACAGCTGATAGTCCTACTGAATAGACTGTTAGAATTTGTATTATGGCAAGAAAAAAACAGCTAAGTAAAGAAAAACGAGTGGCCATCATTACTTTAAGAAATGAAGGTCAGTCAGTGCGAAAAATTGGGAAAACTTTGAAAGTGTCCCCAAGTGCAGTTGCAAAAACCATCAAGCGCTACAAAGAAACTGGCTCACATGAGAACAGCCCCAGGAAAGGAAGACCAAGAGTCACCTCTGCTTCTGAGAATAAGTTTATCCGAGTCACGAGCCTCAGAAATCGCAGGTTAACAGCAGCTCAGATTAGAGACCAGGTCAATGCCACACAGAGTTCTAGCAGCAGACACATCTCTACAACAACTGTTAAGAGGAGACTTTGTGCAGCAGGCCTTCATGGTAAAATAGCTGCTAGGAAACCACTGCTAAGGACAGGCAACAAGCAGGGGGGCTAAAGAACACAAGGAATGGACATTAGACCAGTGGAAATCTGTGCTTTGGTCAGACGAGTCCAAATTTGAGATCTTTGGTTCCAACCACCGTGTCTTTGTGCGACGCAGAAAAGGTGAACGGATGGACTCTACATGCCTGGTTCCCACCGTGAAGCATGGAGGAGGAGGTGTGATGGTGTGGGGGGTGCTTTGCTGGTGACACTGTTGGGGATTTATTCAAAATTGAAGGCATACTGAACCAGCATGGCTACCACAGCATCTTGCAGCGGCATGCTATTCCATTCAGTTTGCGTTTAGTTGGACCATCATTTATTTTTCAACAGGACAATGACCCCTAACACACCTCCAGGCTGTTTAAGGGCTATTTTATCAAGAAGGAGAGTGATGGGGTGCTACGCCAGATGACTTGGCCTCCACAGTCACCAGACCTGAACCCAATCGAGATGGTTTGGGGTGAGCTGGACCGCAGAGTGAAGGCAAAAGGGCCAAGAAGTGCTAAGCATCTCTGGGAGCTCCTTCAAGATTGTTGGAAGACCACTTCCAGTGACTACCACTTGAAGCTCATCAAGACAATGCCAAAAGTGTGCAAAGCAGTCATCAAAGCAAAAGGTGGCTACTTTGAAGGACCTAGAATATAAGACATATTTTCAGTTGTTTCACACTTTTTTGTTAAGTATATAATTCCACATGTGTTAATTCATAGTTTTGATGCCTTCAGTGTGAATGTACAATTTTCATAGTCATGAAAATGCAGAAAAATCTTTAAATCAGAAGGTGTGTCCAAACTTTTGGTCTGTACTGTATATATATATATATATATATATATATATATATATATATATATATATAAAAATAAAAAAACTAAAAATAATATATATATTATATATATTATATATATATATATATACAGTACAGACCAAAAGTTTGGACACACCTTCTCATTTAAAGATTTTTCTGTATTTTCATGACTTTGAAAATTGTACATTCACACTGAAGGCATCAAAACTATGAATTAACACATGTGGAATTATATACTTAACAAAAAAGTGTGAAACAACTGAAAATATGTCTTATATTCTAGGTTCTTCAAAGTAGCCACCTTTTGCTTTGATGACTGCATTGCACACTCTTGGCATTCTCTTGATGAGCTTCAAGAGGTAGTCACCGGAAATGGTTTTCACTTCACAGGTGTGCCCTGTCAGGTTTAATAAGTGGGATTTCTTGCCTTATAAATGGGGTTGGGACCATCAGTTGTGTTGTGCAGAAGTCTGGTAGATACACAGCTGATAGTCCTACTGAATAGACTGTTAGCTGCTTTTTTCTTGCCATAATACAAATTCTAAGTAAAGAAAAACGAGTGACCATCATTACTTTAAGAAATGAAGGTCAGTCAGTTCGAAAAATTGGGCAACCTTTGAATGTGTCCCCAAGTGCAGTTGCAAAACCCATCAAGCGCTACAAAGAAACTGGCTCACATGAGGACCGCCCCAGGAAAGGAAGACCAAGAGTCACCTCTGCTTCTGAGGATAAGTTTATCTGAGTCACCAGCCTCAGAAATCGCAGGTTAACAGCAGCTCAGATTAGAGACCAGGTCAATGCCACACAGAGTTCTAGCAGCAGACACATCTCTTCAACAACTGTTAAGAGGAGACTTTGTGCAGCAGGCCTTCATGGTAAAATAGCTGCTAGGAAACCACTGCTAAGGACAGGCAACAAGCAGAAGAGACTTGTTTGGGCTAAAGAACACAAGGAATGGACATTAGACCAGTGGAAATCTGTGCTTTGGTCTGATGAGTCCAAATTTGAGATCTTTGGTTCCAACCACCGTGTCTTTGTGCGACGCAGAAAAGGTGAACGGATGGACTCTACATGCCTGGTTCCCACCGTGAAGCATGGAGGAGGAGGTGTGATGCTGTGGAGGTGCTTTGCTGGCGACACTGTTGGGGATTTATTCAAAATTGAAGGCATACTGAACCAGCATGGCTACCACAGCATCTTGCAGCGGCATGCTATTCCATCCCGTTTGCGTTTAGTTGGACCATCATTTATTTTTCAACAAGACAATGACCCCAAACACACCTCCAGGCTGTGTAAGGGCTATTTGACCAAGCAGGAGAGTGATGGGGGCTACGCCAGATGACCTGGCCTCCACAGTCACCAGACCTGAACCCAATCGAGATGGTTTGGGGTGAGCTGGACCGCAGAGTGAAGGCAAAAGGGCCAACAAGTGCTAAGCATCTCTGGGAACTCCTTCAAGATTGTTGGAAGACCATTTCCGGTGACTACCTCTTGAAGCTCATCAAGAGAATGCCAAGAGTGTGCAAAGCAGTCATCAAAGCAAAAGGTGGCTACTTTGAAGAACCTAGAATATAAGACATATTTTCAGTTGTTTCACACTTTTTTGTTAAGTATATAATTCCACATGTGTTAATTCATAGTTTTGATGCCTTCAGTGTGAATGTACAATTTTCAAAGTCATGAAAATACAGAAAAATCTTTAAATGAGAAGGTGTGTCCAAACTTTTGGTCTGTACTGTATATATATATATATAAAATTGCTATATACATATACAAAATGTAAGAATACTTACTTGTCCCGGGCCGCGCGTCTGACACATCGACCAGGGGCCCTGTAGCCTGTGAGACGGACTGGTAATGCACCGTGTGAGTGACAGTTAACGACTTCTGTTTCGATGACTCTCCGAAATCAGCATCAGTCAATAGCACCGTAGATCTGTCATCTGGAAGCAAAAGAAGATTTAATATTAGGAGAAGATTTAAAGGCGACGACTGAGAAGCTCAAAACCTTTCACCGGCTCATGCATTGATTAAAAAAAAAAAAACTGATTTAACATAGAAATTTTTTTTTTACGGATTTTTTTTGCATTCGTGTCACATTTTGTGTGTGCGCAGGATAGAGGAATAAATTGCTCGGTGTCTTGGATAAATCTTGGCTCTGGACAGTGAAGCGAGGAATGATTGCTGGAGAGATGGAACGGACGTTTCTGTCTGCATTGCTTACAAAGCAAGAGAGACCATTAAACTGGGAGGAAGCGAGACTGCAGAAAAGGACGTTCTTATCTCCTGGTCATTAGTGAGGAGAAGAAGATTCAGATTCTGCAATGCGGAGGGCAAATCGGAAAAAAAAGATCAAAATCCTCAGAAGTCTGACGTGTGCTAATGTTTACTTGACAAAATATAGATCATTTGAAAAAAATTAAGTATATTATTTTTTAAGTTCATTGTAACTTTTAATAGGGGAGCTGGGATGATTTCCTTTGAATTATGATCTGGTGCAAAGTGGGAGATAGGTCAATCGTAGAACCAAAAAATTCAAAGGAAGCAGAGAGAGAGTTAGAAGGAGGTAAAAAAAAATCACAATCTGATGCTGGACCTCTGTCTGCCTCCACAGTACAAAAAATAATAATAATAATAAAAACAAAACCTTTTTGCAATGAAATGTAAGTGAATGATCAATTTTATAAGATATTGCCATTACAAGGTAATTCCTAACTTGGTAAGTCATCACCAAGCAGCATAGTGTAGGGGCAGAGAACCTGATTCTGGCATTGTGTCACTTACTAGACTGTGTTTTGCTGTTTCAATACAATCAGTGATTTATCAGCAGGAGATTATCACTAGAGGACTAGGTGTCTCGTGCCTCCTGGTCCAGCCACGCCCCCCCACCAATCAGTGATGTGGGCGGAGTTAAGCTCTGCCAGATCTGCAGCAGAGAAAAGTGTGATTCTATCACAACTGCGGCACCCAGTAAACTAAGAGATACATCGCTGGAATCAGGGTCTCTGCCCCTACAACCTGCTGCTGTCAGATTACATAGCAAAAACCTGCTGATAGAATCTCTTTAATATATGTTTCACTACTTATGGGGCCTTTCTCAGTAGATGGCACAGAGTAGGGGGCCAGTGGGAGCTTGCTACAGGTACTGTTTGCCAGGTCCGGCAGCAACAAGCCACTTTTTCTTGACCGAGGCATATATACAAGATTATGGCAGATACTGCAGGTTATCCCATATGGAACGTATTGCTTATGTTACAGATGTGGCAGCTGTATTACACTATTTCTCTAGGACAGCGTAGACACCTACATCACATTACTGTCGTACTATGCTGTCGTACTATCATGTTCGTGGCTGCTACATCTCTACATGGCTGAGATTCACCAGTTTTACAAGCATCACCCCACTGTGATCTCTATAAAACCAGTGGGTAAAAAGAAGCAGGTATAGAGCTGGCAGGATGGCCTAACAAACAGAGATTTCACTAACCCCCAGACTGTAATAGTTACCTCTCTATTCAGCCCTATGGAGAGGAAAGACTGGAGAGGATTAGGGGTAGTCCCAGAGGATTAACAGGGGTGGTCCCAGAGGCTGGGCTGACATCTTTTAGGCACACATGTATACAAATATCCCCTTAACTGCATCTTCAAAGATAGCATAACATCATCAAGGAAGGCACGACATCATCAACGAAAGCAGAACATCATCAAGGAAGGCACGACATCATCAAGGAAGGCACGACATCATCAAGGAAGGCACGACATCATCAAGGAAGGCACGACATCATCAAAGAAAGCCCAACATCATCAAGGAAGGCACAGCATCATCAAGGAAGGCACGAAATCATCAAGGAAGGCACGACATCATCAAAGAAAGCACAACATCATCAAGGAAGGCACAGCATCATCAAGGAAGGCACGAAATCATCAAGGAAGGCACAACATCATTAAGGAAGGCACAACATCATCAAGGAAGGCACAACATCATCAAGGAAGGCACAACATCATCAAGGAAGGCACGACATCATCAAGGAAGGCACGACATCATCAAGGAAGGCACAACATCATCAAGGAAGGCACAACATCATCAAGGAAGGCACAACATCATCAAGGAAAGCACAACATCATCAAGGAAGGCAGAACATCATCAAGGAAGGCACGACATCATCAAGGAAGGCACGACATCATCAAGGAAGGCACGACATCATCAAGGAAGGCACGACATCATCAAGGAAGGCACAACATCATTAAGGAAGGCACAACATCATCAAGGAAGGCACGACATCATCAAGGAAGGCACGAAATCATCAAGGAAGGCACAACATCATCAAGGAAGGCACAACATCATCAAGGAAGGCACGACATCATCAAGGAAGGCACAACATCATCAAGGCTGGCATGACATCATCAAGGAAGGCACAACATCATCAAGGCTGGCATGACATCATCAAGGAAGGCACAACATCATCAAGGCTGGCATGACATCATCATGGAAGGCACAACATCATTAAGGAAAGCACAACATCATCAAGGAAGGCACAAAACCATCAAGGAAAGCACAACATCATCAAGGATGGCACAACATCATCAAAGCTGGCATGACATCATCAAGGAAAGCACGACATCATCAAGGAAAGCACAACATCATCAAGGAAGGCACAACATCATCAAGGAAGGCACGACATCATCAAAGAAGGCACGACATCATCAAGGAAGGCACTACATCATCAAGGATGGCACGACATCATCAAAACTGGCATGACATCATCAAGGATAGTACGATATCATCAAAGATGGCACGAAATTATCAAGGCTGCACGATATAATCAAGGCTGGCACGACATCATCAAAGATGCAATGACATCATCAAGGATGGCACAACATCATCAAGGAAGGCACGACATCATCAAGGAAAGCACAACATCATCAAGGAAGGCACAACATCATCAAGGCTGGCATGACATCATCAAGGAAGGCACATCATCAAGGCTGGCATGACATCATCAAGGAAGGCACAACATCATCAAGGCTGGCATGACATCATCATGGAAGGCATAACATCATCAAGGAAAGCACAACATCATCAAGGAAAGCACGACATCATCAAGGAAAGCACAACATCATCAAGGAAGGCACGACATCATCAAGGAAAGCACAACATCATCAAGGAAGGCACAACATCATCAATGCTGGCATGACATCATCAAGGAAGGCACAACATCATCAAGGCTGGCATGACATCATCAAGGAAGGCACAACATCATCAAGGCTGGCATGACATCATCATGGAAGGCACAACATCATCAAGGAAAGCACAACATCATCAAGGATGGCACATCATCAAAGCTGGCATGACATCATCAAGGAAAGCACGACATCATCAAGGAAAGCACAACATCATCAAGGAAGGCACAACATCATCAAGGAAGGCACGACATCATCAAGGAAGGCACGACATCATCAAGGATGGCACAACATCATCAAAACTGGCATGACATCTTCAAGGATAGTACGATATCATCAAAGATGGCACGACATTATCAAGGCTGCACGATATAATCAAGGCTGGCACGACATCTTCAAAGATGCAATGACATCATCAAGGATGGCACAACATCATGAAGGCTGGCAAAAGATAATCAAGACTGGAACAACATCATTAAGGCTGGCACGACATAATTAAGGAAGGCACAACATCATGAAGGATAGTACGATATTATCAAAGATGGCACGACATTATCAAGGCTGGCACGATATAATCAAGGCTGGCACGACATCATCAAAGATGCAATGACATCATCAAGGATGGCACAACATCATGAAGGCGGACAAGACATAATCAAGGCGGGCATAACATCATTAAGGCTGGCATGACATCATTAAGGCTGGCATGACATCATTAAGGCTGGCATGACATCATCAAGGATAGTACGATATCATCAAAGATGGCACAACATTATCAAGGCTGGAGCGATATAATCAAGGCTGGCACATCATCAAGACTGGCATGACATCATCAAGGATGGCACAACATCATCAAAGATGCGATGACATCATCAAGGATATTTCGATATCATCAAAGATGCAATGACATCATCAAGGATGGCACAACATCATTAAGGATATCCAACGTTATATTCCCTGCTTGTATCACACCAGCCTCCTGTTATGTATTCATGAAGCAGAAGGCTCAGGATGAACACTACTAAAGTCCCCAAAACCCCACAAGGAACAGCAGCCTCTTATTTCGTAACATCTTTTCCAAATCTCTTTATGTTGTAAACGTCGACGTTACTAAACAAGGAGAATTTCCTTCATTCATGAGCGCGTCTACCCTCGGGCATCAATCCTCGGGAGATTCGGCTGGTGATATAAAACAGAGGGATGTGGAAGAACAGGTGGAAGGGTTTTCGATCTGTAAGCGGGCGAAGGGGGCCATAAAGCATCGGCGTCATCCCTCCTGAGACGCCCGCAAGCCTTATTTATACAGTGGAGGAGCTTTCGTGGCTCGGAGGGGCTGGAAGTTTTCCACTTCTCCCTTAAGTCTTTCGTGTGACAGCAATGGAGCGGCCGCGGCTCTGCACACTTTCTGTTGTTTGCATTTTTTGCCCAAACAAGGCAGCGGGCGGACAGTATGTGCTGGAAATCCGAGGCTTAAAGCCTCGCAGGTTATTAGGAGTCTGAGCGTGTGCCAAGGGACAAGGTACCGGCACCGAGATGCTGCCAAGATTAACTTCTACTGCTGCCCGGCCAGACAACGCTTAATGGCTTCATTGATGTGTCCGCCGTTACCTGTGCACCCGGGACGCGGAGGTGACAGAGCGGCCGCCCCTGCAGCCATCCCGCCAGTCATCCACTTCCATTACATCTGTCCATCCCGTGTTCCCAAACTGAGCCCTCATCTAATGCTGGTACCCATAGAGCGAGAGAATGGGGGAGATTAGCCGTTCAGGATTCCAGGAAAGCTGGGTCCTGTGCGAGCAGGAATGTATATAGAAGTTGTATATATCCTATGAGGTATGTTAAAAGGAACCATTAAAGGGATAGCCAGTTTTAGAAAAATCTAATTTGCTTTTGAATTTCCCCAAATTTTTTAATACAAATTTTGTTTGCCAGGAAGGGGTTAAAAAAAAAAAGTTGATTATTATGTTTTAGGGTCCAGGAGAAACCTCAGAGCACGATAAATGGCTTTTTTTCGATTTGCGTCAATTTCAGGCTAATTTGAAGAATCGGAATTTCTTTCATCTTTAGAATGAGTTAACTGAGAATATGACAGTGAGCTCGTTCAGCCTTATGGAAGCGTTAGTAGATCTCTTGTTTGTCTTTTTTTCTGAGCTCCTCTCAGCTGATTTATGACCACAGATCATATTAAAGCTGAATGTGCAAAGTAACAAAGAGCTGATAAGAGTCAAGGGGTGCAAAATTTTTAATGAAACCCAACTGCGAAAATGATTTTTAGTCCCAAATACACGGATTAAAAAGAAAAAAAAAATTGGTGCCAAAAATTGGACTACCCCTTTAAGATGTGTGTTTCGTTGCACTCCAGTCCCATTGAGATGAATGGAGTTGAGCTGCAATACCAGGCACGACCTGTGGTCAGGGGTGGCGTTGTGTCTGAATTGTTTTAAACCCCTTTAATACAAGACAACCCCCTTAATATAGTTATAGAGAAACATGACAGCAAGCTCAGACTACCCAGGACTTATTTATGCGCTCATTAGTCTGCATATGAGCTGCATACCCCAAACGGCAAATTTTTAATCAAGACTATAGTAACTGCGATTCCTTATCAGCTGTGGGACTGCAGGAGGGTAGGGGGTCTCTCTGATCGGAGGCCCCTGGCATTTTGCAGCCCCGGTGACCCCAGTAATATTTGCTCCCTGTGAGCGGTCTGCAAATTCTGTTTCCAAAACAAATGTTGCTGCGGAGACGGATGAACGTTATTCCGTATTAGCAGATAATCCGCTTACACAGGAAGCGCAGCGCCGTGCGGGGACGGCCCAGCAACACCGGGCTCATAGGGTCACAGCGTCCCCACATATATGAGCGGTCAGACCCTCACAGGCCAAATCTTCCCGGTCTGAGATTGTTACATAGTCCTGTAATATAGGCACGATATACAATATTATATGAGGGTACTGTGATGTATATGTATAATGTATGGTACTGTATGGCACCGCATATGTTGTATGGGGCTATTATGTATACAGCACTGGTACATGTTCACTGTGCGGGTGATGACGGCACAGTATGAGGCTGGTATTACGGCAGTGTATGGTACTGTTATGTAGGCATCATAGTATTATCTGTACTGTATGGAGCTGATATGTAGGCAATGTAAGGTACTATTATATGTAATGTGTGGTACTATTATGTGTAATGTTACATAGTTACATAGTTTATAAGGCCGAAAAAAGACAAGCGTCCATCCAGTTCAGCCTATTTCTTGTGCACTGCAGCTATTCCGCAGCGTTGATCCAGGGGAAGGCAACAAAAAAACATGCGGTATAGGCCAATTTACATCATTGAGGAAAAATTCACTTCCCGACACCAATCTGGCAGTCAGATTAAATCCCTGGATTAATTAACTATCACTAAGCATAAGATGTAATTTTATTGTTCTCAAGAAAGGCGTCCAGGCCTCTCTTGAACTCATTAAGTGAGTTGGACATCACCACTTCCTCTCCCAGAGAGTTCCAGAGTCTCACGGCTCTGACCGTAAAGAATCCCCTTCTATGCTGGTGCAGGAACCTCCTTTCCTCCAGACGCATAGTGTGCCCCCTCGTCTTTGTCACCATCCTTGGTATAAACAGGTCATGGGAGAGATCTCTGTACTGTCCCCTGATGTATTTATACATGTTTATGAGGTCTCCCCTAAGCCTTCTCTTTTCCAACGTAAATAGGCCTAATTTTGACAACCTCTCTGGGTATTCTAGTCCCTCCATTCCCTTTATTACCTTAGTCGCCCTCCTTTGTACCCTCTCTAGCTCCAATATGTCTTTCCTGAGTACCGGAGCCCAGAACTGTGCACAATATTCTAAGTGCGGCCTTACCAGCGCTTTATACAGAGGTAGAACAATGTTCTCATCATATGCCCCTATTCCTCTTCTGATGCATGCCATGACTCTATTTGCCTTCGCAGCTGCTGCCTGACACTGGGCACTCCAATTTAATTTGCTGTTAACCAAGACGCCCAGGTCCTTCTCCATGTCAGATTTCCCCAACGGTTTCCCATTTAATATGTATGGGTGACTGCTGTTTTTCTTTCCCATGTGCATGACCTTACATTTATCGGCATTGAACCCCATTTGCCATTTTTTGGCCCAACTCCCCAATTTATCTAAATCCTCCTGTAGCTGTGCCCTGTCCTCATCTGTATTAACTATAATGTGTTGGACTATTATGTGTAATGTATGGTACTATTATGTGTAATGTGTGGTACTATTATGTGTAATGTGTGGTACTGTTATGTATAATGTGTGGTACTATTATGTGTAATGTGTGGTACTATTATGTGTAATGTATGGTACTGTTATGTGTAATGTGTGGTACTATTATGTGTAATGTGTGGTACTGTTATGTATAATGTGTGGTACTATTATGTGTAATGTGTGGTACTATTATGTGTAATGTGTGGTACTGTTATGTATAATGTGTGGTACTATTATGTGTAATGTGTAGTACTGTTATGTGTAATGTGTGGTACTATTATGTGTAATGTGTGGTACTGTTATGTATAATGTGTGGTACTATTATGTGTAATGTGTGGTACTATTATATGTAATGTGTGGTACTGTTATGTGTAATGTGTGGTACTACTATGTGTAATGTGTGGTACTGTTATGTGTAATGTGTGGTACTGTTATGTATAATGTGTGGTACTATTATCTGTAATGTGTGGTACTGTTATGTATAATGTGTGGTACTATTATGTGTAATGTGTGGTACTGTTATGTGTAATGTGTGGTACTATTATGTGTAATGTGTGGTACTGTTATGTATAATGTGTGGTACTATTATGTGTAATGTGTGGTACTGTTATGTATAATGTGTGGTACTATTATGTGCAATGTATGGTACTATTATGTGTAATGTGTGGTACTGTTATGTATAATGTGTGGTACTATTATGTGTAATGTGTGGTACTGTTATGTATAATGTGTGGTACTATTATGTGTAATGTGTGGTACTGTTATGTGTAATGTGCGGTACTATTATGTGTAATGTATGGTACTATTATGTGTAATGTGTGGTACTATTGTGTGTAATGTGTGGTACTATTATGTGTAATGTGTGGTACTGTTATGTATAATGTATGGTACTATTATGTGTAATGTGTGGTACTATTATGTGTAATGTGTGGTACTATTATGTGTAATGTGTGGTACTATTATGTATAATGTGTGGTACTGTTATGTATAATGTGTGGTACTATTATGTGTAATGTGTGGTACTATTATGTGTAATGTGTGGTACTATTATGTGTAATGTGTGGTACTGTTATGTGTAATGTGTGGTACTATTATGTGTAATGTGTGGTACTATTATGTATAATGTGTGGTACTGTTATGTGTAATGTGTGGTACTACTATGTGTAATGTGTGGTACTGTTATGTGTAATGTGTGGTACTATTATGTGTAATGTGTGGTACTATTATGTGTAATGTGTGGTACTGTTATGTATAATGTGTGGTACTATTATGTGTAATGTGTGGTACTATTATGTGTAATGTGTGGTACTGTTATGTATAATGTGTGGTACTATTATGTGTAATGTGTGGTACTGTTATGTGTAATGTGTGGTACTATTATGTGTAATGTATGGTACTGTTATGTGTAATGTGTGGTACTATTATGTGTAATGTGTGGTACTGTTATGTATAATGTGTGGTACTATTATGTGTAATGTGTGGTACTGTTATGTGTAATGTGTGGTACTATTATGTGCAATGTATGGTACTATTATGTGTAATGTGTGGTACTGTTATGTGTAATGTGTGGTACTATTATGTGTAATGTGTGGTACTGTTATGTATAATGTGTGGTACTATTATGTGTAAAGTGTGGTACTGTTATGTGTAATGTGTGGTACTGTTATGTGTAATGTAAGGTACTATTATGTGTAATGTAAGGTACTATTATGTGTAATGTGTGGTACTGGTATGTGTAATGTGTGGTACTATTATGTGTAATGTGTGGTACTGTTATGTATAATGTGTGGTACTATTATGTGTAATGTGTGGTACTATTATGTGTAATGTAAGGTACTATTATGTGTAATGTATGGTACTATTATATGTAATGTGTGGTACTGTTATGGGTAATGTGTGGTACTATTATGCGTAATGTGTGGTACTATTATATGTAATGTGTGGTACTATTATGTGTAATGTAAGGTATATTATGTGTAATGTGTGGTACTATTATGTGTAATGTAAGGTACTATTATGTGTAATGTGTGGTACTGTTATGTATAATGTGTGGTACTGTTATGTGTAATGTAAGGTACTATTATGTGTAATGTGTGGTACTATTATGTGTAATGTAAGGTACTGTTATGTGTAATGTGTGGTACTATTATGTGTAATGTGTGGTACTGTTATGTATAATGTGTGGTACTATTATGTGTAATGTAAGGTACTATTATGTGTAATGTGTGGTACTATTATGTGTAATGTAAGGTACTATTATGTGTAATGTGTGGTACTATTATGTGTAATGTAAGGTACTATTATGTGTAATGTGTGGTACTATTATGTGTAATGTGTGGTACTATTATGTGTAATGTAAGGTACTATTATGTGTAATGTGTGGTACTATTATGTGTAATGTAAGGTACTATTATGTGTAATGTGTGGCACTGTTATGTATAATGTGTGGTACTGTTATGTGTAATGTAAGGTACTATTATGTGTAATGTGTGGTACTGTTATGGGTAATGTGTGGTACTGTTATGGGTAATGTGTGGTACTGTTATGCGTAATGTGTGGTACTATTATATGTAATGTGTGGTACTATTATGTGTAATGTAAGGTACTATTATGTGTAATGTAAGGTACTATTATGTGTAATGTGTGGTACTGTTATGTATAATGTGTGGTACTGTTATGTGTAATGTAAGGTACTATTATGTGTAATGTGTGGTACTATTATGTGTAATGTGTGGTACTATTATGTGTAATGTAAGGTACTATTATGTGTAATGTGTGGTACTATTATGTGTAATGTAAGGTACTATTATGTGTAATGTGTGGTACTATTATGTGTAATGTGTGGTACTATTATGTGTAATGTAAGGTACTATTATGTGTAATGTGTGGTACTGTTATGTGTAATGTGTGGTACTGTTATGTATAATGTGTGGTACTATTATGTGTAATGTAAGGTACTATTATGTGTAATGTTACATAGTTACATAGTTTATAAGGCCGAAAAAGACAAGCGTCCATCCAGTTCAGCCTATTTCTTGTGCACTGCAGCTATTCCGCAGCGTTGATCCAGGGGAAGGCAACAAAAAAACATGCGGTATAGGCCAATTTACATCACTGAGGAAAAATTCACTTCCCGACACCAATCTGGCAGTCAGATTAAATCCCTGGATTAATTAACTATCACTAAGCATAAGATGTAATTTTATTGTTCTCAAGAAAGGCGTCCAGGCCTCTCTTGAACTCATTAAGTGAGTTGGACATCACCACTTCCTCTCCCAGAGAGTTCCAGAGTCTCACGGCTCTGACCGTAAAGAATCCCCTTCTATGCTGGTGCAGGAACCTCCTTTCCTCCAGACGCATAGTGTGCCCCCTCGTCTTTGTCACCATCCTTGGTATAAACAGGTCATGGGAGAGATCTCTGTACTGCCCCCTGATGTATTTATACATGTTTATGAGGTCTCCCCTAAGCCTTCTCTTTTCCAACGTAAATAGGCCTAATTTTGACAACCTCTCTGGGTATTCTAGTCCCTCCATTCCCTTTATTACCTTAGTCGCCCTCCTTTGTACCCCCTCTAGCTCCAATATGTCTTTCCTGAGCACCGGAGCCCAGAACTGTGCACAATATTCTAAGTGCGGCCTTACCAGCGCTTTATACAGAGGAAGAACAATGTTCTCATCATATGCCCCTATTCCTCTTCTGATGCATGCCATGACTCTATTTGCCTTCGCAGCTGCTGCCTGACACTGGGCACTCCAATTTAATTTGCTATTAACCAAGACGCCCAGGTCCTTCTCCATGTCAGATTTCCCCAACGGTTTCCTATTTAATATGTATGGGTGACTGCTGTTTTTCTTTCCCATGTGCATGACCTTACATTTATCGGCATTGAACCCCATTTGCCATTTTTTGGCCCAACTCCCCAATTTATCTAAATCCTCCTGTAGCAGTGCCCTATCCTCATCTGTATTAACTACTTTACAAAGTTTAGTATCATCTGCAAATATTGCTATTTTACTATGCAACCCTTCCACTAGATCATTAATAAATATATTAAATAATATAGGGCCCAAGACAGACCCTTGAGGCACCCCGCTAGTAACCCTGACACACCCTGAGCTTACTCCATTGATAACCACCCTCTGCTTTCTATCACTCAGCCAGCTATTTACCCACTTGCACACATTATCCCCCAGACCAAGCATTCTCATTTTATAAACCAACCTTTTGTGTGGCACGGTATCAAACGCTTTGGAGAAGTCAAGGTCTACAACATCCACTGACTCTCCCCGGTCCAGCTGTGAGCTCACCTCCTCGTAGAAGGCGATCAGGTTTGTTTGGCAGGAGCGATCCCTCATGAATCCATGTTGATATGGAGTTAGACAGTTATTATCATTAAGATATTCTACAATAGCATCTCTAAGAAATCCTTCAAACAATTTACCCACAACAGACGTTAAGCTGACTGGTCTATAGTTCCCAGGGTCACTTTTAGACCCCTTTTTGAATATCGGTACCACATTTGCTTGGCGCCAGTCTAGTGGGACAGTCCCTGTCCATAAAGAGTGCTTGAATATAAGATACAGCGGTCTGTCTATCACATTACTTAATTCTTTTAGTTCCCGGGGGTGTATGCCATCTGGGCCTGGTGACTTGTCTATTTTGATATTATTTAGGCGTTTCTGAACTTCCTCCTGGGTTAGGTGGGTGATATTTAGCGGAGGATTTACTTTATCACTCTGCATTTCCTCCGATAAATTGTTTTCTTTTGTGAAAACAGTGGAGAAGAAGCTATTGAGTAGGTTTGCTTTACCCTCATCGCCCTCTATGATTTTACCCAGGTTATTTTTCAATGGGCCAACTCCATCAGTTTTAATCCTTTTACTGTTTATATAGTTAAAGAACAGTTTGGGATTCGTTTTACTTTCCTTGGCAATTAGTCTCTCTGTCTCCTCTTTTGCTATTCTTATTTGTTTCTTACAGATTTTGATTTTTTCCCTATAAGATATTAGCGCTTCCTCGCTGCCTTCATGTTTAAGTTCACCGAAAGCCCTTTTTTTGTTTTTCATTGCCCTCTTGACTTCCTTATTTAGCCACATTGGCTTCCTCCTATTCCTAGCCCTTTTATTCCCATAAGGTACAGTGCCTACAAGTAGTATTCAACCCCCTGCAGATTTAGCTGGTTTGATAAGATGCAAATAAGTTACAGCCTTCAAACTGCATACGAGAGTAGGTTTTATGAACAGAAGCATAAATCTTACAAACCAAAAAGTTATGTTGCTCAGTTGAATTTTATTAAATTTTAAACATAAAAGTGTGGGTCAATTATTATACAACCCCTATGTTTAATATTTTGTGGAATAACCCTTGTTTGCAATTACAGCTAATAATCGTCTTTTATAAGACTTGATCAGGCCGGCACAGGTCTGTGGAGTTATCTTGGCCCACTCCTCCATGCAGATCTTCTCCAAGTTATCTAGGTTCTTTGGGTGTCTCATGTGGACTTTATTCTTGAGCTCCTTCCACAAGTTTTCAATTGGGTTAAGGTCAGGAGACTGACTAGGCCACTCCAACACCTTGACTTTTTCCCTCTTGAACCAGGCCTTGGTTTTCTTGGCTGTGTGCTTTGGGTCGTTGTCTTGTTGGAAGATAAAATTACGACCCATCTTAAGATCCTTGATGGAGGAGCGGAGGTTCTTGGCCAAAATCTCCAGGTAGGCCGTGCTATCCATCTTCCCATGGATGCGGACCAGATGGCCAGGCCCCTTGGCAGAGAAACAGCCCCACAGCATGATGCTGCCACCACCATGCTTGACTGTAGGGATGGTATTCTTGGGGTCGTATGCAGTGCCATCCAGTCTCCAAACGTCACGTGTGTGGTTGGCACCAAAGATCTCGATCTTGGTCTCATCAGACCATAGAACCTTGAACCAGTCTGTCTCAGAGTCCTCCAAGTGATCATGAGCAAACTGTAGACGAGCCTTGACATGACGCTTTGAAAGTAAAGGTACCTTACGGGCTCGTCTGGAACGGAGAGCATTGCGGTGGAGTACGTTACTTATGGTATTGACTGAAACCAATGTCCCCACTGCCATGAGATCTTCCCGGAGCTCCTTCCTTGTTGTCCTTGGGTTAGCCTTGACTCTTCGGACAAGCCTGGCCTCGGCACGGGAGGACACTTTCAAAGGCTGTCCTGGCCGTGGAAGGCTAACAGTAGTTCCATAAGCCTTCCACTTACGGATGATGCTCCCAACAGTGGAGACAGGTAGGCCCAACTCCTTGGAAAGGGTTTTGTACCCCTTGCCAGCCTTGTGACCCTCCACGATCTTGTCTCTGATGGCCTTGGAATGCTCCTTTGTCTTTCTCATGTTGACCATGTCTGAGTGCTGTTCACAAGTTTGGGGAGGGTCTTAAATAGTCAGAAAAGGCTGGCAAAAGAGATCTTAATCCACACATGTTAAGCTCATTATTCTTGGTGCCTGAACTACTTCTTAATACTTTTGGGGGACCAAACAGAATTCTTGTGGTTTGAGGGGTTGAATATTAAATGACACTCTGAATTAACTTTTAACGTTTTTAAAAAAAAACAAAAAAAAAAAACAAAAACAAAATTTGCTGCAGTGCATTTCCCACTTCCAGGCTGATCTACACTACAAATGTCACAATGCCAAGTTAATTCCGCATGTGTCAACCAGCTAAATCTGCATGGGGTTGAATACTACTTGTAGGCACTGTATGTACCTTCTACAGTGACTATGTAGGACTGTTTTGAAAATTTCCCATTTTCTATCCGTGCTCCTATTACTAAAGATACTATCCCAGTCTATAAGGTGAAGGGCATCTCTTAGCTGATCAAACTTTGCCCTCCTGAAGTTCAGTGTTTTTGTGACTCCCTTGCTGGGCACCCTACTGAAGCACATGTGGAATTGTATAATGTTGTGGTCACTATTTCCCAGTTGTGTGGTACTGTTATGTATAATGTGTGGTACTATTATGTGTAATGTAAGGTACTATTATGTGTAATGTGTGGTACTGTTATGTATAATGTGTGGTACTGTTATGTGTAATGTAAGGTACTATTATGTGTAATGTGTGGTACTGTTATGTATAATGTGTGGTACTGTTATGTATAATGTGTGGTACTATTATGTGTAATGTATGGTACTATTATGTGTAATGTGTGGGTACTGTTATGTATAATGTGTGGTACTATTATGTGTAATGTGTGGTACTATTATATGTAATGTATGGTACTGTTATGTGTAATGTGTGGTACTATTATGTGTAATGTAAGGTACTATTATGTGTAATGTGTGGTACTGTTATGTATAATGTGTGGTACTATTATGTGTAATGTGTGGTACTATTATGTGTAATGTGTGGTATTATTATGTGTAATGTATGGTACTATTATGTGTAATGTGTGGTACTATTATATGTAATGTGTGGTACTGTTATGTGTAATGTACAGTACAGACCAAAAGTTTGGACACACCTTCTCATTTAAAGATTTTTCTGTATTTTCATGACTATGAAAATTGTACATTCACACTGAAGGCATCAAAACTATGAATTAACACATGTGGAATTATATACTTAACAAAAAAGTGTGAAACAACTGAAAAGATGTCTTATATTCTAGGTTCTTCAAAGTAGCCATCTTTTGCTTTGATGACTGCTTTGCACACTCTTGGCATTCTCTTGATGAGCTTCAAGAAGTAGTCACCGGAAATGTTTTTCACTTCACAGGTGTGCCCTGTCAGGTTTAATAAGTGGGATTTCTTGCCTTATAAATGGGATTGGGACCATCAGTTGTGTTTTGCAGAAGTCGGGTGGATACACAGCTGATAGTTCTACTGAATAGACTGTTAGAATTTGTATTATGGCAAGAAAAAAGCAGCTAAGTAAAGAAAATCGAGTGGCCATCATTACTTTAAGAAATGAAGGTCAGTCAGTCCGAAAAATTGGGCAAACTTTGAAAGTGTCCCCAAGTGCAGTTGCAAAAACCATCAAGCGCTACAAAGAAACTGGCTCACATGAGGACCGCCCCAGGAAAGGAAGACCAAGAGTCACCTCTGCTTCTGAGGATAAGTTTATCCGAGTCACCAGCCTCAGAAATCACCGGTTAACAGCAGCTCAGATTAGAGACCAAGTCAATGCCACACAGAGTTCTAGCAGCAGACACATCTCTTCAACAACTGTTAAGAGGAGACTTTGTGCAGCAGGCCTTCATGGTAAAATAGCTGCTAGGAAACCACTGCTAAGGACAGGCAACAAGCAGAAGAGACTTGTTTGGGCTAAAGAACACAAAGAATGGACATTAGACCAGTGGAAATCTGTGCTTTGGTCTGATGAGTCCAAATTTGAGATCTTTGGTTCCAACCACCGTGTCTTTGTGCGACGCAGAAAAGGTGAACGGATGGACTCTACATGCCTGGTTCCCACCGTGAAGCATGGAGGAGGAGGTGTGATGGTGTGGGGGGGGGGGCTTTCCTGGTGACACTGTTGTGGATTTATTCAAAATTGAAGGCATACTGAACCAGCATGGCTACCACAGCATCTTGCAGCGGCATGCTATTCCATCCGGTTTGCGTTGAGTTGGACCATCATTTATTTTTCAACAGGACAATGACCCCAAACACCTCCAGGCTGTGTAAGGGCTATTTGACCAAGAAGGAGAGTGATGGGGGGCTACGCCAGATGACCTGGCCTCCACAGTCACCAGACCTGAACCCAATCGAGATGGTTTGGGGTGAGCTGGACCGCAGAGTGAAGGCAAAAGGGCCAACAAGTGCTAAGCATCTCTGGGAACTCCTTCAAGATTGTTGGAAGACCATTTCCGGTGACTACCTCTTGAAGCTCATCAAGAGAATGCCAAGAGTGTGCAAAGCAGTCATCAAAGCAAAAGGTGGCTACTTTGAAGAACCTAGAATATAAGACATATTTTCAGTTGTTTCACACTTTTTTGTTAAGTATATAATTCCACATGTGTTAATTCATAGTTTTGATGCCTTCAGTGTGAATGTACAATTTTCATAGTCATGAAAATACAGAAAAATCTTTAAATGAGAAGGTGTGTCCAAACTTTTGGTCTGTACTGTATGACACTATTATGTAGGCACTGTGTGGTAGCATTTTAAATACTCTATGGTAGCACTCTGTGGTAGTATTATGTGTACTGTATGGCACTATTATGTAGGCTCTGTATGGTAACATGT
The DNA here is from genome assembly GCF_046119375.1 of Phyllobates terribilis. NCBI lineage: Eukaryota > Metazoa > Chordata > Amphibia > Anura > Dendrobatidae > Phyllobates > Phyllobates terribilis. The sequence continues at coordinate 941,914,150 of NW_027362762.1, forward strand.
TATATACTCTACGGTAGTATTATGCAGGCACTCTGTGGTAGTATTATGTGTACTGTATGGCACTATTATGTAGGCTCTGTATGGTAACATTTTATATACTCTGTGGTAGTATTATGCAGGCACTCTGTGGTAGTATTATGTGTACTGTATGGCACTATTATGTAGGCTCTGTATGGTAACATGTTATATACTCTACGGTAGTATTATGCAGGCACTCTGTGGTAGTATTATGTGTACTGTATGGCACTATTATGTAGGCTCTGTATGGTAACATTTTATATACTCTACGGTAGTATTATGCAGGCACTCTGTGGTAGTACTATGTGTACTGTATGGCACTATTATGTAGGCTCTGTATGGTAACATTTTATATACTCTACGGTAGTATTATGCAGGCACTCTGTGGTAGTATTATGTGTACTGTATGGCACTATTATGTAGGCTCTGTATGGTAACATTTTATATACTCTACGGTAGTATTATGCAGGCACTCTGTGGTAGTATTATGTGTACTGTATGGCACTATTATGTAGGCTCTGTATGGTAACATTTTATATACTCTACGGTAGTATTATGCAGGCACTCTGTGGTAGTACTATGTGTACTGTATGGAATTATTTTGGATGTTATTATGACAGACACAATAATATTTTAACGCTATTACTTTGCACTTCCTTCATGTGGCACAGCAGTTTTGTCTCGGGGCCAATACTGGTCCTGTAGAAAAGAGCCAGCGCCCACTGATTACTCAGCACTGAGCTCACTGTGCCAGAAAAAAAGAAGATACCGAGAAGACATCGCCGTCCTGGCCCAGAGCACTCGTACCGATAGTCTCCATGGTGTCCCGCTCTTCTATAAGGAGCTGCGCTCGGGGAATGTCTATGTGCATTCTCAGGGTCTGCTGCTTGTTCAGTGTGTCTGACGTCCGCGTATTCTTACTGAAGGAGGAAAAAAAAAAAAGATTATAAAAAAGGAAAAAAAAGGTTAAGTATCCATCTGAAACGAGCAGTAAAAGGACAGTCGGTAACAATTACTCCAGTAAGCGACTCTGTATGGATCTTATAACGGCCGACGTCGCCTTTACTGTAGATCTGTATTTTACTAGCACTTCTGGTTAATGAGCTGCTGGCGTCCGGCCTTCCTCAGTCACACGGAGCACAAATAATAACATAGAAGTGGGTAATAAAGCATAAAATAACATTTCACTCCTGTTTACAAGAGCCTGATGGCGAGAAGATCCTGTGTGCAGAGCTCACAGACGTCGTCCTGTCAGAGTGTAGCGCCGCTCTACAAGACGCTTTACCACTTACACTTTTTTGTAGAGTTTTTACGCTGATTTTCATCTAGTGTCATCCCATTTTCTACATTCATATACAAAGTTGCTGTTAATTCTGCTGGTTGCTCCAGGAAGTCATCACCACTTTTTTTTTCAATTGGATTTCATTAAATATTTTGCATCTTTTGGCTTTTACAGATTCTTTTTTTCTACTTTGTGATCTATTTTCATGCAATCTGTGGTTATAAATCAGCTGAGAGGAACTTAGAAAAAGACAGATAAAAGCGTTACAAGCTCTCCTACAGACCGTCATAGCAAGCTCACTGATGGATTCTCAGTTAGCTCATTCTGTAGTCAATACAGAGCCTATAGAAGATAAATAGTGAAAAATTTGTAATGAAACCCAATTGCATAAATATTTTTTAGCCCAAATTACATTAGTTTCAGTAATAAAAATAAAAAAAATGGTATCCAAAGTTGGACATTCTCTTCAACCCCCTATACACAATTTTTTTTATATTCTATGCATGTATATTCTTTTGGTTGACAGCCACCACTAGGTGGAGCTACATGAAGACTGATGTATACAGCCTCACTGAACTCAAACTGCATCCTTTGCAACAATGTATCCAGTTTAGAAATTCCTAAAACACTCATCTGACTTAAATACCGTATGTACTTTTTTTTGCCTGGAGTAAATGCCGCTGTTCTCCTGAATCCGGCGATGTTTTTCTCTTGTTCCTGCTCCTCTCCGTTCCTGAAATACGGCCTCCTCTTCTCTGGATATAAATCTAGCCTTTGTAGCCAAGTGGGCATGATTTTTTTTTAAAAAATCTTCTAAATGACAACACCCACTTGGCTAAGAAGACTATATTTATATAGAGGAGAGATAGGGCCATATCTTAGGAACGGAGAGGCGCAGGAACAAAAGAGAAACATCTTCGGATTCAGGAGAACAGCGGCATTTACACCGGGTACAAACATTACATATTTTTTAAAATTTAGCAGCGCAAATTTAGCTCCTGAGCAGTTTTCTCCAATGTATCGGCCCAGGGTGATTAGCTCACAGGAAATAGGATAAAGCCATAATACAGGGTCTGTGAACAATGGTAGTTAACCTGCTTGTTTATGGTTTCCATGTATAGGCAGCCCTAACCTGACCTCGCTGCAAGGATATTTAGTGCCTAGATCTCAGGGACAAATAAACCAATTTTCTGCCTTAAATGAAGTCGTTAATAGATTTCCATTAATTGTGTAATTGCACCTGAAGGTAGAAAACTGTAGAGCAAACATTAACTTACAGGGTAATTACCTATAGGTGGCACTATAGAGACATCTTTTTTTTTCTATCCTGAAAAAGGGAATTTGCATATTTTCTTCCCATAGTGCAATGCTCACAACTGTATCTCCACGAGAAGTATCAGTAGCTTTTAAGAGGAGGGCTTATTTACAGTTAGTTCTTTATTTGTGGGGGGCTCTTTAAAAAAAAAATTCCAAAGGAAAGTCTCATCTCAAGCTTTTTGTTCAGGCGTTTTAAATGGTTTAACATAGTTGAGTAGAAATATATTGCCTCAGTGTGTTATGAAAGTAATAGAAACTGGCGAATGTTATAAAAAAAAACCCTCTAAATTCTGGGCTAAAAGTAATCATTTTGACACAAATGGCCCAATTTATAGTGTTCAGTGCCAAATACGAAATCCATGAAGATGTGACGGGCAAAGATAAAGTCCCTAATCAATGTGATTACTTTTATAACCCTCTGTAACTGAATACAAGGAAACGCAACGTGATGCAATTCGGCAAGTTCTGATTTCTTGTTCTCAAAAATTTGGAAAAAAAATTGTCAAATATGGAATTTTGGACCAAATTTTTTGTAACTTGCCAGTTTATAAAAACGAAGTCTCTGATCACACAACCGTTCTGATCAGTTTTGGAGGTCAATGGTGTTGACAGTGGTGTGAACCGAGGTTATAGTAGATCCTGTGGATGGTGGGTCCTTCACTCCAGTCCTAAAAGAATGGGAATCCAGTACTCTCTAAAGAGTTGGGTCCCCTTTCGGATCTGCCCAAATTTTCTGCTGGTCGAGGCAAAAATAGTATCATCGAAAACTCACCTTCTGAAGATGACACAAATTCATGTGGTCCCAGAAACCTGGTCTACTACTTTCAGTGAACACCCTCATTACGGTTAGAGTATGGGCCCTAAATGGCCTAATATCTTTTTATGGCCCCTTCTGGTCATTATAATCCATGTTCGTATAATGCCCAATATAGTAGTTTTCTCACAAACTTGTATGCATATCTCTCTATACAGCAGCAGCCTTTGAGTTTTTGTCCTATTTTACCCAATCACCATTTATAACCAACCACATTGCCATCCAGAAGACACCATGATCTCTATAGGTCGCATTTGTGAACATTTGAGGGCCGTAGTGTTGAAGGGGAAAAGATCTGCGATATCCAGTTTGGTTCTCTGTGATAGCTGGCTCGGGGCAGTCTTCGCCTCTGCGGCTAGTATCTTTGGACTGGCATCAAGGGCACCTCTTTGGGAGGCATCATGGGCAACTCTTGGAAGGAATCCTGGACACCTCTTGTAAGGCTTCCTGGGCACCTCTTGGAAGGCTTCCTGGGCACCTCTGGAAGGCATCATGAGCACTGCTTGGAAGGCTTCCTCGGCACCTCTTGGAAGGCTTCCTGGGCACCTCTTGGAAGGGTTCCTGGGCATCTCTTGGAAGGGTTCCTGGGCACCTCTGGAAGGCATCCTGAGCACCGCTTGGAAGGCTTCCTGGAACCTCTTGGAAGGCTTCCTGGGCACCTCTTGGAAGGCTTCCTGGGCACCTCTGGAAGGCATCATGAGCACTGCTTGGAAGGCTTCCTGGGCACCTCTTGTAAGGCTTCCTCGGCACCTCTTGGAAGGCTTCCTGGGCACCTCTTGGAAGGGTTCCTAGGCATCTCTTGGAAGGGTTCCTGGGCAACTCTGGAAGGCATCCTGAGCACCGCTTGGAAGGCTTCCTGGAACCTCTTGGAAGGCTTCCTGGGCACCTCTTGGAAGGCTTCCTGGGCACCTCTTGGAAGGCTTCCTGGGCACCTCTTGGAAGGCTTCCTGGGCACCTCTTGGAAGGCTTCCTGGGCACCTCTTGGAAGGCTTCCTGGGCACCTCTTGGAAGGCTGCCTGGGAACCTCTTGGAAGGCTGCCTGGGCACCTCTTGGAAGGCTGCTGGGGCACCTCTTGGAAGGCTGCCGGGGCACCTCTTGGAAGGCTGCCTGGGCACCACTTGGGAGGCATCATGGGCAACTCTTGTAAGGCTTCCTGGGCACCGCTTGGAAGGCTTCCTGGGCACCTCTGGAAGGCATCCTGAGCACCGCTTGGAAGGCTTCCTCGGCACCTCTTGTAAGGCTTCCTCGGCACCTCTTGTAAGGCTTCCAGGGCACCTCTTGGAAGGCTTCCTGGGCACCTCTTGGAAGGGTTCCTGGGCACCTCTGGAAGGCATCCTGAGCACCGCTTGAAAGGCTTCCTGGAACCTCTTGGAAGGCTTCCTGGGCACCTCTGGAAGACATCCTGAGCACCGCTTGGAAGGCTTCCTGGGCATCTCTTGTAAGGCTTCCTGGGCACCTCTTGTAAGGCTTCCTGGGCACCTCTTGTAAGGCTTCCTGGGCACCTCTTGGAATGCTTCCTGGGCACCTCTCGGAAGGCTTCCTGGGCACCTCTTGGAAGGCTGCCTGGGAATCGCTTGGAAGGCTTCCTGGCACCTTTTGGAAGGCTTCCTGGGCACCTCTGGGAAGGCTTCCTGGGCACTTCTTGGAAGGCTTCCTGGGCACCTCTTGGAAAACTGCCTGGGCACCTCTTGGAAAACTGCCTGGGCACCCCTTGGAAGGCTGCCTGGGCACCACTTGGGAGACTGCCTGGGCACCTCTTGGGAGACTGCCTGGGCACCTCTTGGGAGACTGCCTGGGCACCTCTTGGGAGGCTTCCTAGGCGCCTCTTGGGAGGCTTCCTGGGCACCTCTTGGGAGGCTTCCTGGGCACCTCTTGGGAGGCTTCCTGGGCGCCTCTTGGGAGGCTTCCTGGGCGCCTCTTGGGAGGCTTCCTGGGCACCTCTTGGGAGGCTGCCATGGCTGCCATGGGAGAACAGATTGGCCGCCGAAATAGGGAAGTGTGAATGCTTTTGTTCAGCCTTACTGTAGAGCCTTACAGCAAGCTGTCTACTGTCATGAAGTTAGGCCCAAGCCCAATCTAACCCAATACATCTGCTAAGGAGGTTGTCCAGTATTGATTTGACGACCTCTTTAGATATGATATTTGGCTGGCTTGATGAAGAAGGGGATGATAATTTTAACAACTTCAACCACGAGGAAATGAAGAATGAAACAGAAGGGAAAAACTAACAAAACCAGACAGTGATATCTTGAAAACGTCCAATGAGATCCTCTTACCTCATGAGCATTTCAGCCAAACTTTTTGCATCTGGAATAAAAAAAAAAAGTTGCATCAGATCAACAAAAAGGTTTATGGTTACAATCGTGTTCATTCGTGGACTTGTTACACACGAGTCATAATGTGGCTTAAATTTTATTGCATTTGAAAAACTATAAACTTTAGAAAAACAGAACAGCTATGTAGTGAGCCAGCCTCATGGCCAATGACTGCATGGTGTACGCGGAGCCCTTGTGACTACATGTGATGTTTGTAACTATGACCACTTTCACACATCAGTGTTTTGTTGTCCGAGTACAGAACATAATGCTGGGACCCACACCTGACAGCCTTACATATGCGTAGGAGGTTGCTTAGATTGGGTCAGGAGACCACTGGCTGGTCTATGCGTTATGGTCTGCGCACGGACCACGAAACATGCATGTGAAACCGTCCTGACTTGTGCTCCGTGTTCATGATCCTACACATCAACAAGTGGAAGTGTTAATGCCCAGTGTTATCCTCTCATACCTACATACGCCTCCTGCGCTGTTTGGGCACCCTTGGTCAAAATTACTGTTATTGTGAACAGTTAAGCAAGTTGAAGATGAAATGATCTCTAAAAGGCCTAAAGTGTTATGTTCCGCTACCAGAGCTAAGGAAAGAGAGGAGATCTGTCCCTACGATAGAACTCAGCTTAATCCCTACGATGTAACAGGGGACCTGATCCTGCGATCAGACCTGCTAAAGTCCTAAGCTAGTCTGTACGGAGACCTATAGATGTGGGGAAGGAATCCCTACAAGTACTAAGGACTGGGAGGAAAATGGGACACCTCCTAACAGAAATAGTAGCAGACAGACGAACAAACAAAATATATAGAACATAGTGGTCCGTAGACCAAGCAAACTTAAAGAGTTAGATACAGAGCACAAGCTAGCTAAAGAGTAGTAATACAATGAAGTCCAGCAAAGCCAGAAGGGCGGAGCAGGATTAAATAGGCCAACAAGGTCATGTGACCAGCAAAGGAAAAAACCTAAGAGCAAGGTTCTAACATAAAGTTAAAGATGACACATTGCCTTTGTATTTTAGACAATACATATATATATATTTTTTACATTTTAAAAATTACAAAAAGGAAAATGGGCTGATGCAAAAGTTTGGGCACCCTGCATGGTTAGTACCTACTAGCGCCCCCTTTTGAAAGTATCACATCTTGTAAATGCTTTTTGTAGCCAGACAAGAGTCTTTCAATTCTTGTTTAAGGGATTTTTATTCTTTCTTCCTTGGATAATTCTTCCAGTTCTGTGAGATTCCTGGGTCGTCTTGCATGCTCTGCTATTTTGAGGTCTAGCCACAGATTTTTAATGATGTTCAGATCAGGGGACTGTGAGGGCCATTGTAAAACCTTCAGCTTGCGCCTTTTGAGGTCGTCTATTGTGGATTTTGACGTGTGTTTAGGATCATTATCCATTTGTAGAAGTCATCCTCTTTTCATCTTCAGCTTTTTTTACAGATGGTGTAATATTTGCATCAAGAATTTGTTGAAATTTCATTGAATCCATTCTTCCCTCTACCCGTGAAATGTTCCACGTGCAACTGGCTGCAACACAACCCCAAAGCATGATTGATCCACCCCCATGCTTAATGGTTGGTGAGATGTTCTTTTCCTGAAATCCTGTGCTCTTTTTCCTCCACACATACCTTTGATCATTGTGGCCAAAGACTTCTATTTTAAACTCATCGGTCCACAGGACTTGTTTCCAGGATACATCAGGCGTGTCTAGATGTTCTTTTGCATACTTGTGATGCTGAATTATATGGTGAGGACGCAGGAGAAGTTTTCTTCTGTAGACTCTTCCATGAAGGCCACATTTGTGCAGGTAAATCTGAACAGTAGAACAATGTACCACAACTCCAAAGTCTGCTAAATCTTTCTGAAGGTCTTTTGCAGTCAAGCTGGGGTTCTGATTTGCCTCTCTAGCAATCCTACCAGCAGCGCTCACTGAAATTTTGCTCGATCTTCCAGACCTTTTCTTGACCTCCACGGTTCCTGGTAACTGCCATTTCTTAATTACATTTTGAACTGAGGAAAGGGCAACTTGAAAACGCTTTGCTATCTTCTGATAGTCTTCTCATGCTTTGTGGGCCTCCACCATTTTCACAGTGCTCGGCAGCTGCTTAAAAGAACCCATGGCTGCTGGTTTTTGGCACAAGGTTAGAGGGGGCTGGGTTTTTATAAAGCTGAGAAATTTGCATCACCTGGCCTTTCCTAACAATGATAGTGAACAGGCCATAACCCTAACAGGCTAATTACAGTCTGAAACCTTGGTCAAAGTTATCTGAGCACACAAATCTCCAATGGTGCCCAGACTTTTGCATCGGCCCAATTCCCTTTTTGTAATTTTTAAAATGAAAAAAGACAATATATATATATTTTTTGCCTAAAATTTTTAACTTTAGGTCTTTTAGAGATAATTTCATCTTCAACTTGCTTAACTGTTCACAATAACAATAATTTTGAGCAGGGATGCCCAAACTTTTATATACCCCTGTAGATACCACGGAATTTCCCTACTTTTCACCTTCTTTGGCGAACAGGGCTTCTTTGAAAAGATAGAGAGATCGATAGATACTGTAAATAGATGGAGAGGCGACTTATCTATCTATCTATCTATCTATCTATCTATCTTTGCCTGCTTTTCAAGCCTTGAAAATCCCTGCATATGTTACCGGTATCTGCTATATTTCGCTCACCAGTAACAGATATTGGAGGCCACATACAGATGTTGGAGGCCACATATAGATATTGGAGGCCACATACACAGATCATTTCGGTACCTCGACCCATGAAGTGTAATAGGGGGCGATTGTATTTATTGAGGAGATTCTAAGAGACGTTTATCCGGAAAGACAATCTGAGTCACAGTCTATAAATAAGGGAGACATATTTAGCTTCTCGGTGAGTTGCCGCAGGGCTTCATTGTATGCGATGCATGATTTATATAGATTGTGTCCCATTTACTCAACCGTATCATTCATAAAAAATAACTTTAGTAAGCCTCCTTCTGTAATTTCTGTGTTGGGACATTTAGACCAAGCAGGTGGTTTGGATTGAATAAGGTAAGGAGGGTGGTTCAATCTCTCCTACATAATAAGCAAATTGAGCAAAAATTGCAAGGTATATTGATTTTTTCATAAAACTGCAAAGAAGAGGCTGCAGACTATTAGGTGTACTGTATTCTAAAGACAAAGTCTGGGTAAAATTTTAGGAGCTGCAGAGAAAGTGTGTTTTTCTTTTGGTAGAGGAAAAAGAAAAGATTAAAACATGTTGCCCTCTTGGAAAACTTTAGGCTGCGTTGATTCATATAAATACAGTATACCTGTGGATATAATGCTTGTGTCCTTTCCAAAGGCATTTGACAATGTCTCACAAAGACATAAATTAAGGTCTATTGGATTAGAAAGTAATGTTTGTAATTGGATCAAAAACTGGATCGACCAAAGCCTGAGAGTTGCGGTGAATGACTGCGACTCTGAATAGTCCCTGGTTATAAGTGCCGACCCCAAGGGTCAGTACTCGGTCCCCTATTATTCAACTTCTAGAAGACGGGCTATGGTGTAGTCTATGGAGGATGTTTAGAAGTTGCAGGCAAACTGAGTGTTTGGACATCCACGTGGCAGATAAGGTTCAATTTGAGAAATGTAAAGTTATGCAATCTGGGGGCTAATTATCTGCGAACATCATATGTTCTAGGGAAAACTAGGAGAGACCCTTGTCAAGAAGGATCTGGGTGCACTTCTAGATCACAGACAATATAACAGCATGCAATGTCAATCAGCGACCTCTAAGGCCAGCAGGATAATATCATGTATTATAAGAGGTATGAACTCGTGGGACAGGGATATAATACGACAACTGTACAAAGCATTAGTGTCACCTCATCCGGAATAGACAGATCAATTCTGGCCCTGGAGCTAGAAAAGATACAAAACTGATGAAGGGCATCCTGGTTAAGGGAAAGGATTAAAGAATTACATGTATTTAGTCTTGAGAAGGTGGCGACATGATTAACTTGTACAAGTGCATAAATGGCCAATACAAAAAAAATGGTAAAAAGCAGATTCATGTAAAACCCCCTTAAAAGACAAGAGGCTGCGTCCTCCATCTGGAGAAAAAAAAGCTTCAATCTCCAGAGGGGTAAATGCTTCTTTACCATATGGAGGAGCCGGTCACAGCGGGAGCCATCAATGGTTTCAGAAAGGATTAGATGGGAGGTTTTTTTTAAGAAGAAAATAACATGAATATGGAACTTATGTCAATGTATAAACTTCTTGATCTGAATGTTGATCTTGTTGAGTTAAACTCTAGATCAGGAGGGAAACATTGTGCTCTTCTAAGGCAGGTTGGTTTATACCTATACCCCTTCCTTATGTCCTTTCCTATCCCTCAGCTGAACTTTATGGACATGGGTATTTTTTACAACCGCACTATGTATTAATGATAATGTGGCTATCTGATAAGCAAACGAGTCAGCAAAGCGGCACATATAGAAAAATAATAACCCATCTTGCAGGCACCATTTTTATTTATTCTCACCCTAAACCTGCCTCCGGATGATTTGCTAACTTTTTCCTCCACTGGGAAGTTGGATCATGGACTGTTTTTCGACTGAAAATCCAAGGTTACGAAGCATGGAAATGATTCAATTTAGAAGAACGATCATGCACAATGAGGCCATTAGCTCTTGGAGAGAGAAAAAGATAAAAGAGAGAGGGCTGCCGAGGAGCGCTCGGTTCATTTTACAAGACTGTAAATAATATATGCAGGAGAGAAAAGCTCGATGGAGATAACCTAAAAGTTTCTTTTCTGCCAGCAGTCCCCTTCAGGAAGGTATACGGTGACACTTTTGTACCTTTATACAGTACTCTGCATTATTAAAATCCCTCGCGCTTAGCACAATGCGGCGGGATGTTCGGTAATCTAAGTAACGTTCCGCTGCCGAACGTCCTGCATTATGGTCATCCTCAGCAAAAGATGCAAGCGATCGATAATATTCTGCCTGTATGATGAAAATAAATAAGTCTTTAGGGGGATTGCCCTATTTAACCTCAGAAATATAAAAAAATGACTATGTGGAAAAAAAAAGGTAAAATTGGGTTTCAGTGTTTTTTGTGCATGTTCCCAATTGGAACTGAACCCAACAGAATGAAAACTTTATTTCCAAAAATGTTTTTGAATATAACCATGAAGGCTCATAATTAGAGCTGAGCGATAAGATTCACCCTGCCTCGGTCTAGCGTCCAGTCTTCACTGCTGGCCGGCATCCTGAGCACCTCTGGAGAATATCGGCCGCACAATATAATGACATCTCAGGACCGATCAGGACAGTCTTCACTGCTGGCCGGCATCCTGAGCACCTCTGGAGAATATCGGCCACACAATATAATGACATCTCAGGACCGACCAGGACAGTCTTCACTTCTGGAAGGCATTCTGAGCACCTCTGGAGAATATCGGCCACACAACATAATGACATCTGAGGACCGACCAGGACAGTCTTCACTGATGGCCGGCATCCTGAGCACCTCTGGAGAATATCGGCCGCACGATATAATGACATCTCAGGACCGACCAGGACAGTCTTCACTTCTGGAAGGCATTCTGAGCACCTCTGGAGAATATCGGCCACACAACATAATGACATCTCAGGACCGATCAGGACAGTCTTCACTGATGGCCGGCATCCTGAGCACCTCTGGAGAATATCGGCCACACAATATAATGACATCTCAGGACCGACCAGGACAGTCTTCACTTCTGGAAGGCATTCTGAGCACCTCTGGAGAATATCGGCCACACAACATAATGACATCTGAGGACCGACCAGGACAGTCTTCACTTCCGGCCGACATCCTGAGCACCTCTGGAGAATATCGGACACATAACATAATGACATCTGAGGACCGACCAGGACAGTCTTCACTGCTGGCCGGCATCCTGAGCACCTCTGGAGAATATCGGCCACACAATATAATGACATCTCAGGACCGACCAGGACAGTCTTCACTTCTGGAAGGCATTCTGAGCACCTCTGGAGAATATCGGCCACACAACATAATGACATCTCAGGACCGATCAGGACAGTCTTCACTTCCGGCCGACATCCTGAGCACCTCTGGAGAATATCGGACACATAACATAATGACATCTGAGGACCGACCAGGACAGTCTTCACTGCTGGCCGGCATCCTGAGCACCTCTGGAGAATATCGGCCGCACAATATAATGACATCTCAGGACCGATCAGGACAGTCTTCACTGCTGGCCGGCATCCTGAGCACCTCTGGAGAATATCGGCCGCACAATATAATGACATCTCAGGACCGACCAGGACAGTCTTCACTTCTGGAAGGCATCCTGAGCACCTCTGGAGAATATCGGCCGCACGATATAATGACATCTCAGGACCGACCAGGACAGTCTTCACTTCTGGCCGGCATCCTGAGCACCTCTGGAGAATATCGGCCACACAACATAATGACATCTCAGGACCGACCAGGACAGTCTTCACTTCTGGCAGGCATCCTGAGCACCTCTGGAGAATATCGGCCGCACAACATAATGACATCTCAGGGCCGACCAGGACAGTCTTCACTTCTGGCCGGCATCCTGAGCACCTCTGGAGAATATCGGCCGCACAATATAATGACATCTCAGGACCGACCAGGACAGTCTTCACTTCTGGAAGGCATCCTGAGCACCTCTAGAGAATATCGGACACATAACATAATGACATCTCAGGACCGATCAGGACAGTCTTCACTTCTGGAAGGCATCCGGAGCACCTCTGGAGAATATCGGCCACACGATATAATGACATCTCAGGACCGACCAGGACAGTCTTCACTTCTGGAAGGCATCCTGAGCACCTCTGGAGAATATCGGCCACACAACATAATGACATCTGAGGACCGACCAGGACAGTCTTCACTTTTGGAAGGCATCCTGAGCACCTCTGGAGAATATCGGCCACACGACATAATGACATCTGAGGACCGACCAGGACAGTCTTCACTTCTGGAAGGCATCCTGAGCACCTCTGGAAAATATCGGCCACATGACATAATGCATCTCAGGACCGACCAGGACAGTCTTCACTTCTGGAAGGCATCCTGAGCACCTCTGGAGAATATCGGCCACACAACATAATGCATCTCAGGACCGACCAGGACAGTCTTCACTTCTGGAAGGCATCCTGAGCACCTCTGGAGAATATCGGCCACACGACATAATGACATCTGAGGACCGACCAAGACAGTCTTCACTTCTGGAAGGCATCCTGAGCACCTCTGGAGAATATCGGCCACACAACATAATGACATCTCAGGACCGACCAGGACAGTCTTCACTTCTGGCCGGCATCCTGAGCACCTCTGGAGAATATCGGCCGCACAACATAATGACATCTCAGGGCCGACCAGGACAGTCTTCACTTCTGGCCGGCATCCTGAGCACCTCTGGAGAATATCGGCCACACAACATAATGACATCTGAGGACCGATCAGGACAGTCTTCACTTCCGGCCGACATCCTGAGCACCTCTGGAGAATATCGGACACATAACATAATGACATCTGAGGACCGACCAGGACAGTCTTCACTGCTGGCCGGCATCCTGAGCACCTCTGGAGAATATCGGCCGCACAATATAATGACATCTCAGGACCGATCAGGACAGTCTTCACTGCTGGCCGGCATCCTGAGCACCTCTGGAGAATATCGGCCGCACAATATAATGACATCTCAGGACCGACCAGGACAGTCTTCACTTCTGGAAGGCATCCTGAGCACCTCTGGAGAATATCGGCCGCACGATATAATGACATCTCAGGACCGACCAGGACAGTCTTCACTTCTGGCCGGCATCCTGAGCACCTCTGGAGAATATCGGCCACACAACATAATGACATCTCAGGTCCGACCAGGACAGTCTTCACTTCTGGCCGGCATCCTGAGCACCTCTGGAGAATATCGGCCGCACAACATAATGACATCTCAGGGCCGACCAGGACAGTCTTCACTTCTGGCCGGCATCCTGAGCACCTCTGGAGAATATCGGCCGCACAATATAATGACATCTCAGGACCGACCAGGACAGTCTTCACTTCTGGAAGGCATCCTGAGCACCTCTAGAGAATATCGGACACATAACATAATGACATCTCAGGACCGATCAGGACAGTCTTCACTTCTGGAAGGCATCCGGAGCACCTCTGGAGAATATCGGCCACACGATATAATGACATCTCAGGACCGACCAGGACAGTCTTCACTTCTGGAAGGCATCCTGAGCAACTCTGGAGTATATCGGCCACACAACATAATGACATCTCAGGACCAACCAGGACAGTCTTCACTTCTGGAAGGCATCCTGAGCACCTCTGGAGAATATCGGCCACACAACATAATGACATCTGAGGACCGACCAGGACAGTCTTCACTTTTGGAAGGCATCCTGAGCACCTCTGGAGAATATCGGCCACACGACATAATGACATCTGAGGACCGACCAGGACAGTCTTCACTTCTGGAAGGCATCCTGAGCACCTCTGGAAAATATCGGCCACATGACATAATGCATCTCAGGACCGACCAGGACAGTCTTCACTTCTGGAAGGCATCCTGAGCACCTCTGGAGAATATCGGCCACACAACATAATGCATCTCAGGACCGACCAGGACAGTCTTCACTTCTGGAAGGCATCCTGAGCACCTCTGGAGAATATCGGCCACACGACATAATGACATCTGAGGACCGACCAAGACAGTCTTCACTTCTGGAAGGCATCCTGAGCACCTCTGGAGAATATCGGCCACACAACATAATGACATCTCAGGACCGACCAGGACAGTCTTCACTTCTGGCCGGCATCCTGAGCACCTCTGGAGAATATCGGCCGCACAACATAATGACATCTCAGGGCCGACCAGGACAGTCTTCACTTCTGGCCGGCATCCTGAGCACCTCTGGAGAATATCGGCCACACAACATAATGACATCTGAGGACCGACCAGGACAGTCTTCACTTCAGGCCGGCATCCTGAGCACCTCTGGAAAATATCGGCCGCACAACATAATGACATCTCAGGGCCGACCAGGACAGTCTTCACTTCTGGCCGGCATCCTGAGCACCTCTGGAGAATATCGGCCGCAAAATATAATGACATCTCAGGACCGACCAGGACAGTCTTCACTTCTGGAAGGCATCCTGAGCACCTCTAGAGAATATCGGACACATAACATAATGACATCTCAGGACCGATCAGGACAGTCTTCACTTCTGGAAGGCATCCGGAGCACCTCTGGAGAATATCGGCCACACGATATAATGACATCTCAGGACCGACCAGGACAGTCTTCACTTCTGGAAGGCATCCTGAGCAACTCTGGAGTATATCGGCCACACAACATAATGACATCTCAGGACCAACCAGGACAGTCTTCACTTCTGGAAGGCATCCTGAGCACCTCTGGAGAATATCGGCCACACAACATAATGACATCTGAGGACCGACCAGGACAGTCTTCACTTTTGGAAGGCATCCTGAGCACCTCTGGAGAATATCGGCCACACGACATAATGACATCTGAGGACCGACCAGGACAGTCTTCACTTCTGGAAGGCATCCTGAGCACCTCTGGAGAATATCGGCCACATGACATAATGCATCTCAGGACCGACCAGGACAGTCTTCACTTCTGGAAGGCATCCTGAGCACCTCTGGAGAATATCGGCCACACAACATAATGCATCTCAGGACCGACCAGGACAGTCTTCACTTCTGGAAGGCATCCTGAGCACCTCTGGAGAATATCGGCCACACGACATAATGACATCTGAGGACCGACCAAGACAGTCTTCACTTCTGGAAGGCATCCTGAGCACCTCTGGAGAATATCGGCCACACAACATAATGACATCTCAGGACGGATCAGGACAGTCTTCACTTCTGGCCGGCATCCTGACCACCTCTGGAGAATATCGGCCGCACAATATAATGACATCTCAGGACCGACCAGGACAGTCTTCACTGCTGGCCGGCATCCTGAGCACCTCTGGAGAATATCGGCCACACGACATAATGACATCTGAGGACCGACCAGGACAGTCTTCACTTCTGGCCGGCATCCTGAGCACCTCTAGAGAATATCGGCCACACAACATAATGACATCTCAGGACCGACCAGGACAGTCTTCACTTCTGGCCGGCATCCTGAGCACCTCTGGAGAATATCGGCCGCACAACATAATGACATCTCAGGGCCGACCAGGACAGTCTTCACTTCTGGCCGGCATCCTGAGCACCTCTGGAGAATATCGGCCACACAACATAATGACATCTGAGGACCGACCAGGACAGTCTTCACTTCTGGCCGGCATCCTGAGCACCTCTGGAAAATATCGGCCGCACAACATAATGACATCTCAGGGCCGACCAGGACAGTCTTCACTTCTGGCCGGCATCCTGAGCACCTCTGGAGAATATCGGCCACACAACATAATGACATCTGAGGACCGACCTGGACAGTCTTCACTTCTTGAAGGCATCCTGAGCACCTCTGGAGAATATCGGCCGCACAATATAATGACATCTCAGGACCGACCAGGACAGTCTTCACTTCTGGAAGGCATTCTGAGCACCTCTGGAGAATATCGGCCACATGACATAATGACATCTCAGGACCGATCAGGACAGTCTTCACTTCCGGCCGACATCCTGAGCACCTCTAGAGAATATCGGACACATAACATAATGACATCTCAGGACCGATCAGGACAGTCTTCACTTCTGGAAGGCATCCGGAGCACCTCTGGAGAATATCGGCCACACGATATAATGACATCTCAGGACCGACCAGGACAGTCTTCACTTCTGGAAGGGATCCTGAGCACCTCTGGAGTATATGGGCCACACGACATAATGACATCTCAGGACCGACCAGGACAGTCTTCACTTCTGGAAGGCATCCTGAGCACCTCTGGAGAATATCGGCCACACGACATAATGACATCTGAGGACCGACCAGGACAGTCTTCACTTCTGGAAGGCATTCTGAGCACCTCTGGAGAATATCGGCCACATGACATAATGACATCTCAGGACCGATCAGGACAGTCTTCACTTCCGGCCGACATCCTGAGCACCTCTAGAGAATATCGGACACATAACATAATGACATCTCAGGACCGATCAGGACAGTCTTCACTTCTGGAAGGCATCCGGAGCACCTCTGGAGAATATCGGCCACACGATATAATGACATCTCAGGACCGACCAGGACAGTCTTCACTTCTGGAAGGGATCCTGAGCACCTCTGGAGTATATGGGCCACACGACATAATGACATCTCAGGACCGACCAGGACAGTCTTCACTTCTGGAAGGCATCCTGAGCACCTCTGGAGAATATCGGCCACACAACATAATGCATCTCAGGACCGACCAGGACAGTCTTCACTTCTGGAAGGCATCCTGAGCACCTCTGGAGAATATCGGCCACACAACATAATGACATCTGAGGACCGACCAGGACAGTCTTCACTTTTGGAAGGCATCCTGAGCACCTCTGGAGAATATCGGCCACACGACATAATGACATCTGAGGACCGACCAGGACAGTCTTCACTTCTGGAAGGCATCCTGAGCACCTCTGGAGAATATCGGCCACATGACATAATGCATCTCAGGACCGACCAGGACAGTCTTCACTTCTGGAAGGCATCCTGAGCACCTCTGGAGAATATCGGCCACACAACATAATGCATCTCAGGACCGACCAGGACAGTCTTCACTTCTGGAAGGCATCCTGAGCACCTCTGGAGAATATCGGACGCACAATATAATGCATCTCAGGACCGACCAGGACAGTCTTCACTTCAGGAAGGCATTCTGAGCACCTCTGGAGAATATCGGCCACACAACATAATGACATCTCAGGACCGATCAGGACAGTCTTCACTTCCGGCCGACATCCTGAGCACCTCTAGAGAATATTGGACACATAACATAATGACATCTCAGGACCGATCAGGACAGTCTTCACTTCTGGAAGGCATCCGGAGCACCTCTGGAGAATATCGGCCACACGATATAATGACATCTCAGGACCGACCAGGACAGTCTTCACTTCTGGAAGGCATCCTGAGCACCTCTGGAATATATCGGCCACACGACATAATGACATCTCAGGACCAACCAGGAGAGTCTTCACTTCTGGAAGGCATCCTGAGCACCTCTGGAGAATATCGGCCACACAACATAATGACATCTGAGGACCGACCAGGACAGTCTTCACTTTTGGAAGGCATCCTGAGCACCTCTGGAGAATATCGGCCGCACAATATAATGACATCTCAGGACCGACCAGGACAGTCTTCACTGCTGGCCGGCATCCTGAGCACCTCTGGAGAATATCGGCCACACAACATAATGACATCTGAGGACCGACCAGGACAGTCTTCACTGCTGGCCGGCATCCTGAGCACCTCTGGAGAATATCGGCCACATGACATAATGACATCTCAGGACCGACCAGGACAGTCTTCACTTCTGGCCAAATCCTGAGCACCTCTGAAGAATATCGGCCATACAACATAATGACATCTGAGGACCGACCAGGACAGTCTTCACTTCTGGAAGGCATCCGGAGCACCTCTGGAGAATATCGGCCACACGATATAATGACATCTCAGGACCGACCAGGACAGTCTTCACTTCTGGAAGGCATCCTGAGCACCTCTGGAATATATCGGCCACACGACATAATGACATCTCAGGACCAACCAAGACAGTCTTCACTTCTGGAAGGCATCCTGAGCACCTCTGGAGAATATCGGCCACACAACATAATGACATCTGAGGACCGACCAGGACAGTCTTCACTTTTGGAAGGCATCCTGAGCACCTCTGGAGAATATCGGCCACACGACATAATGACATCTGAGGACCGACCAGGACAGTCTTCACTTCTGGCCGGCATCCTGACCACCTCTGGAGAATATCGGCCGCACAATATATTGACATCTCAGGACCGACCAGGACAGTCTTCACTGCTGGCCGGCATCCTGAGCACCTCTGGAGAATATCGGCCGCACAATATAATGACATCTCAGGACCGACCAGGACAGTCTTCACTGCTGGCCGGCATCCTGAGCACCTCTGGAGAATATCGGCCACACAACATAATGACATCTGAGGACCGACCAGGACAGTCTTCACTGCTGGCCGGCATCCTGAGCACCTCTGAAGAATATCGGCCATACAACATAATGACATCTGAGGACCGACCAGGACAGTCTTCACTTCTGGAAGGCATTCTGAGCACCTCTGGAGAATATCGGCCGCACAATATAATGACATCTCAGGACCGACCAGGACAGTCTTCACTTCTGGAAGGAATTCTGAGCACCTCTGGAGAATATCGGCCACATGACATAATGACATCTCAGGACCGATCAGGACAGTCTTCACTTCCGGCCGACATCCTGAGCACCTCTAGAGAATATCGGACACATAACATAATGACATCTCAGGACCGATCAGGACAGCCTTCACTTCTGGAAGGCATCCGGAGCAACTCTGGAGAATATCGGCCACATGACATAATGCATCTCAGGACCGACCAGGACAGTCTTCACTTCTGGAAGGCATCCTGAGCACCTCTGGAGAATATCGGCCACACAACATAATGCATCTCAGGACCGACCAGGACAGTCTTCACTTCTGGAAGGCATCCTGAGCACCTCTGGAGAATATCGGCCACACGATATAATGACATCTCAGGACCGACCAGGACAGTCTTCACTTCTGGAAGGCATCCTGAGCACCTCTGGAGCATATCGGCCACACGACATAATGACATCTCAGGGCCGACCAGGACAGTCTTCACTTCTGGCCGGCATCCTGAGCACCTCTGGAGAATATCGGCCACACAACATAATGACATCTGAGGATCGACCTAGACAGTCTTCACTTCTTGAAGGCATCCTGAGCACCTCTGGAGAATATCGGCCGCACAATATAATGACATCTCAGGACCGACCAGGACAGTCTTCACTTCTGGAAGGCATTCTGAGCACCTCTGGAGAATATCGGCCACATGACATAATGACATCTCAGGACCGATCAGGACAGTCTTCACTTCCGGCCGACATCCTGAGCACCTCTAGAGAATATCGGACACATAACATAATGACATCTCAGGACCGATCAGGACAGTCTTCACTTCTGGAAGGCATCCGGAGCACCTCTGGAGAATATCGGCCACACGATATAATGACATCTCAGGACCGACCAGGACAGTCTTCACTTCTGGAAGGGATCCTGAGCACCTCTGGAGTATATGGGCCACACGACATAATGACATCTCAGGACCGACCAGGACAGTCTTCACTTCTGGAAGGCATCCTGAGCACCTCTGGAGAATATCGGCCACACAACATAATGCATCTCAGGACCGACCAGGACAGTCTTCACTTCTGGAAGGCATCCTGAGCACCTCTGGAGAATATCGGCCACACAACATAATGACATCTGAGGACCGACCAGGACAGTCTTCACTTTTGGAAGTCATCCTGAGCACCTCTGGAGAATATCGGCCACACGACATAATGACATCTGAGGACCGACCAGGACAGTCTTCACTTCTGGAAGGCATCCTGAGCACCTCTGGAGAATATCGGCCACATGACATAATGCATCTCAGGACCGACCAGGACAGTCTTCACTTCTGGAAGGCATCCTGAGCACCTCTGGAGAATATCGGCCACACAACATAATGCATCTCAGGACCGACCAGGACAGTCTTCACTTCTGGAAGGCATCCTGAGCACCTCTGGAGAATATCGGACGCACAATATAATGCATCTCAGGACCGACCAGGACAGTCTTCACTTCTGGCCGGCATTCTGAGCACCTCTGGAGAATATCGGCCACACAACATAATGACATCTCAGGACCGATCAGGACAGTCTTCACTTCCGGCCGACATCCTGAGCACCTCTAGAGAATATTGGACACATAACATAATGACATCTCAGGACCGATCAGGACAGTCTTCACTTCTGGAAGGCATCCTGAGCAACTCTGGAATATATCGGCCACACGACATAATGACATCTCAGGACCAACCAGGACAGTCTTCACTTCTGGAAGGCATCCTGAGCACCTCTGGAGAATATCGGCCACACAACATAATGACATCTGAGGACCGACCAGGACAGTCTTCACTTTTGGAAGGCATCCTGAGCACCTCTGGAGAATATCGGCCGCACAATATAATGACATCTCAGGACCGACCAGGACAGTCTTCACTGCTGGCCGGCATCCTGAGCACCTCTGGAGAATATCGGCCACACAACATAATGACATCTGAGGACCGACCAGGACAGTCTTCACTGCTGGCCGGCATCCTGAGCACCTCTGGAGAATATCGGCCACATGACATAATGACATCTCAGGACCGACCAGGACAGTCTTCACTTCTGGCTAAATCCTGAGCACCTCTGAAGAATATCGGCCATACAACATAATGACATCTGAGGACCGACCAGGACAGTCTTCACTTCTGGAAGGCATTCTGAGCACCTCTGGAGAATATCGGCCGCACAATATAATGACATCTCAGGACCGACCAGGACAGTCTTCACTTCTGGAAGGCATTCTGAGCACCTCTGGAGAATATCGGCCACATGACATAATGACATCTCAGGACCGATCAGGACAGTCTTCACTTCCGGCCAACATCCTGAGCACCTCTAGAGAATATCGGACACATAACGTAATGACATCTCAGGACCGATCAGGACAGCCTTCACTTCTGGAAGGCATCCGGAGCACCTCTGGAGAATATCGGCCACACGATATAATGACATCTCAGGACCGACCAGGACAGTCTTCACTTCTGGAAGGCATCCTGAGCACCTCTGGAATATATCGGCCACACGACATAATGACATCTCAGGACCAACCAAGACAGTCTTCACTTCTGGAAGGCATCCTGAGCACCTCTGGAGAATATCGGCCACACAACATAATGACATCTGAGGACCGACCAGGACAGTCTTCACTTTTGGAAGGCATCCTGAGCACCTCTGGAGAATATCGGCCACACGACATAATGACATCTGAGGACCGACCAGGACAGTCTTCACTTCTGGCCGGCATCCTGACCACCTCTGGAGAATATCGGCCGCACAATATATTGACATCTCAGGACCGACCAGGACAGTCTTCACTGCTGGCCGGCATCCTGAGCACCTCTGGAGAATATCGGCCACACAACATAATGACATCTGAGGACCGACCAGGACAGTCTTCACTGCTGGCCGGCATCCTGAGCACCTCTGAAGAATATCGGCCATACAACATAATGACATCTGAGGACCGACCAGGACAGTCTTCACTTCTGGAAGGCATTCTGAGCACCTCTGGAGAATATCGGCCGCACAATATAATGACATCTCAGGACCGACCAGGACAGTCTTCACTTCTGGAAGGAATTCTGAGCACCTCTGGAGAATATCGGCCACATGACATAATGACATCTCAGGACCGATCAGGACAGTCTTCACTTCCGGCCGACATCCTGAGCACCTCTAGAGAATATCGGACACATAACATAATGACATCTCAGGACCGATCAGGACAGCCTTCACTTCTGGAAGGCATCCGGAGCAACTCTGGAGAATATCGGCCACATGACATAATGCATCTCAGGACCGACCAGGACAGTCTTCACTTCTGGAAGGCATCCTGAGCACCTCTGGAGAATATCGGCCACACAACATAATGCATCTCAGGACCGACCAGGACAGTCTTCACTTCTGGAAGGCATCCTGAGCACCTCTGGAGAATATCGGCCACACGATATAATGACATCTCAGGACCGACCAGGACAGTCTTCACTTCTGGAAGGCATCCTGAGCACCTCTGGAGCATATCGGCCACACGACATAATGACATCTCAGGACCAACCAGGACAGTCTTCACATCTGGAAGGCATCCTGAGCACCTCTGGAGAATATCGGCCACACAACATAATGACATCTGAGGACCGACCAGGACAGTCTTCACTTTTGGAAGGCATCCTGAGCACCTCTGGAGAATATCGGCCACACGACATAATGACATCTGAGGACCGACCAGGACAGTCTTCACTTCTGGCCGGCATCCTGACCACCTCTGGAGAATATTGGCCGCACAATATAATGACATCTCAGGACCGACCAGGACAGTCTTCACTGCTGGCCGGCATCCTGAGCACCTCTGGAGAATATCGGCCGCACAATATAATGACATCTCAGGACCGACCAGGACAGTCTTCACTGCTGGCCGGCATCCTGAGCACCTCTGGAGAATATCGGCCACACAACATAATGACATCTGAGGACCGACCAGGACAGTCTTCACTTCTGGAAGGCATTCTGAGCACCTCTGGAGAATATCGGCCACATGACATAATGACATCTCAGGACCGACCAGGACAGTCTTCACTTCTGGCCGGCATCCTGAGCACCTCTGAAGAATATCGGCCATACAACATAATGACATCTGAGGACCGACCAGGACAGTCTTCACTTCTGGAAGGCATTCTGAGCACCTCTGGAGAATATCGGCCGCACAATATAATGACATCTCAGGACCGACCAGGACAGTCTTCACTTCTGGAAGGCATTCTGAGCACCTCTGGAGAATATCGGCCACATGACATAATGACATCTCAGGACCGATCAGGACAGTCTTCACTTCCGGCCAACATCCTGAGCACCTCTAGAGAATATCGGACACATAACATAATGACATCTCAGGACCGATCAGGACAGCCTTCACTTCTGGAAGGCATCCGGAGCACCTCTGGAGAATATCGGCCACATGACATAATGCATCTCAGGACCGACCAGGACAGTCTTCACTTCTGGAAGGCATCCTGAGCACCTCTGGAGAATATCGGCCACACAACATAATGCATCTCAGGACCGACCAGGACAGTCTTCACTTCTGGAAGGCATCCTGAGAACCTCTGGAGAATATCGGCCACACGACATAATGACATCTGAGGACCGACCAAGACAGTCTTCACTTCTGGAAGGCATCCTGAGCACCTCTGGAGAATATCGGCCACACAACATAATAACATCTCAGGACGGATCAGGACAGTCTTCACTGCTGGCCGGCATCCTGAGCACCTCTGGAGAATATCGGCCACACGACATAATGACATCTGAGGACCGACCAAGACAGTCTTCACTTCTGGAAGGCATCCTGAGCACCTCTGGATAATATCGGCCACACAACATAATGACATCTCAGGACGGATCAGGACAGTCTTCACTTCTGGCCGGCATCCTGAGCACCTCTGGAGAATATCGGCCACACGACATTATAACATTTCTGGCCCGACCAGAATAGTCTTCACTTCCGTTCTGCATTTTGGGCACCTCTGGAGTATATCGGCCACACTATATAATGACATCTCAGGACCGACCAGGGCAGTCTTCACTTTTGGCAGGCATCCTGGGCAACTTTGGAGAATATCGGCCACACAACATAATGACATCTGACGACCGACCAGGGCAGTCTTCACTACCGGCCAGTATTTTTAGAACCTCTGGAGTATATCGGCCACGCGACATAATGACGTCTCAGGACCGACCAGGACAGTAGTCACTTTTGGCTGACATCCTGAGCACCTCTGGAGAATATCGGCCACGTGACATAATGACATCTCAAGACCGACCAGGACAGTCTTCACTTCTGGCCGGCATCCTGACCACCTCTGGAGTATATCGGCCACACGGCTTCATGACTTCTCAGGACCTAGTAAACGCGAGGGGCGCCCAAAGGATAAAGAAGAGACTGCCATGATCTGGATGCCACGGAGGACCCGACCGGACGCCGGATCGGGGAGATGTAAATCTTCTTACTCAGCTCTACCCATAACTGTATAATGCTAATACAGTGCCAGGTCTGTAACTCTCGGCACCTGCATGGGGACTTGTCGGTAGAGTTACACCCTACTAAGGCAATTAGTAGAGGTCTCTTTGGCTTTATTAAGTTTATCATTTTTGGTTTCTATGAAGTTGGGAAAAGATTTCAACTTATTATTTTCCTCCTACTTGTTTGGGGGGCATTTAGAAGGTTGTACCCACCAGCCAAGCGGGTACAACACCCTCTTGAATTTCAGCCACCTCCTACTGCAATACTCTTAAGAATGGCATACAAAATGGCATAATACTCCTTCACAAAGATGTAAAACTGGATAATAAACCAGGAGGTGATCTCTGAGTGTTTGGCTCCAGTTACATCTATAATCTTACTTCAGTCACCTCTGTACCTCTAGTCATTAATTTCTCATCTCTCTATGTGACCGAGCACCATGACTCTGCCCTTTCGATATGTTCCTCATCTCCACAGTACTCCATCTTTGCTCTCATTGTATCTGTACTGATCCGTGCCGTGGAATAACATACAGAAAATAGGATACGCAGCGCAGATTATAGGGCATGTGAAGTACAGCGTTACTTTCTATGCCTACATTAACCCCTTGAAAGGAAGCTATTATCCAAAAATTACCTGTTATTCAAAGAGGTTTTTGTGTTACACGGATAAAAAAGAATATATAAGTGAATCTGCTCACCCATGCTTTCTATGAGGTTGTGCCAATCCACAACTAATAGCTAATCGAATAGCCACTTGATTTTAAATTCTAAGTATTTTATTAATTACTACACTCAGATAGCACCACCATCCCTCTTTTTCTTTTTTCCTCCCCTCGAGAGTCCTATTGTTTAAAATTCGATTTACGGCTACCACTAGAGGGCGCTCCAGAGCTCACTGCATACTGATTACACATTGACCTCACTAATAACACTGTATAGAGACAGCTCCTCCTATTGGTGGCTGCAGGCAACTAGAATTTTTTACAATTTAACCTTTTTTTTTAATTCTTATGGACTTTTTAGAATACTATGGACAGAAAGCAGTTCAACTCTTGAATAAATCAAGCCAAACCTTCCAGGTGAGGCACATCCAGACTAAGTCTTTAATTGCAATAAAAGTTCCCCTCCCAGATTCTTCCCCATCTCTGTGTTTTCCAACAATGCAGTTCATCTATAATATTTTCTAGCATCTTGGTTTGGACAGTAGAGCCCCCCTAACTTCACCCCACCTGAACTGCTAGAGGATGCCCCAAACTGTACAGGAACACCCCCTTTCAGAGCCGGGACCTGCTAGAATTTGTTGAGTTTGTGAAAATGTGGGAAGGTCTAAGATAGGAGAGTCCTGCTCAGGCCATCGTTACCCTGGGCCTCATTTCTACAAGTGCCCGTAGCAGCCACATGTACCCCCTTTACACCTTTAGGTATAAGAAGGACCACTTAATTATGCTTTATGGGAAGAAAGGGAGAGGTTACGCCAAGATAGATGGGTGGCAGAAATCATGAACACTACGGTGAAGCCTCATTCATGTGGTTGCTGGAAGTCAAAACTGACTTGATGACACTTAATGACAAATAATGGTCTGGAAGCCAAGCTTGGCATTTACAATTCAGCATTAACCTTTCTGGGCATAAAATTAATCTCCGTTTTCTCTAGTTACGGAACAATAAAGCCAAGGGTCCTTTTCCACCCAGCCTCCTGAGCAAATAACCCTTAAAAGGGTCTCCAGATCCAGAGGTGATGCTCCGGTGGTCCTCCCAGTCTTTATGTCCCAGCACATGGCGGTCTCATGTCTTACTACTGGCATCATGGCTTTCTAAATGGTAATGCAATTAGCGATCGCATTTGCCACTCATCGGTTTTTACATGCAAAACGAAGAGTGGGAGGGCCACCAGGGAAATAAGGAGTGGAGTATAGCTTCTTTTTTATCATTTGTAGCTGTTTATAACTTTTATAAAGTTGTATGACCCCATTAAACGTTCTTGTATTTGCACCCTCTTCCCCCTAGACGATGTTTTATTTTTATAAGCTGAAGTTGTAAGGATCCAACATCTACCTTTGTATGACCCCCTTCGCCCTGAATGGAAGGGACCTAAAACAAGTCTGTGAGCCCAGACAGGCAGTAGATTGTATAGCAAAGATAGACAACTAGGGTTACCTCTCAGCCTCTTCAGTCTCTGTTCTCGTCTTCTACGCCTGACGATCAGCAGTAAAGCAAACAGGAGAAGGACGCCGATCAGGATACAGGAAATGGTCACCAGCATTTTTATTCCCTTGTTGGTTGACAGTCCTTCTTCACTGGACTCTATGGACTTTATGAGTGGGGGGATCGTACCTGTGAAGAGGGGACAAATATTAATGAGAGAAATGTTGGGACAAGTCTTTAGGGCACGTGTGGTCCCCTGCTAACTCATTATCGAGTGAACCCCTGTGTCTCCAGGAGCTCTCGACTGTGGCAATCTAGTAGGATCTTGAACTTCTCAGGGTCCAAATAAGGGAACAAAATAACTTCAAACTCTATTGTTATATCAAAGTAGTGTCCTGCCACAGAATGTGATGGCATATTGCAAGGGTTTTCCATCACTTTCTGATCGGCGGTGGTCAGCACTGAGCAGATAAAATGCCAATGGGACTTTGGTCCTCTCCTTTTGAGGTTAGGTGGAGGTCCCACCAACCATATTTTAGTCTTCTGGAAAT
This sequence comes from Phyllobates terribilis, assembly GCF_046119375.1. Lineage (NCBI taxonomy): Eukaryota > Metazoa > Chordata > Amphibia > Anura > Dendrobatidae > Phyllobates > Phyllobates terribilis. Next base: position 941,941,536 of record NW_027362762.1, read on the forward strand.
AAATCAATCAGTGGTGTACCTATTGTAGTTGCAGCTGAGCTCTATAGTCCAGGGGGTCTACATCTCTCCCTGCTAGAACATAAGGTTTTGTATCCCTCCTGCCTGTGGATGTCATCCAGTGGTAACCAGGGAGGAACTGGATGTAGGTGATGACAGAGAAGCCTTCAGAAGGGGCAGATCCTACTGCTGAGAAGCATTTCTGCTGGCACTGATGTACAGGGACTGGTGGGTGTATAGGCACTGGAGAGGGAGCATAACCAGGGTAGCCAGCCATAGTGCATCAGGACCAACAACCCCGACATTGTAAGAAAGGGCAACAATTTCTACAGACCTGGTGAGCGCCTGGATTGGGGGTCTGTAAAGTTGAAGATATGGAAGTGCTAACATTCTCATCGATTGAGCGTTGGTGGACGACACTCGGCTCAGGTTCAGTCACACTAGGGCAAGTTCACATAGAGCATTTATGCTATGATTTTTGCTGCAGGGACAAGAATTGCACATATGGTGAATGATGGCAATTTGGGGGAAACCATGTGTGTGGTTCTTGGCTCCGCAGCACATCCACGATGCGGGAATGGACAGTAGATTTTTGGATATATCAGAAATGTTATATTTATGCGGTAAAACACTGACCTGTCCACAAGTTTTTTTATGGAGCCCAACATTTTCTACTTACGCCTCTGGAATAAAGTTTAAGAATCTTGGACAAGAATAGTAAATGTGAAGAAAAAAGGGATTACTTGAACTTCCATCCAAGTTGACCTCACCATTTCTGTACTGATCATGTGTCATACATCATTCACCTGCCAATGAGGCCAGTGATTGGATGCAGAGGTCACCACTTGAGGGTCAGTGTGGATGACTGAATTGACAGTGATGGATCGGTGGAGATGGCTTTATTGGCGGTGTTGGATTGGTGGGGATGACTGGATCAGTGGTGCTGGATTGCTGGGGATGACTGGATTGGCAGTACTGGATCAGTGTGGATGACTGGATTGGCGGTGCTGGATCGGTGGCGATGGCTTGATTGGCGGTGCTGGATCGGTGGGGATGACTGGATTGCCGGTGCTGGATCGGTGGGGATGACTGGATTGGCAGTGCTGGATCCGTGGGGATGGCTTGATTGGCGGTGCTGGATCGGTGGGGATGACTGGATTGGCGGTGCTGGATCGGTGGGGATGACTGGATTGGCGGTGCTGCATTGGTGGGGATGACTGGATTGGCGGTGCTAGATCGGTGGGGATGACTGGATTGGCGGTGTTAGATCGGTGGGGCTGACTGGATTGGCGGTGCTAGATCGGTGGGGATGACTGGATTGGCTTTGCTAGATCGGTGGGGCTGACTGGATTGGCGGTGCTAGATCGGTGGGGATGACTGGATTGGCTTTGCTAGATCGGTGGGGCTGACTGGATTGGTGGTGCTGGATCGGTGGGGCTGACTGGATTGGCGGTGCTGGATTCGTGGGGGAGTAAAGCTTATTTCTTTACTTTATAACAGTCTTCGCCAAGTTTCTTGCCATCCTGAAGAATGAGAATTTGTGTACACATTTTCTTTCTGATTGTCAGCAATACCTCTGCTTGCAGTCATTGAATAGAAATATCCAATGATTGAACACACTGTTCTGATATCATTCTGCTCACACGGCTGTTGGGTTTGGTACATTGTTGGGAATCCACATACATTGCAACAAACCCAGGACTGGAACAGTGAACTTTGCTCGTTAGTTTCTATATGGATCTGATTTTTTTTTATTCGCATCTAGAAATATTTGACGTTACGCTGAGAAGAAGCAAACTTTTTTTGTTAAGGAATTTTCTTTTCTTGATTGTAAAAATGCAAAAAGGTTGCCAAGAAGTGAAACTTGGGCCGACTCCGGGGTATAATTTGCTGAATGGTCCTACTTAATGGAACGTCTTGTGGCGGTGATGATAAATGAGTCAATAAGGACGTGTCTGATAAGCGGCGAGCGCACACTCTGCACCAGGTAGCCGTCGCTATATGCAGCCGACTAGTAAATCAATCTGAAGTTCATTCCAGATCAGAAGCCAGTAAATGACTAATCTGTCCTCACACAGATAGAAGCAGAGGGACACCCCCTGCAACAAATAGAGCTTTTATGATGTTGATAACGAGAAAAGAACAAATTGCAAAAAAAAGAGTGCTGTATAAAAAGTACATGTTCACAATCTGGCGGTGGGATAGGATATTCCTTGGAATTTAGAATCACAGTTTGGAGGTCTGCCGATTGCAGGAACAGAAGATCGAGGAGTATCCCTTTAAAAATGAATGCAGCAGGGGGGGGAGGGGACGCTTTTGCATGATTTCCTCCTGTGAAGCCTGAGAGGTACCGAAGAGCCAAGTGCTGCTGACTAATGTCCTAATATATCTTTACAGAGATCAAAAAGATCCATTTTTCAGATACAGCCCCCAAAAGCCTTTTACTAGGGGACCTGTCGTTTCAGGTGACTGCTCAGAATAAACTGTGCTGTGTGTACATAAAGAATAACATTATTTCTGGACATTATATGACTTGTATCCAGTATTTTTCACCAGCTGTCCCCTCTGCTATCTCTAATTTTCAGTTGTCTCTAAGCTGCTGGGTGAAGACTAGCAGTCATGATGTCTCCCATACACAGCACACACAGACATGAGGAATTCCTGCTCTCCAATCTCTATGTAGTAAATGTTCAGGAGAAGCAGCATGATGTAGGACAATATAACAGCAGTGTAGATGTGAATCCAGCTCTGGGGTGAGATAAAACACTTAAGCCCCCGTCTCACATAGCGAGATCGCTGCTGTGTCACGGTTTTGGTGACTCACCAGCGACCTCACCAGCGATGTCGCTGTGTGTGACACTTTGCAGCGATCAGGCCCCTGATGTGAGGTCGCTGATCGCTGCAAAGTGTCCTGGACCATTTTTTGGTCGTTGGCCTCCCGCTGGCCAGCACACATCGCTGTGTGTGACCAGCGGGACCAACGATCTGGCTGGTAACCATGGTAAACATCGGGTTACTAGGGGCACGCGCGCACTTAGTAACCCGCTGTTTACCATGGATACCACTCTGCTACGGTAAGCGGAGGCTCCCGCGCACCGTAGCAGAGTGGTATCCATGGTAAACAGCGGGTTACTAGGGGCACACGCGCACTTAGTAACGCGATGGTTACCATAGTTACCAGCCTGCTCCTGCTTGCAGCAGGCTGGTAACGGGAGCAGGACATCATGGAACGATTCTTTCCACGATATCGCTGCTCCCCTCATCGCTGGTGAGCCTGCCTGTTTGACAGCTCACCAGCGATGTATTAGCGATGCAGCAACGATCCCTGACAGGTCGTATCGTTGTCGGGATCGCTGCTGCATCGCTTAGTGTGACGGGGCCCTTACTAAAAAGCAGCAGAACAATCTGTCTGTTGCACTCTACTCTACCCTCACCTCTCCGTAGACATCAACACAGCTGTAACCTGATCCTTCAGTGACCTGGCAGTTTGGAAAAAGTCAGATTTTTAGAGTGAATGGCGAATTCAGGAGGCGGGGGGGGGGGGGGGTTAGAAATGTTGCATAAGAGGAGAAAGAAGCAGGCTTTTCTGATAAGATACAGTACAGACCAAAAGTTTGGACACACCTTCTCATTTAAAGATTTTTCTGTATTTTCATGACTATGAAAATTGTACATTCACACTGAAGGCATCAAAACTATGAATTAACACATGTGGAATTATATACTTAAGAAAAAAGTGTGAAACAACTGAAAATATGTCTTATATTCTAGGTTCTTCAAAGTAGCCACCTTTTGCTTTGATGACTGCTTTGCACACTCTTGGCATTCTCTTGATGAGCTCCAAGAGGTAGTCACCGGAAATGGTTTTCACTTCACAGGTGTGCCCTGTCAGGTTTAATAAGTGGGATTTCTTCCCTTATCAATGGAGTTGGGACCATCAGTTGTGCTGTGCAGAAGTCTGGTGGATACACAGCTGATAGTCTTACTGAATAGACTGTTAGAATTTGTATTATGGCAAGAAAAAAGCAGCTAAGTAAAGAAAAACGAGTGGCCATCATTACTTTAAGAAATGAAGGTCAGTCAGTGCGAAAAATTGGGAAAACTTTGAAAGTGTCCTCAAGTGCAGTTGCAAAATCCATCAAGCGCTACAAAGAAACTGGCTCACATGAGGACCGCCCCAGGAAAGGAAGACCAAGAGTCACCTCTGCTTCTGAGGATAAGTTTATCCGAGTCACCAGCCTCAGAAATCGCAGGTTAACAGCAACTCAGATTAGAGACCAGGTCAATGCCACACAGAGTTCTAGCAGCAGACACATCTCTACAACAACTGTTAAGAGGAGACTTTGTGCAGCAGGCCTTCACGGTAAAATAGCTGCTAGGAAACCACTGCTAAGGACAGGCAACAAGCAGAAGAGACTTGTTTGGGCTAAAGAACAGAAGGAATGGACATTAGACCAGTGGAAATCTGTGCTTTGGTCTGATGAGTCCAAATTTGAGATCTTTGGTTCCAACCACCGTGTCTTTGTGCGACGCAGAAAAGGTGAACGGATGGACTCTACATGCCTGGTTCCCACCGTGAAGCATGGAAGAGGAGGTGTGATGGTGTGGGGGTGCTTTGCTGGTGACACTGTTGGGAATTTATTCAAAATTGAAGGCATACTGAACCAGCATGGCTACCACAGCATCTTGCAGCGGCATGCTCTTCCATCCGGTTTGCGTTTAGTTAGACCATCATTTATTTTTCAACAGGACAATGACCCCAAACACACCTCCAGGCTGTGTAAGAGCTATTTGACCGAGAAGGAGAGTGATGGGGTGCTACGCCAGATGACCTGGCCTCCACAGTCACCAGACCTGAACCCAATCGAGATGGCTTGGGGTGAGCTGGACCGCAGAGTGAAGGCAAAAGGGCCAACAAGTGCTAAGCATCTCTGGGAACTCCTTCAAGATTGTTGGAAGACCATTTCCGGTGACTACCTCTTGAAGCTCATCAAGAGAATGCCAAGAGTGTGCAAAGCAGTCATCAAAGCAAAAGGTGGCTACTTTGAAGAACCTAGATTATAAAACATATTTTCAGTTGTTTCACACTTTTTTGTTAAGTATATAATTCCACATGTGTTAATTCATAGTTTTGATGCCTTCAGTGTGAATGTACAATTTTCATAGTCAAGAAAATACAGAAAAATCTTTAAATGAGAAGGTGTGTCCAAACTTTTGGTCTGTACTGTATATAATATATAAATCTTCTTATGTTAACTTTTGACTACTGATTTATGCAAAGTTTGATGAAATGGCAGTGACCATTTAAAGGCAACCTATCACCAGGTTTTTCCCATATAACCTATGGCCACCACCTTTCAGCCCCATGTGAAAGTATTCTATAATGCTGTATACATGGCTCCAATTTGCCCTGCAAGGAAAAAAAACCCATCTTTTATTATTCTCACCCATGGGGCGGGGCGGTCCGGTCCAGGGCGGTCTTGATCCTCCTATATTCATGCGATGCTATCCTCCTTTACTGCTTCGCGTGACTGATACGTCCTATGTCATCCACACAGTGTCCTCCATCGTGCTCCTCTCTGCCCTGCCGAGGGCAGAGCAAAGTAATGGAATGCGCATGTGCCGGTGTTCTTTGGCCTTTTCCCGCGCATACGCAGAACAGTGTTTTGCTCTGCCCTCGGCAGGGCAGAGAGGAGTACGCCTGCCCAGGAGCACGATGGAGGACACTGTGTGGATGACATAGGACGCATCATCCACACCAAGCAGAGAAGGAGGACGATATTGCAAGAAGAGAGGAGGCGCTGGATCAAGACCAGCGATGCCCAATGATTGAGATTAATAAAAAGTGGGGTTTTTTTGCATTGCAAGGTGAGTTGGAGTCATATATACAGCATTATAGAATGCTGTCACATGGGGCTGAAAGGTGGTGGCAGTAGGTTATATGGGAAAAAACAGGTGACAGGTTTCCTTTAAAAAGATAAAATTCTACCTTCTTGCAGCCACCTCTAGGGGGAGCTCAGGAGCTGACTACATACTGCTTATACATTGATCTTTCTAGTAACACTGCTCCTCCTAGTGGTGGCTGCTGGTCGGCAGAAAGTTAACATTTAGTTCTGTCTATCCAGGGGATTTTGAGCTCTATATAAAAAACAAACACCGTCCTGACTACTGTAAATTATAAAAATAACTTTGGAACAATAATTCTAATGAAAACCTTTATAATTCACTTCTAGATAATAAAATATCTGTGCAGGATACACAATACACAGGTGCTATAATGAAGGTTCATTAAGTGACAGGAAGAAAAGTTGTGGAAACCAATGAGGAGCAGGGGGCCCTCTCCCACCCTCGTGGGTGACGTCTCTACTATTACATTCTTATAACAGCTTTTACTGCTAATTCCAAACAAACCATCAGCACAAGTCCACGGCTGCTTCCCCATAGGCCATATGAGATAATAAGGAGGTAAAAGTGTAAAAAAAAAAAATATCTGAACCAGCAGGAGGTGTCAGAGAAATGCAAACTCAGAGCTAAAAACAAACCAGCAGACTAGTACACTTCCGCTGACGTCATGCATCGGGTCCTGACTAACTTCGCAAGCAGTTTTACATTTTGCTCTTTTTTACTACACTTTTATTTTCGCAGTGCAGATTTTTTGGCGCTGGCACCGTTTCGCCAGACCAGGGAAAGTCATGGCTTGGCAGCTGGCACCATCTGTGTCTGAACTGCGCCAACACATAAAAGATGATAAGTAGAAGTTATTTGGCAGAATAAACAATGAGCATCGAGGAACGGAGCCGGCTCTAATTAGTTTATTGGATAGAATCTGCCCGGCAGACATGGATAATGGGGCCAAGCCGTAAATATGGAAATGACAGAGGGAGAAGCTTTTCTATCGTGTGTGGGACCCTCGTAGCTGGAGGCAACAGGGGATATGACATATAGCGGCCGGTCCTGGTCCACATACAAAACACCAAGCAATGTGAACTGAGGTCTAAGATGGTAGACATGCAAGAAATAGGAGCATGTTCACACTAGCAAAAAGAAGCAAAACCTACAAAAGACAAAAAAATATATCTCATACCCTACCATCATTATATATAAATGTAAAGCAAAGTTGCATAATTTTTAATATAGACAGTATAGGTACCGTCCCAATTTAGGGTCACCTTGCCGCTGGTGGGACGGCTTGTATACTTTTTTTGATCAAAAATAGTTCACTAAGTACCCTATATTTATTATGCAACTTTGCTTTACATTTATATATAATCATGGTAGGGTATGAGATATATTTTTTTGTCTTTTGTAGGTTCTGGTCCACATACAGTATAATACCTATGGTGACAATACCCATCAGGAGGCACATCGTTACTGATCGGCTAATAGCTGGAGAGATAGATATGGTTTCCATTCACTATCAACAGAGTTATTAATGTACAACAGATAAAGGAAAGTTGCCAAATGGAAAATGGTAATCATTTCTACAGTATGGGGGGATAAATACATGAATGGTGGCGGTCTGACCATGGGATCCCCACCAAACACCAGAGCAGTGGTCCAGTGTTCCTAGTCTGAGTGAAGCATCAGTGCGTATGCAAGACCCCTGCACCATTCATGTACGGGACTGGTGGTCACACATACGCACTACCATGGAGCAGAGGGAATGGAGCGGTTGCCACACATACACACTACCATGGAGCAGAGGGAATGGAGTGGGGGTCACACATACACACTACCATGGAGCAGAGGGAATGGGGCGGGGGTCACACATACACACTACCATGGAGCAGAGGGAATGGGGCGGGGGTCACACATACGCACTACCATGGAGCAGAGGGAATGGGGCGGGGGTCACACATACACACTACCATGGAGCAGAGGGAATGGAGCGGGGGTCACACATACACACTACCATGGAGCAGAGGGAATGGAGCGGGGGTCACACATACGCACTACCATGGAGCAGAGGGAATGGAGCGGTTGCCACACATACACACTACCATGGAGCAGGGGGAATGGAGCGGGGGTCACACACACAGACTACCATGGAGCAGAGGGAATGGAGCGGGGGTCACACATACACACTACCATGGAGCAGAGGGAATGGAGCGGGGGTCACACATACACACTACCATGGAGCAGAGGGAATGGAGCGGGGGTCACACATACAGACTACCATGGAGCAGAGGGAATGGAGCGGGGGTCACACATACGCACTACCATGGAGCAGAGGGAATGGAGCGGGGGTCACACATACGCACTACCATGGGGCAGAGGGAATGGAGCGGGGGTCACACATACAGACTACCATAGAGCAGAGGGAATGGAGCGGGGGTCACACATACGCACTACCATGGAGCAGAGGGAATGGAGCGGGGGTCACACATACAGACTACCATGGAGCGGAGGGAATGGAGAGGGGGTCACACATACGCACTACCATGGAGCGGAGGGAATGGAGCAGGGGTCACACATACAGACTACCATAGAGCAGAGGGAATGGAGCGGGGGTCACACATACGCACTACCATGGAGCAGGGGGAATGGAGCGGGGGTCACACATACGCACTACCATGGGGCAGAGGGAATGGAGCGGGGGTCACACATAAAGACTACCATGGAGCGGAGGGAATGGAGAGGGGGTCACACATACACACTACCATGGAGCAGAGGGAATGGAGCGGGGGTCACACATACAGACTACCATGGAGCAGAGGGAATGGAGCGGGGGTCACACATACACACTACCATGGAGCAGAGGGAATGGAGAGGGGGTCACACATACACACTACCATGGAGCAGGGGGAATGGAGCGGGGGTCACACATACACACTACCATGGAGCAGAGGGAATGGAGCGGGGGTCACACATACGCACTACCATGGAGCAGAGGGAATGGAGCGGGGTCACACATACACACTACCATGGAGCAGAGGGAATGGAGCGGGGGTCACCCATACACACTACCATGGAGCAAAGGGAATGGAGCGGGGGTCACAGATACACACTACCATGGAGCAGAGGGAATGGAGAGGGGGTCACACATACACACTACCATGGAGCAAAGGGAATGGAGCGGGGGTCACAGATACACACTACCATGGAGCAGGGGGAATGGAGCGGGGGTCACACATACAGACTACCATGGAGCAGAGGGAATGGAGTGGGGTCACACATACACACTACCATGGAGCAGAGGGAATGGAGCAGGGGTCACACATACACACTACCATGGAGCAGGGGGAATGGAGCGGGGGTCACACATACGCACTACCATGGAGCAGGGGGAATGAAGCGGTGGTCACACATACGCACTACCATGGAGCAGGGGGAATGGAGCGGGGGTCACACATACACACTACCATGGAGCAGAGGGAATGGAGCGGGGGTCACACATACGCACTACCATGGAGCAGAGGGAATGGAGCGGGGGTCACACATACAGACTACCATGGAGCAGAGGGAATGGAGCGGGGGTCACACATACGCACTACCATAGAGCAGAGGGAATGGAGCAGGGGTCACACATACAGACTACCATAGAGCAGAGGGAATGGAGCGGGGGTCACACATACGCACTACCATGGAGCAGAGGGAATGGAGCGGGGGTCACACATACGCACTACCATGGAGCAGGGGGAATGGAGCGGGGGTCACACATACGCACTACCATGGAGCAGGGGGAATGGAGCGGGGGTCACACATACACACTACCATGGAGCAGAGGGAATGGAGCGGGGGTCACACATACGCACTACCATGGAGCAGAGGGAATGGAGCGGGGGTCACACATACGCACTACCATGGAGCAGGGGGAATGGAGCGGGGGTCACACATACGCACTACCATGGAGCAGAGGGAATGGAGCGGGGGTCACACATACGCACTACCATGGAGCAGAGGGAATGGAGCGGGGGTCACACATACGTACTACCATGGGGCAGAGGGAATGGAGCGGGGGTCACACATACAGACTACCATGGAGCAGAGGGAATGGAGAGGGGGTCACACATACACACTACCATGGAGCAGAGGGAATGGAGCGGGGGTCACACATACACACTACCATGGAGCAGAGGGAATGGAGCAGGGGTCACACATACACACTACCATGGAGCAGAGGGAATGGAGAGGGGGTCACACATACACACTACCATGGAGCAGGGGGAATGGAGCGGGGGTCACACATACACACTACCATGGAGCAGAGGGAATGGAGGGGGGGTCACACATACACACTACCATGGAGCAGAGGGAATGGAGCGGGGGTCACACATACACACTACCATGGAGCAGGGGGAATGGAGCGGGGGTCACACATACAGACTACCATGGAGCAGAGGGAATGGAGAGGGGGTCACACATACACACTACCATGGAGCAGAGGGAATGGAGTGGGGGTCACACATACACACTACCATGGAGCAGAGGGAATGGAGCGGGGGTCACACATACACACTACCATGGAGCAGGGGGAATGGAGCGGGGGTCACACATACAGACTACCATGGAGCAGAGGGAATGGAGTGGGGGTCACACATACACACTACCATGGAGCAGAGGGAATGGAGCAGGGGTCACACATACACACTACCATGGAGCAGGGGGAATGGAGCGGGGGTCACACATACGCACTACCATGGAGCAGGGGAAATGAAGCGGTGGTCACACATACACACTACCATGGAGCAGAGGGAATGGAGCGGGGGTCACACATACACACTACCATGGAGCAGAGGGAATGGAGCGGGGGTCACACATACACACTACCATGGAGCAGAGGGAATGGAGCGGGGGTCACACATACACACTACCATAAAGCAGAGGGAATGGAGCAAGGGTCACACATACACACTACCATGGAGCAGAGGGAATGGAGCGGGGGTCACACATACACACTAACATGGAGCAGAGGGACAGCGTTGAAACGCATTGTGAATTTAAAAAATCTTATTCTCATCATCTTTTCTGAAAAATTGGTTTACTCCCACTGGATCTCCTACTAGTCCTATAGGCAGCACGGTGGCTCAGCGGTTAGCACTGCAGCCTTGCAGCGCTGGGGTTCAAATCCCACCAAGGACAACATTTGCAAGCAGTTTGTATGTTTTCTGGGTTTCCTCCGGGTTCTCCGGTTTCCTCCCACACTCCAAAGACATGCTGATAGGGAATTTAGATTATGAGCCCCGATGGAGACAGTGCCGATATTGTCTGTGCAGCGCTGTGGAATTAATGGCGCTGTATAAGTGAGTAAAATAAAAAATAAATATACACAAAGAGGTGAATGGAGGAGCACTGTCGTTCCATCTGCACAGGACTTTGGGACTATATTCTGTGGATCAGTGATAAATGTTGCCGGTGGGACCACCTCTCTAAAAAGCCCATGCACTTTACATAGCTGTTGACCAAATGCTTCTCCGACTGACAGCTCACAACCCCCCTTAAACACTTACATGATTTCTTGGCTCAGTGGAGCGTGTATGTGTTTTCAATGGGGAGAAGGTAAAAAGCTGCTGTCAAGAACATATGGCAACAACTTATCTACAGAGGGTACAAAGGATTGGACATGTTGAAATTGGATATGCCCGATCCTTCTGTCCATTGACATCTGCAGTGGGCGGATAATCCTTAGGTCCCTATACATGTTAGATAGTTGACTAACTTTAGAGTAAGCAGGCACCTAATCCCAGTCTGGGGATTGGGCTGTTACTTAATACATACGTGTCTGTCACACAATCACTGCTGCCACTTTTAGGCACATCTTACTTGATAAAGACCCTTGGTCTGTCACTGCTCATGTCAAGTTATTATATGCGGCTCTGGGATGCGATGGCACTAATGTTGTCAGCAGATATGATGAATGGTCGGCCCGCGTCCCTCCATAATTCACCACCCGCCGGGTGCATGCACAATCCAAATGTGCTCCTGATTACAAGGATTTACCACTGTCCAAGTGTCTGGAGAGCAATGTGCTGCACTACCACCGCAGGACGTCAGCGCCTAATTATCCCACTTATGTAATGCAGCGGTAATGTCGCATCCTGAATCAAAGGCCATTTCCAAGTAACTCCCAGGACTCAAAGGAGGAAGAATCTCCTCCAAATGTCAAGTTTGTTTTAATTATTTACATCAATGGGAACAGGAGACTGAATCTCCGAAAAATCAGACATGTCTCCTCTAACTATGCAAGCTTTACCTAATGTCCTCTGGTCACATCCAGAGCTGCTTTCAAAATTTTCCTGCCTGACAATTGGAATAGGAGACTCTCGGAGAACCTGGTGTATAGCTCTACAGAATGGTATAGTGGCGCCCCTTATCTCCAGAGAATAGCATAGAGCAATAGTGGCGCCCCTTATCTCTACAGAATAGTATAGTGGCGCCCCTTATCTCTGGAGAATAGTATAGAGAAATAGTGGCGCCCCTTATCTCTAGAGAATAGTATAGAGCAATAGTGGTGCCCCTTATCTCCAGAGAATAGTATAGAGCAATAGCGGTGCCCCTTATCTCTACAGAATAGTATAGTGGCGCCCCTTATCTCCAGAGAATAGTATAGAGCAATAGTGGCGCCCCTTATCTCTATAAAATAGTATGGGGCAATAGTGGCACCCCTTATCTCCAGAGAATAGTATAGAGCAATAGTGGCGCCCCTCATCCCTAGAAAATAGTATAGGGCAATAGTGGCACCCCTTATCTCCAGAGAATGGTATAGAGCAATAGTGGTGCCCCTTATCTCTAGAAAATAGTATAGGGCAATAGTGGCACCCCTTATCTCCAGAGAATGGTATAGAGCAATAGTGGCACCCCTTATCTCTAGAAAATAGTATAGGGCAATAGTGGCACCCCTTATCTCCAGAGAATGGTATAGAGCAATAGTGGCGCCCCTTATCTCTAGAGAATAGTATAGAGCAATAGTGGCGCCCCTCATCTCTAGAAAATAGTATAGGGCAATAGTGGCGCCCCTTATCTCCAGAGAATGGTATAGGGCAATAGTGGCGCCCCTTACCTCTAGAGAATAGTATAGAGCAATATTGGCGCCCCTTATCTCCAGAGAATAGTATAGAGCAATAGCGGTGCCCCTTATCTCTACAGAATAGTATAGTGGCGCCCCTTATCTCCAGAGAATAGTATAGAGCAATAGCGGTGCCCCTTATCTCTACAGAATAGTATAGTGGCGCCCCTTATCTCCAGAGAATAGTATAGAGCAATAGCGGTGCCCCTTATCTCTACAGAATAGTATAGTGGCGCCCCTTATCTCCAGAGAATAGTATAGAGCAATAGTGGCGCCCCTTATCTCTATAAAATAGTATGGGGCAATAGTGGCACCCCTTATCTCCAGAGAATAGTATAGAGCAATAGTGGCACCCCTTATCTCCAGAGAATAGTATAGAGCAATAGTGGCGCCCCTCATCCCTAGAAAATAGTATAGGGCAATAGTGGCACCCCTTATCTCCAGAGAATGGTATAGAGCAATAGTGGTGCCCCTTATCTCTAGAAAATAGTATAGGGCAATAGTGGCACCCCTTATCTCCAGAGAATGGTATAGAGCAATAGTGGCGCCCCTTATCTCTAGAGAATAGTATAGAGCAATAGTGGCGCCCCTCATCTCTAGAAAATAGTATAGGGCAATAGTGGCGCCCCTCATCTCTAGAAAATAGTATAGGGCAATAGTGGCGCCCCTTACCTCTAGAGAATAGTATAGAGCAATATTGGCGCCCCTTATCTCCAGAGAATAGTATAGAGCAATAGTGGCGCCCCTTATCTCTAGAGAATAGTATAGGGCAATAGTGGCGCCCCTTATCTCTAGAGAATGGTATAAAGTAATAATGGTGCCCCTTATCTTTAGAGAATAGTATAGAGCAATAGTGGCGCCCCTTATCTCTAGAGAATAGTATAGGGCTATAGTGGTGCCCCTTATCTCCAGAGAATAGTATAGAGCAATATTGGCGCCCCTTATCTCCAGAAAATAGTATAGAGCAATAGTGGCGCCCCTTATCTCACCGGTATGGGATAGTGCAAAGATTATATCCGATATCACAGAACTAGAAGATCAGAATCCACCAAAAATCAGACAGTGCTGATGTAGAAACTTATCTTGAAAACATAATAGTGACAAGGAGGAAACAAAAAGGAGAGGTGAGAGGTGGCATCTGTCATCCCGTGAGAATAGGTTATACAGTGCTGGCCAAAATTATTGGCACCCCTGCAATTCTGTCAGATAATACTCAGTTTCTTCCTGAAAATGATTGCAATCACAAATTCTTTGGTATTATTCTCTTCATTTAATTTGTCTTCAATGAAAAAACACAAAAAGAATTGTCCTAAAGCCAAATTGGATACAATTCCACACCAAACCTAAAAAAGGGGGTGGACAAAAGTATTGGCACTGTTTGAAAAATCATGTGATGCTTCTCTAATTGGTGTAATTAACAGCACCTGTAACTTACCTGTGGCACCTAACAGGTGTTGGCAATAACTAAATCACACTTGCAGCCAGTTAACATGGATTAAAGTTGACTCAACCTCTGTCCTGTGTCCTTGTGTGTACCACATTGAGCATGGAGAAAAGAAAGAAGACCAAAGAACTGTCTGAGGACTTGAGAAACCAAATTGTGAGGAAGCATGAGCAATCTCAAGGCTACAAGTCCATCTCCAAAGACCTGAATGTTCCTGTGTCTTCCGTGCGCAGTGTTATGAAGAAGTGTAAAGCCCATGGCACTGTGGCTAACCTCCCTAGATGTGGACGGAAAAGAAAAATTGACGAGAAATTTCAACGCAAGATTGTGCGGATGGTGGATAAAGAACCTCGACTAACATCCAAACAAGTTCAAGCTGCCCTGCAGTCCGAGGGTACAACAGTGTCAACCCGTACTATCCGTCGGCGTCTGAATGAAAAGGGACTGTATGGTAGGATACCCAGGAAGACCCCACTTCTTACCCCCAGACATAAAAAAGCCAGGCTGGAGTTTGCCAAAACTTACCTGAGAAAGCCTAAAACGTTTTGGAAGAAAGTTCTCTGATCAGATGAGACAAAAGTAGAGCTTTTTGGCAAAAAGCATCAACATAGAGTGTACAGGAAAAAAAAAGAGGCATTCAAAGAAAAGAACACGGTCCCTACAGTCAAACATGGCGGAGGTTCCCTGATGTTTTGGGGTTGCTTTGCTGCCTCTGGCACTGGACTGCTTGACCGTGTGCATGGCATTATGAAGTCTGAAGACTACCAACAAATTTTGCAGCATAATGTAGGGCCCAGTGTGAGAAAGCTGGGTCTCCCTCAGAGGTCATGGGTCTTCCAGCAGGACAATGATCCAAAACACACTTCCAAAAGCACTATAAAATGGTTTGAGAGAAAGCACTGGAGACTTCTAAGGTGGCCAGCAATGAGTCGAGACCTGAATCCCATAGAACACCTGTGGAGAGATCTCAAAATGGCAGTTTGGAGAAGGCACCCTTCAAATATCAGGGACCTGGAGCAGTTTGCCAAAGAAGAATGGTCTACAATTCCAGCAGAGCATTGTAAGAAACTCATTGATGGTTACCGGAAGCGGTTGTTCGCAGTTATTTTGGCTAAAGGTTGTGCAACCAAGTATTAGGCTGAGGGTGCCAATACTTTTGTCTGGCCCATTTTTGGAGTTTTGTGTGAAATGATCAATGATTTGATTTTTGCTTCATTCTCTTTTGTGTTTTTTCCTTGCAAGCAAATTAAATGAAGAGAATAAGACCAAAGAATTTGTGATTGCAATCATTTTCAGGAAGAAACTGAGTATTATCTGACAGAATTGCAGGGGTGCCAATACTTTTGGCCAGCACTGTACTCTCACAATCAGAGAATAGGTGGCTTGTCTAAAGAATAACATGGCTAACAAAACATAAGATGGTGCAGAGCAGCAGTCCGTCGTCCTCCAACCACCATAAAATAATAGGTAATTTGGTTTTCGGTGACTGAGCGCTGTGTTACATGGTGGTCCGCTCTCAGGGCCTTCCCGGCACACTTGGTACACTGTGGCGATTCCTCAGGTCTGTGCACAGAATCAGATACATTGATCTCCATTAGATCATCCCCTGCATCAGACGCCGTAATCACCGTCATAAATCTTACACTTCAGTGCTGCTGGAGCCGATCGTCAGAAAAGCCAAATGGAATTTAAGAAAAGCAAATTCTCCTGTTTTATTTGCGACTGTGGAAGATCCGAGGCTCTGCCGGACTACGGCCAAGTACGGCTCTCACCGCGGGCCCAGAAATCAGATTCATGAAATGCAATTAGGTATCTGGATGGATTGTCTGGAGAAATGGCGGAAACCAAACTTCTTCTTTGGAATTACTTTGGACTTGAAATTATCATGTAAATGAGAACTGAGCATTCTGAAAAAACAGATTAGATGAAAAAATATTTTGGAAACATCAATCGTAACTTTAAAAAAGGATTAGGCATGTTTAAATTCAAGATGTCTTATCCTTTTTTTCCCCTGACAATAGGGGAGAGTAGAGTCACTCAAAATGGACTAAATTCTTCCAAACCCGCCCATATTGGTAGGAACATACGACGGTATAATCTGTATGGGGGCCTCCCAACAAAGTGCCAACAGATGATGCCGGAGGAAAGAAGGATCTGGCCTTCTGAATACACGGGCTCACTGGTATAACCTGACGCTTAGGAGCGCTACATGGCGGTATGGAAGTGATGACAACGCTATATCAGACCGGGACGAATCCCAGGAGCCGCTGTGTCCAGAAATGTGCCAGCGTCGACAGGAAAAAGGTTCAAACACAATAGTCGTGAAGACCGCAATAAGAGGGTCATGGAGGTAAATTACAAAGATGATTCTTTTTCAACAATTCACCATTTACCTTGAGGGTTTCCTGAACTCTGGATGTAAATGTTACTTATAACGGGAACTGCACTTTAAATGTTCATAATTAAAGAGCGGCAGAGGCAATAGATAATATTTTATGAGAATTTAAGGCTAAAGCTGACATCGAAAATAGATACAGTAAGTGGCCCATTATATATTAACGAAGGCTTGGCACATTATTGGTATTATTGACAGTTTACAATAATGTGAGCAAAAAAAGAGTTATTCTGTGTCACTGCCAAATATACGGAGCGGATTGACAGCAACATCATGGAGGAATTGTATCTATGCTTCTACCCCTACAAGAATATAACTGCTATAATAATACTGCCTCTATGTACAAGAATATAACTACTATAATACTGCTCCTATGTACAAGAATATAACTACTATAATACTGCCCCTATGTACAAGAATATAACTACTATAATACTGCTCCTATGTACAAGAATATAACTACTATAATACTGCTCCTATGTACAAGAATATAACTACTATAATACTGCTCCTATGTACAAGAATATAACTACTATAATACTGCCCCTATGTACAGGAATATAACTACTATAATACTGCTCCTATGTACAAGAATATAACTACTATAATACTGCTCCTATGTATAAGAATATAACTACTATAATACTGCCCCTATGTACAAGAATATAACTACTATAATACTGCTCCTATGTATAAGAATATAACTACTATAATACTGCTCCTATGTATAAGAATATAACTACTATAATAATGCTCCTATGTACAAGAATATAACTACTATAATACTGCCCCTATGTACAAGAATATAACTACTATAATACTGCTCCTATGTACAAGAATATAACTACTATAATACTGCTCCTATGTACAAGAATATAACTACTATAATACTGCCCCTATGTACAAGAATATAACTACTATAATACTGCTCCTATGTACAAGAATATAACTACTATAATACTGCTCCTATGTACAAGAATATAACTACTATAATACTGCCTCTATGTACAAGAATATAACTACTATAATACTGCCTCTATGTACAAGAATATAACTACTATAATACTGCCTCTATGTACAAGAATATAACTACTATAATACTGCCTCTATGTACAAGAATATACCTACTATAATACTGCTCCCTATGTACAATAATATAACTACTATAATACTGCACCTATGTACAAGAATATAACTACTATAATACTGCCCCTATGTACAAGACTATAACTACTATAATACTGCCCCTATGTACAAGAATATAACTACTATAATACTGCCCTCTATGTACAAGAATATAACTACTATAATACTGCCCCCTATGTACAAGAATATAACTACTATAATACTGCCCCTATGTACAAGAATATAACTACTATAATACTGCTCCCTATATACAATAATATAACTACTATAATACTGCACCTATGTACAAGAATATAACTACTATAATACTGCCCCTATGTACAAGACTATAACTACTATAATACTGCCCCTATGTACAAGAATATAACTACTATAATACTGCTCCTATGTACAAGAATATAACTACTATAATACTGCCCCTATGTACAAGAATATAACTACTATAATACTGCTCCTATGTACAAGAATATAACAACTATAATACTGCTCCCTATGTACAAGAATATAACAACTATAATACTGCCCCTATGTACAAGAATATAACTACTATAATACTACCCCCTATGTACAAGAATATAACTACTATAATACTGCCCCCTATGTACAAGAATATAGCTACTAAAATACTGCCCCTATGTACAAGAATATAACTACTATAATACGGCCTCTATGTACAAGAATATAACTACTATAATACTGCCCCCTATGTACAAGAATATAACTACTATAATACTGCTCCTATGTACAAGAATATAACTACTGTAATACTGCTCCCTATGTACAAGAATATAACTACTATAATACTGCCCCTATGTACAAGAATATAACTACTATAATACTGCCCCCTATGTACAAGAATATAACTACTATAATACTGCCCCTATGTACAAGAATATAACTACTATAATACTGCTCCTATGTACAAGAATATAACTACTATAATACTGCCCCCTATGTACAAGAATATAACTACTATAATACTGCTCCTATGTACAAGAATATAACTACTATAATACTGCTCCTATGTACAAGAATATAACTACTATAATACTGCTCCTATGTACAAGAATATAACTACTATAATACTGCTCCCCATCTACAAGAACATAACTACTATAATACTGCCCCTATGTACAAGAATATAACTACTATAATACTGCCCCCTATGTACAAGAATATAACTACTATAATACTGCCCCTATATACAAGAATATAACTACTATAATACTGCCCCTATGTACAAGAATATAACTACTATAATACTGCCCCCTATGTACAAGAATATAACTACTATAATACTGCTCCTATGTAGAAGAATATAACTACTATATAAACCAGGGGAGGAGTCCCGAGGAGATAATTTGCATATTCCCACTGCATTTTGGGGTAAGTGAAGAGTCTCCGCGAGCTCAAAGAACACTGGATTTTGGCTGTTGGAGCTGAAAAGAGGACATCGGTAGCTTTTTTTTTAAGCTTTTTTCACTGTTTTCAGAACATTAACAGTAAGAACATGGAAGAGTCCAGGAGCCATTTGGTGAGCTGCATATCCTGCTACATGTTCACAGACTTGCCAGTGGAAAAGCCAAACTTCACATGCCAGAAATGCAAGCTTGTGTCCCTGTTGGAGGAAAAGTTGCGAAATCTAGAAGAGAGGTTAACTACCTCGAAAATCATTAAGGAAGGTGAAGAGTTCTTAGACGGAGCAGAATTATCTCTTCATGATTCAAAAAGAGAAGAAATTCTCTCTGCACCTGACGAAACAGAGGAATGGAAGCATGTGACCCACAGAAGCAGGAGGATCGAGAGGCAGTCAGCACCCATACTGCTCAGGAACCAGTACCAGGCTCTCACACAGGAGAACCATGAAGAAATACAGCAAAATAAGACTTTGCCAGCAATGAATAACCTTGTAAGCCCTCAGAATCCTCCTGGATGGAGAAAGAAGAATGTTGTGAAGAAAAAACGGAGAGTGGTGGTCATGGGGGATTCCCTGTTAAGAGGAACAGAGGCTGCTATCTGCAGACCAGACATAACCTCAAGAGAAATGTGCTGTCTTCCAGGAGCAAAAACTAAAGATGTGTCTGACAGGATATCAAGACTCTTCAGACCTACAGATCACTACCCATTCCTGCTAATACATGTGGGGACAAATGACACCGCAAGAAAGGACCTGGAAACCATCTGCAGTGACTTTGAAGACTTAGGCAAGAAAGTGAAAGAATTGGGAGCGCAGGTGGTCTTCTCATCCATCCTCCCAGTGGATGGCCATGGAACAATGAGGTGGAATAAGATTCTACAGGTGAACAACTGGCTACGTCGATGGTGCCATCAACAAGGATTTGGATTTCTGGATCACGGAATGAATTACCTATACGATGGACTACTTGCTAGAGATGGGGTGCACCTTACGAAGACTGGAAAACATGTATTTGGAAGTCGCCTTGCTACACTCATCAGGAGAGCTTTAAACTAGAACAATGTGGGAAGGGAAGCAAAAGGCCAGAAAAAGCCATACAGCTGACAAATACTATTGAGATCTCTGTTACTGGAAGTGGAAAGGAAGAACAAAGACAAAAAAATCTAAATAATAAAAATATGGGAGGAAGAGAAACCAATCACTAACTAAAATGTTTTTATACAAATGCACAAAGCATGGGCAACAAACAAGGAGAATTGGAACTACTAATGCAGGAAAAAGAATATGACGTCATTGGAATCACTGAAACTTGGTGGGACGATACACATGATTGGAATAAAAGGCTAAAAGGATACAACTTATTTGCAAGAAACAGACTTGATAAACGAGGAGGAGGTGTCGCATTGTATGTTAGAAAAGCGTATATCTGCACAGAGATTGAAGCTTCAGAGACTGGGAGTTCTGTGGAAACTGTTTGGGTAAGAATACAAGGAGAGAACAACGGAAAGGACACCATTGTAGGCATTTACTACAGGCCACCTGGGCAAGCTGAAGATATGGATGAACTCTTTATGTATCAAATGACCAAGTTCTCCAAAAAATATGACGTAGTGGTCATGGGAGATTTCAACTATCCAGACATTTGTTGGGAATCTCTCTCAAGTAAAACTAACAGGTCAAGCAAATTCTTATCCTCTCTTGCTGACAACTTTATCTTCCAAAAGGTAGGGGAGAAAACAAGGGGATCTGCTACTTTGGATCTAATCCTTATAAACAGGGAGGAAATGGTTGAGGAGGTAAAGGTGGCTGGGACCCTAGGAGGCAGCGATCATGCTATTATAGAATTTTGGATAACTAGAGGAGGAAGACATGTGAAGACTCAAACTTCAAGGTTAGATTTTAGAAAGGCAGATTTTAAGAGACTCAGAAAGAGAATAGGAGGGATCCAATGGCTGGATGTCCTTAAGGACAAAAATGTCCAGGAAGGATGGGAAATTTTTAAAAATGAGATTCTCAAAGCACAATCGTTAACAATCCCGAAAAGTAGGAAGAATGGGAAGCATTTAAGGAAACCAGGATGGATGAACACAGAACTTAAACACATGCTAAAAAGAAAGAAAGAAATGTTTATTAAATGGAAAGAGGGAGGCATATCTAAAGAAGATTATAATGCAGTCTGCAGATCCTGCAGGGCACGTATCAGGTTAGCTAAAGCTGACAATGAATTAAGGCTTGCAAGAGATGTCAAAAGCAATAAAAAAGGATTTTGGGGGTATGTCAAAAGTAAAAGAAAAGTCAAAGATGCTATAGGATTTTTACAGGATGAAAATGGAGAAATGGTAAGAGAGGATGTTGAGAAGGCCAAACTTTTTAATTCCTATTTTGCATCTGTTTTCTCTCAGAAAGAAAATGTAACATCAACTGATCTTCACTGTCCTTTTAAAGGAATAGAGGAATCCAAGTTATCTGTAAACAGAAAGATTGTGAGAGAATATTTAGCTAACATAAATGAGTTCAAGTCTCCAGGTCCAGATGAATTACACCCCAGAGTACTGAAGGAGATCGTAGAAGAAATTTTAGAACCACTCTCCATAATCTTTGAAAATTCTTGGAGAACAGGAGAAGTCCCAGAAGACTGGAGAAGAGCAAATGTTGTTCCTATCTTCAAAAAGGGGAAGAAGGTGGACCCAGGGAACTATAGGCCGGTGAGTCTGACTTCTATACCAGGAAAGACCTTTGAACAAATTATTAAACAACATGTATGTAAGTACATGGATAAGAATGAAGTGATTAACCAGAGTCAGCATGGGTTTGTAACTAACAAGTCATGTCAGACTAACTTAATTTCCTTCTATGACAGAATCACTGACTGGGTGGATCAGGGAAATGCTGTAGATATAGTATATCTTGACTTCAGCAAAGCATTTGACAAAGTATCTCACACCATCCTTATTGAAAAAATGACCAAGTATGCAATGGACCAGGCAACTGTTAGGTGGATTCATAACTGGCTTAGTGATCGGACTCAAAGGGTGGTTGTAAATGGCTTCACATCCAGCTGGATGAATGTCTCAAGTGGGGTACCACAGGGCTCCGTCCTGGGACCTGTATTGTTCAACATCTTTATCAATGATTTAGATGAAGGAATTGAGGGTAAACTGATTAAATTTGCTGATGATACAAAGCTAAGAGGGATAGCTAATACTAGAGAAGAGAGAGAGAGGATTCAAAAAGACCTAAATAAACTGGAGCAGTGGGCAGCAACCAACAGAATGGTTTTTAACAGGGAAAAATGCAAAGTACTACATCTGGGCAATAAAAATGAAAAAAGCATATACAGAATGGGAGGAATAGAGCTAAGCAACAGTACATGTGAAAAAGACTTAGGTATACTAATAGATCATAGACTGAACATGAGTCAACAGTGTGATGCAGCAGCAAAAAAGGCAAATACAATTCTGGGATGTATTAACAGAAGCATACAGTCTAGATCACGTGAAGTCATTATCGGTCTTTACTCCTCTTTGGTCAGACCTCATCTGGAATACTGTGTACAGTTTTGGGCACCACATTTTAAAAAAGACATAGACAAACTGGAGCAAGTTCAGAGAAGAGCGACCAGAATGGTGACTGGTCTGCAAACCATGTCCTATGAGGAACGGTTGCAGGATTTGGGAATGTTTAGCTTGCAAAAAAGAAGACTGAGAGGAGACTTAATAGCTGTCTACAAATATGTCAAGGGCTGTCACATTGTAGAAGGATCATCTTTATTCTCATTTGCACAAGGAAAGACTAGAAGCAATGGGATGAAACTAAATGGGAGGAGACACAGATTAGATATTAGAAAAAACTTTTTGACAGTTAGGGTGATAAATGAGTGAAACAGGCTGCCACGAGGGGTGGTGAGTTCCCCTTCAATGGACGTCTTCAAACAGAGGCTGGACAGACATCTGTCTGAGATGATCTAGTGAATCCTGCTTTGAGCAGGGGGTTGGACCAGATGACCCAGGAGGTCCCTTCCAACTCTACCATTCTATGATTCTATGATTCTATGATTCTACTATAACATTGCCCCTATGTACAAGAATATAACTACTATAACACTGCCCCCTATGTACAAGAATATAACTACTATAATACTGCTCCTATGTAGAAGAATATAACTACTATAATACTGCTCCTATGTAGAAGAATATAACTACTATAACACTGCCCCCTATGTACAAGAATATAACTACTATAATACTGCCCCTATGTACAAGAATATAACTACTATAATACTGCTCCTATGTACAAGAATATAACTACTATAATACTGCTCCTATGTAGAAGAATATAACTACTATAATACTGCTCCTATATAGAAGAATATAACTACTATAATACTGCCCCTATGTACAAGAACATAACTACTATAACACTGCCCCCTATGTACAAGAATATAACTACTATAATACTGCTCCTATGTACAAGAATATAACTACTATAATACTGCCCCTATGTACAAGAATATAACTACTATAATAATGCCCCTATGTACAAGAATATAACTACTATAATACTGCTCCTATGTAGAAGAATATAACTACTATAATACTGCTCCTATGTAGAAGAATATAACTACTATAATATTGCCCCTATGTACAAGAATATAACTACTATAACACTGCCCCCTATGTACAAGAATATAACTACTATAATACTGCTCCTATGTAGAAGAATATAACTACTATAACACTGCCCCCTATGTACAAGAATATAACTACTATAACACTGCCCCCTATGTACAAGAATATAATTACTATAATACTGCTCCTATATACAAGCATATAACTACTATAATACTGCCCCTATGTACAAGAATATAACTACTATAATACTGCTGCTATGTAGAAGAATATAACTACTATAATACTGCTCCTATGTAGAAGAATATAACTACTATAATACTGCCCCTATGTACAAGAATATAACTACTATAAAACTGCCCCCTATGTACAAGAATATAACTACTATAATACTGCTCCTATGTACAGTACAGACCAAAAGTTTGGACACACCTTCTCATTTAAAGATTTTTCTGTATTTTCATGACTATGAAAATTGTACATTCACACTGAAGGCATCAAAACTATGAATTAACACATGTGGAATTATATACTTAACAAAAAAGTGTGAAACGACTGAAAATATGTCTTATATTATAGGTTCTGCAAAGTAGCCACCTTTTGCTTTGATGACTGCTTTGCACACTCTTGGCATTCTCTTGATGAGCTTCAAGAGGTAGTCACCGGAAATGGTTTTCACTTCACAGGTGTGCCCTGTCAGGTTTAATAAGTTGGATTTCTTGCCTTATAAAAGGGGTTGGGACCATCAGTTGTGTTGTGCAGAAGTCTGGTGGATACACAGCTGATAGTCCTACTGAATAGACTGTTAGAATTTGCATTATGGCAAGAAAAAAGCAGCTAAGTAAAGAAAAACGAGTAGCCATCATTACTTTAAGAAATGAAGGTCATTCAGTCCGAAAAATTGGGCAAACTTTGAAAGTGTCCCCAAGTGCAGTTGCAAAAACCATCAAGCGCTACAAAGAAACTGGCTCAAATGAGGACCGCCCCAGGAAAGGAAGACCAAGAGTCACCTCTGCTTCTGAGGATAAGTTTATCCGAGTCACCAGCCTCAGAAATCGCAGGTTAACAGCAGCTAAGATTAGAGACCAGGTCAATGCCACACAGAGTTCTAGCAGCAGACACATCTCTACAACAACTGTTAAGAGGAGACTTTGTGCAGCAGGCCTTCATGGTAAAATAGCTGCTAGGAAACCATTGCTAAGGACAGGCAACAAGCAGAAGAGACTTGTTTGGGCTAAAGAACACAAGGAATGGACATTAGACCAGTGGAAATCTGTGCTTTGGTCTGATGAGTCCAAATTTGAGATCTTTGGTTCCAACAACGTGTCCTTGTGCGACGGAGAAAAGGTGAACGGATGGACTCTACATGCCTGGTTTCCACCGTGAAGCATGGAGGAGGAGGTGTGATGGTGTGGGGGTGCTTTGCTGGTGACACTGTTGGTGATTTCTTCAAAATTGAAGGCATACTGAACCAGCATGGCTACCACAGCATCTTGCAGCGGCATGCTATTCCATCCGGTTTGCGTTTAGTTGGACCATCATTTATTTTTCAAGAGGACAATGACCCCAAACACACCTCCAGGCTGTGTAAGGGCTATTTGACCAAGAAGGAGAGTGTTGGGGTCTACGCCAGATGACCTGGCCTCCACAGTCACCAGACCTGAACCCAATCGAGATGGCTTGGGGTGAGCTGGACCGCAGAGTGAAGGCAAAAGGGCCAACAAGTGCTAAGCATCTCTGGGAACTCCTTCAAGATTGTTGGAAGACCATTTCTGGTGACTACCTCTTGAAGCTCATCAAGAGAATGCCAAGAGTGTGCAAAGCAGTCATCAAAGCAAAAGGTGGCTACTTTGAAGAACCTAGAATATAAGACATATTTTCAGTTGTTTCACACTTTTTTATTAAGTATATAATTCCACATGTGTCAATTCATAGTTTTGATGCCTTCAGTGTGAATGTACAATTTTCATAGTCATGAAAATATAGAAAAATCTTTAAATGAGAACGTGTGTCCAAACTTTTGGTCTGTACTGTACAAGAATATAACTACTATAATACTGCCCCTATGTACAAGAATATAACTACTATAATACTGCCCCTATGTACAAGAATATAACTACTATAATACTGCCCCCTATGTACAAGAATATAACTACTATAATACTGCCCCTATGTACAAGAATATAACTACTATAATACTGCCCCCTATGTACAAGAATATAACTACTATAATACTGCCCCTATGTACAAGAATATAACTACTATAATACTGCTCCAATGTACAAGAATATAACTACTATAATATTGCTCCTATGTAGAAGAATATAACTACTATAATACTGCTCCTATATACAAGCATATAACTACTATAATACTGCCCCTATGTACAAGAATATAACTACTATAATACTGCTGCTATGTAGAAGAATATAACTACTATAATACTGCTCCTATGTAGAAGAATATAACTACTATAATACTGCCCCTATGTACAAGAATATAACTACTATAAAACTGCCCCCTATGTACAAGAATATAACTACTATAATACTGCTCCTATGTACAGTACAGACCAAAAGTTTGGACACACCTTCTCATTTAAAGATTTTTCTGTATTTTCATGACTATGAAAATTGTACATTCACACTGAAGGCATCAAAACTATGAATTAACACATGTGGAATTATATACTTAACAAAAAAGTGTGAAACGACTGAAAATATGTCTTATATTATAGGTTCTGCAAAGTAGCCACCTTTTGCTTTGATGACTGCTTTGCACACTCTTGGCATTCTCTTGATGAGCTTCAAGAGGTAGTCACCGGAAATGGTTTTCACTTCACAGGTGTGCCCTGTCAGGTTTAATAAGTTGGATTTCTTGCCTTATAAAAGGGGTTGGGACCATCAGTTGTGTTGTGCAGAAGTCTGGTGGATACACAGCTGATAGTCCTACTGAATAGACTGTTAGAATTTGCATTATGGCAAGAAAAAAGCAGCTAAGTAAAGAAAAACGAGTAGCCATCATTACTTTAAGAAATGAAGGTCATTCAGTCCGAAAAATTGGGCAAACTTTGAAAGTGTCCCCAAGTGCAGTTGCAAAAACCATCAAGCGCTACAAAGAAACTGGCTCAAATGAGGACCGCCCCAGGAAAGGAAGACCAAGAGTCACCTCTGCTTCTGAGGATAAGTTTATCCGAGTCACCAGCCTCAGAAATCGCAGGTTAACAGCAGCTAAGATTAGAGACCAGGTCAATGCCACACAGAGTTCTAGCAGCAGACACATCTCTACAACAACTGTTAAGAGGAGACTTTGTGCAGCAGGCCTTCATGGTAAAATAGCTGCTAGGAAACCATTGCTAAGGACAGGCAACAAGCAGAAGAGACTTGTTTGGGCTAAAGAACACAAGGAATGGACATTAGACCAGTGGAAATCTGTGCTTTGGTCTGATGAGTCCAAATTTGAGATCTTTGGTTCCAACAACGTGTCCTTGTGCGACGGAGAAAAGGTGAACGGATGGACTCTACATGCCTGGTTTCCACCGTGAAGCATGGAGGAGGAGGTGTGATGGTGTGGGGGTGCTTTGCTGGTGACACTGTTGGTGATTTCTTCAAAATTGAAGGCATACTGAACCAGCATGGCTACCACAGCATCTTGCAGCGGCATGCTATTCCATCCGGTTTGCGTTTAGTTGGACCATCATTTATTTTTCAAGAGGACAATGACCCCAAACACACCTCCAGGCTGTGTAAGGGCTATTTGACCAAGAAGGAGAGTGTTGGGGTCTACGCCAGATGACCTGGCCTCCACAGTCACCAGACCTGAACCCAATCGAGATGGCTTGGGGTGAGCTGGACCGCAGAGTGAAGGCAAAAGGGCCAACAAGTGCTAAGCATCTCTGGGAACTCCTTCAAGATTGTTGGAAGACCATTTCTGGTGACTACCTCTTGAAGCTCATCAAGAGAATGCCAAGAGTGTGCAAAGCAGTCATCAAAGCAAAAGGTGGCTACTTTGAAGAACCTAGAATATAAGACATATTTTCAGTTGTTTCACACTTTTTTATTAAGTATATAATTCCACATGTGTCAATTCATAGTTTTGATGCCTTCAGTGTGAATGTACAATTTTCATAGTCATGAAAATATAGAAAAATCTTTAAATGAGAACGTGTGTCCAAACTTTTGGTCTGTACTGTACAAGAATATAACTACTATAATACTGCCCCTATGTACAAGAATATAACTACTATAATACTGCCCCTATGTACAAGAATATAACTACTATAATACTGCCCCCTATGTACAAGAATATAACTACTATAATACTGCCCCTATGTACAAGAATATAACTACTATAATACTGCCCCCTATGTACAAGAATATAACTACTATAATACTGCCCCTATGTACAAGAATATAACTACTATAATACTGCTCCAATGTACAAGAATATAACTACTATAATATTGCTCCTATGTAGAAGAATATAACTAATATAATACTGCTCCTATGTACAAGAATATAACTACTATAATACTGCCCCTATGTACAAGAATATATCTACTATAATACTGCTCCTATGTACAAGAATATAACTACTATAATACTGCCACTATGTACAGGAATATAACTACTATAATACTGTACCCTATGTACAAGAATATAACTACTGTAATACTGCTCCCTATGTACAAGAATATAACTACTATAATACTGCCCCTATGTACAAGAATATAACTACTATAATACTGCCCCCTATGTACAAGAATATAACTACTATAATACTGCCCCTATGTACAAGAATATAACTACTATAATACTGCCCCTATGTACAAGAATATAACTACTATAAAACTGCCCCCTATGTACAAGAATATAACTACTATAATACTGCTCCTATGTACAAGAATATAACTACTATAATACTGCTCCCCATCTACAAGAATATAACTACTATAATACTGCCCCTATGTACAAGAATATAACTACTATAATACTGCCCCCTATGTACAAGAATATAACTACTATAATACTGCCCCCTATGTACAAGAATATAACTACTATAATACTGCCCCTATGTACAAGAATATAACTACTATAATACTGCCCCTATGTACAAGAATATAACTACTATAATACTGCCCCCTATGTACAAGAATATAACTACTATAATACTGCTCCTATGTAGAAGAATATAACTACTATAATACTGCTCCTATGTAGAAGAATATAACTACTATAATATTGCCCCTATGTAGAAGAATATAACTACTATAACACTGCCCCCTATGTACAAGAATATAACTACTATAATACTGCCACTATGTACAGGAATATAACTACTATAATACTGTACCCTATGTACAAGAATATAACTACTGTAATACTGCTCCCTATGTACAAGAATATAACTACTATAATACTGCCCCTATGTACAAGAATATAACTACTATAATACTGCCCCCTATGTACAAGAATATAACTACTATAATACTGCCCCTATGTACAAGAATATAACTACTATAATACTGCCCCTATGTACAAGAATATAACTACTATAATACTGCCCCCTATGTACAAGAATATAACTACTATAATACTGCTCCTATGTACAAGAATATAACTACTATAATACTGCTCCCCATCTACAAGAATATAACTACTATAATACTGCCCCTATGTACAAGAATATAACTACTATAATACTGCCCCCTATGTACAAGAATATAACTACTATAATACTGCCCCCTATGTACAAGAATATAACTACTATAATACTGCCCCTATGTACAAGAATATAACTACTATAATACTGCCCCTATGTACAAGAATATAACTACTATAATACTGCCCCCTATGTACAAGAATATAACTACTATAATACTGCTCCTATGTAGAAGAATATAACTACTATAATATTGCCCCTATGTAGAAGAATATAACTACTATAACACTGCCCTCTATGTACAAGAATATAACTACTATAATACTGCTCCTATGTAGAAGAATATAACTACTATAATACTGCTCCTATGTAGAAGAATATAACTACTATAACACTGCCCCCTATGTACAAGAATATAACTACTATAACACTGCCCCCTATGTACAAGAATATAATTACTATAATACTGCTCCTATGTACAAGCATATAACTACTATAATACTGCCCCAATGTACAAGAATATAACTACTATAATACTGCTCCTATGTACAAGAATATAACTACTATAATACTGCTCCTATGTAGAAGAATATAACTACTATAATACTGCTCCTATGTAGAAGAATATAACTACTATAATACTGCCCCTATGTACAAGAATATAACTACTATAACACTGCCCCCTATGTACAAGAATATAACTACTATAATACTGCTCCTATGTACAAGAATATAACTACTATAATACTGCCCCTATGTACAAGAATATAACTACTATAATACTGCCCCTATGTACAAGAATATAACTACTATAATACTGCCCCCTATGTACAAGAATATAACTACTATAATACTGCCCCTATGTACAAGAATATAACTACTATAATACTGCCCCCTATGTACAAGAATATAACTACTATAATACTGCCCCTATGTACAAGAATATAACTACTATAATACTGCTCCTATGTACAAGAATATAACTACTATAATACTGCTCCTATGTACAAGAATATAACTACTATAATACTGCTCCTATGTACAAGAATATAACTACTATAATACTGCTCCTATGTAGAAGAATATAACTACATAATACTGCCCCTATGTACAAGAATATAACTACCATAATACTGCCACTATGTACAGGAATATAACTACTATAATACTGTACCCTATGTACAAGAATATAGCTACTATAATACTGCCTCCTATGTACAAGAATATAACTACTATAATACTGCTCCTATGTACAAGAATATAACTACTAGAATACTGCTCCTATGTACAAGAATATAACTACTATAATACTGCTCCTATGTACAAGAATATAACTACTATAATACTGCCTCCTATGTACAAGAATATAACTACTATAATACTGCCCCCTATGTACAAGAATATAACTACTATAATACTGCTCCTATGTAGAAGAATATAACTACTATAATACTGCTCCTATGTAGAAGAATATAACTACTATAATACTGCCCCTATGTACAAGAATATAACTACTATAATACTGCTCCTATGTAAAAGAATATAACTACTATAATATTGCCCCTATGTACAAGAATATAACTACTATAACACTGCCCCCTATGTACAAGAATATAACTACTATAATACTGCTCCTATGTAGAAGAATATAACTACTATAACACTGTCCCCTATGTACAAGAATATAACTACTATAACACTGCCCCCTATGTACAAGAATATAACTACTATAATACTGCTCCTATGTACAAGCATATAACTACTATAATACTGCCCCTATGTACAAGAATATAACTACTATAATACTGCTCCTATGTACAAGAATATAACTACTATAATACTGCCCCTATGTACAAGAATATAACTACTATAATACTGCCCCTATGTACAAGAATATAACTACTATAATACTGCCCCCTATGTACAAGAATATAACTACTATAATACTGCTCCTATGTAGAAGAATATAACTACTATAATACTGCTCCTATGTAGAAGAATATAACTACTATAATATTGCCCCTATGTAGAAGAATATAACTACTATAACACTGCCCCCTATGTACAAGAATATAACTACTATAATACTGCTCCTATGTAGAAGAATATAACTACTATAATACTGCTCCTATGTAGAAGAATATAACTACTATAACACTGCCCCCTATGTACAAGAATATAACTACTATAACACTGCCCCCTATGTACAAGAATATAATTACTATAATACTGCTCCTATGTACAAGTACAAGCATATAACTACTATAATACTGCCCCTATGTACAAGAATATAACTACTATAATACTGCTCCTATGTACAAGAATATAACTACTATAATACTGCTCCTATGTAGAAGAATATAACTACTATAATACTGCTCCTATGTAGAAGAATATAACTACTATAATACTGCCCCTATGTACAAGAATATAACTACTATAACACTGCCCCCTATGTACAAGAATATAACTACTATAATACTGCTCCTATGTACAAGAATATAACTACTATAATACTGCCCCTATGTACAAGAATATAACTACTATAATACTGCCCCTATGTACAAGAATATAACTACTATAATACTGCCCCCTATGTACAAGAATATAACTACTATAATACTGCCCCTATGTACAAGAATATAACTACTATAATACTGCCCCCTATGTACAAGAATATAACTACTATAATACTGCCCCTATGTACAAGAATATAACTACTATAATACTGCTCCTATGTACAAGAATATAACTACTATAATACTGCTCCTATGTACAAGAATATAACTACTATAATACTGCTCCTATGTAGAAGAATATAACTACTATAATACTGCTCCTATGTAGAAGAATATAACTACATAATACTGCCCCTATGTACAAGAATATAACTACCATAATACTGCCACTATGTACAGGAATATAACTACTATAATACTGTACCCTATGTACAAGAATATAGCTACTATAATACTGCCTCCTATGTACAAGAATATAACTACTATAATACTGCTCCTATGTACAAGAATATAACTACTAGAATACTGCTCCTATGTACAAGAATATAACTATTATAATACTGCTCCTATGTACAAGAATATAACTACTATAATAGTGCCTCCTATGTACAAGAATATAACTACTATAATACTGCCCCCTATGTACAAGAATATAACTACTATAATACTGCTCCTATGTAGAAGAATATAACTACTATAATACTGCTCCTATGTAGAAGAATATAACTACTATAATACTGCCCCTATGTACAAGAATATAACTACTATAATACTGCTCCTATGTAGAAGAATATAACTACTATAATATTGCCCCTATGTACAAGAATATAACTACTATAACACTGCCCCCTATGTACAAGAATATAACTACTATAATACTGCTCCTATGTAGAAGAATATAACTACTATAACACTGTCCCCTATGTACAAGAATATAACTACTATAACACTGCCCCCTATGTACAAGAATATAACTACTATAATACCGCTCCTATGTACAAGCATATAACTACTATAATACTGCCCCTATGTACAAGAATATAACTACTATAATACTGCTCCTATGTACAAGAATATAACTACTATAATACTGCTCCTATGTAGAAGAATATAACTACTATAATACTGCTCCTATGTAGAAGAATATAACTACTATAATACTGCCCCTATGTACAAGAATATAACTACTATAACACTGCCCCCTATGTACAAGAATATAACTACTATAATACTGCTCCTATGTACAAGAATATAACTACTATAATTCTGCCCCTATGTACAAGAATATAACTACTATAATACTGCCCCTATGTACAAGAATATAACTACTATAATACTGCCCCCTATGTACAAGAATATAACTACTATAATACTGCCCCTATGTACAAGAATATAACTACTATAATACTGCCCCCTATGTACAAGAATATAACTACTATAATACTGCCCCTATGTTCAAGAATATAACTACTATAATACTGCTCCTATGTACAAGAATATAACTACTATAATACTGCTCCTATGTACAAGAATATAACTACTATAATACTGCTCCTATGTAGAAGACTATAACTACTATAATACTGCTCCTAGTAGAAGAATATAACTACTATAATACTGCCCCTATGTACAAGAATATAACTACTATAATACTGCCACTATGTACAGGAATATAACTACTATAATACTGTCCCCTATGTACAAGAATATAGCTACTATAATACTGCCTCCTATGTACAAGAATATAACTACTATAATACTGCTCCTATGTACAAGAATATAACTACTATAATACTGCTCCTATGTACAAGAATATAACTACTATAATACTGCTCCTATGTACAAGAATATAACTACTATAATACTGCCTCCTATGTACAAGAATATAACTACTATAATACTGCCCCCTATGTACAAGAATATAACTACTATAATACTGCTCCTATGTAGAAGAATATAACTACTATAATACTGCTCCTATGTAGAAGAATATAACTACTATAATACTGCCCCTATGTACAAGAATATAACTACTATAAGACTGCTCCTATGTAGAGGAATATAACTACTATAATACTGCCCCTATGTACAAGAATATAAGTACTATAATACTGCCACTATGTACAGGAATATAACTACTATAATACTGTACCCTATGTACAAGAATATAACTACTATAATACTGCCTCCTATGTACAAGAATATAACTACTATAATACTGCTCCTATGTACAAGAATATAACTACTATAATACTGCCCCTATGTACAGGAATATAACTACTATAATACTGCCCCTATGTACAAGAATATAACTACTATAATACTGCTCCTATGTACAAGAATATAATTACTATAATACTGCTCCTATGTACAAGAATATAACTACTATAATACTGCTCCCTATGTACAAGAATATAACTACTATAATACTGCCCCTATGTACAAGAATATATCTACTATAATACTGCTCCTTATGTACAAGAATATAACTACTATAATATTTCTCCTATGTACAAGAATATATCTACTATAATACTGCTCCTTATGTACAAGAATATAACTACTATAATACTTCTCCTATGCACAAGTATATATCTACTATAATACTGCTCCTATGTACAAGAATATAACTACTATAATACTGCTCCTATCTACAAGAATATATCTACTATAATACTGCTCCTATCTACAAGAATATAACTACTATAATACTGCCCCCTATGTACAAGAATATAACCACTATAATACTGCTACTTATGTACAAGAATATAACTACTATAATACTGATCCTTATGTACAATAATATAACTACTATAATACTGCTCCCTATGTACAAGAATATATCTACTATAATACTGCCCCTATGTACAAGAATATAACTACTATAATACAGCCCCTATGTACAAGAATATAACTATTATAATACTGCCCCTATGTACAAGAATATAACTGCTATAATACTGCTCCTATGTACAAGAATATAACTACTATAATACTGCCCCTATGTACAAGAATATAACTGCTATAATACTGCTCCTATGTACAAGAATATATCTACTATAATACTGCCCTCCTATGTACAAGAATATAACTACTATAATACTGCTCCTATGTACAAGAATATAACTACTATAATACTGCCCCCCTATGTACAAGAATATAACTACTATAATACTGCCCCTATGTACAAGACTATAACTGCTATAATACTGCTCCTATGTACAAGAATATATCTACTATAATACTGCCCCTCTATGTACAAGAATATAACTACTATAATACTGCTCCTATGTACAAGAATATATCTACTATAATACTGCCCCCCTATGTACAAGAATATAACTGCTATAATACTGCTCCTATGTACAAGAATATATCTACTATAATACTGCTCCCTATGTACAAGAATATATCTACTATAATACTGCCCCTATGTACAAGAATATATCTACTATAATACAGCCCCCTATGTACAAGTTACAAGGATACACAAAAGAATTTTCCTATCACAGTAAAATATATATTTTGAGCTAATTGTTATGCATTAATAATATTAAATAAGTATTTACAATAAGTTGCAAACTATAAGAATGTTACATCTATTACTAGAACATACTAGATACTGAGAGTCATATACTACTTACTGCCATCGTAATTCAGCGTTGCAAAATTGGCTTGCTTTTCGGCGCAGCCTGCACTGTTGCACACTCTCATCTGCAGTTCATACCACATTGCTTCCTGCAGGTCATACAGTATATAGGACTTAGATAAAGAGGTCCTCTGTGCCAGGGTCCACACCGTGGTGCCAAATGGTCGGTATTCCAGGTTAAACGATGTGATCGGACATCCGCCATCATTCCAACCAGTCAGACTCAGTCTCACTCTCGTGCTGTTAATACTGGCAAACAGGTCTTGTTCTTTTGAAAACTGAGGTTCTAGAGACCAAGACAGAGCGGAAAGAAGAAGTTATCATTACTGAAAATCAAGATGGAAGGAAACACATCAATACATGGTTAGAGAGTTGTCTGCTTTTTGGCAGAAGGTATCCCCAATGATAGAATAATCCTAGGGCCGGTCCACTGATCAGCTATAATCAATGTGGGAGTTCAAAAGCAATTGTTCAAATTCGCTGAAGCGCCATCACAGGGAAAATGAAGCATTACATGAGGTCTATTGAATTGAATTGGTCGTCCATGTAATACATTGACATGCCGGGTTCTCCAGAGAAAGAGAGACCCTTTTTTAAGGCGATCTCCTGCTAAATTAGAATATATTCTAAACCTGATAACCCTTTTAATTTTAGATCTAAGCAAATGGAAATAAATATATACAAATAGATATGAGCTTTAGTAGTCATCCCACTGATGAACACTACAGTGGAAAAAAAAACTCCAGCTGGGAGCAATTAATTAAATTCAGTTGTCCAGTCAATATTGATAGGATAGACATTAGTTGTACATCCCATTGAAGCTCTACATCCTATATGGTTACCAGTGAGGCCCAGTTTAATGACCCTTGAAGCAGCTCAAAAGGACACTTCCACAATTAATGTAAGTCAAATCTGAGACCACCCAAAGATGTCTAAAGACACCGTGGAGGCAAGTAACAATTATTAAATAACATATTTCTCCCCGATCTCAATACATGGGTGTGTCTACTAATATCGATACATGGATGCCTCCAATGATCTTAATACATGGATGCCTTCACTGATCTCCATACATGGATGCCTTCACTGATCTCCATACATGGATGCCTTCACTGATCTCCATACATGGATGCCTTCACTGATCTCCATACATGGATGCCTCCACTGATCTCCATACATGGATGCCTCCACTGATCTCCATACATGGATGCCTCCACTGATCTCCATACATGGATGCCTCCATTGATCTCCATACATGGATGCCTCCACTGATCTCCATACATGGATGCCTCCAATGATCTCCATACATGGATGCTTCCACTGATCTCCATACATGGATGCCTCCACTGATCTCCATACATGGATGCCTCCACTGATCTCCATACATGGATGCCTCCACTGATCTCCATACATGGATGCTTCCAATGATCTTCATACAAGGATGCCTCCACTGATCTCCATACATGGATGCCTTCACCGATCTCCATACATGGATGCCTCCACTGATCTCCATACATGGATGCCTCCACTGATCTCCATACATGGATGCTTCCAATGATCTTCACACAAGGATGCCTTCACTGATCTCCATACATGGATGCCTTCACTGATCTCCATACATACATGGATGCCTCCACTGATCTCCATACATGGATGCCTTCACTGATCTCCATACATGGATGCTTCCAATGATCTTCATACAAGGATGCCTTCACTGATCTCCATACATGGATGCCTCCACTGATCTCCATACATGGATGCCTTCACTGATCTCCATACATGGATACTTCCAATGATCTTCATACATGGATGCCTCCACTGATCTCCATACATGGATGCCTTCACTGATCTCCATACATGGATGCCTCCACTGATCTCCATACATGGATGCCTTCACTGATCTCCATACATGGATGCCTCCACTGATCTCCATACATGGATGCCTCCACTGATCTCCATACATGGATGCCTCCACTGATCTCCATACATGGATGCCTCCACTGATCTCCATACATGGATGCCTCCACTGATCTCCATACATGGATGCCTCCACTGATCTCCATACATGGATGCCTCCACTGATCTCCATACATGGATGCCTCCACTGATCTCCATACATGGATGCTTCCAATGATCTTCATACAAGGATGCCTCCACTGATCTCCATACATGGATGCCCTCACCGATCTCCATACATGGATGCCTCCACTGATCTCCATACATGGATGCCTCCACTGATCTCCATACATGGATGCTTCCAATGATCTTCACACAAGGATGTCTTCACTGATCTCCATACATGGATGCCTTCACTGATCTCCATACATGGATGCCTCCACTGATCTCCATACATGGATGCCTTCACTGATCTCCATACATGGATGCTTCCAATGATCTTCATACAAGGATGCCTTCACTGATCTCCATACATGGATGCCTCCACTGATCTCCATACATGGATGCCTTCACTGATCTCCATACATGGATACTTCCAATGATCTTCATACATGGATGCCTCCACTGATCTCCATACATGGATGCCTCCACTGATCTCCATACATGGATGCCTCCACTGATCTCCATACATGGATGCCTTCACTGATCTCCATACATGGATGCCTCCACTGATCTCCATACATGGATGCCTCCACTGATCTCCATACATGGATGCCTCCACTGATCTCCATACATGGATGCCTCCACTGATCTCCATACATGGATGCCTCCACTGATCTCCATACATGGATGCCTCCACTGATCTCCATACATGGATGCCTCCACTGATCTCCATACATGGATGCCTCCACTGATCTCCATACATGGATGCCTCCACTGATCTCCATACATGGATGCCTCCACTGATCTCCATACATGGATGCTTCCAATGATCTTCATACAAGGATGCCTCCACTGATCTCCATACATGGATGCCTTCACCGATCTCCATACATGGATGCCTCCACTGATCTCCATACATGGATGCCTCCACTGATCTCCATACATGGATGCTTCCAATGATCTTCACACAAGGATGCCTTCACTGATCTCCATACATGGATGCCTTCACTGATCTCCATACATGGATGCCCCCACTGATCTCCATACATGGATGCCTTCACTGATCTCCATACATGGATGCTTCCAATGATCTTCATACAAGGATGCCTTCACTGATCTCCATACATGGATGCCTCCACTGATCTCCATACATGGATGCCTTCACTGATCTCCATACATGGATACTTCCAATGATCTTCATACATGGATGCCTCCACTGATCTCCATACATGGATGCCTTCACTGATCTCCATACATGGATGCCTCCACTGATCTCCATACATGGATGCCTCCACTGATCTCCATACATGGATGCTTCCAATGATCTTCATACAAGGATGCCTTCACTGATCTCCATACATGGATGCCTTCACTGATCTCCATACATGGATGCCTCCACTGATCTCCATACATGGATGCCTCCACTGATCTCCATACATGGATGCCTCCACTGATCTTAATACATGGATGCCTTCACTGATCTCCATACATGGATGCCTCCATTGATCTTAATACATGGATGCCTTCACTGATCTCCATACATGGATGCCTCCACTGATCTCCATACATGGATGCTTCCAATGATCTTCATACAAGGATGCCTTCACTGATCTCCATACATGGATGCCTCCACTGATCTCCATACATGGATGCCTCCACTGATCTTAATACATGGATGCCTCCACTGATCTCCATACATGGATGCCTCCACTGATCTCCATACATGGATGCCTCCACTGATCTCCATACATGGATGCCTCCACTGATCTCCATACATGGATGCCTCCACTGATCTCCATACATGGAGGCCTCAAATGATCTTCTTGCATGAATACCTTAACTGATTTTCAATTATGGATGCCTTCACTGATATTCATACATGGATGCCTCCACTGACCTCCATACATGGATGCCTCCACTGATCTCCACACATGGATGCCTCCACTGATCTCCATACATGGATGCCTCCACTGATCTCCATACATGGATGCCTCCACTGATCTCCATACATGGATGCTTCCAATGATCTTCATACAAGGATGCCTTCACTGATCTCCATACATGGATGCCTTCACTGATCTCCATACATGGATGCCTTCACTGATCTCCATACATGGATGCCTTCACTGATCTCCATACATGGATGCCTCCACTGATCTTAATACATGGATGCCTTCACTGATCTCCATACATGGATGCCTCCACTGATCTCCATACATGGATGCCTCAACTGATCTCCATACATGGATGCTTCCAATGATCTTCATACAAGGATGCCTTCACTGATCTCCAGACATAGATGCCTCCACTGATCTCCATACATGGATGCCTCCACTGATATTAATACATGGATGCCTCCACTGATCTCCATACATGGATGCCTCCACTGATCTCCATACATGGATGCCTCCACTGATCTCCATACATGGATGCCTCCAATGATCTTCATACAAGGATGCCTTCACTGATCTCCATACATGGATGCCTCCACTGATCTCCATACATGGATTCCTCCACTGATCTCCATACATGGATGCCTCCACTGATCTCCATACATGGATGCCTCCACTGATCTCCATACATGGATGCCTCCAATGATCTTCATACAAGGATGCCTCCAATGATCTTCTTGCATGGATACCTTCACTTATCTTCATACATGGATGCCTCCACTGAACTCCATACATGGATGCCTCCACTGATCTCCATACATGGAGGCCTCAAATGATCTTCTTGCATGAATACCTTAACTGATTTTCATATATGGATGCCTTCACTGATATTCATACATGGATGCCTCCACTGACCTCCATATATGGATGCCTCCACTGATCTCCATACATGGATGCCTCCACTGATCTACATACATGGATGCCTCCACTGATCTACATACATGGATGCCTCCACTGATCTCCATACATGGATGCCTCCACTGATCTCCATACATGGATGCCTCCACTGATCTCCACACATGGATGCCTCCACTGATCTCCATACATGGATGCCTCCACTGATCTTCATACATAGATGCCTCCACTGATCTCCATACATGGATGCTTCCACTTACCTCCATACATGGATGCCTCCACTTATCTCCATAAATGGATTCATCTATTAATCTCCCGACATTGATGTCTTACCCAATGTTCATAAGTGGATGTCACCACTGATCCCGATATGTGGAGCACTTAATTGATCCCTGGTCTCTAAGTATGTATGTCTCCCCTGACCTCCATCGAGTCATAGATAGATTAACTGAAATTAAAAGGCAAGAATACCTTCATATGATCAAGTGTGGCCAACAAATGAGACTGCCAACAAGTTAGGTGTCCAAAGGGGAAAAAGAAAACCAAAATATATTTTCCAGAAATGTTAAAGCAAATACAGGCAAGTGAAGATTGTTATAAGAAAGTTTCATTTTACATAAGTGATTATCATTTCTTACTGACTTAATAATTATGGTTAATGGTCCATAGGACGATATCATGCAGGTGCTTATTATTTATAGCATCAGAAAGTAGTGACTCTCACGCTCCATTACTTAACAGTTGATTTCGAGATGTGGAGTCTGCAGCTGTCGCTATATTATATTTTGTCCATTATTATAAAAAGTTACACAGGCAAATCCAATCC
Source organism: Phyllobates terribilis (assembly GCF_046119375.1). Taxonomy (NCBI): domain Eukaryota; kingdom Metazoa; phylum Chordata; class Amphibia; order Anura; family Dendrobatidae; genus Phyllobates; species Phyllobates terribilis. The sequence continues at coordinate 941,983,089 of NW_027362762.1, forward strand.
CACGCAGGAGTTCTTATGGAGACCAAAGAAAACTGGCATGCCAATGAATCCTCTTGGTGCTTTATGCATAGGGTAAATCTAAATATTATGGTCCAAGCCACCAGAAGATGCTCGGGATAAGGAATATCCAGGTTGTTTCTTGTCAGACATGCCTGTGCAGGTACACTTTGGAGAAGGGTTATTGCTAGATGAATACTTTGCCTCTGCTTGCTGCTGCTCAGCCTACTCTCGAGAGCTAGGGAGTGGCACTGGAGTCTACCTTGGCACCTCTCTTAGGTGACTTCAGTCTTGCACTGGAATACTCGCTCAGACTTTATGTTTCTAGTTCCAGGATGCTTTTGTTTTCAAATAGTATTTCTTTTCTGAACCCTTGTCTCATGGCCAAAACAGAGAGCGGCTTGAGAAAGAGACTCTCAATGTGGAAGATCAGTCAGGTCATGCATTGCACAGACAACCCATTGATGTGCATGGACACTGTGTAATACTTAATGTAACCCGTGGAGGTGCTGCAGGAGAACTGAACACCTAATATCAGATTTTTCCCCCCAGATAACAGATAATCGTAGAGGGTCTGGGCAGGAGAGACATTTTTTGAATTGTCAATAGACTTCTAACAAGCTGCAATTGTCCAAAGCAATTTTTGGAAGGAACTGCTTTCCTCCCTGAAATAAAATTTCACAAAAAAAACAATGCTGAATAAGCTAGTTCTTCTCTGAAGACTGTTTTCTATGCATAGTAGGTGCACATGTATAGGAGTGGACTTTATCAAACCCTACAAATATGCATTTGTAACTGTCAAAATCTTATTTCTGTGGCCACTTCCTCAATAAAACCGGGAAACTAAGTTTCTGGATGGATAAATGACCAAGTTGCAGGAGCTCCACCAGTCGGACTTACAATAACAAGTTTTGTGGGAATCCTCTTTAATAAGGTGGATTCTTCTTACTCTTTAAATCTACTGTTTCCTTTATTTTATGCCAGGATCTCCTTGGACTATGTCTGCTCCTCTATTGACGATCCTTCATTTCAACTTGACCTGATCTTGAAGCTTTGCCCATAACCCTGAAATCTGGTCTTGCCGATTAAGTTACTGGTCTACAATTTGGTACTTTGCCACGAGTTCCTCCTCTAGCTCTCATTCACTTTTGCCAGTGGCATATACTGTATAGAGCGAGAGTTAAATTTTTAAAGGATCAACATACAATAATTCATAAATTGTGTGCCATGTGTCTGTAAACATAGTATATGCTAATCCCAAATCCAAGAAAAATTATGCCAATGCTGGGGATTAAAGGAAATCACTTTTGATTTGTCACTTTTTGGGTTGGAACGCAGAAATATAAAAAAAAATTGAACCCCCAGAAATGAGTTCTTAGGGACTAAATATAAGAGTCCTTATAAAACAGATGAGAGGATGAACACGAATATTGATGGATTGTAGAAAACATTTTGGAGCAACTGGTCTTCGTAGACCTTTTGACTTAGGGTCTTCACATACGAGATCAAAAGTTTCTATCCTGTTAGAAGAAATTTGTTGACACCTCCACCAACAAGGACAGGTATCTGTTAGATCTGTGGATAAATTTGTAAAAGCTGTCGATCCAAGGACCTGTCCAAATATCGTTTAAGAAGAAATTTGTACATTCAAAGCAAGTAGGACCACACTATTGCCAGGCGTTCTATATTACCTTAGGGTCAACTACGTTTTGTAAATCTGGAAGGATCAACACAATGGAATCAATTCATTTTCGTAGCATTGAAGCTTAGCTCATTGGAATTTCCCTAAAAAGTTAGTAGATAATGCGGGCAACATGAGGTCTCAAACACAAAGTGTGATTTCTACTTTGGAATACTTGAGTGTCAATATGCGAACTCTGAAAAAGTGTGTTATCTGATAAAAATATTCGATATGATATCTTCGACTCCATTCGCTTCTGCAGTGGCTCTTGTGAATCTGTCAGGAGTTCTGATCTCGGTAAACCATTGGGAACATAGGCTGAAATAGTTAATATTTCTCTAAGAGTAGGATAGAAGATAAAGGTCAAGGAAAGGTCAAGGAAAGAACAGATTTACTTCTTAATGTGACTCTACAGAACACAAAGTCACAGATCTACTTTCCAAGAAGTGCAAACTAGATATATTGATGTTGAAAGAGAGCAAATAGTGCCTGACCCAGGAAAATATATGCGGCCTTACACTGCAAACCCATAAATATTTATAGCCAAGAAGTAAGGTTTTGCATAGAAAATGACATACAGCAGCGGACTGTGCCATAAAATTGTGGCATCTTAAAGTCACAGTGCTGATAACCATGAATAGTGGTTACAGAATAAATTACAGCAACCGACACACATCATATGCGTTCCTTAACTGCTTAGAAACCGTATCCCTACTTACGTTTTAAACACTGTTGTGGGGGTAGCGAAAAAAATCAATCATGTTGATAATACTGTAACTGTTACACCTGTCCCGGGTATCCCGGGATTCTTTCCCTTGTCTTGGGTCTGCTGCCCTCTGCTGTGCTCCACGTCGGGTTATTCAAGTGCTCTGGGGTGTTCCAATGGCATCATCTGCCTAGACCTATTTAAGGCCCATTAACACACACACCTGTGTCTTGGGATTGAGACTCTTGTTTGGTGTCCTCCTATATCTGTACTTCTGTGTTTCATCCATCCCTGCTGGGTTCCCTGGGTTCCCCTCCATAGAATGATAGAATGTTAGAGTTGGAAGGGACCTCCAGGGTCCTCGTATACAACCCCCTGCTCAATGCAGGATTCACTAAACCATCTCAGACAGTTGTCTGTCCAGCCTCGGTTTGAAGATTTCCATTGAAGGAGAACTCACCACCTCTCGTGGCCGCCTGTTCCACTCATTGATCACCTCACTGTCAAAACATTTTTTCTAATATCTAATCTGTATCTCCTCCCTTCCAGTTTCATTCCATTGCTTCTCGTGTTTTCATGTGCAAATGAGAATAAGGATGATCCTTTTTTAAAATGTGTTGCCCAGAACTGGACACAGTATTCCAGATTAGGTCTGACCAAGGAGGAGTAGAGGGGGATAATTACTTCACATGATCTAGACTCTATTCTTCTCTTAATACATCCCAGAACTGTATTTGCCTTTTTTGCTGCTGCATCACACTGTTGACTCATGTGCAGTCTGTGATCTATTATTATACCCAAGTCTTTTTCACACATGCTGTTGCTTAGTTCTATTCCTCCCATTCTGAAAATGTAATGTTCGTTTTTGTTGCCCAGATGTAGACTCTTGCATTTCTCCCTGTTAAATACCATTTTATTTATTCACTTCCCATTGTTTAAGCTTATCTGTATTCTTCTGAATCCTTCCACTGTCTTCTCTAGTGTTAGCTATCCCTCCTAGCTTTGCATGGTGTGCAAATTTGATTAGTTTACCTTCAGTTCCCTTATCTAGAACATTTATAAAAATGTTGAACAACAATGGGGCCAGGACAGAGCCTTGGGGTACCCCACTTGAAACACTCTTCCAGTTGGATGTGCAACCATTTATTACCATTCTTTTTGAGTACAAACACTGAGCCAGTTATGAATCCACCTAACCGTAGCCTTATCAATCCCATACTTGGTAATTTTTCCAACAAGGATAGTATGAGGTGCTTTGCTGAAGTCGAGATATACTATATCTACCACATTTCCCTCATCCACCCAGTCAGTGATTCCATCATAGAAGGAAATTAGATTAGCCAAGCATGACTTGTTTGCTACAAACCCATGCTGGTTCTGGTTAATTACTGTATTCTTATCCAAGTACTTACATACATGTAAGTACTCATGTAAGTACTCTGTCCGTTTGTTCCTGAGTTTCTAGTTAGTCCTAGTCCTCCTTTGGAGGTTGCCCCCAAAGCCTGGAGTCTGTGTGCCCACCCGGATTAGAGGCTTAGGGGATCCACCTCACCTGGGGAGCCCAACAGCAACCTAAGGTCAAGAATCTGCCCATTACTGCATCGTCCCTATAACTTACTTTTACAAAAGGTAGCACCTTCAATGGCTGGGGTACACAATCTTTTTGGGTCCAAATGTCTATGATTTGTATAACCCATGTAACATTGGTCAGGTCGGGATTGGTTCTCACCTTTTCTTGGATTTTTATCTATATCAGGAGGCAGAAAATGTGGCTACTACGGGGGGTCTTGAAAAAAAGACCAACCATGGTCAGACATCTAATGACCTCTAAAAATAGAAGGTGAAAACCTTTACAGGATTCTTCTTTACAGAGGAACCACATTGTGACAAAAGTGTAAGGAGCTGGCCCAAGGGTCATGGCAAGAGGGCAAAACCCAGCACTACTATGTTACATACTCGCCATCAGTACTGATTTTCATGTACCTGGGAACGGACAGAGTTTATGGAAACCAAACCTGATAATATTCCCACTTTGTGGCCATTCTGGAGGAGGGCTTAAATGTCCCGATTTTGCCAATTTAAGGAGAACTTTACAAAAGTGGCCAGTTTTTTTTTATTTTATCTTATTCCCGCTGCTCAACTGAATATGCCACTTTTTGGTTTTTTTAGAATCCACCATATAGTTCCAGGGATATGGGCCTTTTTATTTAGTGCTGATTTTAATGGTGTTTTACAATGGGGCGGTGCTCATAGGATCCCCTGAGGGTGTGACTTTAGGCTTCTCCGTATTATTACTCTGTGAGCACTGCTCACTTGTAAAAAAAAAAAAATCCATGTAAATCAACACTAAATAAAAAGGCCCATATCGCGGGAACCGTATGGCAGATTATAAAAAAATATGAAAAAAAAAAAATACTCGGGGAAACAACGGGAAAATAAAAAGAAAAAACTGGACACTATTGACCTGGTGACAGGTTTACTTTAGTGTTGGGCTCTGTTCACATGTCCAGAAGTTACATTCACTTTTAGATCCTTTTTGGCATAATAAATACAGGAATAAAACACTCCAGTACAGGACTTAAAGGGGTATTCCCATCTCCAAGATCCTATCTCAATATGTAGTAGGTGAAATAATAATAATAATATTAGCAAATACCTCCAATTAGAAATGTAGCATAGTTCTTCTGATTCACTACGTTGTTTACCCCATGTGCAGGGCATTTCAGTAGCTTAGGTATCCATGGTTACGACCACTCATATAGTGACAGTTAGTTAGCTGTTAGTGGTTACCATGGATACTACTGCAATGCCCTGCACATGGGGTAAGCGACATAGCGAATCAAAAGAACTATACTACATTTCGAACTGGAGGTATTTACTAATATTATTATTACTGAACCTACTATATATTGGGAAAGGATCTCGGAGATAGGAAAATCCCTTTAATTATTTTAATGGGAACAGAAGTGTCAAAACATTTCTTGCTCTCTTTCCAGCTGCTATCCATTTGTTAGCTGAAGCAAAAAAAATGTAGTCTATGCAACTTTTATGTTTTTGAAAAGAATAAAACAGATATCAAAAGGATCCGTGTTTATTCAACGTTCAAGTTGATGAAAAACGGATCATAATGAATGATAACTGGACATGGGAGCAGAGCCTTGGGCCCAAGCTTGCCGTATGGATATACATAACGGAGGAAATGCAAAACTATCACATTCATATTTACTCATAATTGCAAAAGTCATTAATAAGAGGAAAAAGAAAAAAAAACTGGATGACGTATAATTACTTCCTGCTTTGGATGGGCAGGACAAGACTCCAGTACCTTTCCCAAGGGTTTTTGCCTCTATGATCTCACTGATGCGTCCCGGCCCCACTCCGTTCTGGGCTGTCAAAGTAAATTTATACCAAGTGCCGCATTTCAAATTTTCCAAACGGTAGGAACGTTCGCTGGGACTGATGGGAAAACTGCCCCATTGTTCGCTGTTATCTTCCGAATACTGAAGTATGTAACCTGGAATGTAGGAAAGAAAAAAAAGAAAATATCTAACCGATTATACATTAATCATGACAAAAATATAGTGCAGGACACAATGAGTTAATACAAAGGAGAACATGATAATATCCTTTCACTGTTACTGACAAAATAACCAGTAGAATTTACCTGGTCACTAAATTATAATTTGCATCTACTTGCCATTATAATACTTCTTCATATGCGGCTTTGAAGCCGAACCCTCATCACTTCCCTCCCTGTTACGGGCTGGGGTTTGTACACCGCATGTGACATGCATGCTGCTGCGCACAGCAAGTCTTACGTCCTTCGTGGGCCTTATACCGCACCCTGTGTTTCTACAGAGCAAAGTAAGGGAAACATGGCAGATATTGAGGAACCAGGTTATAATGTGACCTAACTTACAGGGAATTGATGCAGCATGATGTAGGGGCAGAAACCCTGATTCCAGTGATTTATCACTTAGTTTACTGGGTGCGGCGGTTGTGATACAATCACAGTTTTCTCTGATGCAGATCTAGCAGAGCTCAGAATGCTGAGCCCTGTATAACCCTCGCCCACACCACTGATTGGCTGCTTCCTGTTCTGTATCAGTCGTGGGGGTGAGGTTGGACTAGTGGGCACGAGACGCCTAGTCTTCTAGTGATAATCTCCTGCTGATAAAGCATTGATTGTATTGAAACAGCCCAGTAAGTGACACATGACTGTGATCAAGGTCTCTGCCCTTACGTCATGCTGCTCTCAGATTACATAGCAAAAACCCGGTGACAGATTCTCTTTAAAGCAGCTGTCCACCCCAAGATGAAAATTTTTATATACCTGGAAGCCCCGTACAATCCCTGGTGCCCCTCCATTTTTTTTTTTTGCCACAAAGATAGCTGCATTGGAAGCACAGTGGTAAGTCAGTGACCTGTCCCCCTGTCTACCTAGCGACAGTCCTGAGGCGATAATGTCAGCGTCATGTCTTCCCATGGTCTGTTTGACATCAGTGGACAGGTGTGACGGGGAGAAAGATCCAGGGATCGTAAGGAAGGCACTAGGTATACTGACGATACAGGAAGGTATAGTCTAATTTTCACTGTAGGGTCTAGAGAATGGCTTCACATGTCTATTAGCCCTGTTCGATCAAATGACTTTCAGGAGCCAATCATTTTTTTTAGGATGTGAATGGAGTAAAAGACCTGATAGAACATAAAATGACTAAAACGAAATATGTGTAATAATAGTAAACATGTTTGAAGTTGTAAACTAAAAATCTAAAAAGTATCACCGTAATTTGCTCTGAAGCAGAATGTCTGAAAACTGAAATTAATTTCAGCAGATGTTCACACTTTGCTTCTGGTCTCGAGTTGTTGGACTTTTTCCCAAGCTGTCTTTGTTCTCCAGTAATAAAGAAAAACTGTCCTGGGAATGCAGGGACATAAGGGCGCAGGTCCCGCTATGTATTATTATTATTATTGATGACCCAGTTTTTCTTAAAGGGACAACTTTACCAACCTGTCTGAGAACTGGCCCTATGTTACGTTTGTTTTATACCTCCTGATAAATCTTACCTACATCATTAAATCTACCAGTGAGATTTGTGTAGACTTTTCAACCATTTTACATCTAGTATTTGTTTCTAAAACTAAAACCTAAGAAACTCTGAACAGTCCCTGCTTACTGAACATTTATTTAGTTTTCTGTACACAGCTATTGCTTTTCTTCTTCTGCTACCCTTTTCTATAACACTGTGATAGAGGCTACCCCAAGCCACCCCTAGAGGGAGCTCACTGCACTCAGAGTTCAATAGCAACTGTATACATCCTTCTGCAGAGGCCTCCCACTAGTGGTGGCCGCATGCAGCCACAATTTTAGCATTAGTGTTTAATGTTGTCTGCTATGATCTAATTAGGGTAGTGCTGTTAGATCAAGTCATCAAAAAGGGTTTACAACCAAATATGTTTTCTCCATAAGATTCGTGACCATGAACGTAAGAAACCCCCGCAAGATACGAAAAGGATTAATGTGTAACAATATTCAGCTCACAAGGTGTCAGCAAGTTTTCTTTGATGATCTTGCTTCTTGTGAGAAAACAGCAGAAAACAACATCCTGACAGGACTTCTAAAAAAGAAATGATCTAATACCGAATGAACAAAGCAATCACCGAGACGTACGCAAGGAGTCTTGTCACTAGAAGAAGCCGGCAGCTCCGAGACTCTGCACCGCGTCCTCTCCTGTCAAATCTTAAGATATTTCATGCAAATCACATTTCTGTATTTTGGGAAAGTTGGGTGACGATCAATATGGCTGCCGCTAGAGCTCCAATGGGGACTGTCACTCAGCTTTCCTAGGATCCAAAATAACAAATCTGTGCACTGTGCAATTAGTCATTGTACTCTTCTTATAATCGGGGTCTTTATTTGGTTCGGACACCTTTAGTACCCCATGGTTTTAGGGCCTGACAGTGACTGCCACCTCAGCCACTTGCATAATTAGGTGGGGGAGAGGATAGCTTATGCGGGTTATCAAGGATTAGAAAAAATATGGCTTTTTCTTTTTCCAGACACAGTTCCACCTCTGTCCACAAGTTGTATACAGTTTTTCCGCTGAGCCCTATTCACTACAATTGGAGCTAAGGTATAATGCTAGCAACAAACCATGGACAAACGGGGAGCTACTTCTGTAAATAAGCAGCCAAGTTTTTTTATGGTATGTACACTTTTGCAACCCATTTGCCCCAGTGCATCCAAAATTTAAAAAAAAAACAGGAAACTTTATAAATTGTCTTAATTATAAATATTGTATCATCTGATCTACTATATTGTGTCTCCATAGTAATGGACTACAAAAAAACACTGTGTAGTCTGATCCTGCAGTCCATGCTTTACTCTGCACTGACGCTCTAAAACGTCAGTGCAGAGTAAGCTGTGTGCATGAGAACGTGAGAGTGAGGAGCCAGTTGTCAGACACAGATGGACTCCCCATAGAGAAGATAGATGTGGTTTATAATCATCTCTGCCTTCCTGATCACTGAATACACAGTGCTGTATGAGCGCTGTGCATATAGGATGGTAAGCAATGTTTCTGCTTTCTCCTCCAGACCCAGGATGATGTGATCGCTGGGTGTAGGGAGAGAGCAGCAGCAGCAGACACTGATCAGGCAATCAGGTGGCTGAATTTCACCTGTAACTGGGGCTAATATACCAGCCCGAGGTACAGAGGAAATCTGCAATAAAAATAATATATTTATATGTTAAAATACCCCCACCCCCACTTTTAAGACCTTATGAGGAACACAGTGTGTGTGAAATAAATGAGAAGATAAATAAATAAAAAGAGCAATAAAAAATACAAAACTTAAAAAAAACAACAGAGAAATTGTTTAATTTGCTATTTCAAGCCCTGTCTTCATCGAAAAAAACATATGCCCATTCTATAAAAATAAATTCTATGGAAAGGGGAAAGCAATTAATAATGTTTTTAGGAGTTCTATGTGATCATAAAAAAAAAAAGATTAGGAAAATATGAAAAATAGACACATATTTCCTATTTTTCTTGACATCTGTCCCTGATATCAGAAAAAAAGGAATATAAAAATTACACAAAAATTAAGCCCCATGTATCTCGGGAAAAATTATTTGAATATCCAACAAGAACATTTTTTAGAGTTGTTAAAAGTGCATGTATGTTAAAACCTGAAAATGTCAGGAAGGGGGTAAAATGGTCTGGTCCTGAATTGGTTAATGCACACTACAGAAATTTTGCAAAACTACTTTGTGAAATCCTCGTCATATAAAAGTTCTGTATATGAAGAAGAAGAATAATCAGCCTCCTCCTCCAGCTATTATGCCAGACTGCCACATCCTAAAGTTTTCTTACCTCGGATAGAGCTCCCTCCATTGTCTCCCGGTATCCAGGAAAGGGTTATGGAAGAGGAAGTACTTTTGGACACGGTCAGCCTAGGTTGGTCAGGAGGCACTAGAAGAAAGCAGATAAGAGGGTGATGTTTAAGCTCGTCTGATTGACACTTGTACACAGAGCATTGGGGGGAGGCTCCTGCTGCACAGAGAGGTCCGATCAGAGGATCGGTCGAAGGATGATCTTATCGGAAAGATATAGAATAATTGTTTCGATTTTATTGCACAGTGTAGGAAATGAAAGGAGGATAACTAGTATGAGCGCTGGTATACAATTTTTTAAGTTTGACATATAGGGGTCCAAAAAAAAAAAAGTCTCACCTGCATAGCTCCATATGGATAAAAAAGGCCACGGCACGGACCATCAAGGGTACAATTGTGCAGCCACCTATTTTAGCCTACAAGAAGCAGTGTTATTTTGCTTTTTGGGTTTTTACTTTGTTCGTGTAATAAATGGCAAAGCTTTTACTGTTTAGATCACTGTGATTACGGCAATGCCAAGTGTTCTACTTTTTCGCAATTAAAACTATAACAAAACAATAGTTCTTTGCCATATTCTGAGAGCCATTATTTTTAACTTTCTGTTGACTGAGCTGTGTAAAAACTTCTTTTTTTTTTTTTTGCGGGAAGAAATAATATTTTTACCTGTGCCATATAAGGCTTTTTGATTGCTTTTTAAACAGTTTTTGGAATATAAGATGAATCAAAACCAGCAAATGTAGCATTAGTTTTATGTTTTTCTTTCTTTCTTTACAGCATTTACCATGCCAGAAAGTAAAATTGCAATTCTTCAGTTATTCAAAAATAACAATTAAGAGTACTTTTTAATTTTTTTTTTTTTATGAGTCTTTGCGGGTCCACATTTATAAAAATACATATGTATGTACAAAAAGTGCCGCAGTCATACATCATATAAATAATGGATCATTTTAGTAACTGACCCCCTCCATTGTGAATTGTCTTTCCAGGACACAACGATCATGAAATGATTGTAAAAAGTCAGAAAGGAACAATACTGGCAGCGACGATACGTGACGTGAACCCGGTGTTAACAAAGCCTGCAGTCTGTATTCACGATGAACATTGTGTTCTTGGATCAGTACAGATGGCACCTGGCTGACACCTGCCTACAACAACGGGATGGGAGCGCTCTGCAATACCAAGGACTGGGAAATCTGTATATATCACAGCAGGTGAGACCTGATCCATTACCATATAAATAGTCTACTCCACGCGGAGATGACTTTTCTTCTCTTTTATACTTCAGCACATAAACCATCTGAACGGAAAGAAGCAAAACTGCTAAAAAGCTAATTCTGGAGCTCATACTGCTATCACAGGAGATATATTCTCCTATTGTAAGAGATATATTCTTGTATTGGTGAAAAGTTTGGACGCATCTGTTCGTGAAGTGGTTTTCCTTGTTCTTATTGGATTGTGCACATGTAGATTCAGACTGAAGGCAGCAAAATCATGACAGAAACAAGTAGTCAAGAAAAACGTGGGAAACAAACCCCGAAAGTGTTAAGCTTTATTCCCCTTTCCTTTTAATCTGATGACAGCTTTACACCCCAATGGCAGCTCAATTAGTCACAAGGAATGGAGTAGAATCAACAGGTCTGTGTCAACAAAAGATCATCTGTGGAATCGCTGGCCTTCAGAAAGTGTTTGATACCATCAGGTGTGTCTTGCAGAGGCTGTGTTGGTACGCACCTTCCCTATTCCACAACTGTTCTAACCCAAAAAATGGCAAGAACCACTCGGCTCGAGTTAAGAGAAGCGACAGTCCATTATTACTTTATGGCATGAAGTGAATCCAGAAAATTGCTAGAACCTTGAAGGTATCCTAAAGTGCAGTCTCGAAAACAATCAATCGCTATGATGAAAGTGGATCTCATAAGGAACCACTCTAGGAAAAGAAGACCAAGAATGACCTATGCTGCAGAGGATAAGTTCATCAGAGTTACCAGCCTCATAAACTGTAAATTGATAGGACCACAGATAACAACCTCCTTAAAATGATTCACAGATATCAAGTAGCAGGCACATCTCAACATAAACTGCCCAGGAGACAGCGAGAATTAGGCCTTTGTGGTCAAAGTGCTGCAAAGAAACCACTACAGAGGACCGCAAACAAGAAGGAGAGATTTGCTTTGGACAATCCACACAAGGGATGCATTAAAAGAGGCATAGATGCTCATGAGGAGAACATAATTTTACCTCTATACAAGTCATTAGTGCGACCACACTTAGAATACTGTGTACAGTTCTGGTCTCCGGTGTATAAGAAAGACATAGCTGAACTAGAGAGTGTGCAGAGAAGAGCGACCAAGGTTATTAGAGGACTGGGGCTCTGCAATACCAAGACAGGTTATTAGAGGACTGGGGGGTCTGCAATACCAAGACAGGTTATTACACTTGGGGTTATTTAGTTTGGAAAAACGAAGGCTTGGGGTAATCTTATTACTATGTACAAGTATATGAGGGGACAGTACAAAGACCTTTCTACTGATCTTTTTACTCTGAGGCCAGAGACGGGGACAAGGGGGCATCTTCTACGTCTGGAGGAAAGAAGGTTTAATCATAATCACAGACGCGGATTCTTTACTGTAAGAGCAGTGAGACTATGGATCTCTCTGCCGCATGATGTTGTAATGAGTGATTCACTATTAAAATTTAAGAAGGGCCTGGATGCCTTTCTTGAAATAATATTATAGGTTATATATACTAGATTCCTTGATAGGGCGTTGATCAAGGGAACTAGTCTGATTGTCGTCTGGAGTCAGGAAGGATTTTTTTTCCCCAATGTGGAGCTTAGTGTTTGCCACATGTTTTTTTTTTGCCTTCCTCTGGATCAACATGTTAGGCTATGGGTTGAACTAGATGGACTTAGTCTTCCTTCAACCTTAAAAAAAACTAAAACTAAGGACTGAATATTAGATCAGTGAAAATCTGTACTGTTCTCTGATGAGGCAAAATTTGAGATTTTTGATACCAACCATCATGTATTTGTGAGATGAAGAAAAGGTGTATGGATGGCTTCTACTTGTGTGGTGTCCACCGTGAACCATGGAGGTAGAGGTATGATGGTGTGGGACAACTTTGCTGGTGACTCTGTTGGTAATTTATTACAAACTGAAGATATACTTATAGAGCATGGCCACCACAGCATTAGCAGTGACCGTCATCCCATCTGGTTTGCACTTAGTGGGATCAAAATTTTTGCTGCCTCAGTAATCCGATGAAAGGGCTATGTTACAAAGTGGGAGAGGGATGGAGGCTTCGTCAGATGATGTTGCCTCCACAATCTCCCGACTTCAGCCCAATGGAGATGTGTTGGGATGAGTTGGACACATGTAGCACCCTGAGGATTCGGCTGCTACAGGGGTATTACACCTCAAGCCAGAGGTGTGGTATTCCACTCCCGGGTAAGGATGGAGTGTGGAACTGAGCTCAGTAGGCTGCATGCACTACACACATCCCATTTCCGGGGGACAGACCAATGGTACTCCCACTAGAGAAATGTGCAGGTACGACAGTGTCTGTCCCTGGCTGGAGTGGGAGGGGGGGTGGAACATCCCAGTAGTGTAGGGGCAGATAGGGGGAGCAGTCTGGGTAATGCTAGGAGCTCATTGGGTGCTGGTCACCTGAGCTCACACATAGAGGGAGTATATAAGGTGGGAACCATCTTAGAACAGGGTCTTTTGTAGAGGTTTGGTCTGAAAGTCAACAGCCAGTCTTTTGTAGAGGTTTGGTCAGACAAGCAGAGCAGCTCAGCCAGCTCCAAGGCCAAGAGAGTGAGAGAGAGGAGAAAAGAAGGACCCAGAGGGGGAGAAGAGGGAACTCCAAGAACCCAAAATTAGACCAGAGGGTGAAGAGTTGGCACAAGGGTACCGGATCCCAAGCTGGTGGAGGGCACTAATCCTTAGCCAGAGACCGGAGGTCGTGGGCAGGATCTGCCACGACCACCCACTAAATCCACCCGGAAGGCAAACCAAGAATAGGGTCAGGGAACCCAGAGACAAGGGTTTTACCAACAAGAGGCCCGAGGGAGCCGGACTTAGGTGGATCCCTGGTGGGGAAGGCCAGAGAGAAGGACAAGTCAGAAAGGGAGCTCAGGAACACGCTCCAGAATCACCTGGGGGTTGGCCGAGTCCAGGACCTGGTGGACGCAGCACGGCTCGGGTGGTCACTCAAGGCCGGAGTGACCAACACAAAAGCAGTAAGTAAAAACCCTGAACTGCACAGCCCGACTCTGAGTTTCATTACCATCCTCACTGCACCTCCACAACCACCATCCTCTGCAACTGACCCCCTGAGGCTATACCCCTCCCGTTGGGGGTTATACTACCAGAGCTGCACAAACACCACCAGCCTCAGCGGACCCTTCTGCAGCGGCGGCCGTATTGACCGCAAATCAACGGGTGGCGTAGTCGACACTAAAGAACATCCAGTAACATCTGTAGGACTGCCACACACTGAGCTTGACACCCTGGGCACGGACCGGGTCACCGCCACTCGGAGACTACAACCCCCATCTGATCCGGCTCCGGGTATCCCCCAAACAGCACTGGCCCAGGGGGCGCGTCACACACAGTGAAGTGAAAGCAGACAAAAAGTGCTCAGCACCTCTGGGAAATCCTTCAAGACTGTTGGATGCCATTCCAGGTGCTGATATGAACAAGCTGCTGAGAAATACCAAGAGGGTGTAAAGCTGTCATCAGAGTAAAAACAGGGTACCTGAAGGAATCTAAGGTGTAACACATATTCTGGTTTGTGTCACACGTTTCTTTACTCCAAGTCTCCATATACAATAAGTTATATACTTGTACATAGGGGCAGTATTATAGAATATTAAATCCAAAACAGGAGGGAGGGGGCAAAATCTCTATGCAGCATTTGATTGAATTCATAGGAATGAGGAGAAGCTCAGTGATTCATTAAGTCTTTTAGGGGTCATGGTCTCTAGGGTCACTATTCATTTAGCCTCCTGTTGTGATAGGAGTCTCCTGCTATTCCCGCCTCTTGCCCCCAGATGAATCAAATCTATCCCCCTCACTTTTAGCATTCTGGGGTCACAATTATGATGGCTCTAAAAATGGCGGGAATAGTTTTAAGTTCAGAGGTATCAATTACTGATTTGGCCGCCTCAATATCCCGGACATGTTCCTGGTTCCTGATCCGGAGTTCCCTGGAGGGGAGTCCCACATATATTAGGGGGCAGCTACACGTGGCTTAATAGGCCAAAAAAAAACAATGTGTGTGCATAAGATTTCTGACATCTCAAAGCTTTTGCTGATACTGTAAAAAACACAGCTGAAAATTTGCGCAAAAAAACACAGCAAAAACGTAAAGTGTGAACATAGTCTTATAGTAGTTATATTCTTGTACATAGGGGGCGGTATTATAGTAGCTATATTCTTGTACATAGGGGGCAGTATTATAGTAGTTATATTCTTGTACATAGGGGGCAGTATTATAGTAGTTATATTCTTGTACATAGGGGCAGTATTATAGTAGTTATATTCTTGAACATAGGGGGCAGTATTATAGTAGTTATATTCTTGTACATAGGAGCAGTATTATAGTAGTTATATTCTTATACATAGGAGCAGTATTATAGTAGTTATATTCTTACACATAGGAGCAGTATTATAGTAGTTATATTCTTCTACATAGGAGCAGTATTATAGTAGTTATATTCTTATACATAGGAGCAGTATTATAGTAGTTATATTCTTATACATAGGGGCAGTACTATAGTAGTTATATTCTTGCACATAGGAGCAATATTATAGTAGTTATATTCTTGTACATAGGGGGCAGTATTATAGTAGTTATATTCTTGTACATAGGAGCAGTATTATAGTAGTTATATTCTTGTATATAGGGGGCAGTATTATAGTAGTTATATTCTTGTACATAGGGGTAGTATTATAGTAGTTATATTCTTATACATAGGGGCAGTACTATAGTAGTTATATTCTTGCACATAGGGGCTAGTATTATAGTAGTTATATTCTTGTACATAGGGGGCAGTATTATAGTAGTTATATTCTTGTACATAGGGGGCAGTATTATAGTAGTTATATTCTTGTACATAGGGGCAGTATTATAGTAGTTATATTCTTGTACATAGGGGCAGTATTATTGTAGTTATATTCTGGTACATAGGAGCAGTATTATAGTAGTTATATACTTGTACATAGGGGGCAGTATTATAGTAGTTATATTCTTGCACATAGGAGCAGTATTATAGCAGTTATATTCTTGTACATAGGGGCAGTATTATAGTAGTTATATTCTTGTACATAGGGGCAGTATTATAGTAGTTATATTCTTGTACATAGGGGGCAGTATTATAGTAGTTATATTCTTGTACATAGGGGCAGTATTATAGTAGTTATATTCTTGTACATAGGAGCAGTATTATAGTAGTTATATTCTTGTACATAGGAGCAGTACTATAGTAGTTATATTCTTGTACATAGGGGCTGTATTATAGTGGTTATATTCTTGTACATAGGAGCAGTATTATAGTAGTTATATTCTTGTACATAGGGGTCAGTATTATAGTAGTTATATTCTTGTACATAGGAGCAGTATTATAGTAGTTATATTCTTGTGCATAGGAGCAGTATTATAGTAGATATATTCTTGTACATAGGGGGCAGTATTATAGTAGTTATATTCTTGTACATAGGGGGCAGTATTATAGTAGTTATATTCTTGTACATAGGAGCAGTATTATAGTAGTTATATTCTTGTACATAGGGGTCAGTATTATAGTAGTTATATTCTTGTACATAGGAGCAGTATTATAGTAGTTATATTCTTGTGCATAGGAGCAGTATTATAGTAGATATATTCTTGTACATAGGGGGCAGTATTATAGTAGTTATATTCTTGTACATAGGGGGCAGTATTATAGTAGTTATATTCTTGTACATAGGGGCAGTATTATAGTAGTTATATTCTTGTACATAGGAGCAGTGTTATAGTAGTTATATTCTTGTACATAGGGGCAGTATTATAGTAGTTATATTCTTGTACATAGGAGCAGTATTATAGTAGATATATTCTTGTACATAGGGGGCAGTATTATAGTAGTTATATTCTTGTACATAGGAGCAGTATTATAGTAGTTATATTCTTGTACATAGGAGCAGTATTATAGTAGTTATATTCTTGTACATAGGAGGCAGTATTATAGTAGTTATATTCTTGTACATAGGGGGCAGTATTATAGTAGTTATATTCTTGTGCATAGGAGCAGTATTATAGTAGTTATATTCTTGTACATAGGAGCAGTATTATAGTAGTTATATTCTTGTACATAGGGGGCGGTATTATAGTAGTTATATTCTTGTACATAGGAGCAGTATTATAGTAGTTATATTCTTGTACATAGGAGCAGTATTATAGTAGTTATATTCTTGTACATAGGAGCAGTATTATAGTAGTTATATTCCTGTACATAGGGGGCGGTATTATAGTAGTTATATTCTTGTACATAGGGAGCAGTATTATAGTAGATATATTCTTGTACATAGGAGCAGTATTATAGTAGTTATATTCTTGTACATAGGGGACAGTATTATAGTAGTTATATTCTTGTACATAGGAGCAGTATTATAGTAGTTATATTCTTGTATATAGGAGCAGTATTATAGCAGTTATATTCCTGTACATAGGAGCAGTATTATAGTAGTTATATTCTTGTACATAGGGGGCAGTATTATAGTAGTTATATTCTTGTACATAGGAGCAGTATTATAGTAGTTATATTCTTGTACATAGGGGGCAGTATTATAGTAGTTATATTCTTGTACATAGGAGCAGTATTATAGTAGTTATATTCTTGTACATAGGGAGCAGCATTATAGTAGTTATATTCTTGTATATAGGAGCAGTATTATAGCAGTTATATTCTTGTACATAGGGGGCAGTATTACAGTAGTTATATTCTAGTACATAGGGGGCAGTATTATAGTAGTTATATTCTTGTACATAGGAGCAGTATTATAGTAGTTATATTCTTGTACATAGGGGGCAGTATTATAATAGTTATATTCTTGTACATAGGAGCAGTATTATAGTAGTTATATTCTTGTACATAGGGAGCAGTATTATAGTAGTTATATTCTTGTACATAGGAGCAGTATTATAGTAGTTATATTCTTGTACATAGGAGCAGTATAGTAGTTATATTCTTGTACATAGGAGCAGTATTATAGTAGTTATATTCTTGTACATAGGGGGCAGTATTATAGTAGTTATATTCTTGTACATAGGGGCAGTATTATAGTAGTTATATTCTTGTACATAGGAGCAGTATTATAGTAGTTATATTCTTGTACATAGGAGCAGTATTATAGCAGTTATATCCTTGCACATAGGGGCAGTATTATAGTAGTTATATTCCTGTACATAGGAGCAGTATTATAGTAGTTATATTCTTGTACATAGGAGCAGTATTATAGTAGTTATATTCTTGTACATAGGAGCAGTATTATAGTAGTTATATTCTTGTACATAGGGTCAGTATTATAGTAGTTATATTCTTGTACATAGGGGGCAGTATTATAGTAGTTATATTCTTGTACATAGGAGGCAGTATTATAGTAGTTATATTCTTGTACATAGGGGGCAGTATTATAGCAGTTATATTCTTGTACATAGGGGGCAGTATTATAGTAGTTATATTCTTGTACATAGGGGGCAGTATTATAGTAGTTATATTCTTGTACATAGGGAGCAGTATTATAGTAGTTATATTCCTGTACATAGGGGCAGTATTATAGTAGTTATATTCTTGTACATAGGGAGCAGTATTATAGTAGTTATATTCTTGTACATAGGGGGCAGTATTATAGTAGTTATATTCTAGTACATAGAAGCAGTGTAAGAAATAATTGAGCTCTATCATCTTCTTACCTTGAACCTGCAGATTTAGGACAATCTCCTCCAATCCCCAGGTGTTTGAGGCAGAACAGCTGTAATACCCGGAATCCTCTGCTTTCACCGTGCGGATGATAAAGCTTCCGTTGCTGTAGACGCTTCTTCGCCCATCATTCGTTACTAGACTGGGTGTCCCGTTACTACCTCACAGGAAACAAAAATCATAAATTAAAGGAATTACAATCAAAATCCTTCAGGACTGAGGGGTCACATTTATACTGTTCGCCTTTCATACCCTTTCATGCTGGTGGACACAAGCATTGAACCCCCATGCATTAATGGTTGAAGGACTCTGCAACCACCATGTCAGTGAAAGGTACCTGTCTATTGTTAGGTATCTCCTATCGAGGATCCTTTTATATTTTACAGTCGGTAGCAAAACAATTTTGCATGGATTCCTAATAATGAGAAAAAGCCAACCTGGGCTACACTCCTCTCTGTTCAGGAGCCACATGGCAGGTGTCTACGCTCGGTTGCAGGACGCTCATACTTTGTGCCTGTTATTTATACTTTCACAGTTGCATAGTTTAACCTAAAAATTAGTTAAATCTCATCACCGATGGGAAGAACCAAATTGCATTGAGAAGTTTCTAATTCACTTTATTTCTAGCTGAAACCTCTGATGCTGGCAGCTCTGGGTCCTTTAGTAAATGCACCGCTGTCGGCTTAGCTTTAGTACCGCTCTGACAAAAGTAAGAGTTAAAAGACGCTGATAATTCAGTTCTTTCTCTCCGCCAGTGAAATTTTCAGCACTTTATATCGCATCTTAGAAAGCGATAAAGATTCATGACTTTGCATTTCCCTCTTCCGCCTCCTCGAATAAACAGTAAATGATACAGTTAATTTAGCAGTTGGACTGGATATCTGCCATATGCCGCTCATCCATCATATTTGTGAAACCGTTCTTCAGCAGCCGCGTATCGCTCGAACAGATGAATGGCCCCATCTGTCCTAGTGTCGCAGCTGCATTAAAGGAGACGGACGTAGGAATAACGCGCCGTCACTGCGACCACGTTACCTCACAGGCGGACATGACCTGACACCATGCAGAACATGTAACAAAAAGTCAGTGAGGAGGAAGAGATTAGAGAGAAGGGTTTGCTCTTTTTTTTAACCTTGAGAGTGTTCCGGAATACAAGATATAACCCACAGAGCGGAGTGGCGCTGCGGGCCTTCAAACATTGTGTGGGGCCCTCAAATTGCATGTTGGGGTTGTAGAGGACATCATATTGTGTGTGGGGGGCTTCATACTTTGTGGGGGGCTATAGGTGACAGTATATTGTGTGTGAGGGCCCTCAGTGGGATCTGTTGGGGTTCATCATATAGTGTGTTGGGGCTGTGAGGACCATCATACTGTGTATAGGGGCTGTGGGGCCTCCATGCGATATATAGGGGAGCTGTGGGGCCATCATACTGTGAATAGGGGACTGTGTGGCCTCCATACTATATATAGAGGAGCTGATGGGCCATTATACTGTGTATGGGGGTCTGTGGGGCCTCCATGCTATATAGAAGGGAGCTGTTGGGCTATCATACTGTGTATAGGGGGCTGTGTGACCTCCATGCTATATATATATGGGAGCTGTTGGGTTATCATACTGTGTGTGGTGGGCGGTGGGGCCTCCACGCTTGTGAAGAGCTGAGGTTGTGGGTTGTAATAATCACCTAGGCAGGTTAACAATGCAACTATTTTTTATTCCTTATATCCATGGTTTTACAACAACTCGAGGTAAATGGCCAAAATACATTGCCCCCAGTCCACAAGATCCCCTCCCCAGGGTGGTTGTTCCACTGCCTTTGCACCAGGTGGTACTCACTGTCTCCCAACTTTTGGTTGGGCCACAGATTTCGTATCTCCACCCAGTATTGTCTGCAGTCACAGTCCACGCTCCTCCCGATGACAGATAAAACAATAGAAGCACAGGTATCCAGTAGCATCAGTCCTTAAGAAAGTTCATCAAATCCAGACGACAGATCCCACAACTGTAGCACGCTTATCCAGCCCAGTCGGAAACGAATCTCTAAACTCCATAGGCCGTCACTCCATAGGCTGTTCATCCATGGGCTCTAGGACCTCAGCCTAGATCCTCTCCTTTCAACGTCATTCCACACTCTCCCACTACACAGATGGCTTCTTTTCCTCCCTCCCTGGGTTCAGCCCCCTGAATGGCAGAAGTTTTCACACACTCCCCCAAAAGCTAATTGTGCATTGGTGGAAGTTTTTTTTGTCAGGTGGAACCCATCACCTGGGACTGCATGTTAGACCCCCTGTGGTGACGGCTCCCTTGGGTCTACTATCCCCATCCACACAATGAGCCTAGTGGGTGGGAGAACAATATTTGAAGCCCCTGAGACACTAACGAGATTAATGGAATGATTGCTTTACATTTACCTTTAGTGATCTCCTGTCTTGTGTCTGACCTTATGTATACATAAGATCCAACCAGCACATCTTCCTCTGCTTACTGTCACTGAATGGAAACATTAATTCCTGAAGCTGAACACTTTCCAAGTGAAATTAGTGCACTTAAAACTGACGAGTAAGCAAATTTCTAATAAAACAACAATAAGATTCATGGGACCATTGCTCCGTGCTGGAAAAAGTCTGCATTCCTTACAGCCGCAGACTCCGCTCTACATGCATTGGTACAATAGTCTTTAGAACAAGGCCAGCTCCTCACAATGCTTTGTATAGGGAAGCAGTGGGGCCATCATACTGTGTATAGGGAACTGTAGGTTTTCCATGCTATATATAGGGGAGCTGTGGGGCCATCATACTGTGTATAGGGGGCTGTAGGGCCTCCATGCTATATAAAGGGGAGCTGTTTGGCCATCATACTCTGTGGGGAGCATTCAGGGCATAATGTTATGGGAGTAATTATTATTATTATTTATTATTATAGCACCATTTATTCCATGGCGCTTTACATGTGAGAAAGGGGTATACATAGCGAAAACAATTACAATAATCTTGAGCAAAACGTGACGGTGACTGGTACAGGAGGACCCTGCCTGCGAGGGCTCACAGTCTACAAGGGATGGGTGAGGATACAGTAGTTGAGGGTAGGGCTGGTCGTGCAGCTGTATGGTGGAGCGGTGGTTACTGCAGGTTGTGGGGTTGTCGGAAGAGGTGGGTCTTCAGGTTCCTTTTTGCAGGTTTCCACGGTAGGATAGAG
The DNA here is from genome assembly GCF_046119375.1 of Phyllobates terribilis. NCBI lineage: Eukaryota > Metazoa > Chordata > Amphibia > Anura > Dendrobatidae > Phyllobates > Phyllobates terribilis. Next base: position 942,005,024 of record NW_027362762.1, read on the forward strand.
TCTGATATGTTGGGGTAGAGCGTTCCAGAGTAGGGGGGATGCACGGGAGAAATCTTGTATGCGATTGTGGGAAGAGGAGATAAGAGGGGAGTAGAGAAGGAGATCTTGTGAGGATCGGAAGTTGTGTGCGGGTATGTACCGGGAGACTAGGTAGGAGGTATATGGAGGAGACACGTTGTGAATGGCTTTGTATGCCATGGTTAGGGTTTTGAACTGGAGTCTTTGGGTAATGGGTAGCCAGTGAAGAGATTGACAGAGAGGAGAGGCCGGGGAATAGCGGGGGGACAGGTGGTTTAGTCGGGCAGCGGAATTTAGGATAGATTGGAAGGGTGCGAGAGTGTTGGAAGGGAGGCAACAGAGCAGGAGCTTGCGGGACTGAGGAGAGTGGACAGCCATTGACATTGATAGATAGGTCAGTTGGGGGGGTTGAGTGAGATGGTGGAAAGATGATGAAGTCTGTTTTATCCATGTTAAGTTTTAGAAATCTAGCAGAGAATAAGGATGAGATAGCGGACAGACATAGAGGGATTTTGGTTAGTAGGGAGGAGATATCGGGTCCAGAGAGGTAGATCTGTGTGTCATCGGCATAGAGGTGATACTGAAAGCCATGAGACTCTATGAGCTGTCCCAGGCCTAAGGTGTAGGTGGAGAATAGCAGGGGTCCTAGAACTGAACCTAGGGGAACACCGACAGATAGGGGGCGAGATGAGGAGGTGTGGTGTGTGAGTGGGAGACTCTGAATGTCCAGTCTGTTAGGTATGAGGAGATCCAGGATAGGGCCAAGTTCGTGATGCCGAGAGATGAGAGAGTCTGTAGTAAGAGGGAATGGTCCACTGTGTCGAAGGCAGATGACAGGTCCAGGAGGAGAAGGACAGAGTAGTGTCGCTTGGATTTGGCGGTCAGTAGGTCGTTGGTGACTTTAGTCAGTGCAGTTTCAGTAAAATGGTGCGGTAGGAAACCAGATTGTGGCGGTCGAAGAGGGAGCAGGAGGAGAGGTGGGAGGACAGTTCAAAATGGATGTGTTGTTGAGTAGTTTTGACGCATAGGGGAGAAGTGATATGGGGCGATAGCTAGTCAGAGAGGAAGGGTCAAGGGAGGGCTTTTTGAGGATAGGTGTGATTGAGGCATGTTCGAAGCATGAGGAGAAGACACCAGTTGTTAGTGACAGGTTGAAAACGTGGGTTAGGGTTGGGATGAAAATAGTGGTAAGGTTGAGGATGAGGTGGGACGGGATGGGGTCAAGTTCACAGGTGGTGAGGTGTGATTTGGAGAGTAAAGAGGAAAGTTGATCTTCCGTAATGGTGGAGATGGTAGTTTTGGAGGAGGAGGGTTGAGTGGATATGAGGAGGGGCTGTGGGGACTTTAGGCAAACACTTTGTATGATGGTGTCAATCTTCTGCTTGAAAAATGAGGCAAAGTCTTCGGCTGAAATAAGAGGAGAGGGAGGAGACACTGGGGGGCGGAGGAGAGTATTGAAGGTGTTGAATAGTTGTTTGCGGTTGGGAGACAGGGAGAATATGAGAGATGAGAAGTATGTTTGTTTTGCTGCAGTGAGTGTGGACTTGAAGGTAGTGAGGAACTGTTTGAATGCGGTGAAGTTCTCATTGGAGTGGGACCTTTTCCATCTACGCTCAGCAACCCAGGACGCCCATCGCAGTTCTTTAGCTAGGCTAGTGTGTCAGGGTTGTCTGTTTATTGTGCGAGCTTTGGTATGTGTGAGGGGGTGACCGAATTGAGAGCTGCAGCTGTTGTGGTGTTGTATAAAGTGGCAGCAACGTCTGCATCGTGTAAGGAAATAATGTCAGTAAGAGGGAGAAGGGATTCAGAGAGTGAGTGCAGGTCAAGGTGTTTAAGATTTCTACGAGGGTGTGCAAGTTGGTGGAGTGGGGATTGAGGACCTGGAGAGGAGAGGGTAGAGAATGTAAGTAGGTTGTGGTCAGAAAGAGGGAGGGGTGAGTTAGAGAGGTTAGACAGGGAGCAGAGACGGGTGAAGATGAGGTCCAGAGTGTGGCCATCTTTATGGGTGGTTGCGGAAGACCACAGAGTAAGGCCGAAGGAGGAAGTGAGGGATAGAAGCTTAGAGGCAGTTGAGAGGGAAGTGTCAATGGGGATGTCGAGGTCGCCAATGAGGATAGTGGGGATGTCAGTAGAAAGGAAATGAAGTAGCCATGTGGTGAAGTGGTCAAAGAAGGTGGTGGCTGACCCTGGGGGACAGTAAATGACAGCCAGTTGGAGGTTGGAGGGGAAGTAGATGTGCACAGAGTGCACCTCAAAAGAGGGGAGAATAACAAAAGGCAGCAGTGAGATTTGGGTGAAGGAGCAGTTATCTGATAGGAGGAAACCTACTCCTCCACCATGCTTGCCATTGGAGCGGGGGGGGGATGGGAAAGATGGAATCCACCGTACGGAATTGCAGCAGGAGATGCCGTGTCGGATGGGGTGAGCCAGATTTCAGTGATGCCGAGGAAGGAAAGCTTGGTAGTGATGAAGAGATCATGAAAGTAGGAAAGTTTGTTGCAGACGGAGTGAGCGTTCCATAGAGCTCCTGTTAGAGGGACTGCGGAAAGGGGGGCCTTGGTGGATGGGTATAATGTTAGAAGGGGTGCGAGAATTTGTGAAAGATCGTGGGTAGTAGGTGGAAGTGACTGTGGGGATCTGGTGAGGAGGACCAGGATTTGGGGAGATATCGCCAGCAGTGAGGAGGAGCAGAGAAAGTACTAGTAGGTGGGAGCAGGAGAGGGCATGAGGTGGCTGTCTGTGTTTTAAGACACAGGGTAGAATGTAGAAGAATAATTCTGAGGAGGAGGTGAGATGAATGGGGAGGATGGAGGGAGAAATGAAGAGTTCATTACTAGGTGTAGGGATTAGGGATGGTTGTAAAAAGTGAAGGATTAAGGGGGTGAGAGTGAAAACAAACACAAACATTGTTTACTGTGACATAGTATCCCGTTCCCTTCTGTTCCCTTCATGTTCAATTCAGGTATAATTCAAATCTCACACTTAAGCAATGGACACAGACTAAAGTTTAACAGACTCATAGTTCACAATATATTTATTACAGAATGCATTCAGCTGTGAACCAGCTGATTAAGGCTGAGCCACATGCTGGATATTCAAAGGCCAATTAAACAGTCATAAATAAGAGTGGGGGGTAGTAGTTGTTATTTGAAAAACGTACCATTAGTTTATAGGAGCAGGGAGGTAGAGAGAAATCAGCATCAAAATTGGGATGGGAAAGCTTGGTCACATACCATTAGTATATAGGAGCAGGGAGGTAGAGAGAAATCAGCATGGAAATTGGGATGGGAAAGCTTGGTCACGTACCATTAGTATATAGGAGCGGGGACGTAGAGCGAAATCAGGATGGAAATCGGGATGGGAAAGCTTGGTCACATACCATTAGTATATAGGAGCAGGGAGGTAGAGAGAAATCAGCATGGAAATTGGGATGGGAAAGCTTGGTCACGTACCATTAGTATATAGGAGCGGGGACGTAGAGCGAAATCAGGATGGAAATCGGGATGGGAAAGCTTGATCACGTACCATTAGTATATAGGAGCAGGGAGGTAGAGAAAAATCAGCATGGAAATTGGGATGGGAAAGCTTGGTCACGTACTATTAGTATATAGGAGCAGGGAGGTAGAGAGAAATCAGCACGGAAATCGGGATGGGAAAGCTTGGTCACGTACCATTAGTTATAGGAGCAGGGACGTAGAGAGAAATCAGCATGGAAATCGGGATGGGAAAGCTTGGTCACGTACCATTAGTACATAGGAGCAGGGAGTAATTATACTGTGCTGATGTTACTGTAGTGGCGGCATACCTTCCTGGAACCACTGTCATAATGTGAGAGTGAGGGGGGACTGTGCGGGGAGTTCACTGTGGGGGTATCATGCAGTATGGGGGGCATATTATTAGGGCATTATACTCGATAAGAGCCATGAAAGGGGTATAGTAGTGTGAGAGAGCACTAAGGGGCTTCAGTATTGCCATAATTATCTTGTATCAGCTGTCACATCTGTCCCTCTCCCTGATTTTAATAGTTTAGAGGTATGACGCCACCTACTCCGCCAATTGTATTTATTTTTTGGTGGGGGTGGGGTGGGATTTAGGACTTTTGCTTGGGGGCCCTGTGATTTCTATATACGCCACTGGAGATCCCGAGATCCCATGAGCTAATGTGCCCAGAGTTGTCACTTACTATTTGCATAATACCACATAGACGTGGTCTTTTAGATGACATGGGACCTGTCAAAACCTAATAGATGCTCTATTGATCCCATCAGAAAGGACCAGGCTGTCGAAAAAGCAGGAGCTCTATGTCACCATAAAACTGGGATTTCTCTCGATATCGATTCAGAGCTGACAGATTACCCATATATTACTCTCTACTAAAACCTGATTGTGCAATACAGTGACACCTGATTGAAGTTGAAGCAGAGGTCACAAGCTCAGTGATATATAATGGCAATAATTGATTTGGTATGGTCACAGAAAACCCAAGGAGAAGGCCCCGGCTCTGAAACTACAATAGTCAAGTGGAAGACAATATGGAGTTTACTTTGGAGCAATCACTTCCCAGGAGGGTCTATTTATTTTGGTTCCCTAATAACCTATTAGATCTTAGGTCTACCAGATTAGCAGGGGAAGGGGTGGACTTTGACTTTTGCACATTTGGTTCATGGTTACCTTTCCTTCATCCATTTGATTGTAGGGGAAGGGTCTCCAACAGCTTTGCAGGGCAGAACAATATCCCTCATCCACGGCGTTGTCACGGTCCCACTGAAGGTTAAAATTCGAGCAGGGGCTGTTGAGGAAAATAAAATGTTAGAGCTGCTACAGTTTTCAACAGAGGATCTATGTATTCATATAGGAAGATCGAGATGGTACCTACAAGGAGCTCTCTATCTGCATTTACACCACAGTAAATGTTAGGCGGGGAGGAGGGGGGGGGGAGATGAAGCTGGAGTTTTTCCTCCCGTTTTCTCTTTTCCTGGATCAGTGAGTATTCTTCTAATACAGTGGGTACGGAAAGTATTCAGACCCCTTTAAATTTTTCACTCTTTGTTTCATTGCAGCAATTTGGTAAATTCTAAAAAGTTCATTTTTTTTTCATTAAAGTACACTCTGCACCCCATCTTTACTGAAAAAAAAACAGAAATGTAGAAATTTTGCAAATTTATTAAAACAGAAAAACTGAAATATCACATGGTCATATGTATTCAGACCCTTTGCTCAGTATTGAGTAGAAGCCCCCTTTTGAGCTAGTACAGCCATAAGTCTTCTTGGGAATGATGCAACAAGTTTTTCACACCTGGATTTGGGGGTCCTCTGCCATTCTTCCTTGCAGATCCTCTCCAGTTCCGTCAGGTTGGATGGTGAACGTTGGTGGACAGCCATTTTCAGGTCTCTCCAGAGATGCTCAATTGGGTTTAGGTCGGGGCTCTGGCTGGGCCAGTCAAGAATGGTCACAGAGTTGTTCTGAAGCCACTCCTTTGTTATTTTAGTTGTGTGCTTAGGGTCATTGTCTTGTTGGAAGGTGAACCTTCAGCCAAGTCTGAGGTCCAGAGCACTCTGGAAGTATCTGTACTTGGCCGCATTCATGTTTCCTTCAATTGCAACCAAAAAAAAAATAAAAAACACAAATTTTGAGCTTGGTTTAAAATGGTATACATGCAGCACATAGATGCATGTGTCACAATGGCCATGAATCAGAAAAACCTACAAGAAGCAAAATTCAAATAAATCCTGCTGTAAATAAATAAAAAGCAAGTGCATTTAAATAAAATAGGGTTCTGAGTAACACTGTTTTTGATTTTGATTGCATTCTGTGCAATCCTGGGTGTGGCCTCCCTTGTCTAGAGCTGGACAACACATTTAAAAAGCATCCCTTGGCTTGTGTTCCTAGTTTGGGACCAGGGCCTCAGTCTGCCCTTATTCACACAGAGGTCAACTTTGACACATGGTAAGGTTTTTAATATTAGACAGAGTAGGTTCTACGCCGAACGGATTCACCTTGTCGCTAGTGGGATAGCCTTCATACTATTTTTGATCAAAAACAGTGTTACTAAGAACCCTATTTAATTTAAATGCACTTGCTTTTTATTTATTTACAGCAGGGTTTATTTTCATTTTGCTTCTTATTGGTTCTTCAATTGCAACCAGTTATCCTGTCTCTGCAGCTGAAAAACAACCCCATAGCATGATGCTGCCACCACCATGTTTCACTGTTGGGATTGTATTGGGCAGGTGATGAGCAGTGCCTGGTTTTCTCCACACATACCACTTAGAATTAACACCAAACAGTTCTATCTTCATCTCATCAGACCAGAGAATCTTATTTCTCATAGTCTGGGAGTCCTTCATGTGTTTTTGACTAAACTCTATGCTAGCTTTCATGTGTCTTGCACTGAGGAGAGGCTTCCATCGGGCCACTCTGCCATAAAGGCCCGACTGGTGGAGGGCTGCAGTGATAGTTGACTTTGTGGAACTTTCTCCCATCTCCCTACTGCATCTCTGGAGCTCAGCCACAGTGATCTTAGGGTTCTTCTTTACCTTTCTCACCAAGGCTCTTCTCCACGATTGCTCAGTTTTTCTTGACGGCCCGGTCTAGGAATACTTCTGGTGGTCCCAAACTTCTTCCATTTAAGGATTATGGAGGCCACTGCGCTCTTAGGAACCTTGAGTAATGCAGAAATTCTTTTGTAACCTTGGCCAGATCTGTGCCTCTCCAAAATTCTGTCTCTGAGCTCCTTGGGCAGTTCCTTTGAGCTCATGATTCTCATTTGGTCTGACATGCACTGTGAGCTGTGAGGTCTTATATAGACAGGTGTGTGCCTTTCCAAATCAAGTCCTATCAGTTTAATTAAACACAGCTGGACTCCAATGAAGGAGTAGAACAATCTCAAGGAGGATCACAAGGAAATGGACAGCATGTGACTTAAATATGAGTGTCTGAGCAAAGGGTCTGAATACTTATGACCATGTGACATTTCAGTTTTTCTGTTTTAATAAATTTGCAAAAATTTCTACATTTCTGTTTTTTTTCAGTCACGATGGGGTGCAGAGTGTACTTTAATGAGGAAAAAAAATGAACTTGTTAGAATTTACCAAATGGCTGCAATGAAACAAAGAGTGAAAAATGTAAAGGCGTCTGAATACTTTCCGTACCCACTGTAAATCTGCAGAAAAGCATTCAAAAACCCTACATTTCTCCTACTACACTTAAATCAAATGGCTAAGGCTAGTGTTAAGCAAAAAGATTTGCAGGCCCTGGTCCAATGGCCACAACGGTAGTCCTCCTACCTATTGGCATCCCTGGCGCCTCGTCTGATTAGTAGGCCAGCCATGACCCCATGGGTGCGTGGTGCTCCAGCGATGATGTACTAGTTAAAAGAGGTGCCAGGGATACAGCCAGGTAGTAGAAGATTTGCAGGACTCGGAGGTTATGCGTTACCAGTGTGGCTGCTAGAGGGTCTTGAAAATCTTTTTTGCTCACCTCTAGCCAAGACCATACATTCATGATTGTAAATAAGGAAAAAATCCAAGGGTGTGTTACGCATGCACGTGGTTCGTGGACCCACTGTGCCACGGGGCAAGGCTTACTTAGGAGGGGCGTAATTAAGTGGCTACCTGGTGTTCACTGGAGCTTCTGATGGTGGAGTCAGGCTTGAGCGGCAGGTAGCCGCCAGGTACCACTCCTAGACGGTCCCCGATACTGCAGCTGCTGGCCCCAGGGGCCAGGTACGCAGACACAAATAAGACTCAGACTCCGTTCAGAATAAAAGGTTCTGGATCCTCTGCAGAATGGTTACTGACACGAACATGGGCTCCGTTCAGACTACTAGGTTCAGGATCTACGGGTTTACGGATACTGACACAAAGTCTCAGACAGGGTAGATTTGGAGACTGTTATGACAGTCCGGATACAGGGAATACTAGGATAGGCACACATTCAGATACACAGGTCTCAGATACAGGCTCAGGTACTGTCCACACACGGACCGGGGGACGAGGTTCAGGACTGCCTGCACAAGGACCAGGGACTCAGGTTCAGGACACTGGCCATACATGGACCAGGGGACCTCACAACTCACTAGTAGAACACTATACTACCTAATGATTTAATGTTGCTTGGTGCCTACTTATTGGGGAGGGTGCCTTTCAAACAAGATGCCTCCCAGCTATTGTCTGGAAGTCATTTTGCAAGTGTACTCTTATACTAAATGCCTCCCAGCTAATGGCTGTGGGCATTTAACTATGTGCATCGCCACCGGTAACTGCAGCACACACAACACATGAAGACAGGAACCACGCCACGCAGCCGGGGCCATGGGTATGCCGGCATCCCTGCATGGAGTAGGAAGGAGAACCATGCAGGGTCACCGGCAATAGCGTTACAGGGTGAGTGCATTCTTCCCTTCATCATATGAAACTTGAGCGTTTTGCCTGTTGAGACTGAGATGGAGGTGTGCCAACAGACTCCACTCAAGGGCTAGCTTGTGGAGAATGCGACTCATTCATTCTCAAGTTCATTGATAAAAATCCAACCTATTTGACTTTATTTTAGAAATATATTTACAGGGGTGTCAGGCACTGAGATTCCAGATTCATATAATATTTCATTGGCGTTCATGGAGGGCTTTTATCTAAAGTTCTCGATTAGAAACTTTTAGTCACAAGCCACCAGTCACCAGCATTAAGGTCAGACTTCCTCTGCATACACGCAAACTTGTAGTATACACAAAAAAAAAAAGAACACAAAGAAGAGGAACGAAAGAAACACTAATGGCCGATAATGGTCGATTAAAGTGACAGTGAAGGTATAAACTTCTACTCCAAACAGCTCAAGCATATTATGAAACCATTCATCTCAGGCTAAATTTGCTTTTTATTATCCAGAGGGCGATTCTCTGCACAAGAACGTCCTTGAAGACAGAAAAAAAGGAAACCAGATGCTGGTTATCTTCAGGCTTTGTTACACAGTACAAGGGGGGTCAGTGGATCTTTGTCGAAATGTCCAAAATTTTAATTTCTTTAGATTAAAACAGGAGCATGAATTATTTAGTGTGCCGCCACCTCTGGCTCCTGCACACGTCCGTCCTTTCTCCGTCTCATAGGGGACTGGACTTTCTTACCCTTCTTTGCAAATTGCTCACACAATAGGGAGCTGGAGCTTGGAAATAAAGCATGAGGACATTAGTGCCCTGCCGGTGGTGCTACTGTATGGTCAGTAATTCATCATATTCACAGTAATAACACTGCCCGTAACAAATCTCATTAATTACACCTTATTTGCCCCAGTGACACTTTGATAGACTGTCTGCCCTGAAATTAATTTAGTATGGTCTGCAAGCTTGGAGAAACCTTCTATATTTTTGGCTACTGTTGCTGCACACCAGAAAAAAACTTTTTTCTATGTTTTTTCAGGATACATGGATGTCATGTCCCTTCTGTGGGACACCTCTGTATGAGCCACTCTCTCGGTCTGACCACCTTGTCATACTAAATTTGTCCTTGAAGTACCACTCCGGTGTTTTGTTTTTTTTGTAAATTTCACCACTGTTTAGGTATCAGTAATGTACGCTCCATGTGTGGCAAAATACTTACCAGTCGCCGTCTTCTGCAGTTTTCAGCTTTGCTCCGCTTTACTTCTGGGCTCGTGACCGCAGTTGTGACGTTCCGGATCACTCCAGTGTTTGCGGTGTGGACTGGAAGTCATTTTCACTGTAAAGCTGAGACTCCGAACGAGGTTCTACGTTGGGAGTGATTTCTGGCCAGTCAGAGCTGCAGTCACAAGATCGTGGAGTGGACGCGGCGCAGCACTAGAAACAGCAGAAGACGGCGACCTATAACTCAATGTCTGACCATTTAACAAGCCTAGCCAAATGGCTTAGATATTAGGCCAAACCGGAGTCTTCTACAAGAAGAAAATACATCACAAAGAGACATGTTAAAGAGTTGGATGTTGAATTATAGAGTGGCGGCCTCCAAAAGGAAACACTAGAGAGCTAGCTTTCTCCCTCCTGGATGGGAACTGATTTGTATATGACGCGCCCCCTGGGCTGTGGGGTACCCGATGCCGGGCCAGTAGATGCTGGGGGATGTCACAGTGGCGGTGACCCGGTCCGTGACCCAGGGTGGTCAATAAAAAGGGGTTATTGATAGGGGATTTATAGTGATTGTATAAAGTTTGTGACACCACCTGTGGTATGCGGCTAAGGGAGCCGCCGCTGCGGAGCAGGTCCTCTGGAGCTGATGTTACTGCAGCAGGGATGGTTTGGCTCTCCACAGGTAGAGCTTAGCTCCAGGGCAGTGTAGATGTTATGGGTTATGCTGGGCGTTGTAGTGCAGGGGTTGATGGCGCAGCAATAATCAGTGCACAACTTAATGGCGGTTTCCTCTTATCTTTACTGGTGGTGATTAGACAAGCCGGGACTAGGGTACTGGCTAGAAGTGGAAGTCCGGGCAGCCTGGAAGCAAGTAGAGAATCCTCCTTGCCAGGTGAAGTTGGAGGCCTTCCCTTTCCACTAACTCTTTGGCCCTGCTGCTTATAGCTGTGCTGCGGCCCTCGTCCCTGAGTGTAACGTTTCTGTGCTCACCCGTATGACAGGCAGCTCGGGCCTTGCTGATGCGTCGCTCCCACGTGGCGGTGCTGGGCCCTGCGGTGCTGCTGAGCCTCTGGGCGTCTGCTGGGGCCAGGAAACCTGCAGTCTCCTGCCCTCCGGTTTCTACTGCTGGGCCTTCGGTGCCCCACAACCTCGGACTCCGGTTTCCGGTTCTTCTGTGCTGGTTCTTCTGGGATGAGCTGCCGCGCAGCTCCAGTCCCCAGCTCCTCTCTCTTCGACGTCCTCACTTCAACTCCTCACTCTAAGACTAACTAACCCCGCCCCCAGATCCCAGTTGCCAAGGGGAGGAACTCCCCTTGCTGGTCTGGAGCCAGGAAAGTGATGCATGCTTAGTAAAACCTGATTAGGGGACTCCTGCTTGCTTCCAGGCATGGCATCACCTCTTGTGAGGGAGGCAATGCCACTGTGGCAACCGGACCCCTGGGGTGCCACATATACCCTTTTCCAAGACAGCGTTGCCTGACCCATAAGTCTCCCTATGTCAACACAAGAAGAAACTGTATCCCCTAGAATGAAGTGCAGTACAGAATGGGCCACGTGCCAGTTCTTCCAAGATCTAGTGCCTAGATCTTGGGGGAACTGACACTTGGCCCATGCTGTGCTGCGCTCAATTCTTGCTCTGCAGCTGCCGTCTCTCTGCTGTGCTGTTCACTGGGATCCTATCCTGTTGCTGAACCGCTCCATTAGCCCCGACTGAGAATTCAGGTAGTTGCCATTTATACAGCTATATCGGATCCTCATTGCTTTATTCTGCTAATGCTGTGCCTCCTGACATACCCTGCTCTGCTACTTCGCTGGGCTCTACTACATTTTCACTGTGTGCCTCTGCAAATACTCAGCTCAGCTATATAGCTGGGCTCTTCCACATAGCCACTAAAATCCTCCTGGCATACCCAGGAGCTCTGCTAAATTGTGCCTTCTGACATACCCAGCCTTACTACTTCACTGGTCTCTGCTGCCTTGCCACAACGTGCCCCCTGACATACTGAACTTTGCTATATCTCAGGACTCTGCCACATTACTGAACTCTGCTACATCTCTTCAGTGAGCTTTCTAATCTACTCACCTCTGCCACTACTGCTTTACTCTTCCAAATGCCATCCTTTCTCTACAGCCGCTGTAATTCCAGCTGGACTACCCTGTTGCCCTCTCGTCACTTGTCCGTGCTGAATTCCAACTGCTCTTCTGAATCAAGAGCTTCGAGACTCCTCCTCACTGTCTCATCAGCAGGACCTGCTTGTGTCATGTCTGCCTCCGTCACTAGACGCCGCCATAGTCATTCTGTGGGCAGCACTGGTGACTGATGACACCTCAGGACCAGAATCTCTAGGCTCTGTACATCCACTAAGATTATTGTGGCTGGGACATGAAGTGCTGTCCAGTCTGGCAGTATGGATGTGTGTGCTATCTAGCTGAAGTAATCAGCTCCCTGCTTCGGCCTATTGGAAAGCACTACACCCTATTAAAGCTCCCAGCTTACTGCTGGAAGCAACCATATATAGTTTTGTCGGCTCTGGTTCAGTCCTGTGGTCTCAGCTCCTGCCTCATGTTTTATTATGTCCTTGTAGTCTGACCATGGACCATTTCCTGACCATTCTTTTGCTTGCTGATTTTGTACAGTATGATCCTCCTGGTTGTAACCTGGCTATCCCTGCCAGCCTGCACCACTGGCCAGCAGCTTACTCTGTGGCTCCAGCCCAAAGGCCACTGTTTAAGTCCAGATACCTGTATAGGGACTAAAGGGTGAAGGCCAGGGTAAACCTTGTAGCCTGTGCGTGATAGTCATTTTTAGAGCTACGTAACACTCACCAAGTGAGGCCTACCAGCAGCACAGTCTATGGTTGTAGCCTTCGAGGCCCTTAGGTGGAATTTGTTTGAGTAGATAAATCATTTAGGGCCCAGGAAAGAAAATCTACAACAGCAGTTTGCAAATATGACTTGTTTGTTCAGGCCTGTTTGCAGATTGTTGGATCATGTTAGGGGCTGTGAAGACTCCGGCACCAAGACCATTTGCCAAGTATATAAAATATCAGAGATAATAAGTATGGCAAACGCTTCCGGTTATGAGGTTCTCAAACTTCAATGACTTTTTTAGGATATGAATGTGAATTTATCTATCAGCAAGGCTTGTCTAATGATACAGGGCTCTGCAAATTAATTGAAACCCGTAAGTAAATGTTAAAGTATACTGCATGTCCAGATTTGTCTAATATTAAGCTCATTTTTTGTTTTAATCCCGTGAAGATGTAGCCATTTTTGTTATTTTTTTTCCGCCTTTAACTTTTTTATTTTTTCATGGACATAATGATTTAAATTTTTATATTTTTTGACTTGTTAAAAATATTTATAAATATTATTTTACATATTTTAATAGTCCCCTTAGGCAAGTTGAACCTGCGATCCATCGTTTGATCATCTATGCAATACACTGCGATACACTGCGGCTTTATAGGTGTAAAAATATGGCACACAAAAGAGGCCTTCAGTAGGTCCCCATCTGCCATGGCGATAACATCCGCGCTTTGGGGCTGGTGATGGTTGTTTGAAGGGACACCTCTTTGTTTCCAACCCTTTAAAGCACAGCACTTTTTCTCACTACATGACAGGCAGCTTTTCTTTATTCGCGCCACACTCGATGACAACTTTTAGCACCACACACACCTTACATCGATATATTTATGAACTTTTTAAAGCCTAAAATCTGGACCAGTAAGCCCAATAACAGGACTGGCTGGGAATTGCCTCCAAGACATCAACCTTTAGACGGAGTTTGCACAAGCTTCATCTCTTTTTTCCGTTCTGAGCGTGCAATTCCCTTGTCCAAAATGAAGCCTGATTCATTATTGTGGGGGGCTTTACTTGTAGCAGGCATCAGGCCCACTTACTGATCTGTAAACCCCATCTATGGTAATGTATAGCACTGCCAGGAGGACCGACCATTGCATAGGAAATATCATCAACCGAAATTTGAAGAGTAAAACAAGTTTGGAGCCATCAATCATAAATAGTGAATTGCACCTAGAGCTTGTTGGCAACTTGTATTGCATCATTTAACCTATTTTGGGAAAGTGGTATTTTCAGCCTTAAGGGGGTTGTCTTACCAAGATAACCTCCTTTAAACCAAGCTGTTGCCAGCAGGGTTGAGTAGCTATGTGGAAACATTTTATAATTTCTCAAAAGAGATAGCAAAACTTTTACAAAGCTAGGGACTTGCATACAGGAATATTTTATGCTGAAGTAGTGGAAATTTATAGAAGGTGTTTAGAAGGAGGCTTAAGTTGAGCCTGGCAAGGCTGGAAATCAGCAGCAAGGCCCACCACAGAAACTGCTTCGATGGTCAAACAGAGGCCTTAGTCAGCAATGAAGTGGGCAAAGGACTAAGGGACAGCAATGGGCCAGTGAGAAAGTGTTGAGGTGATGTAGTACCAAGGAAAAAAATTGCACAGAAGTAGAGAGGTCCACAAGTGAGTGGCTTAAGGGCGGGTGGAAATGGAAGTAATCCCAATGTGAGGTAAGAGACCTCTTGGTGGAATGGATCCTGGGTCAGAGAGACATTTTCCATTGTGTGCTTGATCCCTGACCGCCTGCCCCTTTTATTGTCAGTTGACCTGGCCATGGACGAGGACTTCCCTGTCTTGATGGCTACTGGTTATGACGTCTTGGTCTTGGCAGTTACAAACGTGGTTTTGGGGTCCCATTGGAGGTATGAAGAAGCCTTTCTTTGACTAACATTGATATGGATGGTGTTATCCCTGCTGTAAGGGTGCAAATTCATGCAAGTAGGGGGTTAGATGCTACCGATCAAGACCTCCATTGTAAGTACTGTAATATTTGTGAAGGTCAAAGAACTTTATTATGAGTGTGTTATAATAAAGAGTTGGTGATGACTTTCAGGACAAGTTTTCTAGTCTTTTTTTTTTTTATTCCTAACACTGGGTTCCAGAAATCCTTCAACAGATTGTGACAACATCTCGGCGGCCTCCTTAATTACACATTTCTTATTGAGTTATTAGGAAATAAGTTGACGCTCGGTGTTTGAAAGCATAACACGTCCCCGCGCACGGGCTCGGAAAAAAATGTTCTGCTTTCATTTGGTGCTTGTCACTCTCCTTTAGTTTGCAGTGAAAATAATGAGTGTGATAATGAGATTTTGATGCTGCTGAGAGCCTCCCTGCAGTGAATCCTGCCACAGACATCCATTACCGCAGCTAACTCTAAGCTGTAGAGGAGCCGCAGGAACGCGGGAGTCAAACAAAACAGACAAATTAACTTATCCGAATGCTTCGAGCCTCCAGGTACGGGTCCTGGATGCAACACAGACAGGATATTAAAAAAAAAATCCTTTCTTTCTTTCAGGGCAGAGAAAATTTTAGTTTTTTTTTTTTTTTTGGCTCAATATTTAAGAGGCAAGTATTATAATAGTGTTTTTAGTTTTACTCGTACAGCCTCAGGGAGATCACTAGACCAGGAGAAGTGAGGAAATTCAAAGCTTTGAGGCAATAGAAGGAAGGAGGCGAGGATGGGAGACGACGACCTGGGAAATCCACATTCTGTTTTAAGTCAATCAGGCAAGAACTATTTTAATGTAAAAAATAAGAATTTCATTTGCGGCACATTACCGGCTCTGCAGATGACGTCGTCTTACAAAAGTCTACAGGGCTCATACTGAGAGGGAACATTAAGTGATGTTCTCCACTAGTGAGCAGTCATTGTCTCTTATCATTAAACTCTGGGAAATTAAAGACAAACTCCAGCAGAGAGTTTCCTGCCAGAAGGCACAACGATAAAGGGGTTGGAATATTTCCGAAAAGGCTGTTTGCTGTGGCACAAAAAATCGCATACTTTACTTTCAAAACTTTAGTGGTCTTAGTAGGTTCCTTCTCGTTGTCACATTGGCCCTTTTAGGGGTCAGAGTAAAATTTAAAAGATCTGATAGGGGTTTAATGACACCATCTGGACCCCCCTAAATATTGACCTGTGGGACAGCTTGAAAACCAGTGTTGCCAAAGATAAGAGGGGGGACCTGCAACCCCTAATGTATGCAAGTTTTTGTCCCAAAAGTGTGCCAGTAAGAACAACATGGGGGAAGATATTAGGACTCACTCCTTGGCCACACATCTAGCTCAGAATAAGGTTTCTAATGGCAAGAGAAAGTCAACAGCCTCCACATCAACCCAAAGCTTAGATCTCCTATCTCTGAACAGATTGAGTATATGATTAAATAATGTTGCCTTATAAAATTAAGAAAAAAACAAGACCTCCATTATTGATTGGTCGAATTAGAAGTGGGTGACTCAAATGAGGGACCGATCCCTTCTAAGTAAACCTACAGAAGATCCTCCACGGAGGTTATCAAATATCAGCGAGGTGAAGCGATGGGTAATGTTTGAAAAAGGTTTAGTACCTTTGGTAGTAGAAAATCAATTTTGACATTTACTCTTCCCAACCAAGAAAGCGGGAGAGAATCCTACCTCAGTAAGACCGACTCAGGGGTACGCAACAAGAGAGAGAAGATGAAAAATATTTGTCATGGTAGCCGGAATCCATATATCCAAAATATTTAATATGCCTAGTTTACCTCATAAAAAAGAAAATCTGATCTCAAATTATCCACTTCCTATTGGTGGAGTGATACATTCAGCATCTCTGATTTCTGTAAGTTGACCATAAAGTTGCTGAGATTAATGAACATCTGAAACACCTTAAGAATGACAGTGAGGCCTACTCTGGTGTTTTTGATGTATATAAGTAAATCATCTGCAGAGATAGAGATCTTATGATGGCTACACCGTGATTTTGTTCCCTGGAGAGAATCACTACTCCTAAGAGCATACGCCAAAGATTTCATTACCAGGATAAACAGGAGGGGTGGCAATGGGCGTCTCTGACGGGCACTGTTATTGATATTGAACGAGTCCGAGAGGCAGACATTACTTCTCACCTGTTGGTTGGCTATATAGGGCAAGGAATCAACGAGTCATCAATGGACCCAATCCAAAGACCCCCAGAGTCACCGACAGGAACCCCCCAGTTCAACACCTTCTCAGCATCAACCAAGAGTAAGCAGAGTGGAAGTCTCGAGAGATCAAGGAAAGAGTCTTGGTAGTATTGTCATGGGCCTCACAACCCGGGATAAATCCCACAAGCTCATTGTTTATAAGGCAGACCAGATCTTTGAACAGATCTTGATGTCTACATTAATAAGTGAAATTGGCCTATAACTACCATAGGACATGTTGTTCTTCCCTTGCGTCAAGATGAAAGAAATATCAAGTCTTGACAAGGGAATAGACAAACCTCTGATGTAGCCTGAAAGACTTTTAGAAAGGAAGATATAATGGAGGACCCGGGTTCGGTGAGCTCATTCTCAAGAAAATTTCTATCTTCATCTTTCAATGGAGTTGGGGCGAAACGGGATAAATAGTCTTTAATCATATCACTGTGATGTGAAGAGTTCTGGGGAAACCAGGGGGATTCATACGTTACAAAATTACCTAAAGAACTGGAAGAATTGGATTATGATGTCCGAGGGAGAATTAACCTTGCCCCTCCATGACTGAAAGTGAATGAACAGTGTGCAAATTGAAGTGGTCAGTGGGGCGCTAGAAACTGGATAAGGCGCTGGAAAAGGATAAAACAAACCTCTTTATTGAAGTTCTAATTGAAAGTGAATGAAGGCATTGTGGGATTGAAGTAGTCTTAGATGTAAAGATCTCGTAAGTAATACTCGAAGAAAACACTTTGCAATCTCTCTCTAGCCCTCAGAGATCTCTGATCAAGAATACTGGGAATTTAATGTCTAGTAACCAAAATCTCCCCCTGAAAGGTCAGAGAAGATCTCTTGATGGCCTGTTCCTTTACTCTCCTTTAGTCTGGTAGACCTCTCTTTTTAAAGCCGTGTAACCACAAGAGATAATAATGTCTCTGAGAACGCACTTAAGAACTTCCCATTTTATGCATGTGGTTTAGGCAATTGAGGAAACCGCCGACTCAACCTCAACCATACAGAGAACATCACTAAGTATGCTATCATTTAACCTCCATGTGAAAGCATTATTAGGTTTATGCACTGGAGAGATCGATCCAAAAACAGCTGCATGATCAGACCAAAGAAATATAATGTCTGAGCATCTAGGGAAAGAATCTAATACAGAACGAGACAGGAAGATATAATAGATTCCATTCCTGAGAGATGGCCACCTCTTTTCTGTGTATAAATCTAGTCCACACACTGTTGGCTAAAAGTACTAGATTAGAAGAGGTGGCCATATCTCAGGAACGGAGTGGCGCAAGAACAAAAGAAAAAAAACAACGGAAGATTCAGGGAAAGAGCGGCATTTACCAAGTAAAAAAATATATATACAGTGGCTTACGGAAGTATTCACACACACACACCCCACCTTGGCATTTTTTGTGTTTTGCAACCTCACAACCTGGAATTTCACAGTTTTTTTTTTACATTTTGCATCAGTTCTTGTAAAGAACATGCCTACAACTGTGAACATATGGTTTTCTTTTTATTGTGAAGAAAACAAATAGGACAAAATAACTAAAAACTTCAGTGTGCATAACTATTCCCCCTCCCTAAAGTCAGTACTTTGTAGAGCCTCCTTTTGCGGCAATTACAGCTGCAAGTCACTTTGGATAAGTCTCTAAGAGCTTTCTAAATCTTGCCACTGGGATTTTTGCTCATTCCTCAAGGTAAAACTGCTCCAGCTCCTTCAAGTTAGATGGTTTCCTCTGGTGAACAGGAATCTTCAAGTCTGACCACAGATTTTCAATTGGATAAAGGTCCGGATTTTGACTAGGCTACTCCAAAACATTTACACGTTTCCCCTTAAACCACTCGACTGTTGCTTTGGGTCACTGTCCTGTTGGAAGGTGAACCTCCATCCCAGTCTCAAATCATAGACTGAAAGAGGTTTTACTCAAGAATATACCTGTATTTTGCACAATCCTTCTTCCCCTCAATTCGGACCATTTTCCCTGCCGAAAAATATCCCCCCAGCATGATGCTACCACCACCATGTTTCACTGTGGGGATGGTGTTCTTTGGGTGATGAGCTGTGTTGGTTTGGCGCCAGACATAGCGTTTACCTTGGTGGCCAAAAATTTACATTTTAGCCTCATGTGACCACAGCACCTTCCTCCGTACATTTGGGGAGTCTCCCACATGTCTTTTGGCAAACTCTAAAGAAGCCTTACAATTTTCATGTGTAAGTAAAGACTTTTTTCTGCCCACTCTTCCATAAAGGCCACCTCTATGGTGTGTACGGCTTTTTGTGGTTGTATGGACAGATACTCCAGTCTCTGCTTGGGAACTCCGGGGATCATCAGATTGGAATATTTTTTATAGCCCAATCCTGACATGTTCTTCTCAACAACTTTGTCTCTGACTTGTTTGGAGATCTCCTTGGTCTTCATGGTGTTGTTTGGTTAGTGGTGCCTCTTGCTTAATGGTGTTGCAGCCTCTGTGGCCTTTCAGAAGAGGTAAATTGTATATACTGACAGACATGTGACACTTAGATTAAACACAGTCGGACTTCATTTCACTAAGCATGTAACTTATGAAGATAATTGATTGCACCAGAAATTTTTAGGGGCTTCATAACAAAAGGGGTGAAAACATATGAACATGCCAATTTTTAGTTATTTGATCCCATAAATTAAATTTAAGCCTATATTATTCTCACTTCTCCTTCACCAACTTAGATTATTAAGTGCACGTACAAATCAGATTACAAAAATATTTAAACACAGGTTGTAAGGTAACAAAATAGGTATAAAACGAAGGGGGGAATAATTTTGGAAGCCACTGTGTTTATACACTACAGTTCAAAAGTTTGGGGTCATCCAGACAATTTTATGTTTTCTATGAAAACTCATACTTTTATTTATGAAATGAGTTGCAAAATGATTAGAAAATATAGTCCAGACATTGACAAGGTTAAAAATAATGATTTTTATTAGAAAGAATAATTTTCTCCTTCAAACTTTGCTTTCGTCAAAGAATGCTCCCTTTGCAGCAATTACATTATTGCAGACCTTTGGCATTCTAGTTGTTAATTTGTTGAGGTAATCTTGAAAAATTTCACCCCATGCTTCCTGAAGCCCCTCCACAAGTTGGATTGGCTTGATGGGCACTTTTTGCGTACTATACGATCATGCTGCTCCCACAACAGCTCAATGGGGTTGAGATCTGGTGACTGCGCTGGCCACTCCATTACAGATAGAATACCAGCTGCCTGCTTCTTCCCTAAATAGTTCATGCATAATTTGGAAGTGTGCTTTGGGTAATTGTCCTGTTGTAGGATGAAATTGGCTACAATCAAGCGCTGTCCACAGGGTATGGCATGGCATTGCAAAATGGAGTGATAGCCTTCCTTATTCAAAATCCCATTTACCTTGTAGAAATCTCCCACTTTACCAGCACCAAAGCAACCCCAGACCATCACATTACCTCCACCATGCTTGACAGATGGCGTCAGGCACTCTTCCAGCATCTTTTCAGTTGTTCTGCGTCTCACAAATGTTCTTCTGTGTGATCCAAACACCTCAAAATTTGATTCGTCTGTCCATAAAACTTTTTTCCAATCTTCCTCTGGCCAATGTCTGTGTTCTTTTCCCATATTAATCTTTTCCTTTTATTAGCAAGTTTCAGATATTGCTTTTTCTTTGCCACTTTGCCCAGAAGGCCAGCATCCCGGAGTCGCCTCTTCACTGTAGACGTTGACACTGGCGTTTTGTGTGTACTATTTAATGAAGCTGCCAGTTGAGGAGCTGTGAGGCGTCGATTTCTCACACTAGAGACTCTAATGTCCTTGTCTTGTTGCTCAGTTGTGCAGCGGGGCCTCCCACTTCTCTTTCTACTCTGGTTAGAGCCTGTTTGTGCTCTCCTCTGAAGGGAGTAGTACACACCGTTGTAAGAAATCTTCAGTTTCTTGGCAATTTCTCGCATGGAATAGACTTCATTTCTAAGAACAAGAATAGACTGTCGAGTTTCACATGAAAGTTCTCTTTTTCTGGCCATTTTGAGAGTTTTATAGAACAAACAAATGTAATGCTCTCAACTAGCTCAAAGGAAGGTCAATTTTATAGCTTCTCAAATCAGCCAAATGGTTTTCAGCTGGGCTTACATACTTGTGCAAGGGTTTTCTAAACATACATTAGCCTTCTTACACAGTTAGCAAACACAATGTACCATTAAAACACTGGAGTGGTGGTTGTTGGAAAGGGCCTCTATACACCTATGTAGATATTGCAATAAAAACAAGACGTTTGCAGCTAGAATAGTCATTTACCAAGTTAACAATGTATAGAGTATATTTCTGATTCATTTAATGTTAGCTTCATTGAAAAAAAATGTGCTTTTCTTTCAAAAATAATGAAATTTCTAAATGACCCCAAACTTTTGAAAGGTAGTGTTTAATGAGGTAACAAGACTCACTTGGCTGCTTTCGGAAGTAGACTCAGGAACCAGGTTTTCTCTGCAGGCTTTATTGTATAGCATAAAGCCCCGCAGCTCCAGCAAAAATAAACACGGCCTTAGTGCCAAAACCACAAAACAAAAGATAGACGATAGCACAGTCCATAGGAATGTGGGTTTCGCCCACACAGGTAGTAGCACAGCCTTCAGCTCCTTCCTGAGCTATGGCTTCCTAGTTTGGAGACCTTGCCTCTCCAAACACAACAACAGAAAAAAAATAGTGCCTGAGCATTTAAGCTTGCTCAGTCATACCCTGACAGGAGGTATGGTGAATGACTTCACACCCAATCTCTATGTCATTCACACAAAACCACACCCTTCAAAATGGTGAATACACCCCCAACACATAACATGCTAGGGAAAAAGTTCTAGGTTCAGTTTACACTGCTAACAGCCGTAGTGACACATTCTGCCCTCCCATTTAACACCAGTGACTGTCACATATTCCCCCCTCTGCCCAAAGCCGGGGGTTTAGGCACTTTCAGACACCAGAAAGGGAATTCTAGAGAAGGCATCAGTGTTTCCGTGTAACTTCCCAGGCCTATGCTCCACGTGAAAATTAAAATCCTGGAGACCTAAGAACCATCTAGGTACCCGGCCATTTTTACTTCTCTTTTCTCTCAACCATTTCAAAGGGACATGGTCTGTTACCAGTTTAAATTTCCGGCCTACTAGATATTATCTCAGTGTATCTTCGGCCCATTTTATGGCTAAGCACTCTTTTTCTACTATTGCGTAGTTTTTCTCGCACGATGAGAGCTTCCAGCTCAGATAGAGGATGGGATGTTCTTCCCCATTTATCTCCTGAGAGAGTACGGCTCCTAGGCCAACTTCTGAAGCATCCGTCTGGACCACAAATTCTTTCTTAAAATCTGGTGCGACCAGGACCGGCTGCTTACACAGTGCTAGCTTCAACTGTTGAAATGCTGTCTCTGTTTCCTCCACCCACTTCACCATGGTTGATCTGGTACCTTTTAGGAGATCCGTAAGTGGCGCGGCCATCATGGCAAAATTTGGGATAAACCGCCGGTAATAACCCACAATTCCCAGGAACGCTCTCACTTGCTTCTTGGAGAGTGGTTGAGGCCAGGTCTGCATTGCCTCCACTTTATTGACTTGTGGTTTTATTTTGCCTCTCCCAATGACATAGCCCAAGTACTTGGCCTCTTCCTTTCAACGCCACATTTTCTCAGATTTATAGTAAATCCCGCCTTCCTCAGAGCATCCAGAACGGCCTGTAGTTTAGGTAGATGACTAGTCCAGTCTGGGCTAAAGACTACAATGTCATCAAGATAAGCTGTGGCATACTTTTTATGTGGGGCTAGGATCCGATCCATAGCCCTCTGGAAGGTGGCTGGGGCCCCCTGTAATCCGAACGGCATCCGAGTGTATTGAAAGCACCCATCAGGTGTCGAGAAAGCTTTCTTCTCCTTGGCCGTCTGGGACATGGGGATCTGCCAATAGCCCTTAGTCAGGCCGAGGGTGATAATATACCTCGCCGGTTCCAGCGTCTCGATGAGTTCGTCGACGCAGGGCATCGAGTATGCGTTGCACTTGGACACCTCAATCAGCCGGCGGTAGTCATTACAAAACCTCCACTCTCTGTTGGGCCTTGGCACGAGGACGATGGGGCTCGACCAGCCACTCTTTAACTCCTCTACCACACCGAGGTCTAACATCCTCTTCACCTCGGCTGAGATCACCTCCCGGTGTGCTTCAGAATCCTGTATTGCTTCAGGTTCACCCTTACATGCGGCTCTGTTAGCACGCCATGTTCTACCACCTGGGTATGACCTGGTAACTCTGAGAACAGGTCTCAATTCTGCTGGAGCAGTTCTCGGCACTGTTGCTTATGGGCTGGCGAAAGGGTCTCCACTATCGTGACATCTTCCATCTGGCATTTGGGAGTGGCTCCCAGGGAAGGAGTTCCCATGGGTTCCCGATCTCGCCACGGCTTGAGCAGGCTTACAGGGTACACCTGGTGTGGCTTTCTTTGGCCAGGCTGTAGTTCACTTCACCGAGTTTCTCCACCACCTCATATGGGCCTTGCCACTTGGCCAGGAACTTACTTTCAATCGTGGGATCCCCAGGCTTGAACTGTCTCAGTCTTGCTGACCGGTTGTACACCCTCGCCTGGGCTTCCTGCGCCTGGAGGAGATGTTCCTTCATGATGGGCATCACCTTCACCATTCTCTCCTGTAACTGGGCGACATGTTCGATGATGCTCCGGTGGGACGTGACCTCGGCCTCCCAGGTTTCATTGGCGATGTCTAGGAGACCTCTAGGATGCCGTCCATACAGGAGCTCAAACGGAGAGAAGCCAGTGGAGGCTTGAGGAACTTTTCGGATGGAGAAAAGTAGAAATGGGATCAGGTAGTCCCTGTCTCGCCCATCCTTTTTAACGACCTTCCTGAGCATCGCCTTTAAGGTCTTATGAAGTGTTCCATTAGGCCGTCCATCTGCGGATGGTAAACTGATGTCCGAATCTGGGCAATCTGAAGGACTCTACATAGCTCCTTCATCGCCTACCTCATGAAGGGGATTCCTTTGTCTGTCAAAATCTCTTTTGGCAGACCTGTACAAGCAAAAATATGGAACAGCTCTTGGGCTATACTTTTACTGGCCGAGTTCCTTAGGGGTACCGCTTCGGGGTACTGTGTCGCATAGTCCATGTCCACCAGGATGTATTGGTGGCCCTGGGCTGATTTCACTATGGGACCCATGAGGTCCATGGCAATCCTCTCAAACGGAACCTCTATCACAGGTAGTGAAACTAAGGGACTACGGAAGTGGGAGGTGGGCGCGGTTATCTGGCAGGTGGGGCAGGACCTACAATAGTTTAAGATTTACCGGTAACATCCCGGCCAATAGAACCTCCTCATTATTCTCTCCTGGGTTTTCTCAACCCCTAGGTGTCCCCCCCAGAATATCTGAGTGGGCCATGTCTAATACCCTCCAATGGTATGGCCCTGGAACTAACAGCTGTTCCACTACCTCTTCACCTTTTAGTTTGGTCACCCAGTATAATAGCTCCCCCTGAACTGCAAAGTGTGGGTACTTGGTGTCCGCCCCCGGCTCTTGAGCAACACCATTACAAACAGTAACATTGTCTCACGCCCCTTTCAAGATCAAGTCCCGAACTTGAGCTGACCCAAAGTTCTCTTCGGGCACCTCTAATTCAGGGAGGTCGACCACCTCGGTCACAGCCTCGTCCTCGTCGCCGACAAGGACACACAGTGGGAACTCATCCACTTCCAATGTCGACCCAGGTATTTCTCTAGGGTCCTGGCTTTTGTCCATGTGACTCAGTCCAGATCCCTTCCCCCACAAGTTCCAGAACAAGGGAAAGTCGCGCCCCAATATGACGGAATGTATCAAGTCCTTGACAACCCCGACCTCGTGGGATTGGGCGCCACAGTCTGTTCTGACTGTCACTCTGGCCACCGGGTAGTTCTTGGCATCCCCATGTATGCAGCGGACGCCCACAGATTTGGAAGGGATCAGCTGGTGGGGAAGGGTGGCACTGATTAAGGTTACCTGACTCCCTGAGTCCAACAACCCCAGGACCATCACTCCATTAACGGATACGGCACACGCCTGCGGCCCCTCGCCGGGTTGACAGTCCACACTGCAGGCTGGGTAAGCATATCATGAACATCGTCTGCTAGGCTGCAGTCATTGGCTCAGCAGACGTATGACAGTTTGTGGCTATGTGTCCCGGCTTGTGACACCGCCAACAGACTACATCCTTAACAACAGTCCTTGCAGCACCTTCAGTGGAAGTGGGACGCCCCCCAGTTGTGGCTCTGCACCCCTTCCGTGGTGAACCAGCCCCCTTTTCGTCACTCCAGTATGGGGATGTGACTATGTCGGGTCTCCCTAGGGATTTTTCGACCACTTGGTACCTCTCTACCAGACCCATGAGGTCGTCTGCATTCCGAGGGTCGCCCTGGGTAACCCAGGTCTGCACCGGCCTGGGTAGGGATTGGATGAACCTGTCCATCAACACACGCTCAACCATCTGGGCGGGAGAGGAAGACTCTGGCTGCTGCCACTTCTGGGCTACATGTAGCAAGTCAAACATCTGTGAGTGTGGAGTTTTGTCGCCAGCATACACCCAGTGGTGGACCCTTTGTGCTCTGTCAGACATAGTCACTCCTGAGCGTACCAATATCTCAGTTCTTAATTTTGGTGTATTCCTTAGCGTCTTGTAAAGTCAGATCGTAATAGGCTTTCTGCGGCTCCCTGGTCAAATATGGCGCCAGAACCTCCGCCCATTGCCCGGCAATCTCTCCCATTCCGTCACCCTTTCAAAAACTGTCAGGAACGCCTTAACATCATCCTCCGGGGTCATCTTCTGCAACGCTCTCCTTACCGTCTTCCTGATGTGTGCGTCATCACCTGGACTTGTCGGAGCCATTGACTTGCCATGGATCGCCTCCGCAAGTAACTCGATCTGCTGCTGCTGTTGACGATGCTGATCCTGTTGCTGCTCTTTCTGTAGCTGGATCTGTTGCATCAGCAGCTTAGTGGTCTCTTGTTGCTGCTGTAGCTGCTCTCTGTGCTGCTGCTGCATGCTCTGCTGCATGCTCTGCTGGCTCTGCAAGTGCTGTAGCTGCATGCTCTGCTGGCTCTGCACCAGGTGCTTAATTAGCTCTTCCATGCTGCCAGACGTCTCCTGCTGGCTGACAGCCTTCAACCAGGACATCCTCCGTTCTCTGTAGCAGGTACACGTTTTCCTGGAATCTTGTCCGCATTCTCACACCAACTGTGGTAAGACGACTCACTCGGCCGCTTTCGGAAGTAGACTAGGAATCAGGTTTACTCTGCAGGCTTTATTTTTTGGCATAAAACACCGCAGCTCCAGCAAAAATAAACACGGCCTTGCTGGCAAAACCACAAAACAAAAGATAAAAGATAGCACAGTCCATAGGAGTGTGGGGTTTGCCCACACAGGTTGTAGCACAGCCTTCAGCTCCTTCCTGAGCTATGGCTTCCCCAGTCTGGAGACCTTGCCTCTCCAAACACAACAACAGAAAAAAAAATAGTAACTGAGCACTTAAAGGGGTTTTCCCACAAACAAAAGTTAAATTAATCCATAGCCGTTTCTGACCGTGTATGAAACATACCACAGCTCCTGGGCTGGGCAGGGGACAAAGCAAAAGACAATACCGACATTACAGCAGGGGATCACAGAGGATTCATTTTGTGAGGGAAAATATTGTTTAAAAACAGGCAGTGAAGAATTTTACCTCACAAAATTAATCCTGTGCGATCCCCTGCTGTAATGTCTGTATTGTCATTTGCTTCCACCCCTGCCCAGGAGCAGTGGTATGTTCCGTACACGGTCAGACCCAGAAAATTATTAAAATGAACTTATGTTCGTGGGAAAACCCCTTTAAGCTTGCTCAGCCACACCCTGAGGGGAGGTATGGTGAATGACTTCCCACCCAATCTCTGTCATTCACACAAAACCACACCCTTCAAAATGGAGATTACACCCCCAACACATAACATGCTAGGGAAAAAGTTCTAGGTTCAGTTCACAGAGGCTAACAGCCATAGTGACACATACCTCCCCTTCCATACAACACCAGTGACGCTGTCACAATACATATACAGTGGGTACAGAAAGTATTCAGACCCCTTTAAATTTTTCACTCTTTGTTTCATCTCAGCCATTTGGTAAATTCTAAAAAGTTAATTTTTTTTCTCATTAACCCCTTTACCCCCGAGGGTGGTTTGCACGTTAATGACCGGGCCAATTTTTACAATTCTGACCACTGTCACTTTATGAGGTAATTACTCTGGAACGCTTCAACGGATCCCCCTGATTCTGAGACTGTTTCTTCGTGACATATTGTTCTTCATGATTGTGGTAAAATTTATTCGATATCACTTGCGTTTATTTGTGAAAAAAATGGAAATTTGGCGAAAAATGTGAAAATTTAGCAATTTTTAAAATTTGAATTTTTATGCCCTTAAATCAGAGAGATATGTCACACAAAATAGTTAATAAATAACATTTCCCACATGTCTACTTTACATCAGCACAATTTTGGAACCAAATTTTTTTTTTTTATTAGGGAGCTATAACGGTTAAAAGTTGACCAGCGATTTCTCATTTTTACAACAAAATTTACAAAATCATATTTTTAGGGACCACATCACATTTGAAGTCACTTTGAGGGGTCTTTGTGACAGAAAATACCCAAAAGTGACACCATTCTAAAAACTGCACCCCTCAAGGTGCTCAAAACCACATTCAAGAACTTTATTAACCCTTGAGGTGCTTCACAGGAATTTTTGGAATGTGGAAGAAAAAAATTAACATTTAACTTTTTTCACAAAAATGTTACTTTAGACCCAATTTTTTATTTTCACAGGGGTAACAGGAAAAAATGGACCCCAAAATTTGTTGTGCAATTTCCCCTGAGCACGCAGATAATCCATACGTGGGGAAAAACCACTGTTTGGGCGCACGGCAGGGTTCGGAAGGGAAGGAGCGCCATTTGACTTTTTCATTGCAAAATTTGCTTGAATAATTAGCGGACGCTATGTTGCATTTGGAGAGCCCCTGATGTGCCTAAACAGTGGAAACCCCCCACAAGTGACATCATTTTGGAAACTAGACCCCTCAGGGAACTTATCTAGATGTGTGGTGACCACCTTGAACCCCCAGGTGCTTCACAGAAGTTTAGAACATTGAGCCGTAAAAATAAAATTTTCACATTTTTGCAACAAAAAATGTTTTTCAGCCTCCAATTTTGCATTTTCATGAGGGTAATAGGAGAAATTGCACCATGCAATTTGTTGTGCAATTCCTCCTGAGCACGCCGATACCCCATATGTGGGGGAAAACCACCGTATGGGCGCACGGCAGGGCTCGGAAGAGAAGGAGCGCCATTTGACTTTTTGAATGTAAAATTTGCTTGAATAATTAGCGGACGCCATGTTGCGTTTGGAGAGTCCCTGATGTGCCTAAACAGTGGAAACCCCCCACAAGTGACACCATTTTGGAAAATAAACCCCTCAGGGAACTTATCTAGATGTGTGGTGAGCACCTTGAACCCCCAGGTGCTTCACAGAAGTTTAGAACATTGAGCCATAAAAATAAAATTTTCACATTTTTCCCACAAAAATGTTTTTCAGCCCCCAATTTTGCATTTTCATAAGGGTCACATGAGAAGTTGCACCATGCAGTTTGTTGTGCAATTTCTCCTGAGTAAGCAGATACCCCATATGTGGGGGAAAACCACTGTTTGTTCCCAACAGCAGGGAAGGAGCACCATTTGACTTCTTGATTGTAAAATTTGCTTGAATAATTAGCGGATGTGCCCCTGATGTGCCTAAACAGTGGAAACTCTCCACAAGTGACACCATTTTGGAAACTAGACCCCTCAGGGAACTTATCTAGATGTGTGGTGAGCACCCTGAACCCCCAAGTGCTTTACAGAAGTTTATAACATGGAGCCGTGAAAATAAAAAAATCTAACTTTTTCCACAAAAATGATGTTTTAGCCCCAATTTTTTTATTTTCACAAGGGTAAGAGGAGAAAATGGACCCCAAAAACTGTTGTGCAATTTCTCCTGAGTACGCCAATACCCCATATGTGGGGAAAATACAGTGTTTGGGCGCATGGCAGAGTTCAGAAGGGAAGGAGCACTGTGTGACTTTTTGAACGCAAAATTGGCTGGAATTGATAGTGGACGCCATGTCGCGTTTGGAGAGCCCCTGATGTGCCTAAATAGTGTAAACCCCCCACAAGTGACCCCATTTTGGAAACTATACCCCTCAAAGATTTTATCAAGGGGTATAGTGGACATTTTGAACCTAGAGGTACAACACAGAATTTGATAACATTAGGTCATCATATTGAATAAGTTGTCATTAGTCTTGAGCGCAAGTGCTCGCTACTTGAGCTTGCATCAGGTACTCGGGTATGCACCATGTATCGCGCGTGCTCGAGTGACATGCTCGAGTCCCAGCTCGCATGTTTCACGGTTATTAGACACCCAAAAAAAAACATGCGGTTTTTTGGCCACGAAGCATATGGGGCGAAGACTCTAGCATGTGACTCAAGCACCCGGGATACTCAGTGCATACCCGAACACGTGATGGAAACTCAAGTAGTGAGCACTTGCGCTCACCACTAGTCGCTAAAATCCCAAACCTAACCCCAAACCTAATACAAACCCAACCCTAACCTTAGCCCAACCCTAACCCCAACCCCAACCCTAGCCCAACCCTAACCCTAACCCCAACCCTAACTTTAGAGTTTATTTTTTACGCCGTTCCTCGTGCGGTATAAGTGATTAGACGACTTTATTCTTCGGGTCGGTGTGATTACAGCAATACCAGAATCATATTGGGTTTTTATGATTGACAGCTGTCACACACTAAAAGAAACATTTTTTTGTAAAATCTAGTTTTTACATCGCCATTTTTTGAGAGCTATAATTTTTCCATATTTTGGCCGATAGAGGCATGTAACGGCTTGTTTTTTGCAGGATGAGTTGATGTTTTTATTGATACCATTTTCATGCACGTGACATTTTTTGATCGCTTTCTATTACGAATTTTGGGAGGCAGAATAAACAAAAACCAACAATTCCGGAATTGTTTTTATGGGGGTTTTTTTATGCTGTTCCGCATGTGGTAAAATTGATAAGGCAGCTTTATTCTTCGGGTCAGTACGTTTACAGCAGTACCACATTTATATAGTTTTTCTATGTTTTGGCGCTTTTACGCAATAAAAGCTATTTTAAAGAAAAAAATGTTTTTTTGCATCGCTTTATTCTGAGAGCTATAACTTTATTTTTCGGATGATGGAGCTGTATGGCGGCTTGTTTTTGCGGGACAAGATGACGTTTTCAGCGGTACCATTTTTATTTATATTCGTCTTTTTGATCGCGTGTTATTCCATTTTTTGTTTGGCGGTATGATGATAAAGCATTGTTTTTTGCTTTGTTTTTTATTATTTTTTTTTACCGTGTTCACTGAAGGGGTTAACTAGTGGGACAATTTTATAGGTCAGGTCGTTCTGGACGCGGCGATACCAAATATGTGTACTTTTACTGTTTTTTTGTTTTTTTTTCATAATGATATTTATTGATGGGTACATTACATTTTAACTTTTGGTGGATTATTTTATTTTTTATTTTTTTAATATTTTTACAATTATTATTTTTTTTTTTTTTCATTTTTTAATATTTTTTGGACTTTTGTACTTTGTCCCACTATGTGACTTTCACTTTTTACATTCTGATCTCCTGTATAGCACAGGGATGGACCACCATCCCTGTGCTATACAGGCTGTCAGAACAGCAGATGCAGAAGATACTTCGGTCATGCACTGCGAATGAGCAAAGAATCATCCTGCTGTCTGGTGACCCGGATGTTGTCAACATGGCAACATCCGGGAAGCCGCGGCAGACAGCGCTGGAGGCCGGGGGAGGAGGTGAGTATTGCGATCACCTCCCCTTGCCCCCACAATGCTGCCATCGACTTCAATCGCAGCATTGAGGGGGTTAACGTGCAGGGAGCGGTGCAGGACCGCTCCCTGCACATAGTACCGGGTGTCAGCTGTGACATCCGGCGGCGATCCCCCCGCACCGCTTGTGTGTAGGCGCGATTGCCATATGACCTAATAGTACGTCATTGGTCCAATCGGCCCAGGTCACCATGACGTACTATTAGGCCACACATCAGAAAGGGGTTAAAGTACACTCTGCACCCCATCTTGACTGAAAAAAAAAACAGAAATGTAGAAATTTTGGCAAATGTATTAAAAAGAAAAACTGAAATATCACATGACCTTTGCTCAGTATTGAGTAGAAGCACCCTTTTGAGCTAGTACAGCCATGAGTCTTCTTGGGAACAAGTGTTTCACACCTGGATTTGGGGATCATCTGCCATTCTTCCTTGCAGATCCTCTCCAGTTCCGTCAGGTTGGATGGTGAACGTTGGTGGACAGCCATTTTCAGGTCTCTCCAGAGATGCTCAATTGGGTTTAGGTCAGGGCTCTGGCTGGGCCAGTCAAGAAAGGTCACAGAGTTGTTCTGAAGCCACTCCTTTGTTATTTTACCTGTGTGCTTAGGACCATTGTCTTGTTGGAAGGCGACCCTTCGGCCAAGTCTGAGGTCCAGAGCACTCTGGAAGAAGTTTTCATCCAGGATATCTCTGTACGTGGCCGCATTCATGTTTCCTTCAATTGCAACCAGTCATCCTGTCTCTGCAGCTGAAAAACAACCCCATAGCATGATGCTGCCACCACCATGTTTCACTGTTGGGATTGTATTGGGCAGGTGATGAGCAGTGCCTGGTTTTCTCCACACATACCGCTTAGAATTATCACCAAAAAGTTCTATCTTCATCTCATCAGACCAGAGAATCTTATTTCTCATAATCTGGGAGTTCTTCATGTGTTTTTGAGCAAACTCTATGCGGGCTTTCATATGTCTTGCACTGAGGAGAGGCTTTTGTTGGGCCACTCTGCCATAAAGACTCGACTGGTGGAGGGCTGCATTGATAATTGACTTTGTGGAACTTTCTCCCATCTCCCTACTGCATCTCTGAAGCTCAGCCACAGTGATCTTGGGGTTCTTCTTTACCTTACTCACCAAGGCTCCTCTCCCACGATTGATCAGTTTGGCTGGACGGCCAGGTCTAGGAAGACTTCTGGTGGTCCCAAACTTCTTTCATTTAAGGATTATGGAGGCCACTGTGCTCTTAGAAACCTTGAGTAATGCAGAAATTCTTTTGTAACCTTGGCCAGATCTGTGCCTTGCCAAAATTCTGTCTCTGAACTCCTTGGGCAGTTCCTTTGAGCTCATGATTCTCATTTGGTCTGACATGCACTGTGAGCTGTGAGGTCTTATATAGACAGGTGTGTGCCTTTCCAAATCAAGTCGTATCAGTTTAATTAAACACAGCTGGACTCCAATGAAGTAGTAGAACCATCTCAAGGAGGATCACAAGGAAATGGACAGCATGTGACTTAAATATGAGTGTCTGAGCAAAGGGTCTGAATACTTATGAGCATGTGATATTTCAGTTTTTCTTTTTTAATAAATTTGCAAAAATGTCTACATTTCTGTTTTTTTTTCAGTCAAGATGGGGTGCAGAGTGTACTTTAATGAGAAAAAAAATGAAATTTTTAGAATTTACCAAATGGCTGCAATGAAACAAAGAGTGAAAAATTTAAGGGGTTTGAATACTTTCCGTACCCACTGTATATATACTAGCTATTGAACCTGTTCTATGCCCGGGTGCTGGGCATTTTTATTGGTATATGCTCCCCCATCCTGGTCCATGATCCCCCATCCTGACATATGCTCCCCCTTCCTGTTATGTGAGTCCCCCATGCTGTTATGTGCGTCCCCCATCCTGTTATGTGCTTTCCCCGTCCTCTTTTGCGCTGCCCCATCCTGATCCCCCATCCTCTTTTGTGCTGATCCCATCCTGTTATGTGCTGCCCCCATCCTGTTATGTGCTGCCCCATCCTATTTTGTGCTGCCCCCATCCTGCGTTCCCATCTTCTTTTGTGCAGCCCCCATCCTCTTTTGTGCTGCTTCCATCCTGCGCCCCCATCCTCTTTTGTGGTGCCCCATCCTCTTTTGTGCTGCCCCCTCCTGATTCCTCATCCGGAGGTCAGGGGAGGAGTGTGGTGTCGAAGTACGCGCGGGCCCATACCGCGCTGTCCGGCGCCATTTTGTTGAAGACACACTGTAAATGTGTCTTCACTAAAATGGCGCTGGATAGTGCGCTATGCGCCGATTCCGACGCTGCACTCCTACCCTGGCCCGAACAGAGGCGCGGCGGCAACACTCCTCCCCATCAGGTATGAACTTATGGCGCCGGAGATCACTGTATGCTTTCAGTGCCTATGCATACCGCGATCTCCGGCGCCTTATACTCCTCTCACCTGACGGCTGGATGCCTTCTTCTATCTGAAGCCAGAATGCGCAGGCGCATCGTGCTTGCGCAGTCTATAGTGGCTTCAGACAGACGGACACATCCCTGATTATATTATAGATGTATATATACACAGTGGCTTGAAAAAGTATAGAGAGTGTATTTAAAGAAGCAATTTCAAAACACATTAACTGGACTAACAGATTTCAGTGCAGATGAAGGCTATACGTGATCAGTAGCCAAGGGGGTAACATGTAAGTATGGGGTCTGCTGGCAAAACTAGCAAGAAACCCTGATCTATTTCAAGCTCTCCTTTATCCCAGCCTCCTTTTCCTGGTCTCCTTAGTGATATGAGTCAGTTTTCTCACTCTTGATTCTGCACCTCACCAGAATGTAAATAGTCTCCAATAGTAGCTACCATTAGCAACCTATTAGTTATGCCCATTAGGGTAGCTGAAAGTCTGAACATAAGTACTACCAGAAACCCATCTGAAGTATGAATATTGTGAGAGGAACCATGGCTCATCCAACCAATAAGCCCTGAAGGCTCATCAGTTACTTTCCTAACCCCAAAACTTTTCCACACCTCAATTTTCTTTGTATTCCAACTAAAGAAAGGCCAAATAAAAAGTGTAAATAACATAAAATTATCACCTTTAGCGGTCGGTTCAACAGTAATGATGTCGCTGCTGTTGCCTCTGCCGGCAGCCGTCACAGCCACCACCCAGACACTGTATTGTCTGTTCCGGCTCAGGTTTGGTATCCGATAAAAAAAGGAGTCTGGGGCGGCTTCAAATTCACTGATGACCTAGAATTAAAACAAGATTGATATTAATAAGAAAAAAGAATTAAAAACATAGGATTGCAAGATTCTAATGTCGAGATCCTCCTGTACAAGTTAGTCATGGTCATCTCTTGACTGACTAATGAGTTGAGGAGTGGGAGAAGGAGATATAATAACACCAGGTGGGCAAGCCAAGGTAAAGAAGCAATTCAGAAGATGTGAGCACAGGCAAGTCAACCAGTCTCCGGCATCTTGACTTGCTATACAGAGGTCATTGATGCTCCATTTTATTGATAGGTGGGTGGTCCTCCACCTAATTATCACATGAATCAGATGTGTCATAGGTTCACATTGCTGGGAACTTGAGAGTTTGGTTGTCACCGAAGTCCCAGGTGGGAGTAAGCAACCCAAAACTCTAGATTTTGAGGACCTTCTTTCTCCACAAAGTTGACACCAAAAGCCTTTTCCTAGCACATCTATGTGGTTACAGATCTCGGACCCCCTATCCACATGAACTCTTCACAGCAAAATGTTATCGCGTACAAGTGTTCATTTCTTACATACAAGGTTAATGATCCGCACATCACATCAGAAAGTGGTAAGCCCTTTAAACCAACGTGCCGTAAACGTAATCTCTGCTTTTCCTTTATTATAATCCTCCTAATTGCTTCGGGCAATGTAGTTTATATTTGAAGTATAAAGCCAAGAAAGTTGTCTCATTAAGGCATGATGGATTTTTCTTCCCACGTCTAAAGAAACATTGTGGGGTCATCGTGCGGATCATCCTCAGTCTCAAAAAACAATAATTAAGAAGTTATTTATAGGTTTAAGAACGCCAAATACTGTTTAGAAATGGGTCAAGTAAACGGACAACAAAAAAAGGAATCTCCCTCCGCCAGTAGCCTATGGTGGTGACCTGGCGATCTTCATACCCCTGGTTTGGAGGCCTCGTCAGAAGATTTTTGGCTCTCCTGATCCTCTAAGATAATTCTAGGATTGGCTTGTCTATCTGTCCCTTATTAAAAAAAATGTACAAGTTTAGCGCACATCTTTGAAAATAAGTCAGAGATGTAAATGGCCATCTCAAGATACAACGAACCCAACGTTACAGGGGAAGATGTAAAAACCTCCCATGGCCCTATCACAAGCAGCAGAGAAGGGAAATATGGGAAAATATGGAGTCTACTACTGTCATGACTTAACAAACCTGACTTTTCTGCATAAAAAGAGTTTAAAGGAGAAACAACTTAAGGAGTTGTACAATTTAACAAACCTACATCCTAAAAATCTGATTTCAGAGTGAAGAGCAATTACTAAGATCGTCTCTCGCTCTGGAGAACCCGTCTTGTCTAGCATTGCACAGACAGTCCATTAATGTGAATGAGTACAGGGTAATGCTTTATTTCACCTGTGGAGGAGCTGTAGGAAAATTAAACACTTAGGCCACGGCTCCACTATCAGTATTTGGTCAGTATTCGGTCAGTATTTTTTCTCAGGAGTGGGAGCCACAACCAGGTGAGGAACAATCAGAGAAAAGGTATAATAGAAGCAAGTCACCAATTCTGCATTTATCACCCACTCCTGGTTTTGTCTCCCACTCCTGAGAAAAAATACTGACTGAATACTGATAGTGGGGCCGTGACCTTATTGTGAGATTCCCACAGATTACAGCTGATAACACTTATTGAAGGATCCTTCTAAGGCAGGGGTGGGGAACCTTTTTACTGTCAAGGGCCATTTGAATATTTATAACATTCTTCGGGGGTCGTTCAAATTGCTCACTAACTCGGCCCACAAAGTACATCCTGACGCTGGCACTGGCGTCAGGACGTAATCTTTCATTGCACGAGCCTCAGCGCTCAGTAGTGAACACTGTGTGGATGTGATCACAGAGCAAGAAGAAATTAATTGACCGGCAAAATAGAACTGCTGGCCCAAGCACTGTGGTCCCTGGGATCTGCCCAGGTGCCGAATAAAAGATCATTGAGGGCTGTAAACGGCCCTCGGGCCTGAGGTTCCCCACACCTCTTCTAAGGGTATGTTTATACGTTATGTTTTTGCACATTTGTTTTTACTTGCGTTTTTCACCTATTCTTTTGAGTGGGCGAAAAGCACTACAAAAACGCTGAAAGAATTGACATGTTCCCTCTTGGCAAAAAGCAGCAGGGAAAAAAAGACTTGGAGTGTGCATGAGATTTCAGAAATCGCATGGATTGTGCTGGTACTGTAAAATGTTGCATAAAAAATCCTGCAAAAACGCCACGTTTGAACACACTCTAAGGCAGCGTATTTGGTGTGTACCCTAAGGCTACGTTCACATGCAGTGTTTTTTTTATGCGAATTAAAATCTGCTTTTTACAGTACCAGCAAAAGCTATGAGACTGATGAAACCTGATGCTCGCGCTTGTCTTTGTTTCCTGTAGAATTGCAGCATTTTTTAAATCTGCACCATGTCAATCCTTTCAGCATTTTTGCAGCATCTTTTCATCCATAGAAAGCAATGAGAAAGTGAAAAAACATTGTAAAAAAAATGCAGAAGATTTTTTCGCTGAGGTTTTGAAGCGTTTTTGGCGAATAAAACTAACTTTATTAAATATGTACTGTGGACAAAGCGCACATGTAATCCCCAACTAAAAAAAAACAAGCAAAAAACACCATGAAAAACACTGAAAAATTGGCATTTTAAACACAGCGTTTTTATTGCCAAGACACCAGGTTTTGGTTGCAGAAAAAATGGAACTGTGTGAGAACATAGCCTTAGGGCCCATTCAGACGTCAGTTTTTCATGGATAGAACTCATACCTATTATAGTCTATAGTGCTCTTCACATGGATTTGGGGGACCAAATGGTTGGCAAAAAATCACTAAGACATGTACAATATTGATCCAAGTCACAGATCAAACCAACCAGAGCAGTTTTAGGGATCTATAAATAAATCGAACATTTTCGGATGGCATCCGTGTGCTGTACGGCCCTGCTTGATAGGAGAAGCTTCAGAAACCTCCTTTTTTTACATGAAAAAACTGATGAAATTCTGATGGTAAAAACTGACAAAATGCTGATCAAAATCGGATAAAAAACACTGATGAAACTCGGACCGTGTTTTGAGCATGAAAAAGAAATCACCGATTTCTGAATGAAGTAGGGACAGTCCAATGTGGAAAACCCCTTTAATGAGTTTTGCTTACTCAGCCCATGGCTTAATATGCCAAGAGATTGATTACACCAGGTAGCCATGGACTCAACTAGCCCAGTGCATCTGCCCAGGTTGGTCTGGCACTAACTTTGGGCCAAGTCAGACCATTATGGTTCTACTTTAGCAGAGCGAATCCCATCTCAAGACCTGTCCTTGCACGCAAATGTTACAGCCTCCAGTCATTAGCAGCCATAAAAGAGTGCCACTGCTACTCTCCAAAAATAACCCGTTGTTACTATCATTAAATATAATGATACATTTTATAGGTGTTGACTTCATAATCGTAATCTCGGAGGTAAGGACGTCATTGATGAAGTACTTGAAGTTATACCTCGGTTGACGATAGACATGGCAGGCTGATGAAAGAGTTCAGAACTCATATGTTCTTGCAAAAATAATTCATCAACGTCTTCAAAATCTTCTCGGTGTATCGGATTCAATACTTCACTGTCATCTGCCAACAAGGAGATCATTAGTCACGTCTTTTGTCACGTCCATCATCTGAAGTCCACGATAGCTACTGTCCAGCAATTTCAATGTCCAAACAGAGAATGGTAAAAAAAAAAAAACAATAATTTTAAGGTTGACCCCAGTTTGTGAAAAGCTGAGCTAGAAGGTCCACTAGGTTCCTATTGGAGAACTGAAGAAAAGGAGCCGGGTCAAGAGAGACAAAGCTACAGAGAGACATGTCACATACTCCTTCTGAGTGCCCATGATTGGACCTTTGGACAACTAATGAGTTAAAGAAAATTTGTAAGATACCACGAAACGCAAGACATCTTCAAAAACTACTAACTTAATAGAAAATAAGTAATCGCACTCTTTGGTGATGGTCGTGACTTGTAATAGCTGACAAGCTGAATGTGCTTTGCTATTGATAGGCAATGGTGTATGAGAAGTGCGGCAACTCTGCTGACGACCCAACATTCTTTAGAGATTTGCTCTTTACAAGGAAAAGAAAACCTCCAGTGTTAGCACAATTACCAGAACACATATGCTTGGGCAAATTGTATTTGGATTGGACAGCTGTGCAAAGCCTCTTAATTTGATTCTTTTATTAGATTACTTGTTTTATATTTAAACTTCAACTTCAACAATGAAGAGAGGAGGCAGAGGAGTCCTGAAGGAGACATGAAAGCAAACACAAATGGGGTGGACACAAAAATGTAAGAGCTGAAAAAGTTCTAATATTTACCTGCTGGAAAGTGCAGGAGTTAGGAGCGATTCTTGTACATAGGGGCAGTATTATAGTAGTTATATTCTTGTACATAGGGAGCAGTATTATAGTAGTTATATTCTTGTACATAGGGGGCAGTATTATAGTAGTTATATTCTTGTACATAGGAGCAGTATTAGAGTAGTTATATTCTTGTACATAGGGGGCAGTATTATAGTAGTTATATTCTTGTACATAGGGGCAGTATTATAGTAGTTATACTCTTGTACATAGGAGGCAGTATTATAGTAGTTATATTCTTGTACATAGGAGGCAGTATTATAGTAGTTATATTCTTGTACATAGGGAGCAGTATTATAGTAGGTATATTCTTGTACATAGAGGCAGTATTATAGTAGTTATATTCTTGTACATAGGAGCAGTATTATAGTAGTTATATTCTTGTACATAGGGAGCAGTATTATAGTAGTTATATTCTTGTACATAGGGGGCAGTATTATAGTAGTTATATTCTTGTACATAGGGGGCAGTATTATAGTAGTTATATTCTTGTACATAGGGGCAGTATTAGAGTAGTTATATTCTTGTACATAGGGGGCAGTATTATAGCAGTTATATTCTTGTACATAGGGGCAGTATTATAGTAGTTATATTATTGTACATAGGGGGCAGTATTATAGTAGTTATATTCTTGTACATAGGGGCAGTATTATAGTAGTTATATTCTTGTACATAGGGAGCAGTATTATAGTAGTTATATTCTTGTACATAGGAGGCAGTATTATAGTAGTTATATTCTTGTACATAGGGAGCAGTATTATAGTAGTTATATTCTTGTACATAGGAGGCAGTATTATAGTAGTTATATTCTTGTACATAGGGGCAGTATTATAGTAGTTATATTCTTGTACATAGGAGCAGTATTATAGTAGTTATATTCTTGTACATAGGGGGCAGTATTATAGTAGTTATATTCTTGTACATAGGGGCAGTATTACAGTAGTTATATTCTTGTACATAGGAGCAGTATTATAGTAGTTATATTCTTGTACATAGGGGCAGTATTATAGTAGTTATATTCTTGTACATAGGGGCAGTATTACAGTAGTTATATTCTTGTACATAGGGGACAGTATTATAGTAGTTATATTCTTGTACATAGGGGCAGTATTATAGTAGTTATATTCTTGTACATAGGGGCAGTATTATAGTAGTTATATTCTTGTACATAGGAGCAGTATTATAGTAGTTATATTCTTGTACATAGGGGGCAGTATTATAGTAGTTATATTCTTGTACATAGGGGGCAGTATTATAGTAGTTATATTCATGTACATAGTGGCAGTATTATAGTAGTTATATTCTTGTACATAGGGGCAGTATTATAGTAGTTATATTCTTATACATAGGGGCAGTATTATAGTAGTTATATTCTTGTACATAGGGGCAGTATTATAGCAGTTATATTCTTGTACATAGGGGGCAGTATTATAGTAGTTATATTCATGTACATAGGGGGCAGTATTATAGTAGTTATATTCTTATACATAGGGGCAGTATTATAGTAGTTATATTCTTGTACATAGGGGCAGTATTAAAGTAGTTATATTCTTGTACATAGGGGCAGTATTATAGTAGTTAAATTCTTGTACATAGGGGGCAGTATTATAGTAGTTATATTCTTGTACATAGGGGCAGTATTATAGTAGTTATATTCTTGTACATAGGGGCAGTATTATAGTAGTTATATTCTTGTACATAGGGGGCAGTATTATAGCAGTTATATTCTTGTACATAGGGGGCAGTATTATAGCAGTTATATTCTTGTACATAGGGGGCAGTATTATAGTAGTTATATTCTTGTACATAGGGGCAGTATTATAGTAGTTATATTCTTGTACATAGGGAGCAGTATTATAGTAGTTATATTCTTGTACATAGGAGCAGTATTATAGCAGTAATATTCTTGTACATAGGAGCAGCATTATAGTAGTTATATTCTTGTATATAGGGGGCAGTATTATAGTAGTTATATTCTTGTATATAGGGGGCAGTATTATAGTAGTTATATTCTTGAACATAGGGAGCAGTATTATAGTAGTTATATTCTTGTATATAAGGCCAGTATTATAGTAGTTATATTCTTGTAAATAGGAGCAGTATTATAGTAGTTATATTCTTGCCCATAGGGGCAGTATTATAGTAGTTATATTCTTGCCCATAGGAGCAGTATTATAGTAGTTATATTCTTGTACATAGGGGCAGTATTATTGTAGCTATATTCTTGTACATAGGGGGCATTATTATTGTAGTTATATTCTTGTACATAGGGAGCAGTATTATAGTAGTTATATTCTTGTACATAGGAGCAGTATTATAGTAGTTATATTCTTGTACATAGGGAGCAGTATTATAGTAGTTATATTCTTGTACATAGGAGCAGTATTATAGTAGTTGTATTCTTGTACATAGGAGCAGTATTATAGTAGTTATATTCTTGTACATAGGAGCAATATTATAGTAGTTATATTCTTGTACATAGGAGCAGTATTATAGTAGATATATTTTTGTACATAGGAGCAGTATTATAGTAGTTATATTCTTGTACATAGGGGGCAGTATTATAGTAGTTATATTCTTGTACATAGGGGCAGTACTATAGTAGTTATATTCTTGCCCATAGGGGCAATATTATAGTAGTTATATTCTTGCACATAGGAGCAGTATTATAGTAGTTATATTCTTGTACATAGGGAGCAGTATTATAGTAGTTATATTCTTGTACATAGGGAGCAGTATTATAGTAGTTATTTTCTTGTACATAGGGGACAGTAATATAGTAGTTATATTTTTGTACATAGGAGAAGTATTATAGTAGTTATATTCTTGTACATAGGGGGCAGTATTAAAGTAGTTATATTCTTGTACATAGGGGCAGTACTATAGTAGTTATATTCTTGCCCATAGGAGCAGTATTATAGTAGTTATATTCTTGTACATAGGGGGCAGTATTATAGCAGTTATATTCTTGTACATGGGGGCAGTATTATTGTAGTTATATTATTGTACATAGGAGCAGTATTATAGTAGTTATATTCTTGTACATAGGGGGCAGTATTATAGTAGTTATATTCTTGTACATGGGGGCAGTATTATAGTAGTTATATTATTGTACATAGGAGCAGTATTATAGTAGTTATATTCTTGTACATAGGGGCAGTATTATAGTAGTTATATTCTTGTACATAGGGGCAGTATTATTGTAGCTATATTCTTGTACATAGGGGCAGTATTATTGTAGCTATATTCTTGTACATAGGGGGCACTATTATTGTAGTTATATTCTTGTACATAGGGAGCAGTATTATAGTAGTTATATTCTTGTACATAGGAGCAGTATTATAGTAGTTATATTCTTGTACATAGGGAGCAGTATTATAGTAGTTATATTCTTGTACATAGGAGCAGTATTATAGTAGTTGTATTCTTGTACATAGGAGCAGTATTATAGTAGTTATATTCTTGTACATAGGAGCAGTATTATAGTAGATATATTTTTGTACATAGGAGCAGTATTATAGTAGTTATATTCTTGTACATAGGGGGCAGTATTATAGTAGTTATATTCTTGTACATAGGGGCAGTACTATAGTAGTTATATTCTTGCCCATAGGGGCAATATTATAGTAGTTATATTCTTGCACATAGGAGCAGTATTATAGTAGTTATATTTTTGTACATAGGGAGCAGTAGTATAGTAGTTATATTCTTGTACATAGGGAGCAGTATTATAGTAGTTATTTTCTTGTACATAGGGGACAGTAATATAGTAGTTATATTTTTGTACATAGGAGAAGTATTATAGTAGTTATATTCTTGTACATAGGGGGCAGTATTAAAGTAGTTATATTCTTGTACATAGGGGCAGTACTATAGTAGTTATATTCTTGCCCATAGGAGCAGTATTATAGTAGTTATATTCTTGTACATAGGGGGCAGTATTATAGCAGTTATATTCTTGTACATGGGGGCAGTATTATTGTAGCTATATTATTGTACATAGGAGCAGTATTATAGTAGTTATATTCTTGTACATAGGGGGCAGTATTATAGTAGTTATATTCTTGTACATGGGGGCAGTATTATAGTAGTTATATTATTGTACATAGGAGCAGTATTATAGTAGTTATATTCTTGTACATAGGGGCAGTATTATAGTAGTTATATTCTTGTACATAGGGGCATTATTATTGTAGCTATATTCTTGTACATAGGGGCAGTATTATTGTAGCTATATTCTTGTACATAGGGGGCATTATTATTGTAGTTATATTCTTGTACATAGGGAGCAGTATTATAGTAGTTATATTCTTGTACATAGGAGCAGTATTATAGTAGTTATATTCTTGTACATAGGGAGCAGTATTATAGTAGTTATATTCTTGTACATAGGAGCAGTATTATAGTAGTTGTATTCTTGTACATAGGAGCAGTATTATAGTAGTTATATTCTTGTACATAGGAGCAGTATTATAGTAGTTATATTCTTGTACATAGGAGCAGTATTATAGTAGATATATTTTTGTACATAGGAGCAGTATTATAGTAGTTATATTCTTGTACATAGGGGGCAGTATTATAGTAGTTATATTCTTGTACATAGGGGCAGTACTATAGTAGTTATATTCTTGCCCATAGGGGCAATATTATAGTAGTTATATTCTTGCACATAGGAGCAGTATTATAGTAGTTATATTTTTGTACATAGGGAGCAGTATTATAGTAGTTATATTCTTGTACATAGGGAGCAGTATTATAGTAGTTATTTTCTTGTACATAGGGGACAGTAATATAGTAGTTATATTTTTGTACATAGGAGAAGTATTATAGTAGTTATATTCTTGTACATAGGGGGCAGTATTAAAGTAGTTATATTCTTGTACATAGGGGCAGTACTATAGTAGTTATATTCTTGCCCATAGGAACAGTATTATAGTAGTTATATTCTTGTACATAGGGGG
The DNA here is from genome assembly GCF_046119375.1 of Phyllobates terribilis. NCBI lineage: Eukaryota > Metazoa > Chordata > Amphibia > Anura > Dendrobatidae > Phyllobates > Phyllobates terribilis. The sequence continues at coordinate 942,048,234 of NW_027362762.1, forward strand.
CAGTATTATAGCAGTTATATTCTTGTACATGGGGGCAGTATTATTGTAGCTATATTATTGTACATAGGAGCAGTATTATAGTAGTTATATTCTTGTACATAGGGGGCAGTATTATAGTAGTTATATTCTTGTACATGGGGGCAGTATTATAGTAGTTATATTATTGTACATAGGAGCAGTATTATAGTAGTTATATTCTTGTACATAGGGGCAGTATTATAGCAGTTATATTCTTGTACATAGGAGCAGTATTATAGTAGATATATTCTTGTACATAGGGGGCAGTATTATAGTAGTTATATTCTTGTACATAGGAGCAGTATTATAGTAGTTATATTCTTGTACATAGGAGCAGTATTATAGTAGTTATATTCTTGTACATATGGGGCAGTATTATAGTAGTTATATTCTTGTACATAGGAGCAGTATTATAGTAGTTATATTCTTGTACATAGGAGCAGTATTATAGTAGTTATATTCTTGTACATAGGGGGCAGTATTATAGTAGTTATATTCTTGTAAATAGGGGGCAGTATTATAGTAGTTATATTCTTGTACATAGGGGCAGTATTATAGTAGTTATATTCTTGTACATAGGAGCAGTATTATAGTAGTTATATTCTTGTACATAGGAGCAGTATTATAGTAGTTATATTCTTGTACATAGGGAGCAGTATTATAGTAGTTATATTCTTGTACATAGGGAGCAGTATTATAGTAGATATATTTTTGTACATAGGAGCAGTATTATAGTAGTTATATTCTTGTACATAGGGAGCAGTATTATAGTAGTTATATTCTTGTACATAGGGGGCAGTATTATAGTAGTTATATACTTGTACATAGGGGCAGTATTATAGTAGTTATATTCTTGTACATGGGGGCAGTATTATAGTAGTTATATTATTGTACATAGGAGCAGTATTATAGTAGTTATATTCTTGTACATAGGGGCAGTATTATAGTAGTTATATTCTTGTACATAGGAGCAGTATTACAGTAGTTATATTCTTGTACACAGGAGCAGTATTATAGTAGATATATTCTTGTACATAGGGGGCAGTATTATAGTAGTTATATTCTTGTACATAGGAGCAGTATTATAGTAGTTATATTCTTGTACATAGGAGTAGTATTATAGTAGTTATATTCTTGTACATAGGGGGCAGTATTATAGTAGTTATATTCTTGTACATAGGAGCAGTATTATAGTAGTTATATTCTTGTACATAGGAGCAGTATTATAGTAGTTATATTCTTGTACATAGGGGGCAGTATTATAGTAGTTATATTCTTGTGCATAGGAGCAGTATTATAGTAGTTATATTCTTGTACATAGGGGCAGTATTATAGTAGTTATATTCTTGTACATAGGGGCAGTATTATAGTAGTTATATTCTTGTACATAGGAGCAGTATTATAGTAGTTATATTCTTGTACATAGGAGCAGAATTATAGTAGTTATATTCTTGTACATAGGGGGCAGTATTATAGTAGTTATATTCTTTTACATAGGGGCAGTATTACAGTAGTTATATTCTTGTACATAGGGGCAGTATTATAGTAGTTATATTCTTGTACTTAGGAGCAGAATTATAGTAGTTATATTCTTGTACATAGGGGGCAGTATTACAGTAGTTATATTCTTGTACATAGGGGGCAGTATTATAGTAGTTATATTCTTGTACATAGGAGCAGTATTATAGTAGTTATATTCTTGTACATAGGAGCAGTATTATAGTAGTTATATTCTTGTACATAGGGGGCAGTATTATAGTAGTTATATTCTTGTACATAGCGTGCAGTATTATATTAATTATATTCTTGTACATAGGGGGCAGTGTTATAGTAGTTATATTCTTGTACATAGGGGCAGTATTATAGTAGTTATATTCTTGTACATAGGGGGCAGTATTATAGTAGTTATATTCTTGTACATAGGGGGCAGTATAATAGTAGTTATATTCTTGTACATAGCGAGCAGTATTATAGTAGTTATATTCTTGTACATAGGAGCAGTATTATAGTAGTTATATTCTTGTACATAGGAGGCAGTATTATAGTAGTTATATTCTTGTACATAGCGTGCAGTATTATAGTAGTTATATTCTTGTACATAGGGGGCAGTATTATAGGAGTTATATTCTTGTACATAGGGGGCAGTATTATAGTAGTTATATTCTTGTACATAGGAGCAGTATTATAGTAGTTATATTCTTGGACATAGGGGGCAGTATTATAGTAGTTATATTCTTGGACATAGGGGGCAGTATTATAGTAGTTATATTCTTATAGATAGGGGGCAGCAGGACCGCCATCAGGGCATTACTGTCTTTACTGCTGTATGGGGCCCGGTGAGCAGAAGTACAGAGTTGGGGGGCCTAGACTCTCCGGGCCCCCTCCTGTGCTTCTGCTCATCAGGCCCCAGGATGTAACAAAGTGCTGGGCGGTGCACACTTCCTCGATAGGAGCTTTCCTGGAGCTCCACAGCTGTCAAACCTGAACGGCTGCGCAGCTCCAGTTTTCATCGCCTTTTCCAGACTTCTGGTCAGGTGATGGCACGTACGCGATGACGTCATCGCGTATGCGCCATCATGTACGCACGCCACTTGCCAGCCCATTGCCAGGACACCAGAAGCAGAGCTGCGCCTGCAGGGGATCGTAAGTGAGGTAAGTATGAAATACTTTTTTTTTTAATAAAATTAATTGAATGGTGAGGGGGACTGCAAATGACGAAGTGAGAATGGGAGGGGGACTGCAAATGATGAAGTGAGGAGGGGGAAACTGCAAATGATGAAGTGAGGGGGGACTGCAAATGATAAAGTCAGGGGGGGACAAGGGACTGCAAATGATGAAGTAAGAGGTGGAGGGGGACTGCAAATGATGAAGGGGGAGGGGGACTGCAAATGATGAAGTGAGAGGGGGAGGGGGCTGCAAATGATGAAGTGAGAGGGGAGGGGGACTGCAAATGAATTCAGGGGGGACGGGTGACTGCAAATGATGCCGTGAGGGGGAGGAGGACTGCAAATGATGAAGTGAGAGGGGGAGGGGGCTGCAAATGATGAAGTGAGAGGGGAGGGGGACTGCAAATGAATTCAGGGGGGACGGGTGACTGCAAATGATGCCGTGAGGGGGACGGGTGACTGCAAATGATGCCGTGAGGGGGAGGAGGACTGCAAATGATGAAGTGAGGGGGGACAGCTAATGATGAAGTGAGAGGGGAGGGGGACTGCAAATAATGAAGTGAGGGAGGACAGGGGACTGCAAATGATGAAGTGAGAGGGTATAGCTAATGATGAAGTGGGGGGGACTGCAAATAATGAAGTGAGGGAGGACAGGGGACTGCAAATGATGAAGTGAGGTGGGAGGGGGATTGAAAAATGATGAAGTGAGGGGGAATGGAGGACTGCAAAATGAATTGAGGGTGGGGGATTGCAAATGATGAATTGAGGGTGGAGGACTGCAAATGATGAATTGAGGGTGGGAGGACGGGAGACAGAAATTGAATTGAATGTGGGGGATGGGTAGAGCAAATGATGATTTGGGGGGACAGCAAATAATGATGACTTTTGAGAGTGGGGGGTAAATGATGATGTATTGAGACTGGGGGATGGGGGACAGTAAATGATGATGAATTGAGGGTGGGGCATCAAATAATGATAAATTGAGGGTGAGCGAGAGTAAACGATATATTGAATGTAGGGGACAGCAGTTGATAATGAATAGAGGGTGGAGGTGGGAAAGATAGAGGACATAACATGATGAATTGGGGTAGAAAGGGGGCATGTGAATATAATGAATCGGGTGAGCGGGAGGTACAGAATGGGGGGCGTTGAGGATGCAGCTGTGTGACTGGTATTGAATTGTGGAAAGAGTACAGGTGCTAACTAATTTATATATTTATTCGGTGGGGAAAGTGGCTATTTATAGTTAGTGGGAGCACAGTGGTGAATTACAATTTATATTTGGAATGGTTGGTTGCATAATAACTAATTATATATTAATGGTGGGTGCACGTCTGTATTCAGCTGTGTAGAAAACGGGGAAAAAGTGGGGAATGTGCTCTGTAAGCGGTGCTCTAGATAACTGTGTGTTATTTTCTGCAGAGACGAGTCGTGGCTGGAAGAAGTGATGATGGTCTGCGCTGGATGATAAAAGCAAAGATGAATATCTTCCAACTAGAGATGTCACTCTATTACTTGTACACTTACACTATATACTATGTAAGCAAGAGACAAGTGGAGCTTTTCAAATGCAAATTGAAAAATTCTTTATTAAATACATATTTTAATTGTAAAAAGTCATATAGAATGCATTAAAATACAGTGTGCACAGGACAAAACAGACACCCTAACGAGTAACCAGCCAAGGGTAGTGAATGTATAAATATATTTAAGTACAAAATGGTATTAAAGTTCGTAACTGCACAAGGCCACATATAGAACAAACTGGCACAAGGATAACCTTATATATATATATATATATAATCTGTTGAAAGGGGCAGACAATGCTGTTATAATGCTCCACAATTGGCCAGAGAAAAGGAACAGGACTAGTAACCCTCATGGAGTATAGTGCCAAGGATGTAACAGAGATTGGACTTATGGAAAGTCACTTACCCAGAGGCTGGAGACCCCCTAATAGGATGGAAAAGGTGCTGTTGCGGCTTCCCAATGCGCATTTCCTTTGAAAAAGCAACGCACGGTCAACACGAAACGCACGTTGGGAAGCAGCAACAGCACATTTTCCATCCTATTAGGGGGTCTCCAGCCTCTGGGTAAGTGACTTTCCATAAGTCCAATCTCTGTTACATCCTTGGCACTATACTCCATGAGGGTTACTAGTCCTGTTCCTTTTCTCTGGCCAATTGTGGAGCATTATAGCAGCATTGTCTGCCCCTTTCAACAGATTATATATATATAAAAGGTTATCCTTGTGCCAGTTTGTTCTATATGTGGCCTTGTGCAGTTACGAACTTTAATACCATTTTGTACTTAAATATATTTATACATTCACTACCCTTGGCTGGTTACTCGTTAGGGCGTCTGTTCTGTCCTGTGCACACTGTATTTTGATGCATTCTATATGACTTTTTACAAATAAAATATGTATTTAATAAAGAATTTTTAAATTTGCATTTAAAAAGCTCCATTTGTCTCTTACTTTCATATGTATTTTGGAGTTATGCTGCTGTTGTGGCACACTCTCGCTTATGGGTGTTGATGTGCCTCCAGCCATTATGTACCTGGGTTCTCGGTTACTATATACTATGTACATAGCTCTCATGTAAAATGTCACTGGTGATCACTGTATTACCTGTACACTATACACTATATACAGATCTCCTGAGTATAATGTCACTGGTGTTCACTGTATTAGCTGTACACTATATACAGAGCTCCTGTGTATGTCACTGGTGATCACTCTATTACCTGTACACTATATACAGAGCTCCTATGTATAATGTCACTGGTGATCACTGTATTACCTGTACACTATATACAGAGCCCCTGTGTATAATGACACTTAGTATTGTGTTGTTTTTTTTATTAATGATCAGTATTGTAATATTTGGTCACTATGTGGTGGTAATATGTGGTCTGGTCATGGTGTGGTGGTATTTGTTCCTTGTATGTGCTATTATTCGGTTACTATGTGGTGGTAATATGTGGCCCAGTCATGATGTGGCAGTATTTGTCCCTTGTATATGGTATTATTCTGTCACTATGTAGTGGTAATATATGGTCTTATCATGGTGTGGCAGTATTTTTCCTTGTATGTGCTATTATTCGGTCACTATGTGGTGTTAATACGTGATCTGGTCATGGTGTGGCGGTATTTGTCCCCTGTATGTGGCGGTATTGGTCATTTTAAAAAATGTATGTGACACATTCCCTTAAAGAAAAATAAAGAAAAAAATACCTAAAAAGACTATTAGATATTTTAAGAAATGTTTAATAGGTTAGAGTAGAGTAGGGTAGGGTCCGGCCAGAAGAGCCTACCTTGTCATGGTGGTGGCTTAAAAAATCTTTTGGCCAAAACAAAAGCTGATGGCTAGGTATGTGATGTTCGATGGGAACTGTTAATGTGCGATTGGTGAGGACGTGGTGCAGAAGTGGAGTTTTTCCAAGTGTGGGTGGTGGAGCTGTGGAAGGTTCGAGGGGTGGAGGCAGAGCTGGGGTGGACCCTGGTCGGAGTCTCAAGGGGGCCCGAAAATTTTGCCAGTATGGGGCCCCGAAATTCCTGGTGGCAACCCTAGGGGGCAGCGTTATACTAGTTACAGTTGTGCTCAAAAGTTTACATACCCCGGCAGAATTTTTCCTTTCTTGGCCTTGTTTCAGAGAATATGAATGCTAACAAAAAATATTTTTCTTCACTCATGGTTATTGGTTGGGTGAAGCCATTTATTGTCAAACTACTGTGTTTTCTCTTTTTCAATCTTAATGACAGCCAAAAACATCCAAATGACCCTGATCAAAAGTTCACATATCCTAGTTCTTAATACTGTGTATTGCCCCCTCTAACATCAATGACAGCATGGAGTCTTTTGTGGTAGTTGTGGATGAGGTTCTTTCATTTCTCAGATGGTAAAGCTGCCCATTCTTCTTGGCAAAAAGCCTCCTGTTCCTGTAAATTCCTGGGCTGTCTAGCATGAACTGCGCGCTTGAGATCTCCCCAGAGTGTCTCAATGATATTGAGGTCAGGAGACTGAGATGGCCACTCCAGAATCTTCACTTTATTCTGCTGTAGCCAATGACAGGTCGACTTGGCCTTGTGTTTTGGATCGTTGTCATGTTAGAACGTCCAAGTATGTCCCATGGGTAGCTACCGGGCTGATGAGTGCAAATTTGCCTCCAGTATTTGCTGATAACGTGCTGCATTCATCTTTCCTTCAACTTTCACCAAGTTTCCTGTGCCTTTGTAGCTCATACATCCCCAAAACATCAGCGATGCACCTCCGTGCTTTACTGTAGGAATGGTGTTCCTTTCATCATAGGCCATATTGAACTCTCTCCAAATGTAACGTTTATGGTTGCAGCCAAAAAGTTCAATTTTGGTCTCATCATTCCAAATTACCTTGTTCCAGAAGTTCTGAGGCTTGTCTCTGTGCTGTTTGGCGTATTGTAGGTGAGATACTTTGTGGCATTTGTGCAGTAATGGCTTTCTTCTGGCGACTCGACCATGCAGCCCATTTTTCTTCAAGTGCCTCCTTGTTGTGCATCTTGAAACAGCCACACCGCTAGTTTTCATAGAGTCCTGAATTTCAGCTGATGTTATTTGTGGGTTTTTCTTTGCATTCTGAACAATTTTCCTGGCAGTTGTGGCCGAAATTTTTGTTGGTGTACCTGACCGTGGTTTGGTTTTTACAGAGCCCCTGATTTTCCATTTGGTAATCACAGAATATACCAAAATTAATGAAGGCAAAAAACAACTATAAGACCCAAAGTTGAAAAAATGCCAATACTTTAATGAAATACATATTAAAAAATACATACAATAATAATAAAAGCAAGACACACCACAGATGAAAAAAGTGGTGGGGTGCCTGGACCCATAATGTGTGTAAGCTGACAACTATGTCATTCAGATAGCTACCATAAGCATATAATAATCAATACAAAACACGGTATTCAATATCTCGAGCAACAGAAAAGAAATATATATACTTATCACAGAGAATAATAACAATCCATAAATATACGCATTAGACCCATCAACTTTGGGTCTTATAGTTGTTTTTTGCCTTCATTAATTTTGGTGTATTCTAGGTCGGTTTGGCCCATTAGATTTATTGGGGTCTATTTGATAATCACAGTTTGAACACTGCTGACTGGCATTATCAATTCCTTGAATATTTTTTTGTATCCCTTTCAAGTGTTATACAGTTCAACTACCTTTTCCCGTAGATCCGTTGACAATTCTTTTGCTTTCCCCATGACTCACAATCCAGAAACGTCAGGGGTTAGATGAAGGATGCAAGAGTCTGTCTGGATCCCAGAAACTCACTCAGCTTTTATGCACACACACTGATTACAAGCAAATAGGTCACAGGTGAGGATGCTACCTTTAGTAGCCATTGAAACACATTTGTGTCAAATTCTGTGCATGTTATAAGGCCAAAATCACCAGGGTATGTGAACTTTTGATCAGGGTCATTTGGATGTTTTTGGTTGTCATCAAGGTTTAAAAAGAGAACACAGTGTAGCATCGGCGTCTCTGCCCCCTGTCAGGCAGAGACGCCGTCCCTCTCACCTCCTCGCTCCCCGCGCGGCGTCCTCCAGCGCTCCTCTTCCTGCTGCTGCTGTCGGCGCGTGCTGCTTCCCGGGCACTGTGCTTAGGGCGCGCGCGCGCTCCCTCTCTCTTAAAGGGGCCGCGCGCGCCGTCCTAAGGAGTCCCCGGCCAATAGCCGGAGGATCTCCCATATATAAGGCACCTCCTCCAAAATGGAGATGCCCGAGCAATAGTTGATGCACAGTATACTTACCTCTGCTTCAGCCCTCAGGTCCAGTTGCCAGCCTAACTACTGTTCCAGTCCGCCAGCCTGACTACTCTCCAGCCCGACAGTCTGTCTTCCGTTCAACCCGCCAGTCTGTCTATGGGCAAGTCCGCCTGCTTACCAGGAAGCACCTGCCAGTTATCAGCCTGCCACCTGCCGTGTCTGCTAGCCTGCTCACCTGGGAGCACTCGCATGTTATCTGCCTGCTACCTGCCATGCCTGCTAGCCTGCTCACCTGGGAGCACTCGCCTGTTACCTGCTAGCCTACCTGGAGGCTCGGCCGTCACTTGCCGTGACCACCTGATAGCCTACCTGGAGGCTCCTGCTGTCACTTGCCGTGACTACCTGATAGCCTACCTGGAGGCTCCTGCTGTCACTTGCCGTGACCACCTGTCTGCTAACCTAGAGACTTCAGCCTGCTCTGCCGTCACGTGCTGTGACCACCTGTCAGCAAACCCAGAGACTTCTGCCTGCTTGTTGTGCCCATCTGCTATACCGGTCAGTCCCAGTCATCTGACCCGTGGGAGCCACCTGCTCTCTGACAAGGTCGTCCCCAGAGTAGCACCTGGTCCCTCTGCTCGGTCCCTCCCTGGTCACGGAGTCGTTAGCCGCCGTACGACCAGGGTTGGTCTGAGTTGATACTTAGTTACGCCCCTCTGGGTCCCTCCTTGCACCGCGGCACAGAGGTTCCACCACCCGGATCCGTAACACACAGTAGTTTGAAAATAAATGGCTTCACCCAACCAATAACCATGAGTGGAGAAAAAGTATTTTGTTATCATTCATATTCTCTGAAACAAGGCCAAGAAAGGAAAAATTCTGCCGGGGTAAGTAAACTTTTGAGCACAACTGTATATTCTTGTACATCGGGTGCAGTATTTTTATAGTTATACACAGAGACAATATAATAGTACCCATATTCTTATCTTCCTATAGGGATAAGTGTTGTATTGGGTATGTTCTTTATATACATCATGTAATATGTATAGTCATGTTTAAATGACTGTATTAAAATTTCTACCACTAACATTTAAAATTCATGTCAGCACTAGAGGTTGTGAAGTATTAACCATTTGTCTTAAGTGTTTGTGTTTGCCTTTAATGAAGTAAAATGTGATTTATTTTTCAAATAGTGCATATAACAAGGTAGAAGATGGATGATCCTTCTAGGAGGTGACTATAGGTAGGAGAACATCATCATTTAGCCATATTAGTGGGTAATAAACTTTCAAAAGACAAGCAAAGAAAAATGTACACGGTAATGGATTATAAAGTAGAAGCAGAGCGTTACTGCAAAGCACACAGACAAAAGAGAAAGGAGGGAGGGAGAACCAAGAGTGACCGAAACCTTCCATTTACCAAATGGCTTTCATTGTGCATCATCTAACAATCAGTATCTTAAAGGGGTTGTATATAGAATCCAACCCAGGGATGGGCTGATAGTAGGGTGTCTCTGGTAGTGTTGAGCCACCCCCGTAGTGTTCGAGTTCGGTTCGGTTCGTCGAACACCCGTGTGTTCGCCGAACTGTTCGTCGAACTGTTCGTCGAACAACTTCGAACACCGTTAAAACCAATGGCAGGCAAACAAAAACACATAGAAACACATAGAAAACACCTTCAAAGGTGTCCAAAAGCTGACAAACTGCTCAGAAGACATAACTAACACATGGAAAAGTGACAAGTACATATAGTCATGCGAAAATAAAAGAGGTGGAGGAGTAAAAGGAGGGGGAGACACAGATATAGGCATGTCATGCCCTTCTAAAATCCAAAAAGTGAGAAGCCGACACGGCCAGTCCGCTCCTGCCCGTGCCACCTCCGTGTCGCCGGGTTTGTGCCAGAGCCGCGGTGAACCCTGATGGCCAGCCCCCCTCTCCCAATACTGGTGCCTGTCCGCTGGTGGGTCGAGCGAGCCCCCCTGTGGTGGAGGCAGCTCTAAGCTTTTTAATTTAAATTGTCTCTCTAATTTGAATGAATACACTTTAAATCCATTTACAAGGATCTATTGGAGGGCAAGTCTCATGCCAGCAGCCACGTAATTCCAGCTCCAGTAGCGTCCACTAAAGCTGCTGCAGTTAAAAAGCTTTTATAAGGATCGAGCTCGGCTGTCCACCGCAAGGCATCCTACTGCCAGTCCCAGCCCCTATGCCTTGGGGTGCTTCCTGATGCTCTTCACTGAGTATCCCGTGGTCCCGAAGCATTTCCTTTGAAAAAATTAAGTGTCCAAACTACAGGTGGTGTAGCTTGCTTAACAGCCGGGATAATCCGCTGACTAGCAGACACTGCTACTAGGCACAAAGTATTTCCTGGGCTAGATGCAGTTAAAAATTTGTAATTAGATACTCTCGTTGGATGCTGAGAAAGCATTCCATAGAGTCTCCTGGCATGCCATATATGATTCTCTTAAAAAGCTTGGGGTAGGGGTCTAGGGGACCCTTTTATAGCCAAAATCACGGCCCTGTATCGCAATACGTCACCTAGGCTGAAGATAAATGGAACTGTAGCACCCTGAGGGCTCGGTTGCTACAGAGGTATTGCACCTCACCCAGAGGTGTGATATCTCACTCTCAGGTAAGGATGTAGTGTGGATCAGGACCCGACACCTGCATGCATTACACCACATTGCCGTGGGGCAGGGCGACCAATATGCCCCTGAGATGGGCACGACAGTCCCTGTCCCTGGCTGGAGTGGGGGGAGGGAACACTGAGGAAGGGGAACCCTGTAGTGCAGGAGCAGGGAGGAAGCAGTTCCTGGGTGCATTGAGAAGGGAGTATAAAAGGTGGGCACCATCTTAGTTCAGTGCAGAGAAGTCTGAGCAGAAGTGGCAGGGAGCAGGGGCTCTGCATGAGCTCTGCTCCGGAGGCGGGCCTAGTAACAGAGGCCCAGGCCTGGAAGAGGGAGAAGGAAGGAAGAGGAGCGGAGAAGGCTCCAGGAACGAGGAATGAAGGGATCCCAGGGGTGCGGACGGGCGAGTCGCCACCGCACGCCCGAATCCACCTGCGTGGAGGGGTCAGGCCAAAGGGGGAGACCGGTCCCCGAACTAGTGGAGGCAGGAAACGACCCTCAGCTAGAAACCGGAGGCTCTGACATTTTATGTGGCGCAGCCCCTCGCTACACCCGCTAGGAAGGCACCACATAGGGTCAGGGAAACTGGCGCCAAGTTTACCAAGAGGAGGCCCGAGGCAGCCGGACAGAAGTGTTGGTAAGAAAGGCCATACAAAGGACACACAAAGGGGGTCCTGTGAAGTGCTCCAAAGTTATCTGGGAGTTGTCTGAGCCCCTCACCTGGTGAGCACAGTACGACGTGGGCAGCCGTTACCTGCAGACGTGGTCTGGATAATAAGAACTGTGAGTAAAGGCCCTGAACTGCATCACTGACTCCGTGTTCTTACTGCAGCTGCCCTGCACCATCACCCCCATCCTCCGCATACACTGCCCTGAGGCTATACTCCTCCCGTGGGGAGTTATGCTACGCTCTGCTGCACCCACAACACCAGCCTCAGCGGTCTGCCCTGTAGCGGCGGTTCACTCTGACCGCAATCCACGGGTGGCGTAGTCGTACATTTAAACATCAAAACCACATAAATAGTTCCGCCACTGGTTTGACCGCCCTGAGCCACGGAACCGGGTCGCCGCCCCGAAGTCTACAACCACCAGCATCCACCAAAAAGGGTCCGGCTCCGGGTGTCCCAAGGCCCAGGGGGTGCGTCAGAACATTTTCATCACCTTTCACAATCACCAATTGGACAAGGCAGGGATGTCCTCTGTCCCCTCTCTTATACATCCTAGTGACGGAGCACCTGCTCTCATCAATTCGCCATAACCCCAATATTAGGTGGATTGAGGTGGGAGGCACCGAGTACAAGTGCTCTCTATTTGCTGATGATGTCCTAGTATATATCACTCAATCACATATATCCATCCATGCTGTTATGGCTGAAATAGATCACTTTGTTACATGGTCAAATTTTAAAATCAATGCAGCGAAGTCTGAGGCCCTCGATGTCTCCCTCCCCAAATCCATATAGGATTCCATCCAGTCCAACTTTCCCTTTGCCTGGCCCTCACAGGGTATCAAATACTTAGGAATTCCTATTCATAGAGACCTCTCCCATCTATGTTATCTTAATTTTGGGCCCTTTATTGAACAATTCCATACAGACCACGGTTGGCAAGTTAGAACTGTAAGATTCACTACGTGAACCGCTGGTGTTTTGTGGAAAAGCACATGTACACCGCGTTCCAAATTATTATGCAAAAAGTGTTTAGGAGTGATAAGGGAAGAATTTGTTTGTTTGTCAGTTAAACTCATTGATGGTGATGTGTGTCAGGGCTCTTTATATCACTGTAAGCAATTGCAGACACCTGTGCTAATTAGTTTGGCAGGTGTGTCCAATGAAAGGCAAGACTACTTAAGAAGGCTGTCTCACATTATTAAGCAGCCTACATTTTCTGCCAAAATGGGAAAGAAAAAGGATGTGTCGGCTGCTGAGAAGCAACAAATTGTGGAGTGTTTAGGTCAAGGCATGACTACAATCAACATTGTGCGATGATCAGGATGAAGTGTCTTGGCAATCAAGAAGTATGTAGCTGATTCACAGTACACACGTGTGCGTGCTGATAAGGGCAAATTGAGGACTCTTTCCTACAGGCAATTACGTCAGGTTGAAAGAGCAGCGGCAAAAAAGCCTTGTCATAGCAGCAGACAAGTTTTTGAAGCTGCTTGTGCCTCCAACGTCCCCCGAACAACAAGATGCAGGGTCCTTCAGAGGTTTGCAGCTGTGCATACGCCATCCTGTCGACCTCCTCTATCCACTTCACACAAGCAGAAACGGCTCCAGTGGGCCAAACATTACATGAAGACTGATTTCAAAACAGTTTTGTTCACGGATGAGTGCCGTGCAGCGCTCGATGGTCCAGATGGATGGAGTGGAGGATGGCTGGTTGATGGACACCCCACGCAAACACGGCTACAGCGCCAACAAGGAGGAGGTGGAGTAATGTTTTGGACTGGAATCATGGGGAGAGAGATTGTCGGCCCCTTTAGGATCCCTGAAGGCGCTAAAGATGAACTCCATAATGTATGTGGATTTTCTCAAACAGCACTTCCTGCCATGGTTCAAGAAGAAGAACCGTGTATTTCACAGCAAGATCATTTTTCTGCATGATAATGCACCATCTCATGCTGCACATAAAACATCTGCATCTCTGGCTGATATGGGCATAAAAGGGGACAAACTTATGGTGTGACCCCCATGCTCCCCTGACCTCTACCCCATTCAGAACCTTTGGAGCATCATTAAAAGGAGTGTCTATGATGGCGGGAGGCAGTTCACATCTAAGCAACAGCTCTGGGAGGGTATTCTGTCCTCATGCAAAACAATTGAAGCAGAAACCATCCAAAACCTGACAAATTCAATGGACGAGAGAGTTCAGAAGCTCCTTTCGAACAAGGGGTCCTATGTGAAAATGTAACATCACCTAGAATAAAGTTTTGAGTTGAAAACTGTTTGATTTCAGTTTCTAACAACCTGCTAATGCTTATAATTTCAAAAATGACCATTTTTTTGGTCTTTATTAAAATGAAAAGGTTGATCGAAAAGTTTGGGGGATCTAAGAGTGTGGCAACCCAGTAGTCATGATTACTTCGAATTCTGACAATATGAGGGTCATGCTGCAGGTAGTGCAGCAAGAAGGCACTTATGTGTCTTGCGCATCTCGGAGCCCCAAAATTATTTTCCGGGCTAGATGCAGCTAAAAATTATTTTTAATTTTAAATCTGGTGAAGCTTTAGTATAGATGGCCTAATAGGATCAGTGCTGCACACTGCTACAAAGCCCAAATTATTTTCCAGCCAAGATACAGATAAACATGATTAGTAATTTGAAAGCTTAAAACGGTTGGTAGGGTGATTTTAACCAATCATCAAGCTTTTACTCTCCCCAGGATGACACAGGGGTAGAAAAGTCGTTTCGGATCCATGATTTGTTCATCTTTATGAACGTGAGTCTGTCTACATTATCAGTGGAGAGCCGCGTGCGCTTATCTGTCAGCACACCACCAGCAGCGCTGAACACACGTTCAGACAGAACGCTGACTGCGGGGCATGACAAGATCTCCAAGGCGTAAGTGGCTAGCTCCGGCCATTTATCCAGATTGGAAGCCCAAAAAGAGCAAGGGTCCAGTGACACAGTCGTGGCTTCAATGTTTACTTGGAGATACTCCTGTACCATCGTCTCTAGGCGTTGACTATGTGTCAGACTTCTTGTCTCCTGTGGCCTTGCAAAGGATGGGCTAAAAAAGTGGTGAAATGATTCCGCAAAATTGATGTTACCAGCAGATACTGTGGTTCTGTTACGGTTTGAGTGCTGAACACTTGACGGTCCCACGGTTGGCAAGTTGGAACTGTGAGATTCACTACGTGCACCACTGGTATTTTGTGGAAAAGCACATGTAAGATTCTGCAACAGTCTCTGCTGATACTCCTGCATGCGTGCATCCCTTTCTATGGCAGGAATAATTTCTGCAAATTTACTTTTGTACCGGGGATCTAACAGTGTGGCAACCCAGTAGTCAGGATTATTTCTAATTCTCACAATTCGAGGGTCATGTTGCAGGTAGTGCAGCAAGAAGGCACTCATGTGTGTTGCGCATCCAGGAGCACCAAGTCCCTGTTGTGTTGGTGGCGAGGTAACAATCATGCTTCCTTCCTCTGTCCTCTCCCCCCAACCTCGCACAACAGAAATGTGATCAAGGTCTCCCTCATCTGATGAGTCTTCCATCAGTTCGTCCTCCACTTCTTCCTGGGCTCCTGCACCTTCCTCACTAGTTTGGCTGCTACCATGCGCCCTGGTAAAACCATCTCCCCCACCCTCACATGCCTGCCGCCTTGGTGCTGCCGACCGTCTGGACCTTGCAGATGTTAGCCCTTCCGCATACAACTCCTCCTCCTCTACTTCCTCCACCTCCTCTTGTGCCACCACCTGACTCCGAATTCTGTTTAACATGTGCTCCAACATGTAAATCACCGGAATAGTCATGCTGATAATGGCATCGTCAGCACTAAACATCTTCGTCGCCATTTCAAAACTGTGCAGAAGGGTGCATAGGTCCCTGATCTGAGACCACTCCTCCAGCGTGATTTGCCCCACCTCTGAATCTCGTTGGCCCAGGCTATACGTCAGAACGTATTGCACCAGGGCTTGTCGGTGCTGCCACAGTCGCTGCAACATGTGCAGAGTTGAATTCCACCGGGTAGGCACATCGCATTTTAGCCGGTGAAGTGGCAGGCCCAACGACTTCTGTAGAGATGTAAGTCGCTGAGCTGCGGGATGCGAACGGCGGAAGTGAGCACACAGCGACCGTGCCCTCTGCAGAAGGCCATCTAGTCTGGGATAGTGGGCTAAAAATTGCTGGACAACCAGGTTCAACACGTGAGCCATACAAGGCACGTGTGTGACATTGCCCCGGCGAAGGGCCGCACCCAGATTTGCAGCATTGTCGCACACGGCCTTCCCTGGTTTCAGGTCCAGTGGAGACAACCATTCATGAAATTGGTTCTCCAGAGCTGACCACAACTCCTCAGCTGTGTGACTCACATTTCCCAGACATTTCAATGTAAAAACCGCCTGATGACGTTGAGCCCTACTGCCAGCATAGTAAGGAGGTGTGCAGGATCCCTTCTGCGCAGTTAGAAAGCTTGTGGCATGACCAGACAGGCTTTGGGTGCAGGTGGAAGACCGAGAGGAGGTTGAGGAGGCAGAAGCAGTGGAGGAACTTTGACATAAAGAGGATTGACGCACAACTCGTGGGGACGGCAAGACTTGGACAGCAGCCCCTTGTCCTGCTGTCACCATAGTTACCCAGTGCCCAGTCAGCGACATGTAATGCCCCTGTCCATGCCTACTCGTCCAAGTGTCTGTGGTGAAATGCACCCTGTCACACACAGAGTTTCTCAAAGAAGCGGTGATATTGTGTGCGACATGCTGGTGGAGCGCAGGCACACCTTTCTTTGAGAAGTAGTGCCGACTGGGCATCTGGTACTGGGGCACTGCGACGGACATAAGGTCTCGAAAATCCTCTGTGTCCACCAGGCGGAAAGGCAGCATTTCTGTAGCCAAGAGCTTGCAGATGGTGAAATTCAACCTCTTAGCTTTCTCATGGCTAGGAGGAAATGGTCTTTTACTTGTCCACATCTGAGGGACCGAGGGCTGGCTATTGTGCTTAGACGGGGTTGATAAGGGTGTCCCCGGCAAACTGCCGGTCTGTGAGGAAGATGCAGGCGGACATGTTAGGTTGCCTTGATCCAAAGGTGGTGCTATCGATGTCGGACAGCGCTCAACACCAGCTGGTGTTCCCACCTCCAAAGAAAATGATGACCTGCCAATCACGCTGGCTGTTGCGGGTAAAGAGGTGGCAGGTCTGCGCCCCAAAACAGGTGTGACTGCTGTCCCCCCAGTCACAGAGGATGAAGAGGCCGCGGATGCACAAGATATGGCAGACGGTGGTTGGCCCGGCCGGCTAGGCCGCATTGTAGCACACTGAGCTTCCCACTGCAACTTATGCTTCATGTCCATGTGCCGGTTCATGCATGAAGTACTCAAACTATGTATTTTTTGGCCTCTACTTAGCTTTTGCTGACAAATGTTACAGATAACACGAGTTGGGTCATCTTTATCGATCTGAAAAAATGCCCAGGCTATGCAAGGCTTAGCACCCATGCGACCTGAAGAGCCACCACGACTTGTGGTGAGAGGCAGAGTTGTGTTTGAGGATGCAGTTGTTGACGTGCTTCCAGTACTACGTCTCTGTCCAGGAAGGCGCAACCTGACCTCGTCGTCACTAGCATCTTCCTCCACCTCCTCTGCTGACCTCATCTCTTGGCTGACTGTGGGTTGACAGTAAGTGGGATCTCCAACCTCATCATCATCACCCTGTGCGTTATCACACCCGTCGTCCTCAGAGCCAACCTGTTCCTGCCCTGACAAAAAACTAAAGTTGTCGCTCCAATCAGGTATTTGAGTCTTATCATCGTCTTCCTCATTGTCTCCACCAACAGGAGTTACAGTTTGGGAATGAGGGTCTACATTATGGTCAGAACCTTCTGCGTCTGGTCCTGGATCCGACTCATAAAGATTCTGGGCATCAGTGCAGATCATTTCCTCGTCTGGATTCACAGAAGCGCTGGAGTCGACCTCTGATTCCCAGGCTATAGTATGAGTAAACAGCTCTGCAGACTCAACCATCTGTTCTACCTCATACTCAGACGGGCAGCTGGAGATTTGGGAGCTGTGAGGAAGCAAGTGCGATTGGGGTGACACCTTTGAGGACTGGAGTATTTGTGATGTTGAAGTTGATGTGGAGGAGAGCCCACTTAATGGAGCACTTGATATCCGTTGAAGCACCTGCTGTTTTTGTGCCTCATCTGGAATTTGTAGCGATTGGCGTGGCCGTAAGAAAGGGATCTTATCACATTGTCCGCTAAAAGAAGTAGACATTTTAGTTTGGCTGGAAGATGGTCTTTCTTCTGCAGATGTTACTGTTGCTTTAACACCTACCCCACGGACACAACCTTTTTTCCGCTTCCCAACACGCCTATTCCCCTTTCCACCAGCAGCAGGCCTTTTTCCACTCATTTTGGTGGTTAACTAATTCACAACTCTGGAGTTGTTTGCACAAAAAAACAATGGATGGTAACCGAGCAGAGCTGAGTGGCCAAACTGTGGTATTAGGCCAAAACTATTGGCTGGGTTAGATGCAGAAAAAAATTATATTCAATTTGCAACCTGATGGAGGTCAGTATAGATGGACTAATACAACAAGTCCCACACACAGCTAGAAGCCCAATATTTTTTCAGAGGTAGATGCAGAAAAAAATATATTCAGTTTGCAACCTGATGGAGGTCAGTATAGATGGACTAATACAACAAGTCCCACACACTGCTAGAAGCCCAATATTTTTTCAGAGCTAGATGCAGAAAAAAATATATTCAGTTTGCAACCTGATGGAGGTCAGTATAGATGGACTAATACAACAAGTCCCACACACAGCTAGAAGCCCAATATTTTTTCAGAGGTACTGTAGATGCAGATAAAAATTATTTTTAATTTGCAACCTGATGGAGGTCAGTATAGATGGACTAATAGAGAAAGTCCCACACACTGCTAGAAGGCCAAATATTTTTTCAGAGCTAGATGCAGAAAAAAATTATATTCAGTTTGCAACCTGATGGAGGTCAGTATAGATGGACTAATAGAATGATGCTATGCCCAAAAGATTTTACTTCACTAGGTGCAGTAAAAAAATTGGTATTCTATACACAGGTGGTATATCTTGCAACACAGATAGGCTACTCCACTGACTAACACTCTCTGCAATAGGCCAAAAAGGATTAGCTTTGCTAGATTCAGCCAAATGCTGTGAAAAAAACTTGCACAGCACTGGCACAGACCTGCCTGGCAAAAACTGATAGGAACTCATGTAACCTAGTCCTGAAAAGGACTCCAATTACAATTAGTCTTTACTCCCACAATCTATCTATTTAAGAGCACAGACCTCCCTGATAAAAGTCGTAGGAAATGCTGTAACCTAGTCCTTAAAAGGACTGCAATCACAACTATTCCCTACTCCCAAGCTATCTGTAGATTTGTGCGAAAATTGGCTTGAAATTAACAAGGTATAGCGCACACAACAACTGCGGTGCCGTCTAACACGCAGCTGCAGCAGTGAGAAAATGGTGGCGACGGGGAAAATGGCTTGGTCTTATAGGGCAAGGACATGTGACATACACTGCCAATGACACATGCCCTTGCTTGTGTGAAAAAAAGCACTTCGCTCCGTGTGTGCGCTGCTGATAGGCTGACAGACTGCACCTCCCCACTGCAAATGCGGGAAAGAGAAAAAAAAATGGAGATCTTCATTGTTCCTGCAGAGATCCATCCCCTGCCCCTCCCCCCACCCCGCTGTACACTCAAACTGCGTATTAACATTAATTTTCATCATTACTGAGAAAAAATCCAGTTATGATTTTGGTGCACGAACAGTTATCGAACATAACCTCGAACAGCCGAATTTTTCTCAAATTGTTCGTGTTCGCCGAACGGCTCGAACACCGCCCAAAACAGCTCGAATTTGAGATTGGCGAACAGTTCGAGTAGAACAACGCTCATCTCTAGTCTCTGGTTTCAAGATTCCTCAGAATTCAGCTGTCAAAGAAGGGCAAATCTAGAGAGACATTTCTCCTGCAGCACCTATGGCAGGATATATGTACTATTGCTTGTTGGCATTGCAGAGAAATAGCCAATAACGTAGCACATGGTCTATCTGATTATGTGATTTTTAAAGCACCTTGAATGGACAATGTGTAATGCTGGTGTGGTGATGTTAAAGGCGATGTTACCACTTTTTGCCAGGTTTCCACATATACTACAGCTGCATGATGGAGGTCTCAGAAGTATATGTAGCCATTACATTACTGCCTGCAGAAAAGCATGTTCTTGCTGCCTTCACCACTCACAACAAGATAAAACTACTTTTAGTGCATATACTAGTCTAAAATATTCAATAACTATCCGAATTTTCATGTTCTGTAAATTGCTATCCACTAATTTCAGTGGAAGGTTCCTCTCCATCCGCATTCTGCCAGTACTATAGATGTTGGAACTTCCTTTCTCTCACTTCCCAGTATCCATTGCTCCAGTTATGATTCAATGGCTTGCCTACTCTGAACTGAAAGCCGCCTCTCTGTTAGGTCTGAGAAGAGCGCTAGAGCAGAGAGATAAAGATCTCTCCAACTTACCGTACAGAAACGTGGACCCAACTCCCTGTAGTGGGATAAAGACCTGACCCAACTCCAAGTAGGGGGATAAAGACCTGACCCAACTCCTTGTAGGGGGGGGGTAAACAACCTGACCCAACTCCCTGTATGGGAATAAAGACCTGACCCAACTCTCTGTAGGGGAATAAAGACCTGACTCAATTCTCTATAGGGGGATAAAGACTTGACCCAACTCCCTGTAGGGGGATAAATACCCATCCCCAATTCATAGAATCATAGAATGGTAGCGTTGGAGGGGACCTCCTGGGTCATCTGTTCCAACCCCCTGCTCAAAGCAGGATTCACTAAACCATCTCAGACAGATATCTGTCCATTCTCTGTTTGAAGACGTCCATTGAAGGGGAACTCACCACCTCTCGTGGCAATTCTGTAGAGAGACAGACCTGTCCCCACTCCCTGTAGACAAAGACCCACCCCACTTCCTACAGAGCAATAAGGACCCAATAGATGCAAAGACCCACCCCCACTTCCTATAGAAAGAGGAAAACCTGTCCCCACTTCCTGTAGAGACAAAGACCTGCTCCCACTTCCTGTAGAGAGAAAAAGATCAACCCCCACTTCCTATAGAGAGACAAAGACCGGTCCCCACTTCCTATAGAGAGATGAAGACTTGTCCCCACTTCCTGTAATGAGACAAAGACCTGTCCCCACTTCCTGTAACGAGACAAAGACCTGCTCCCACTTCATGTAGAGAGAAATAGATCCATCCCAACTTCCTATAGAGAGACAAAAACCGGCCTCCACTTCCTATGAAAAGACAAAGACCATCCCCCACTTCCTATGAAGAGACAAAGACCTGCCCCCCACTTCCTATAGAGACACAAAGACCCGCCCCCACTTCCTATATAATGGCAAAGACCCGCCCCCACTTCCTATATAGTAGCAAAGACCCGCCTCCACTTCCTATATAATGGCAAAGACCAGCCCCCACTTCCTATATAGTGGCAAAGACCAGCCTGCACTTCCTATATAATGGCAAAGACCCGCCCCCACTTCCTATATAGTGGCAAAGACCAGCCTCCACTTCCTATAAAGGAATAGAGGAATCCAAGTTATCTGTAAACAGAAAGATTGTGAGGGAATATTTAGCTAACATAAATGAGTTCAAGTCTCCAGGTCCAGATGAATTACACCCCAGAGTACTGAAGGAGATCGTAGAAGAAATTTTAGAACCACTCTCCATAATCTTTGAAAATTCTTGGAGAACAGGAGAAGTCCCAGAAGACTGGAGAAGAGCAAATGTTGTTCCTATCTTCAAAAAGGGGAAGAAGGTGGACCCAGGGAACTATAGGCCGGTGAGTCTGACTTCTATACCAGGAAAGATCTTTGAACAAATTATTAAACAACATGTATGTAAGTACATGGATAAGAATGAAGTGATTAACCAGAGTCAGCATGGGTTTGTAACTAACAAGTCATGTCAGACTAACTTAATTTCCTTCTATGACAGAATCACTGACTGGGTGGATCAGGGAAATGCTGTAGATATAGTATATCTTGACTTCAGCAAAGCATTTGACAAAGTATCTCACACCATCCTTATTGAAAAAATGACCAAGTATGCAATGGACCAGGCAACTGTTAGGTGGATTCATAACTGGCTTAGTGATCGGACTCAAAGGGTGGTTGTAAATGGCTTCACATCCAGCTGGATGAATGTCTCAAGTGGGGTACCACAGGGCTCCGTCCTGGGACCTGTATTGTTCAACATCTTTATCAATGATTTAGATGAAGGAATTGAGGGTAAACTGATTAAATTTGCTGATGACACAAAGCTAGGAGGGATAGCTAATACTAGAGAAGAGAGAGAGAGGATTCAAAAAGACCTAAATAAACTGGAGCAGTGGGCAGCAACCAACAGAATGGTTTTTATCAGGGAAAAATGCAAAGTACTACATCTGGGCAATAAAAATGAAAAAAGCATATACAGAATGGGAGGAATAGAGCTAAGCAACAGTACATGTGAAAAAGACTTAGGTATACTAATAGATCATAGACTGAACATGAGTCAACAGTGTGATGCAGCAGCAAAAAAGGCAAATACAATTCTGGGATGTATTAACAGAAGCATACAGTCTAGATCACGTGAAGTCATTATCGGTCTTTACTCCTCTTTGGTCAGACCTCATCTGGAATACTGTGTACAGTTTTGGGCACCACATTTTAAAAAAGACATAGACAAACTGGAGCAAGTTCAGAGAAGAGCGACCAGAATGGTGACTGGTCTGCAAACCATGTCCTATGAGGAACGGTTGCAGGATTTGGGAATGTTTAGCTTGCAAAAAAGAAGACTGAGAGGAGACTTAATAGCTGTCTACAAATATGTCAAGGGCTGTCACATTGTAGAAGGATCATCTTTATTCTCATTTGCACAAGGAAAGACTAGAAGCAATGGGATGAAACTAAATGGGAGGAGACACAGATTAGATATTAGAAAAAACTTTTTGACAGGGTGATTAATGAGTGGAACAGGCTGCCACGAGAGGTGGTGAGTTCCCCTTCAATGGACGTCTTCAAACAGAGGCTGGACAGACATCTGTCTGAGATGATCTAGTGAATCCTGCTTTGAGCAGGGGGTTGGACCAGATGACCCAGGAGGTCCCTTCCAACTCTACCATTCTATGATTCTATGATATAATGGCATAATGTCTACGTGTAGACAAACACCCATTCTCATTTTCTATAGCGAGACAAAGACCCACCCCACTTCCTATAGAAGGACCAGGCCCCACTTTGTGTAAAGAGACAAGGCCCCACCCCCAACTTACTAGCTTCCTCGCAGCAGAGAAGATGAGTGTAAACTGCCTCAGTTACACAAATTGGAGACACCTAGAGGCCGGCACTTTGGTGGGATTTTCCAAGCTGAAAATGTAATTTTGGGTAACTACATTTTGTTAGTCATTGGCCATCAGATTAAGTTTATCGAAACAGTTGTACCATTTACTTCTTGTGTTGTTAAGACCCATGTGCTATATACTATGGGATCCCAGAGATCAGCTATTGTATGGGAACAGCATAGCATCAAGTGTTCAATTCTCTGCAGCGCCACCATTGGAGCAATACAGCATTACACATTTCCCACTGAAATTAATAACTTAACTTAAATTAATCTTTTTAATGAATGGCCATGTCAGGACCTCCAGAGATAACTAAACACTCTTTATAGCAGCTCTCCAAGGAGGACCCTCTAAATGCAATATTATGGTGAAAATGATTTTCTAACTCAGACAGCCCCTGTAAGTCTCAGGAATGCAGAACTTCCTTACGAGGAGATACCACAAGCCTCAGGACTAGGTGATAAAATCTTATCCACCTACAGGAGGAGATATAACCAGGCGATGATCCAAGTGCACGAAACAAAGCATCCATAACATCTCCTACTAAATATAGGCTCAATTACAGAACTGTGCCCCAAGCTGATGATATAATGTCCCATATTTACTAATGACTCCTACCTGGGCACACAAGAGCACCACAGCTCTGTCTACTCACAGCCTGCGTCCCCTTCAGGCCATTAAGTAATTGGATTGTATGAACCCCTATGCTGCCATATAGAGAGCTGGATAACATAAAAAGTGAGTAATTCATGTTTTCCATTGCAAAATTAAATGGACGGTAAATGTAAAACCTCAGGTCCCCACGAACTCACATACAGTCATGGTCGAAAGTGTTGGCACCCTTAAAATTGTTCCAGAAAATGAAGTATTTCTCCCAGAAAATGATTGCAATCACCCATGTTTTGTTATACACGTTTATTTGTGTGTATTGGAAGAACACAAAAAAAGAGGAAAACATTTAAATTGGACGGAATTTCACACAGAACCCCAAAAATGGGTCGGACAAAATTGTTGGCACTTTTCCAAAATTGTGGGTAAACAACTTTGTCTTAAGCAAATGATACTTGTTCATACTCACCTGTGGCACGCAACAGATGTGGGCAATATGAAAATCACTCCTAAAACCAGATAAAAAGGGGAGAAGTTGACACAATCTTTGCATGGTGTGCCTCTGTGTGCCACACTAAGATTGGAGAACAGAAAGAGGAGAGGGGAACTGTCTGAGGACTTGAGAACCAAAATTTCTGAAAAATATCAACAATCTCAAGGTTACAAGTCCATATCCAGAGATCTTGATGTTCTTTTGTCCACGGAGCGCAACATAGTCAAGAAGATTACAACTCATGGAACTTGTTATGCGCTATGCAGAGAGACCTAGCAAGACTGGCACCAAACCAGCAAAGGAGCAGCCACAGAAACACTTGGCTACAAGCTACCCAGCTAGGCGTGCCCTTGAGGGCCGGGAATACTCTTCAGCCAGCTACCAGCAAATGGAAGGTGGACTTTGGCAGAGCCCTTCCCAGACCCACCGTCGCCGGACAGCTGGCGCCTGGTGATACGGTCGGTGCCTAGTGAAGGACCAGTTGAGTACCTCTGCAAGAATCCCAGGAAGTGAACCAAGAAGAGAAAATGAGAAAATCCCTGAAAAGATAGCAACACTATTGCTAGCACCACTCACCACCACAGCACATAGGACCTGCAATAAACAGCAAAGGACTGAGCAGGGCACAGTGTTAAATAGCCCGCCTAATGATCAAGTGTTGAATACCTTCCAATCATCCCCAGACAACCACTCCCTGCTAGCTTGCACAGCAGAATGGACACAATCTCACCACTGCCTAGTGCCAGACACAGCAGCGTCCTGCGTTGCCTGGCAACCGGGGTGTAATGACTGTAACGCAGTCGTATATAAGTTTGTGTGAGATACGGTGCTGCTATGAATGACTCTGACATGTTACCAAACGAGCTTCTTTTTTTTTTTTTGATAACTTGCAATAAATGACAATATTTCTCTTCTAAACAAGGTATGGGCTACAGCAGCCAACAATCACAAATACAACTTATACAGCCTGAGAGATCCCAAGTGTCAGCTTCACAGTATGGAGAAGGACTACCCCCAGGCTATAACACTCCCAACCTTATACTGTACCGGGCCTACTCGTAGTTATACCATGACCGTGACACGTGGTCCTCTCAGGAATACAATCTTACACCCGCCTCCCGCCTTAATTACAATAGATTCCGGGTACCCTGTCTTCCCCTTGATAGAAATATATATATATATACAGTACAGACCAAAAGCTTGGACACACCTTCTCATTTAAAGATTTTTCTGTATTTTCATGACTTTGAAAATTGTACATTCACACTGAAGGCATCAAAACTATGAATTAACACATGTGGAATTATATACTTAACAAAAAAGTGTGAAACAACTGAAAATATGTCTTATATTTTAGGTTCTTCAAAGTAGCCACCTTTTGCTTTGATGTCTGCTTTGCACACTCTTGGCATTCTCTTGATGAGCTTCAAGAGGTAGTCACGGGAAATGGTCTTCCAACAATCTTGAAGGAGTTCCCAGAGATGCTTAGCACTTGTTGGCCCTTCACTCTGCGGTCCAGCTCACCCCAAACCATCTCGATTGGGTTCAGGTCTGGTGACTGTGGAGGCCAGGTCATCTGGCGTAGCACCCCATCACTCTCCTTCTTGGTCAAATAGCCCTTACACAGCCTGGAGGTGTGTTTGGGGTCATTGTTCTGTTGAAAAATAAATTATGGTCCAACTAAACGCAAACCGGATGGAATAGCATGCCACTGCAAGATGCTGTGGTAGCCATGCTGGTTCAGTATGCCTTCAATTTCGAATTAATCCCCAACAGTGTCATCAGCAAAGCACCCCCACACCATCACACCTCCTCCTCCATGCTTCACGGTGGGAACCAGGCATGTAGAGTCCATCCATTAACCTTTTCTGCGTCGCACAAAGACACGGTGGTTGGAACCAAAGATCTCAAATTTTGACTCAACAGACCAAAGCACAGATTTCCACTGGTCTAATGTCCATTCCTTGTGTTCTTTACCCCAAACAAGTCTCTTCTGCTTGTTGCCTGTCCTTAGCAGTGGTTTCCTAGCAGCTATTTTACCATGAAGGCCTGCTGCACAAAGTCTCCTCTTAACAGTTGTTGTAGAGATGTGTCTGCTGCTAGAACTCTGTGTGGCATTGACCTGGTCTCTAATCTGAGCTGCTGTTAACCTGCGATTTCTGAGGCTGGTGACTCGGATAAACTTATCCTCAGAAGCAGAGGTGACTCTTGGTCTTCCTTTCCTGGGGTGGTCCTCATGTGAGCCAGTTTCTTTGTAGCGCTTGATGGTTTTTGCAACTGCACTTTGGGACACTTTCAAAGTTTTCCCAATTTTTCGCACTGACTGACCTTCATTTCTTAAAAGTAATGATGGCCACTCGTTTTTCTTTACTTAGCTGCGTTTTTCTTGCCATAATACAAATTCTAACAGTCTATTCAGTAGGACTATCAGCTGTGTATCCACCAGACTTCTGCACAACACAACTGATGGTCCCAACCCCATTTATAAGGCAAGAAATCCCACTTATTAAACCGGACAGGGCACACCTGTGAAGTGAAAACCATTTCTGGTGACTACCTCTTGAAGCTCATCAAGAGAATGCCAAGAGTGTGCAAAGCAGTCATCAAAGCAAAAGGTGGCTACTTTGAAGAACCTTGAACATAAGACATATTTTCAGTTGTTTCACACTTTTTTGTTAAGTATATAATTCCACATGTGTTAACTCATAGTTTTGATGCCTTCAGTGTGAATGTACAATTTTCATAGTCATGAAAATACAGAAAAATCTTTAAATGAGAAGGTGTGTCCAAACTTTTGGTCTGTACTGTATATGCATAAAATATAACTGCATGTCAACGGTATAGAGACCACACACCATTATTGGATGTTCCTTAGAAGGATTTCACGGGGTGACGTCTCAGTAGCAATCATTACACACAGAGTGATCTATTCCAAGTGTTTATTTCTGTTAATGTTGATGAATATGGCTTACAGCCAATGAAAACACAAAGGTCATTATCTCAGTAAATTAGAATACTTTATAACAACAGCTTGAAAAATGTTTTTAAAATCCAAAATGTTGGCCTACTGAAATGTATGTTCAGTAAATGCCCTCAATACTTGGTCGGGCTCCTTTTGCATCAATTACTGCATCAATGCGGCAATGTGGCATGGAGGCGATCAGCCTGTGGCCCTGCTGAGGTGTTATGGAAGCCCAGGTGGCTTTGATAGCAGCCTTCAGCTCGTCTGCATTGTTGGCTCTGGGGTCTCTCATCTTCCTCTTGACAATACCCCATAGATTCTCTATAATAGATCCTCTATGGGGTTAAGGTCAGGCGAGTTTGCTGCCAATCAAGCACAGTGATACTGTTGTGTGTAAACCAGGTATTGGTATTTTTGGCAGTGTGGACAGGGGCAAAGTCCTGCTGGAGAATGACATTTCCATCTCCAAAGAGCTTGTCGGCAGAGGGAAGCATGAAGTGCTGTAAAATGTCCTGGTAGACGGCTGCCCTGACTTTGGTCTTGATAAAACATAGTGGACCTACACCAGCAGATGACATGGCTCCCCAAACCATCACTGATTGTGGAAACTTCACACTAGACCTCCAGCAGCTTGGATTGTGGCCTCTCCACTCTTCCTCCAGACTCTGGGACCTTGTGGAGTGAGTCAATGACTGCCTTCGGGACATCTGTTAAGTCAGCAGTCTTCCCCATGATTGTGGAGCCTACTGAAACAGACTAAGGGACCTTTTTAATCGCTTAGGAAGCCTTTGCAGGTGTTTTCTGTTAATTATTTTAATTTTCTGAGATAATGACTTTTGTGTTTTCATTGGCTGTAAGCCATAATCATCAACATTAACAGAAATAAACACTTAAAATAGATCACTCTGCCTGTCAAAGCAAACACATTTCCCAACTCATCAATTGCGTTATTTCCCTTTAATTGGCACACATGCGCTGGGTTGGTCCTCACCACTAATTGTACAGCTGCGTTTGCAGTATATAAGAAACACAAGCCTCCTCCCACACCAGGTCATTTTCCCCTTGAAAAAAGGTGCTATATGCACCGAAACGTGTGTAGGGGCACGGGGTACTGATCCAGCAGTGCAGAAAATCAGGGTAGGTACTTATCACATCGAGAGATTTTCTTTACATGTTTATTAACTTTTACAGCACTGGTTTAATGAGAGATTTGGACACTTATACTATGTCTAATGAAGCTTGTTTGAATCATGTACAAATAACCCCTTTTTTTCCATGAGTTAAACTTACATATAACATGCATAAATGTGATTTATGACTCATGGTAAGGGATTTAGTGTTGTGTGACCAGTGGTACTTTCTGGTCTTATTCCCTCTTCTCGTATGCACAAACATGTGAGGGGCACTGCAATGTCTTCTTTGAAGCCTATATCTGGACCTCGTCTTAACTGTATGAGGCATTGTCCTCTTGTTCTGGTGTTCATTTGAACCTAGCTCTTTTATTGTATTTGTGTGAACTTTGTCTAATAAAACTGTGTCTATTTTTTCCAAATGATTGACTTTTTGGATCTTTCTATGACTCTTATTTGGTGCGTTGTTGGTTAATTATATATTATGAGTCTTGATCCACAATGAATATTGTTGCCCTGACCCTTTTTCGGTGCCCTTTTATTTTCAGTCTGGTCTTTCTGCTTTTCACTAGTGGACTTTGCACTAAATTTATCCAAATGGTGCAAGAGGTTTGATAAATCTGGCGCAAATTAAGAGAGTTTTTTTTTTTCTCTTTTGCACCTTTTTAGAGTTAAATGTACAGTAAGAGATCCTTTCAATAAGGTTTAACACCATGACAGCGACATTTAAGGAGTTAAAATTCTGCGAATGGAACTCGCTCCATACACATCACTTACCCTCAGATGTCGGCTGTGCCACACAGCCAGCAACAGCACTGCATGAAGTGGCACTTCTTCTGTTCCCGGTATACGGCAGGTCTTGTGGGGTGTTCACGGTATATGACAGGTCTTGTGGGGTGTTCCCGGTATACAGCAGGTCTTGTGGGGTGTTTCCTATATTCGACAGGTCTTGTGGGGTGTTCCCGGTATACGGCAGGTCTTGTGGGGTGTTCCCGGTATACGGCAGGTCTTGTGGTGTGTTCCCGGTATACAGCAGGTCTTGTGGGGTGTTTCCTATATAAGGCAGGTCTTGTGCGGTGTTCACGGTATATGACAGGTCTTGTGGGGTGTTCACGGTATATGACCGGTCTTTTGGGGTGTTCCCTGTACATGGCAGGTCTTGTAGTGTATACCCAGTATACAGCAGGTCTTGTGGGGTGTTCCCAGTATACAGCAGGTCTTGTGGGGTGTTCCCGGTATACAGCAGGTCTTGTGGGGTGTTCTCGGTACACTGCAGGTCTTGTGGGGTGTTCCCAGTATACAGCAGGTCTTGTAGGGTGTTTCCGGTATACGGCAGGTCTTGTCGGGGGTTCTCGGTATACGGCAGGGCTTGTGGGGTGTTCCCAGTATATGTAAGGTCTTGTGGGGTGGTCCTAGTATACGGCAGGTCGTGTGGTGTGTGCCCAGTATACAGTAGGTTTTGTGGGGTGTTCCCAGTATATTTAAGGTCTTGTGGGGTGTTCCCGGCATGCGGCAGGTCTTGTGGGGTGTTCCCAGTATATTTAAGGTCTTGTGGGGTGTTCCCGGTATATGGCAGGTCTTGTGGGGTGTTCCCAGTATACGGCAGGTCTTGTGGGGTGTTTCCTATATATGGCAGGTCTTGTGCGGTGTTCACGGTACATGACAGGTCTTGTGGGGTGTTCCCAGTATACATCAGGTCTTGTGGGGTGTTCTCGGTATACTGCAGGTCTTGTGGGGTGTTCTCGGTACACTGCAGGTCTTGTGGGGTGTTCCCAGTATACAGCAGGTCTTGTAGGGTGTTCCCGGTATACGGCAGGTCTTGTGGGGGGTTCTCGGTATACAGCAGGGCTTGTGGGGTGTTCCCACTATATGTAAGGTCTTGTGGGGTGTTCCCGGTATACGGCAGGTCTTGTGGGGTGTTCCCGGTATACGGCAGGTCTTGTGGTGTGTTCCCGGTATACAGCAGGTCTTGTGGGGTGTTTCCTATATAAGGCAGGTCTTGTGCGGTGTTCACGGTATATGACAGGTCTTGTGGGGTGTTCACGGTATATGACCGGTCTTTTGGGGTGTTCCCTGTACATGGCAGGTCTTGTAGTGTATACCCAGTATACAGCAGGTCTTGTGGGGTGTTCCCAGTATACAGCAGGTCTTGTGGGGTGTTCCCGGTATACAGCAGGTCTTGTGGGGTGTTCTCGGTACACTGCAGGTCTTGTGGGGTGTTCCCAGTATACAGCAGGTCTTGTAGGGTGTTCCCGGTATACGGCAGGTCTTGTCGGGGGTTCTCGGTATACGGCAGGGCTTGTGGGGTGTTCCCAGTATATGTAAGGTCTTGTGGGGTGGTCCTAGTATACGGCAGGTCGTGTGGTGTGTGCCCAGTATACAGTAGGTTTTGTGGGGTGTTCCCAGTATATTTAAGGTCTTGTGGGGTGTTCCCGGCATGCGGCAGGTCTTGTGGGGTGTTCCCAGTATATTTAAGGTCTTGTGGGGTGTTCCCGGTATATGGCAGGTCTTGTGGGGTGTTCCCAGTATACGGCAGGTCTTGTGGGGTGTTTCCTATATATGGCAGGTCTTGTGCGGTGTTCACGGTACATGACAGGTCTTGTGGGGTGTTCCCAGTATACATCAGGTCTTGTGGGGTGTTCTTGGTATATGGCAGGTCTTGTGGGGTGTTCCCGGTATACTGCAGGTCTTGTGGGGTGTTCTCGGTACACTGCAGGTCTTGTGAGGTGTTCCCAGTATACAGCAGGTCTTGTAGGGTGTTCCCGGTATACGGCAGGTCTTGTAGGGGGTTCTCGGTATACAGCAGGGCTTGTGGGGTGTTCCCACTATATGTAAGGTCTTGTGGGGTGGTCCTAGTATACAGCAGCTCTTGTGAGGTATTCCCGGTATACAGCAGCTCTTGTGGGGTGTTCCCGGTATACAGCAGGTCTTGTGGGGTGTTCTCGGTACACTGCAGGTCTTGTGGGGTGTTTCCGGTATACAGCAGGTCTTGTAGGGTGTTCCCGGTATACGGCAGGTCTTGTGGGGGGTTCTCGGTATACGGCAGGGCTTGTGGTGTGTTCCCACTATATGTAAGGTCGTGTGGGGTGGTCCTAGTATACGACAGGTCGTGTGGTGTGTGCCCAGTATACAGCAGGTCTTGTGGGGTGTGCCCAGTATACAGCAGGCTTTGTGGGGTGTTCCCAGTATATTTAAGGTCTTGTGGGGTGTTCCCGGCATGCGGCAGGTCTTGTGGGGTGTGCCCAGTATACAGCAGGTCTTGTGGGGTGTGCCCAGTATATTTAAGGTCTTGTGGGGTGTTCCCGGCATGCGGCAGGTCTTGTGCGGTGTTCCCGGTATACGGCAGGTCTTGTGGGGTGTTCCCGGCATGCGGCAGGTCTTGTGGGGTGTGCCCAGTATACAGCAGGTCTTGTGGGGTGTGCCCAGTATATTTAAGGTCTTGTGGGGTGTTCCCGGTATACGGCAGGTCTTGTGGGGTGTTCCCGGCATGCGGCAGGTCTTGTGGGGTGTTCTCAGTATATGGTGGGTCTTGTGGTGTGCTCTTGATATTCAGTAAGTCCTGCTCCATATATTTAGTGAGAACGCGCTGCCTGTTGCTAAGGCGTTAAAATGTCGTACATAATTCTTCAACAATTAGACAGATTACTGTATGTCTGACACAGGTACTAAAGTAACATTGCACAAATATCTTGTGACATTTCAAAAAGTCATAAATGGTGAATTAGCTGAAAACATCCTGATGGTGTAAAAATAGTGCAAAAGCCATAATGACTTTAGTACAAAAAATATAAATGCTTAAATTGCAAAAGTGCAAAAATGAATGCTGAATCGGGGGCTAAATGTTTCCATTCACTGAGAGTCAGCAGAGATGGTCGGCCCCACGTCTGGCACATAGTAGTTGGTAGTAAACAGAAGGCTGGTGTGGAGGAGGGAGGTTTTGCCGTCGTCAGCGCACTTCCACCCACCAGCCTCCATGCAAGCACATAGGAATAAAGCAGAATGAGCTGCGGCGCAGCAGCGCTGGCGCCTGAGGGATGGAGACATGCGGCTTCACGTCCCACACAGCCGTGTACCAGCCTCTGTGATAGCTGGGTCTCTCCTCTACACCATCCACTCGTCTTTCTTCAAAAGAGCAGGAGAGAAAAGAATTATAACAAGCAGGTGCCGTATGTGAGGGCTGTAACAACGGTCACCAGACACAGCGCCACACCTGGCCACAGGGTCTTTGTGGTAATGCAAATTAGTTCCATTGCAGTGGAAAGAGCTGAGTGGCAAAACCACACAACCTGTGAGCCATAAAGGTGGGTATTTTTTTTGCAGAAAGCAGTCGTATTTTTCCAGTTCTGTACAACAAATGCAAGTGACATCCCTGTGATGAGGGGAAGCTGCTACAGTATAGGTGTAATACACACAAGACGGAGCAAAGGATCAGGACATACACCGCAGTCATTCACTACAGGGTTCTCATGCAGTCCCCTCCCCCAGTGTATAACATCCAGCCCCTCCCCCAGTGTATAACATCTGACCCCTCCCCCAGTGTATAACATCTGACCCCTCCCCCAGTGTATAACATCTGACCCCTCCCCCAGTGTATAACATCTGACCCCTCCCCCAGTGTATAACATCCAGCCCCTCCCCCAGTGTATAACATCTGACCCCTCCCCCAGTGTATAACATCTGACCCCTCCCCCAGTGTATAACATCCAGCCCCTCCCCTAGTGTATAACATCTGACCCCTCCCCCAGTGCATAACATCTGACCCCTCCCCCAGTGCATAACATCTGACCCCTCCCCCAGTGTATAACATCTGACCCCTCCCCCAGTGTTTAACATCTGACCCCTCCCCTAGTGTATAACATCTGGCCCCTCCCCTAGTGTATAACATCTGACCCCTCCCCCAGTGTATAACATCCGGCCCCTCCCCTACTGTATAACATCTGACCCCTCCCCTAGTGTATAACATCTGACCCTGACCCCTCCCCCAGTGTATAACATCTGACCCGTCCCCCAGTGTATAACATCCAGCCCCTCCCCTAGTGTATAACATCTGACCCCTCCCCCAGTGCATAACATCTGACCCCTCCCCCAGTGTATAACATCTGACCCCTCCCCCAGTGTATAACATCCAGCCCCTCCCCCAGTGCATAACATCTGACCCCTCCCCCAGTGCATAACATCTGACCCCTCCCCCAGTGTATAACATCTGCCCCCCCCCCAGTGTATAACATCCGGCACCTCCCCCAGTGTATAACACCTGACCCCTCCCCCAGTGTATAACATCTGGCCCCCCCCAGTGTATAACATCTGACCCCTCCCTCAGTGTATAACATCTGACCCCTCCCTCAGTGTATAACATCTGACCCCTCCCCCAGTGTATAACATCTGACCCCTCCCCCAGTGTATAACATCTGACCCCTCCCCCAGTGTATAACATATGACCCCTCCCCCAGTATATAACATCTGGCCCCTCCCCCCAGTGTATAACATCTGCCCCCCCCAGTGTATAACATCTGGCCCCTCCCCCAGTATATAACATCTAGCCCCTCCCCCAGTGTATAACATCTGACCCCTCCCCCCAGTGTATAACATCTGACCCCTCCCCAGTGTATAACATCCGGCACCTCCCCCAGTGTATAACATCTGACCCTTCCCCCAGTGTATAACATCTGACCCCTCCCCCCGTGTATAACATCTGACCCCTCCCCCAGTGTATAACATCTGGCCCCTCCCCCCAGTGTATAACATCTGACCCCTCCCCAGTGTATAATATCCGGCACCTCCCCCAGTGTATAACATCTGACCCCTCCCCCAGTGTATAACATCTGACCCCTCCCCCAGTGTATAACATCTGACCCCTCCCCCAGTGTATAACATCTGCCCCCTCCCCCAGTGTATAACATCTGGCACCTCCCCCAGTGTATAACATATGGCCCCTCCCCCAGTGTATAACATCTGGCCCCTTCCCCAGTGTATAACATCTGACCCCTCCCCCAGTGTATAACATCTGACCCCTCCCCCAGTGTATAACATCTGGCACCTCCCCCAGTGTATAACATCTGGCACCTCCCCCAGTGTATAACATCTGGGCCCTCCCCCAGTGTATAACATCCGGCACCTCCCCCAGTGTATAACATCTGGCACCTCCCCCAGTGTATAACATCTGACCCCTCCCCCAGTGTATAACATCTGACCCCTCCCCTAGTGTATAACATCTGGCCCCCCCCCAGTGTATAACATCCGGCCCCCCCCAGTGTATAACATCCGGCCCCCCCCCAGTGTATAACATCTGACCCCTCCCCCAGTGTATAACATCTGACCCCTCCCCCAGTGTATAACATCTGACCCCTCCCCCAGTGTATAACATCTGACCCCTCCCCCAGTATATAACATCTGGCCCCTCCCCCAGTGTATAACATCTGACCCCTCCCCCAGTGTATAACATCTGGCCCCTCCCCTAGTGTATAACATCTGGCCCCTCCCCCCAGTGTATAACATCTGACCCCTCCCCAGTGTATAATATCCGGCACCTCCCCCAGTGTATAACATCTGACCCCTCCCCCAGTGTATAACATCTGCCCCCTCCCCCAGTGTATAACATCTGACCCCTCCCCCAGTGTATAACATCTGGCCCCTCCCCCCAGTGTATAACATCCGGCCCCTCCCCCAGCGTATAACATCCGGCACCTCCCCCAGTGTATAACATCTGACCCCTCCCCCAGTGTATAACATCTGGCCCCTCCCCCAGTGTATAACATCTGGCCCCTCCCCCCAGTGTATAACATCCGGCCCCTCCCCCAGTGTATAACATCCGGCACCTCCCCCAGTGTATAACATCTGGCCCCTCCCCCAGTGTATAACATCTGGCCCCTCCCCAGTGTATAACATCTGACCCCTCCCCCAGTGTATAACATCTGGCCCCTCCCCCAGTGTATAACATCTGGCCCCTCCCCCCAGTGTATAACATCCGGCCCCTCCCCCAGTGTATAACATCCGGCACCTCCCCCAGTGTATAACATCCGACCCCTCCCCCAGTGTATAACATCTGGCCCCTCCCCCAGTGTATAACATCTGGCCCCTCCCCCCAGTGTATAACATCCGGCCCCTCCCCCAGTGTATAACATCCGGCACCTCCCCCAGTGTATAACATCTGGCCCCTCCCCCAGTGTATAACATCTGGCCCCTCCCCAGTGTATAACATCTGACCCCTCCCCCAGTGTATAACATCTGGCCCCTCCCCCAGTGTATAACATCTGGCCCCTCCCCCAGGGTATAACATCCGGCCCCTCCCCCAGTGTATAACATCCAGCCCCTCCCCCAGTGTATAACATCCAGCCCCTCCCCCAGTGTATAACATCCAGCCCCTCCCCCAGTGTATAACATCCAGCCCCTCCCCCAGAGTATAACATCCAGCCCCTCCCCTAGTGTATAACATCTGACCCCTCCCCCAGTGTATAACATCTGACCCCTCCCCCAGTGTATAACATATGACCCCTCCCCCAGTGTATAACATATGACCCCTCCCCCAGTGTATAACATCCAGCCCCTCCCCCAGTGTATAACATCTGACCCCTCCCCCAGTGTATAACATATGACCCCTCCCCCCAGTGTATAACATCTGACCTCTCCCCCAGTGTATAACATCTGACCCCTCCCCTAGTGTATAAAATCTGACCCCTCCCCTAGTGTATAACATCTGACCTCTCCCCCAGTGTATAACATCTGACCCCTCCCCTAGTGTATAACATCTGACCCCTCCCCCAGTGTATAACATATGACCCCTCCCGCCAGTGTATAACATCTGACCTCTCCCCAGTATATAACATCCGACCCCTCCCCAGTGTATAACACATGACCCCTCCCCCCAGTGTATAACATCTGACCCCTCCCCCAGTGTATAACATCTGACCCCTCCCCTAGTGTATAACATCTGACCCCTCCCCCAGTGTATAACAACTAGCCCCTCCCCTAGTGTATAACATCTGACGCCTCCCCTAGAGTATAACATCTGACCCCTCCCCCAGTGTATAACATCTGACCCGTCCCCCAGTGTATAACATCTGACCCCTCCCCCAGTGTATAACATCTGACCCCTCCCCCAGTGCATAACATCTGACCCCTCCCCCAGTGCATAACATCTGACCCCTCCCCCAGTGCATAACATCTGACCCCTCCCCCAGTGTATAACATCTGACCCCTCCCCCAGTGTTTAACATCTGACCCCTCCCCTAGTGTATAACATCTGGCCCCTCCCCTAGTGTATAACATCTGACCCCTCCCCCAATGTATAACATCTGACCCCTCCCCCAGTGTATAACATCTGGCCCCTCCCCTACTGTATAACATCTGACCCCTCCCCTAGTGTATAACATCTGACCCTGACCCCTCCCCCAGTGTATAACATCTGACCCGTCCCCCAGTGTATAACATCTGGCCCCTCCCCCAGTGTATAACATCTGACCCCTCCCCCAGTGTATAACATCTGACCCCTTCCCCAGTGCATAACATCTGACCCCTCCCCCAGTGCATAACATCTGACCCCTCCCCCCAGTGTATAACATCTGACCCCTCCCCCTGTGCATAACATCTGACCCCTCCCCCAGTATATAACATCTGGCCCCTCCCCCCAGTGTATAACATCTGAACCCTCCCCCAGTGTATAACATCTGAACCCTCCCCCAGTGTATAACATCTGACCCCTCCCCCAGTGTATAACATCTGACCCCTCCCCCAGTATATAACATCTGGCCCCTCCCCCCAGTGTATAACATCTGAACCCTCCCCCAGTGTATAACATCTGACCCCTCCCCTAGTGTATAACATCTGACCCCTCCCCTAGTGTATAACATCTGACCCCTCCCCCAGTGTATAACATCTGACCCTTCCCCCAGTGTATAACATATGGCCCCTCCCCCAGTGTATAACATCTGACCCCTCCCCCCAGTGTATAACATCTGACCCCTCCCCCCAGTGTATAACATATGGCCCCTCCCCCAGTATATAACATATGGCCTCTTCCCCAGTGTATAACATCTGACCCCTCCCCCAGTGTATAACATCTGACCCCTCCCCCAGTATATAACATATGGCCCCTCCCCCCAGTGTATAACATCTAACCCCTCCCCCAGTGTATAACATCTGGCCCCTCACCCAGTGTATAACATCTGACCCCTCCCCCAGTGTATAACATCTGACCCCTCCCCCAGTGTATAACAACTAGCCCCTCCCACCAGTGTATAACATCTGCCCCCCAGTGTATAACATCTGACCCCTCCCCCCAGTGTATAACATATGGCCCCTCCCCCCAGTGTATAACATCTGGCCCCTCCCCCAGTCTATAACATCTGGCCCCTCCCCCAGTGTATAACATCTGACCCCTCCCCCAGTGTATAACATCTGACCCCTCCCCCAGTGTATAACATATGGCCCCTCCCCCCAGTGTATAACATCTGGTCCCTCCCCCAGTGTATAACATCTGACCCCTCCCCCAGTGCATAACATCTGACCCCTCCCCCCAGTGTATAACATCTGATTCCTCCTCCCAGTGTATAACATCTGACCCCTCCCCCCAGTGTATAACATATGGCCCCTCCCCCAGTATATAACATATGGCCTCTTCCCCAGTGTATAACATCTGACCCCTCCCCCAGTGTATAACATCTGACCCCTCCCCCAGTATATAACATATGGCCCCTCCCCCCAGTGTATAACATCTAACCCCTCCCCCAGTGTATAACATCTGGCCCCTCACCCAGTGTATAACATCTGACCCCTCCCCCAGTGTATAACATCTGACCCCTCCCCCAGTGTATAACAACTAGCCCCTCCCACCAGTGTATAACATCTGCCCCCCAGTGTATAACATCTGACCCCTCCCCCAGTGTATAACATATGGCCCCTCCCCCCAGTGTATAACATATGGCCCCTCCCCCCAGTGTATAACATCTGGTCCCTCCCCCAGTGTATAACATCTGACCCCTCCCCCCAGTGTATAACATCTGACCCCTCCCCCCAGTGTATAACATCTGACCCCTCCCCCCAGTGTATAACATCTGGCCCCCCCAGTGTATAACATCCGGCACCTCCCCCAGTGTATAACATCTGACCCCTCCCCCAGTGTATAACATCCGGCACCTCCCCCAGTGTATAACATCCGGCCCCTCCCCCAGTGTATAACATCCGGCACCTCCCCCAGTGTATAACATCTGACCCCTCCCCCAGTGTATAACATCCGGCACCTCCCCCAGTGTATAACATCCGGCCCCTCCCCCAGTGTATAACATCCGGCCCCTCCCCCAGTGTATAACATCCGGCCCCTCCCCCAGTGTATAACATCCGGCACCTCCCCCAGTGTATAACATCTGACCCCTCCCCCAGTGTATAACATCCGGCACCTCCCCCAGTGTATAACATCCGGCACCTCCCCCAGTGTATAACATCCGGCCCCTCCCCCAGTGTATAACATCCGGCCCCTCCCCCAGTGTATAACATCCGGCACCTCCCCCAGTGTATAACATCTGACCCCTCCCCTAGTGTATAACATCCGGCCCCTCCCCCAGTGTATAACATCCGGCACCTCCCCCAGTGTATAACATCTGACCCCTCCCCTAGTGTATAACATCCGGCCCCTCCCCCAGTGTATAACATCCGGCACCTCCCCCAGTGTATAACATCTGACCCCTCCCCTAGTGTATAACATCCGGCACCTCCCCCAGTGTATAACATCCGGCACCTCCCCCAGTGTATAACATCCGGCACCTCCCCCAGTGTATAACTTCTGGCCTCAGCCCCTTAGTTCCAATGATGGGAAATCTTAAGACGTTGTGGACAATTGTAGCTTCAGCTTTGTGAGAACAGTTTGGGGAAGGCCCTTTCAGTTCCCCATGACTGTGCCCAGTGCTGAAGGTCCATACAGA
This sequence comes from Phyllobates terribilis, assembly GCF_046119375.1. Lineage (NCBI taxonomy): Eukaryota > Metazoa > Chordata > Amphibia > Anura > Dendrobatidae > Phyllobates > Phyllobates terribilis. The sequence goes on from NW_027362762.1 coordinate 942,087,513, forward strand.
CATGGAGGGGAGAGAACATGAGCGGCCGCACAGAGCCCGGACCTCAGCCCCATCTAACAGACCAGAGATTAGTAGTCGCTATTGGATGAGGAGTCTGCACCCCAGTGGTGTGATTAATGTAGGCTGATTATAGGGATATTAATGTACTTGTATAGACTGTTCGGGTTATGGGGGGGAATCATTAACCCATGTCTAACCTTTACTGGTAGTGGGAGGGCTGTGAGTCTCTGTGTTTCCTCCGATCTGGTGAATACTTACGCCTACTTTGTTTTGTGTAGAATTTATCTATTTTCCCAACACCGATGATAATTAATGAAGCCGAGCTCGAGAAGCACAGATGTTCAGGAAATGAGGGATCAAAATAAACGCATTTTTGGGAGCGGTCCTGCATTTTAAGTATAAGATGCTCAGCAGAAAAGTTCTTGAAGTAAAAACGAAAGAATTGAAACAGTAATTGTATCAAATGGAGGAAAAAGTCTTGTGATTTGGGACAATCTGCCGTTTTAGAGGACATTTCCAAAATGTATAACCACACTCCACCTATACAGGAAAACTATAAGAAGGTTGTAAAATACTACAGTGAGTCTCGGTGGTCCACTGTTACCACCGCAATATGATGATGTCCATAATGACACCATGTGAACTTGGCAATAAATGACGATGCTCACGGTGCTCTTTTGTTGTGGGTCGTCACGATGGCAGTCACTGGAGAGGTGCCGAACCGTACAGCTGATCATAGATCTCTTCCCACCTGTTATTAATCTGTATAATCAATGCAGGGCAGGATGGTAAGAAGATTGGGACTGGTCAACAGAGCGCAGGCAAGTGAGAAAACCACCCGACCACAAGTACTAACCACCTCTTCCACTTAGAAATGGGGCATCACCCTAGACAACCGAGAAAAGGGGCATCACCCTAGACCACCAAAAAATGGGGCATCACCCTAGTCCACCAAGAAATGGTGCATCATCCTAGGCCACCGAGAAATGGGGCATCACCCTAGTCCACCAAGAAATGGTGCATCATCCTAGGCCACAGAGAAATGGGGCATCTCCCTAGACCACCGAGAAATGGGGCATCACCCTAGTCCACCAAGAAATGGTGCATCACCCTAGGCCACAGAGAAATGGGGCATCTCCCTACACCACCGAGAAATGGGGCATCACCCTAGACCACCAAGAAATGGGGCATCACCCTAGTCCACCAAGAAATGGGGCATCAACCTAGGCCACAGAGAAATGGGGCATCTCCCTAGACCACCGAGAAATGGCGGATCACCCTAGACCACTGAGAAATGGGGCATAACCCTAGACCAACGAGAAATGGTGCATCACCCTATACCACTGAGAAATGGGGCACCACCTTAGATCACCGAGAAATGGGGCATCACCCTAGACCACCGAGAAATGGGGATCACCCTAGACCACTTAGAAATGGGGCATCACCCTAGACAACCGAGAAATGGGGCATCACCCAAGACCACCGAGAAATGGGGAATCACCCTAGACCACCGAGAAATGGGGCATCACCCTAGTCCACCGAGAAATGGGGCATCACTCTAGACCACCAAGAAATGGTGCATCATCCTAGGCCAAAGAGAAATGGGGCATCACCCTAGACCACCGAGAAATGGCGTATCACCCTAGACCAGCAAGAAATGGGGCATCAACCTAGACCAACAAGAAATGGTGCATCATCCTAGACCACAGAGAAATATGGAATTACCCTAGACCCCAGAAAATTGGGGCATTACCCTAGACCACCAAGAAATGGGGCATTACCCTAGACCACTGAAGTGGGGCATCACCCCAGACCACAAAAAATGTCGCATCATCCTAGACTACCAAGAAATGGGACAGCACCCTAGATCACCGAGAAATGGCGAGTCACCCTAGACCACCAAGAAATGGGGCATCACTCTAGACCATTGAGAAATGGGGCATCACCCTAGACCACAGAGAAATGGGCATCACCCTAGACCACTTAGAAATGGGGCATCACCCTAGACCACCGAGAAGTGGGGCATCACCCTAGACCGAGAAATGGGGCATCACCCTAGAGCACAAGAAATGTGGAATTACCCCAGAACATCAAGAAAGGGGGCATTACCCTAGACCATCAAGAAATGGTGCATCATCCTAGATCACTACGAAATGGGGCATCGCTCAAGAACACCAAAACATGGAGCATCACCCTAGACCACCAAGAAATGGGGTATCACCCTAGACCACCAAAGATGCATCACCCTAGACCACCGAAAAATAGGGCATCACCATCAGGAGATGAAATATGAATCCATTTATCTTCCCTAGACCATCAAAGAAGGGGTACTACCCACAGACACCGAAACTAGCAATATTAACCCCACCAGTACCCAAGACCATCAGGAGAATTTTAAGTAGTCTGAAATATATTTCTTTTCTCTTATTTTCCATTAATTGAACCTGGGTGTGTGTTATAGTCTAAAAATGTTAATACACCTGCATCATCTGGTGTTTATTACTCCTGCTCATCTTTTACTATAGATCACTCATGAAGAAATTCTGACCCACTTTTCTACTCCAGACAACCAAAAAAGGTATTACCCTAAACAAACAGGAAATCAAATATGAACCCATTATTCTACCCAATACCAATCCTGAAGGCGGCACTACCCCAGAACTAGTGATATTAGGCCCTGTAGTATCCCTAGACCAGGGTTCCCCAACTCCAGTCCTCAAGGCCACCAACAGGTCATGTTTTCAGGGTATTGCTCATGTGATAATTGCATCACCTGCACAGGCCATAATCCAATCACCTGTGTAATAGTAAGGAAATCCTGAAAACATGACCTGTTGGTGGCCTTGAGGACTGGAGTTGGGGAACCCTGCCCTAGACCACCACGGAAGTTAATATGAAAAAAGTAGAATATTTTAAACAAGGTTTCTGTTGTCTGAATCTGGATATGTATTATAGGCCAAAAAATATGGTGCGTGCTTTATCTGGTGGTCATTTGTTCCTGCCCACCTGGTATTAACCCTAAAATTTAAATCAAGACCGCCAGGGAATAAATTATGACTCACTCTTCTATCAAAGACCACCATGAAAGAAACCATAAGGCTATGTGCCCACGATGCAGAAATGCTCTGGATTTTTTCCTGAGCGTTTCTGCATCTCCCTGGCAGAAAAAACGCATGCGGATTGTACATGCGGATTGTACATGCGGATTGTACATGCGGATTATACATGCGTTTTCCTGCCAGGGACATGCGGATGTGAAGCGTTCTTCACATGCATTTCTGCATGCGGATTGTCAAGCGCTTTCCAGGCGATTTTAGCATCACCTGGAAAGTGCTTGTCAACTTTGTCACACTCTATAAATCCATGCAAACGGCATGGATTTATATAGTGTGACCCCAAAGAATGTTAAAAAATAAACAAATAAATCTATACTTACCTTCTGATGGCCCCCGCAGTCTTGCTTTGCTCCGTCCTGGCTGCTGGCAGATCGCTGTGCACTGAAGGACCTGCCGTCACATGACTAAATGACGTCAGCGCAGGTCCTTCAGTGCACAGCGATCTGCCGGCAAGCGAAGACAAGGACACCGGGGGCATCAGATGGTAAATATAACATTTATTTTTTATTTTATTCTTTTTTTTACAGGTTCTATGGTACCTGGGTCCGGAGGAGAGTCTCCTGTCCTCCACACCTGGGTACCATCCACACATTGAAACGCAAGGAATCAGCATGTACAGATGCAGTGATGCGGATTCCATGCGTTTCAATGCAAGTCAATGGCGGCGAAAATGCCGCGCTTCCGCAAAATAATTGGTAGTGCTGCGTTTTTTTCCGCAATGATAATCCGCAGCGGAAATTTCCGCAGCATGTGCACAGCACATGCAGATTATCATTGGGGAACATGGCAGGCCTTCTACCATGCGTTTTTTAAGCGTTTCTGCAGCGTTTTTGCAGCTGCGGAAACGCTTAAAAAATGCATCGTGGGTACACAGCCTTAGAGTAATTAACAGGAAATCAAATATGAGCCCATAATGCTACACAACACCATTACTAAAGGGGGGGGGGGAAGTACCCCAGAACTAGTGTTATTAACCCCTGTCATACTGTAGAACATTAGAATAATTGAGTGAGCTAAAATATTCTACTTTTTTTTGTTTTATCTGAATCTGGTTGTGTAGTACCGTCAAAAATATTTAGTACATGTACTATCTGGTGGTCCTACCCATCAGGTATTAACATTAACCCCATGTAGTACCCTGGACCACCAGGGATTTTTTTTTACATAGTTTGAAAAAGTTTCTTTTTGTTATCTGAACCTCTGCAGTACATGCATCATCTGGTGATCATTTACTCCTGTCCGCCAGGTATGAACTACTTCCTTTACTCTAGGCCACCAGGGCATAAATTATAACCCCACTCTTCTACCCTAAACAACCAAGAAAAAATGCAATACCAATGACCACCAGGAAGTCACATATGAACCGATTCTTCTACCCTAGACCACCGATGACGGCAGCACTACCCCAGAACTACCCGTGTAGTACCCTAGACCACCAGGAAACTTTAAAACAATATCTTTTTGGGGATTTTTTTTGGATCCCGGGTGTGTTTTATCGCTTGAAAAAATACGGTACATGAAGCTTTTCCAAACGTACCCAATCCGAGTTAGATTGTTCATGTGGTACGAGGAGGTAAAGCCCTTCCTTAATATAAGGTAATACCCCCTTATAGGACACTGCGTGTGTCCTCTTGGCGTATGACGGCACCAATCTTGGCAGCAATTAACGGCAGCCTAATTAATCATTCTTCCATCATTTTTGAGTTGGCAGATTTGCAAGGTGACTAGGCGTCGTCGTCCCGCGTCCCCTCTAAGAACACACTGATGTGTATAAATAGGCGCTGATGTTCTGTGCAACGTAATTGCATAGAAAGAATTATAGGAGACGAATGCCTGGATGCGTAGGTGTGAAGTGTTTACAGGGAGGGCGGCGCAAAAAAAAGAAAAAGAATTAAAAGACGGAGAACAAAAGAGAGAAAAAAAAAGAACCACAGCGCCATCTGCTGACAGATGACAGAATATTAGGGATTTCCACAGAATATTTTACGCATTTGGTATTTGTGTTCACTATTAGGGCCCATGATAAAAGGGGTTTTCTTACTCCAGACCCTCACTATTAATCAAAACCGAAATCCGATATGAAGATTACAAGGATGTTCATCCCCTTGAATGGGGGACATGAAATACCAAGGCAGAGTAATTTTCCAGCAGCCCCCCTGGCACCCAGAACCTGAAATCCATGACCGGGCAATATATATATATATTTTTTTGTGTGCTTTAATTTTTTTTCCTCCTTTTCTTCCAAGAGCGATAACTTTTTCATTTTTACGTTATCATCGCCGTGCCAGGGCTCGTTTTTTTAGCAGGACGAGTTGTAGTTTTGAATGACACCAATCATTTTACCATGTAATAAAATAAAAAGCGGGAAAAAAAAAATTCCAAGTGCGATGAAATAGTGACAAAAAAAGTATTTATCTTTTTTTTTTTTTTTTTTACGGCATTCATAGTGCGGTAAAAACGACCTGGTAACGATTCTTCACGTCAGTGCAATTACAGCGATACAGAACTTGTATGGTTGTTTAATTATTTTTGGGACTTTATAAAAAAAATAATTATAATAATTTTTGGCTTGTTTTGCCATTTTCTGAGATCCGTACCATTAGTATTTTTCTGTATTGAGGTCAATGTGCAACTATGAGTCTGCTGGAAATCTCCATGACTTCTCTTATGCTGCACCAGTTTTCTAGAATGCGCTACCTTAGGCAATCAGACTGATTCTCACCTTGAGGCATTTATCTTTTTCCTCATCACCTAATCCGGGCATTTTTTTTTCGTGCTCCATGCAATCAGTAACACATTTGTATACACACAGATACCGAATATTGGGTGATATGCACGCAGCGAGCGGACAGGAGGTCGATCTCTATAAATCGTAGCAGCCACGAGAACTCTCAGAGGAGCAGCGAAGTGTATATAAGGAGCAGTGGCCAGCGGGTGGTCTCTTACCGTGGGGTATGGATGTGAGCAGAACACTGTGTACTTGCGGATAATGCCATTCAGCTTCAGAGGAGGGAGCCAGGAGACGAAGACGATGGAGGCGGAGGCGGCCGCAGCTTTAACTCCAGCTGTGGGACCTGGAACTGGAATAGAGAAGTAGAAGAGTGAGGGTGATGTTTCCTGAGATAGTAACATAAAAAAAGGCGCATGTTTTTCTGTGATGGGTGGGCAAAAATTTTCATTGTTTTTTTTGCAGCGTAACTATCATATAACTGTGGAGACAGGCAAAAAGTTTTCTAGTGGCGTGTATTACATGATAGAAGCTCGTCTGAGGGAAGCAGAAGCCCCCCGGAGCTGAGCCTGATACCCAGGATGTCACACCGGCGCCCTCTGGTGGTCAGAGCTGCTATTGTCACTGGTGGAACAGGATGACATTATTTCCTTTTACATGCTAAAACTAGAGCTTCACACAACCATAAAATTAAAGGGATTGTTCTAACTCAGTTGCTGATCACTGCGACCCACACCAATTCCCAGAACGGGAATGCCCAGTTAGAAAGGACTGGTGGTTACACACGTACTACCATACATTCATTAACTATGAGGCTATGCTCAGTTTTCTGTGGCAGTCTTATACACATGACCGGCCACCGCTCCATTTTAACGAGGCATTTCAAAGCCTAGATCTCAATATTTGTGAGGTCGGACTACCAGCGATCAGCAAGGTATCAACCTATACTGTGAGTTGCCACCAGGGGGAGCTTACTGCAGAGATTCTCATACAGCTCCCAGACATGTCAGTGCAGCTAGCTCCCCCTGGTGGTGGCTGTCGGAATGCCTGGGTACTGTACTGCAGGGAGCTGAGGGAGGCTGATCAGTTTTCGCAATAGGTTCCATGGCAGCTGTGGGCGCAGTGAAGGCCACTTTGGTCTTCCATTTGTGCAAGATTTATGCCAATAAGCACAATACATTGCAATACAGAAGAACAGTAATCTATTATAGAATCAAACATGTGTTAGAGTGGCCATCGCCCCAACTTAGAAGTTTTAGAGATTCAGATTACAGCCGGAGAAAATAGAAGAAATACACAGGCTGGTGATTTCCAAAAAATCTCCAACAAGTTCTGGAGTGTCCGTATATTTATACCCTTCATAAATGGAAGTGCTCCTTCCATAAATGTAGGCGGTTCATACATGATAGCAAATAGCAGGGAGCATCTTACAGTTAAAGCAGTTGCATACCGGCTATACGGAGGCCGAAAAAATACACATTTGGCCTCCGTCAGGTGATTGGTCGCCAGACCACCCCGAGGCAAAGTTAACATGTGGTCCGAGTGCTGTCTGCAATAGAATTGGCATCACGCGGACAGCACTAGGACCGATGATATTCAATGGGGCTCTGTTCAGATCAGCATTTTGCAAGTTAAAAAAAAATAGCAGTGAAATGAAAAAATGTTTTTTTTCTGGAAGAAAATCGGATGATTTTTTATACATTGGTGTGAACTTAGCCTAAGGGCTCTGTCAGACGTCCGTGATCATCAGTCCGATTTCATACCGCAATGCATGGACCGACCGCGCGTCTCCTGACCCGAGCGTTACAGCTTCATATGTCTCTATGAGGCAGTCACACCCTGTTCGGGAGTTGCGTGGTCGGTCCGTGCATTGCGATCCGTGATCGGACCGATGATCATGGAAAGAGGATTTGTGAAATGTCTAATGGCTGCAGACTGTACAATCTAATCGCCGTGTCCTTCTCAGCGAGCGGTGACCTTCTGCCCAGACCACATCATCATCATCATCATCTTCGGGAGGCTCTTACCATCTTCTTTGGTTCTGACAAATATTTGCTCGCTGCGGACGCCGTCGCCGGCCCGGGTGAACGCCAGCACCTGGATGCTGTAGTTGGTATATTTCTCCAATCCGTCCAGCTCCAGTAATGGTTGTGATGTGGTTAAGTTTTTTATTTCACCAAGTTCTGAAAGAAGAAGATACAACAATGTGGTGATGCGGTTCTCATGCTGGTGCACTACCTTGTATAGGGCTGGGGCTATAGTTTTTTTTTTTAGGAGGGTGTGCGATGTTCTGCAGAGATGTATGGGCCACCGAAATGCACTAAAAACAATGTCTGAAAAAATATGTTACAAATTTTTCTATATATTTTTTTTTTTTTTACCAAAACAGCGCCACTCTTGTCGGTGGCTGTATCTAGTACTGCAGCCCTGACTCTTTCAATTAAATGTAGGTAAAAGTGCAAGAAATGCCTGAGCAGTGAACTAGGACCTCGGTGATACTTGTGTGAAGTTGAGTTAAAAAAAACACCTGCAATTGTGCCTTTTTTTTTTTTAAAAGGGGCGAGTGATTCCTTTACAACATTTACTGTGTAGTAAAAAATGACCTGGTAATTGTGTTCAACGGGTCAGTACCCGTTTTGACAGTGAGGGTGATCAATGAGTGGAACAGGCTGCCACGAGAGGTGGTGAGTTCCCCTTCAATGGACGTCTTCAAACAGAGGCTGGACAGACATCTGTCTGAGATGGTTTAGTGAATCCTGCTTTGAGCAGGGGGTTGGACCAGATGACCCAGGAGGTCCCTTCCAACTCTACCATTCTATGATTCTATGATTCTATGGTGATACCAAATGTATATAATTTTTTACTACTTAAATAAAAAAACCCTTGCAAAAACCCTTCAGAGCCTTGTAGATTGTGAGCCTCGCAGGCATGGTCCTCTCCCCTCCTGTACCAGTTGCCGTTGCGTTTTTGCTACGTGTACCCACTTTTTCACATGTAAAGCACCATGGAATAAATGGCGCTATAATAATAATAAATAATAATAATAATGACTTGTTCATTTTTTAATTGATGGATTGCATCACTACCTACAGTCACCATTGGAGGGAGCTCCGGAGCTTGTTGCACTCACTACCTGCAGTTACCACTGGAGGGAGCTCCAGAGCTTGTTGCACTCACTACCTGCAGTTACCACTGGAGACAGCTCCGCAGCTTGTTGCACTCACTACCTGCAGTTACCACTGGAGACAGCTCCGCAGCTAGTTGCACTCACTACCTGCAGTTACCACTGGAGGGAGCTCCGCAGTTTGTTGCACTCACTACCTGCAGTTACCACTGGAGACAGCTCCGCAGCTTGTTGCACTCACTACCTGCAGTTACCACTGGAGGGAGCTCCGCAGTTTGTTGCACTCACTACCTACAGTTACCACTGGAGACAGCTCCGGAGCTTTTTGCACTCACTACCTGCAGTTACCACTGGAGACAGTTCCGCAGCTTGTTGCACTCACTACCTGCAGTTACCACTGGAGGGAGCTCCGGAGCTTGTTGCACTCACTACCTGCCGTTACCACTGGAGGGAGCTCCGGAGCTTGTTGCACTCACTACCTGCAGTTACCATTGGAGGGAGCTCCGGAGCTTGTTGCACTCACTACCTGCAGTTACCACTGGAGACAGCTCCGCAGCTTGTTGCACTCACTACCTGCAGTTACCACTGGAGGGAGCTCCGAAGCTTGTTGCACTCACTACCTGCAGTTACCATTGGAGGGAGCTCCGGAGCTTGTTGCACTCACTACCTGCAGTTACCACTGGAGACAGCTCCGCAGCTTGTTGCACTCACTACCTGCAGTTACCACTGGAGGGAGCTCCGGAGCTTGTTGCACTCACTACCTGCAGTTACCACTGGAGGGAGCTCCGGAGCTTGTTGCACTCACTACCTGCAGTTACCACTGGAGACAGCTCCGCAGCTTGTTGCACTCACTACCTGCAGTTACCACTGGAGGGAGCGCCGGAGCTTGTTGCACTCACTACCTGCAGTTACCACTGGAGACAGCTCCGGAGCTTGTTGCACTCACTACCTGCAGTTACCACTGGAGACAGCTCCGCAGCTTGTTGCACTCACTACCTGCAGTTACCACTGGAGGGAGCTCCGGAGCTTGTTGCACTCACTACCTGCAGTTACCACTGGAGACAGCTCCGGAGCTTGTTGCACTCACTACCTGCAGTTACCACTGGAGACAGCTCCGCAGCTTGTTGCACTCACTACCTGCAGTTACCACTGGAGACAGCTCCGCAGCTTGTTGCACTCACTACCTGCAGTTACCACTGGAGGGAGCTCCGGAGCTTGTTGCACTCACTACCTGCAGTTACCACTGGAGACAGCTCCGCAGCTTGTTGCACTCACTACCTGCAGTTACCACTGGAGACAGCTCCGCAGCTTGTTGCACTCACTACCTGCAGTTACCACTGGAGACAGCTCCGCAGCTTGTTGCACTCACTACCTGCAGTTACCACTGGAGGGAGCTCCGCAGCTTGTTGCACTCACTACCTGCAGTTACCACTGGAGGGAGCTCCGCAGTTTGTTGCACTCACTACCTGCAGTTACCACTGGAGACAGCTCCGCAGCTTGTTGCACTCACTACCTGCAGTTACCACTGGAGGGAGCTCCGGAGCTTGTTGCACTCACTACCTGCAGTTACCACTGGAGGGAGCTCCGCAGTTTGTTGCACTCACTACCTGCAGTTACCACTGGAGGGAGCTCCGAAGCTTGTTGCACTCACTACCTGCAGTTACCACTGGAGGGAGCTCCGCAGCTTGTTGCACTCACTACCTGCAGTTACCACTGGAGGGAGCTCCGCAGTTTGTTGCACTCACTACCTGCAGTTACCACTGGAGACAGCTCCGCAGCTTGTTGCACTCACTACCTGCAGTTACCACTGGAGGGAGCTCCGGAGCTTGTTGCACTCACTACCTGCAGTTACCACTGAAGGGAGCTCCGCAGCTTGCTGCACTCACTACCTGCAGTTACCACTGGAGGGAGCTCCGGAGCTTGTTGCACTCACTACCTGCAGTTACCACTGGAGGGAGCTCCGGAGCTTGTTGCACTGACTACCTGCAGTTACCACTGGAGGGAGCTCGGGAGCTTTTTGCACTCACTACCTGCAGTTACCACTGGAGACAGCTCCGCAGCTTGTTGCACTCACTACCTGCAGTTACCACTGGAGGGAGCTCCGGAGCTTGTTGCACTCACTACCTGCAGTTACCACTGGAGGGAGCTCTGGAGCTTTTTGCACTCACTACCTGCAGTTACCACTGGAGACAGCTCCGCAGCTTGTTGCACTCACTACCTGCAGTTACCACTGGAGGGAGCTCCGAAGCTTGTTGCACTCACTACCTGCAGTTACCATTGGAGGGAGCTCCGGAGCTTGTTGCACTCACTACCTGCAGTTACCACTGGAGGGAGCTCCGAAGCTTGTTGCACTCACTACCTGCAGTTACCACTGGAGACAGCTCCGCAGCTTGTTGCACTCACTACCTGCAGTTACCACTGGAGGGAGCTCCGGAGCTTGTTGCACTCACTACCTGCAGTTACCACTGGAGGGAGCTCCGCAGTTTGTTGCACTCACTACCTGCAGTTACCACTGGAGACAGCTCCGCAGCTTGTTGCACTCACTACCTGCAGTTACCACTGGAGGGAGCTCCGGAGCTTGTTGCACTCACTACCTGCAGTTACCACTGGAGGGAGCTCCGGAGCTTGTTGCACTCACTACCTGCAGTTACCACTGGAGACAGCTCCGCAGCTTGTTGCACTCACTACCTGCAGTTACCACTGGAGACAGCTCCGCAGCTTGTTGCACTCACTACCTGCAGTTACCACTGGAGGGAGCTCCGGAGCTTGTTGCACTCACTACCTGCAGTTACCACTGGAGACAGCTCCGCAGCTTGTTGCACTCACTACCTGCAGTTACCACTGGAGACAGCTCCGCAGCTTGTTGCACTCACTACCTGCAGTTACCACTGGAGGGAGCTCCGCAGCTTGTTGCACTCACTACCTGCAGTTACAACTGGAGGGAGCCCCGCAGTTTGTTGCACTCAATACCTGCAGTTACCACTGGAGACAGCTCCGCAGCTTGTTGCACTCACTACCTGCAGTTACCACTGGAGGGAGCTCCGGAGCTTGTTGCACTCACTACCTGCAGTTACCACTGGAGGGAGCTCCGGAGTTTGTTGCACTCACTACCTGCAGTTACCACTGGAGGGAGCTCCGGAGCTTGTTGCACTCACTACCTGCAGTTACCACTGGAGGGAGCTCGGGAGCTTTTTGCACTCACTACCTGCAGTTACCACTGGAGACAGCTCCGCAGCTTGTTGCACTCACTACCTGCAGTTACCACTGGAGGGAGCTCCGGAGCTTGTTGCACTCACTACCTGCAGTTACCACTGGAGGGAGCTCCGGAGCTTGTTGCACTCACTACCTGCAGTTACCACTGGAGGGAGCTCCGGAGCTTGTTGCACTCACTACCTGCAGTTACCACTGGAGACAGCTCCGCAGCTTGTTGCACTCACTACCTGCAGTTACCACTGGAGACAGCTCCGCAGCTTGTTGCACTCACTACCTGCAGTTACCACTGGAGACAGCTCCGGAGCTTTTTGCACTCACTACCTGCAGTTACCACTGGAGACAGCTCCGCAGCTTGTTGCACTCACTACCTGCAGTTACCACTGGAGGGAGCTCCGGAGCTTGTTGCACTCACTACCTGCAGTTACCACTGGAGGGAGCTCCGCAGCTTGTTGCACTCACTACCTGCAGTTACAACTGGAGGGAGCCCCGCAGTTTGTTGCACTCAATACCTGCAGTTACCACTGGAGACAGCTCCGCAGCTTGTTGCACTCACTACCTGCAGTTACCACTGGAGGGAGCTCCGGAGCTTGTTGCACTCACTACCTGCAGTTACCACTGGAGGGAGCTCCGGAGTTTGTTGCACTCACTACCTGCAGTTACCACTGGAGGGAGCTCCGGAGCTTGTTGCACTGACTACCTGCAGTTACCACTGGAGGGAGCTCGGGAGCTTTTTGCACTCACTACCTGCAGTTACCACTGGAGACAGCTCCGCAGCTTGTTGCACTCACTACCTGCAGTTACCACTGGAGGGAGCTCCGGAGCTTGTTGCACTCACTACCTGCAGTTACCACTGGAGGGAGCTCCGGAGCTTGTTGCACTCACTACCTGCAGTTACCACTGGAGGGAGCTCCGGAGCTTGTTGCACTCACTACCTGCAGTTACCACTGGAGACAGCTCCGCAGCTTGTTGCACTCACTACCTGCAGTTACCACTGGAGACAGCTCCGCAGCTTGTTGCACTCACTACCTGCAGTTACCACTGGAGACAGCTCCGCAGCTTGTTGCACTCACTACCTGCAGTTACCACTGGAGACAGCTCCGGAGCTTTTTGCACTCACTACCTGCAGTTACCACTGGAGACAGCTCCGCAGCTTGTTGCACTCACTACCTGCAGTTACCACTGGAGGGAGCTCCGGAGCTTGTTGCACTCACTACCTGCAGTTACCACTGGAGGGAGCTCGGGAGCTTTTTGCACTCACTACCTGCAGTTACCACTGGAGACAGCTCCGCAGCTTGTTGCACTCACTACCTGCAGTTACCACTGGAGGGAGCTCCGAAGCTTGTTGCACTCACTACCTGCAGTTACCATTGGAGGGAGCTCCGGAGCTTGTTGCACTCACTACCTGCAGTTACCACTGGAGACAGCTCCGCAGCTTGTTGCACTCACTACCTGCAGTTACCACTGGAGGGAGCTCCGGAGCTTGTTGCACTCACTACCTGCAGTTACCACTGGAGGGAGCTCCGGAGCTTGTTGCACTCACTACCTGCAGTTACCACTGGAGACAGCTCCGCAGCTTGTTGCACTCACTACCTGCAGTTACCACTGGAGGGAGCTCCGGAGCTTGTTGCACTCACTACCTGCAGTTACCACTGGAGACAGCTCCGGAGCTTGTTGCACTCACTACCTGCAGTTACCACTGGAGACAGCTCCGCAGCTTGTTGCACTCACTACCTGCAGTTACCACTGGAGGGAGCTCCGGAGCTTGTTGCACTCACTACCTGCAGTTACCACTGGAGACAGCTCCGCAGCTTGTTGCACTCATTACCTGCAGTTACCACTGGAGACAGCTCCGCAGCTTGTTGCACTCACTACCTGCAGTTACCACTGGAGACAGCTCCGCAGCTTGTTGCACTCGCTACCTGCAGTTACCACTGGAGGGAGCTCCGCAGCTTGTTGCACTCACTACCTGCAGTTACCACTGGAGGGAGCTCCGCAGTTTGTTGCACTCACTACCTGCAGTTACCACTGGAGACAGCTCCGCAGCTTGTTGCACTCACTACCTGCAGTTACCACTGGAGGGAGCTCCAGAGCTTGTTGCACTCACTACCTGCAGTTACCACTGGAGGGAGCTCCGGAGTTTGTTGCACTCACTACCTGCAGTTACCACTGGAGGGAGCTCCGGAGCTTGTTGCACTCACTACCTGCAGTTACCACTGGAGGGAGCTCGGGAGCTTTTTGCACTCACTACCTGCAGTTACCACTGGAGACAGCTCCGCAGCTTGTTGCACTCACTACCTGCAGTTACCACTGGAGGGAGCTCCGGAGCTTGTTGCACTCACTACCTGCAGTTACCACTGGAGGGAGCTCCGGAGCTTGTTGCACTCACTACCTGCAGTTACCACTGGAGGGAGCTCCGGAGCTTGTTGCACTCACTACCTGCAGTTACCACTGGAGACAGCTCCGCAGCTTGTTGCACTCACTACCTGCAGTTACCACTGGAGGGAGCTCCGCAGCTTGTTGCACTCACTACCTGCAGTTACCACTGGAGGGAGCTCCGCAGCTTGTTGCACTCACTACCTGCAGTTACCACTGGAGGGAGCTCGGGAGCTTTTTGCACTCACTACCTGCAGTTACCACTGGAGACAGCTCCGCAGCTTGTTGCACTCACTACCTGCAGTTACCACTGGAGGGAGCTCCGAAGCTTGTTGCACTCACTACCTGCAGTTACCATTGGAGGGAGCTCCGGAGCTTGTTGCACTCACTACCTGCAGTTACCACTGGAGACAGCTCCGCAGCTTGTTGCACTCACTACCTGCAGTTACCACTGGAGGGAGCTCCGGAGCTTGTTGCACTCACTACCTGCAGTTACCACTGGAGGGAGCTCCGGAGCTTGTTGCACTCACTACCTGCAGTTACCACTGGAGACAGCTCCGCAGCTTGTTGCACTCACTACCTGCAGTTACCACTGGAGGGAGCTCCGGAGCTTGTTGCACTCACTACCTGCAGTTACCACTGGAGACAGCTCCGGAGCTTGTTGCACTCACTACCTGCAGTTACCACTGGAGACCGCTCCGCAGCTTGTTGCACTCACTACCTGCAGTTACCACTGGAGGGAGCTCCGGAGCTTGTTGCACTCACTACCTGCAGTTACCACTGGAGACAGCTCCGCAGCTTGTTGCACTCATTACCTGCAGTTACCACTGGAGACAGCTCCGCAGCTTGTTGCACTCACTACCTGCAGTTACCACTGGAGACAGCTCCGCAGCTTGTTGCACTCACTACCTGCAGTTACCACTGGAGGGAGCTCCGCAGCTTGTTGCACTCACTACCTGCAGTTACCACTGGAGGGAGCTCCGCAGTTTGTTGCACTCACTACCTGCAGTTACCACTGGAGACAGCTCCGCAGCTTGTTGCACTCACTACCTGCAGTTACCACTGGAGGGAGCTCCGGAGCTTGTTGCACTCACTACCTGCAGTTACCACTGGAGGGAGCTCCGGAGCTTGTTGCACTCACTACCTGCAGTTACCACTGGAGGGAGCTCGGGAGCTTTTTGCACTCACTACCTGCAGTTACCACTGGAGACAGCTCCGCAGCTTGTTGCACTCACTACCTGCAGTTACCACTGGAGGGAGCTCCGAAGCTTGTTGCACTCACTACCTGCAGTTACCATTGGAGGGAGCTCCGGAGCTTGTTGCACTCACTACCTGCAGTTACCACTGGAGGGAGCTCCGAAGCTTGTTGCACTCACTACCTGCAGTTACCATTGGAGGGAGCTCCGGAGCTTTTTGCACTCACTACCTGCAGTTACCATTGGAGGGAGCTCCGGAGCTTGTTGCACTCACTACCTGCAGTTACCACTGGAGACAGCTCCGCAGCTTGTTGCACTCACTACCTGCAGTTACCACTGGAGGGAGCTCCGGAGCTTGTTGCACTCACTACCTGCAGTTACCACTGGAGGGAGCTCCGGAGCTTGTTGCACTCACTACCTGCAGTTACCACTGGAGGGAGCTCCGGAGCTTGTTGCACTCACTACCTGCAGTTACCACTGGAGGGAGCTCGGGAGCTTTTTGCACTCACTACCTGCAGTTACCACTGGAGACAGCTCCGCAGCTTGTTGCACTCACTACCTGCAGTTACCACTGGAGGGAGCTCCGAAGCTTGTTGCACTCACTACCTGCAGTTACCATTGGAGGGAGCTCCGGAGCTTGTTGCACTCACTACCTGCAGTTACCACTGGAGGGAGCTCCGAAGCTTGTTGCACTCACTACCTGCAGTTACCATTGGAGCGAGCTCCGGAGCTTGTTGCACTCACTACCTGCAGTTACCATTGGAGGGAGCTCCGGAGCTTGTTGCACTCACTACCTGCAGTTACCACTGGAGGGAGCTCCGGAGCTTGTTGCACTCACTACCTGCAGTTACCACTGGAGACAGCTCCGCAGCTTGTTGCACTCACTACCTGCAGTTACCACTGGAGACAGCTCCGCAGCTTGTTGCACTCACTACCTGCAGTTACCACTGGAGGGAGCTCCGGAGCTTGTTGCACTCACTACCTGCAGTTACCACTGGAGACAGCTCCGTAGCTTGTTGCACTCACTACCTGCAGTTACCACTGGAGGGAGCTCCGGAGCTTGTTGCACTCACTACCTGCAGTTACCACTGGAGACAGCTCCGCAGCTTGTTGCACTCACTACCTGCAGTTACCACTGGAGGGAGCTCCGGAGCTTGTTGCACTCTCTACCTGCAGTTACCACTGGAGACAGCTCCGCAGCTTGTTGCACTCACTACCTGCAGTTACCACTGGAGGGAGCTCCGGAGCTTGTTGCACTCACTACCTGCAGTTACCACTGGAGACAGCTCCGCAGCTTGTTGCACTCACTACCTGCAGTTACCACTGGAGGGAGCTCCGGAGCTTGTTGTACACATTTATCATAGAGTTCAATGTACAAACAATATGCTAAAAAACTCCTGAGCTCCCTCCGGTGGTGACTTCAGGTAGTGAGAATTTTATCTTTTAACTATGTGTTCTGTTCTAAGGTGAAGACTCAATCTACAATATAAACGCTTTTTCTCCTCATCCACTTACCTCCGTCTAGAAGATTTGCCCAGAAGATAACCCTGAACCCCTGGAGGATGCCATTGAGGGCTTCTTTGGAAGGGGTGGACCAGGAGATAGTTATTGTCTCTGGTGAAGTTGCAGCTGCCTGGACATTCTCCGGGGGGCGGCTGGGAACTGAAATGACAACACATCAGATAAATGTCACCTCTCCACCAAGCGATGGATCCGACATATCATCTGAGAACCCACAGTTGTGGTCTAAGTGACAAATAAGACAAGACGTTCAGGAAATGGTTCTCTCCATTATTTATTGGCTTCTGCTCCATTAAAAGAGGGCGACCAGAATTTAAAAAATATATATATTTAAAAAATGTCTGTTTTCTCTCAGACACAACGCCACCCATGTCCACAGGTTGTGTTTGGTATTGCAACTGAAGCTCTATTAAAGTGACTAGGACTGAAGGACTGAGGTGCAATACTACACACAGCCTGTGCACAAATATGGCGCTGTTTTGGGGTATTTTTTTTTGGGGGGGGGATTGGTCAGGTTTAAAAAAAAAAAACCTGGAAATTCCATTTAAGACACAGTTATAATAAGTGACTCCAATTTAGTTTTATTGGAGTTTGAAATTAACCTCCCATCAAAGCTTCTGTCTTTCCTCCATGCTTTGCACTGCTGCACTTCTTGCTCCACTTTGCAGCTTGTTAGGACAAAACCTCAGCAAGAAGTGAGATCAAGGAGACGCCTTTACTTCACTTATAGGTGTGGAGTTTGTATGCTCTCCTCCTCCTCCTCCTCTTCCTCCTCCTCCAGCAGCCAAAATCAATCCGGAAAGGTTACCGAGTGTGTGGCTGCAGCTACGGTCACACGACCATAGATTCTCTCATCTGAGAGCATTGGGACGTATTGGTCATCAGCACTGCCTCATTGAGTAACACTGGTCCGAGTGCTATCTGATAAAACATAGTATAGCACTTGTCCGATGTACACGCTGGTCTGATTGAGCTCTCAGGGGAGACTCACACGGCCGTATAACTTTGATGAGGATTGCAATGCAATGCTCGGACTGCCCATGGGCAGGAGTGTGACCGCATGTATTTCTATGCAGCTGTAACGCTGAGCTCAGGAGAGCCGATGTCCAGTCCAAGCATTGCGTTGTGATCCTCGTCCGAGTTATCCCGCCATGTGAGTCTTCCGTGAGGCTATGTTCAAACGTTGCATTTTTTCTTGCTGTTTTTTTTTTATGCAAATTAAAAGCTTCTTTTTACAGTAGCAGCAAAAGCTCTGAGATGTCAGAAATCTCCTGTTTTTTTTATTCCTGACAGAATTGGAAAACTGCTGCGTTTTTGAAAATCTGAAGCATGTCAATTATTTCAGGTTTTTTTTCAACCATAGAAAGCAATAAGAAAGTGCAAAAAAGCAGCAAAATCGCTGAAAACATTTTTTTTTGCAGCGTTTTTGGTGAAAATAACACAGGCACAGCAGGATATGAAAGCCATTTACTTTTGTGATTTAAACCATAATGTCTTCACATGAGCAGGGACGTTAGTATTAGTACAGATTAAAAGGAACCTGTCACCACAAAAAAACACTATTAACCTGCAGATATGGGGTTAATCTGCAGGTTAATAGCATTACTAACCTGCCCAGCACCTGCACTTAGCAGAACGGTGGTGGGGAGAAAATTAACTTTATTCCCTCCAGCAGCATTCCGGTTTCAGTCACGCGGGCGGCGCCGGCGCAGGTTCAGTCACCACTCTATATAGAGTATAGAGAGCACTGGGCAGGTTAATAACGCTATTAACCTGCAGATTAACTCCATATCTGCAGGTTAATAGCATTTTTTCTGGTGACAGGTTCCCTTTAAATTTATAATACTTGCAAAGCTAAACAATAGCTGACCAACTCAATGACCTATTGATATATGAAAGTAAACAATGCCCAACCAACTCAATGCCCTACCAATGTATGAAAGTAAACAATGCCCAACCAACTCAATGCCCTACCAATGTATGAAAGTAAACAATAGAATCAAAGAATGTTAGAGTTGGAAGGGACCTCCAGGGTCATCGTGTCCAACCTCCTGCTCAATGCAGGATTCACTAAACCATCTCAGATAGATGTCTGTCCAGCCTCTGTATGAAGATTGCAATGAACGAGAACTCACCACCTCTCGTGGCCGCCTGTTCCACTCATTGATCACCTCACTGTCAAAAAGTTTTATCTAATATCTAATCTGTATCTTCTCCCTTTCAGTTTCATTCCATTGTTTCTTTTGTTTCTATGTTCAAATGAGAATAAGGATGATCCCCCTATACTGTGACATCCCTTTAGATATCTGTAGACAGCCATTAAGTCTCCTCTTAGCCTTCTTTTTGCAAGCTAAATATTCCCAGATCCTTTAACCCTTTCTCGTAGGACATAGTTTGCAGTCCGCTCATCATCCTGGTAGCTCTTCTCTGAACTTGCTCCAGCTTTTCAATGTCTTTTTTAAAATGTGGCGCCCAGAACTGAACACAGTATTCCAGATGAGGTCTGACCATGGAGGAGTAGAGGGGAATAATTGCTTCACATGATCTAGACTCTATGCTTCTCTTAATACATCCCAGAACTGTGTTTTCCTTTTTTACTGCTGCATCACACTGTTGACTCATGTGCAGTCTGTGATCTATTATTATACCCAAGTGTTTTTCACACGTGCTGTTACTTGGTTCTATTCCTCCCATTTTTGCTTTTCTTGCCCAGATGTAGAATCTTGCATTTCACCCTAGTAAAATACCATTCTATTAGTCGCTGAACATTATTCAAGCTTATCTAGATCCTTCTAAATCCTTTCTATCTTCTCTAGGGTTAGCTCTCCCTCCTAGCTTTGTGTCGTCTGCAAATCTGATTAGTTTACCTTCAGTTCCCTTATCTAGATCATTTATAAAGATGTTGAACAACACTGGAGTCAGGACAGAGCCTTCTGGTACCCCACTTGAAACGCTCTTCCAATTGGATGTGCAACCATTTATTACCACTCTTTGAGTACGAACACTAAGCCAGTTATGAATCCACCTAACCGTAGCCTTGTGAATCCCATACTTTTTCATTTTTCCAATAAGGATAGTATGAGATACTTTTATCAAATGCTTTGCTGAAGTCGAGATATACTAAATCTACTGTATTTCCTTGATCAATCCAGTCAGTGATTCAATCATTAGATTAGTCTGGCATGACTTGTTTGCTACAAACCCATGCTGTCTCTGGTTAATTACTGTATTGTTATCCAAGTACTGTCACGCTGGGTATGGGGAGAACCCAACGTATAATGACAGGAAAAGGGAAGGGTGCCCTACAAGTGGGTAAAGGGGGAGTGGAGACCCCTAAACAGCTTAAACAACAAACCCTGACTCCCCTATTGACCCTATATAGGTTCTGCACCTATCGCTGAGCAGGAAACCTGGCCCTAGCTGACCCTAAAGCTAGGCCCTAGGTAGAGAGGGGGAGGGGGTGAGCACTAGTCAGCCCCACTGCAAACTAAAGTACACACAAGGGGAAACAAATAAGGGAATACACTTAGCTTTAAGATGACACTGGAGAGAACACGACAATAACCCACAAAGGAACTCCAAGGAGATTCTAGCCAACTACTAGAATTTCAGGCCTGAATAGAAGAAGAACACTCTATCACGAGCAACTCTCTGGAGAAACTGAGTGTATTTCAGGATACAGCAAGGGAGTGGTAATTAGCAGGAGAAGGTGAGAATCACTGCAGGGTCCTAAAGGTATAATCCCCAAGTAAGCTGATGATCACCGCTGGGTCCTAGAGAGAGAGAGGTATCAGGATGATGTTTGCAAGGCCAAGCGCAGCGACCTTCTACAGCCGGACCCCGTATGACTGTCTGTCAAACATGACACACCTGTGACAAGTACTTACATAGATGCTGTTTAATAATATTTTAAAAGATCTTGCATAGTATAGAAGTAAGGCTCACTGTCCTGTAATTTCCTGGCTCCATCTTCTTTCCTTTTTTGAAGACAGGGACAACATTTGCCCTTCTCCAATCTTCTTGGCTGCTCCTGTTCTCCAGGATTTTTCAAAGATTCTGGCTAGTGGTTGTGGAATTCCTCTGCTATTTCTTTCAGTATCCTACGATGTAATTCATCTGGACCAGGAGATTTAAATGAATTTAAATTAGCTAAGTGTTCCCTCACCATCTCTCTGTTTATAGATAGTGTGGATTCTATTATTCCTTGGATAGCACAGTGAAGATCAGTTGATGTTACATTTGCTTTGTTGGAGAACACAGATGCAAAATAGGAATTTAAAATTTTGGCCTTCTCAGCATCATTTCTGACCCACCCTTTTCATCCTCTAAAAATCCTATAGCATCTTTGACTTTTCTTTTGCTTTTGACATACCCCAAAATCCTTTTTTTTTGTTCTCCCTTGCAAGCCTCACTTCATTACTGGCTTTAGCTCTTCTAACGCTTGTCTTGCATTCCCCGCAGACAGCATTATATTTTTCTTTAGCTATGCCTCCCTCTTTGCATTTGATATACATTTATTTTTTATTTTTTAGCAAGTGTTTAAGTTCTGGGTTTACCCATCCTGGTCTCTTTAAATGCTTTCAATTCTTCCTTCTTTTCGGGATTGTTACTGATTGTGTACTGAGAATTTCATATAGCAAAATCTCCAATTCTTCTTGGACATTTCTGTCCTTTAGAAAATCCAGTTATTGGATCTTTCCTACCCTCTTTCTGAGTCCATTAAAATCTGCATTTCTGAAGTCCAACCTTAAAATCTGAGTCCTCGCTGGTCTTCCGCCTCTTGTAATCCAAAATTTGAGGATAGCATGATTGCTGCCTCCTAAATTCCCAGCCACCTTTACTTCCTCAACCATTTCCCCACTGTTGGTAAGAATTAGGCCCAAGATGGCAGACCCTCTTGTTCTCTCTTTTATTTATTTATTTATTTATTTATTTTACTCACTTATATAGCGCCATTAATTCCACAGCGATTTACAGACATTATGGGCACTGTCCCCATTGGGGGTCACAATCTAAGTCCCCTATCAGTATGTCTTAGGAGTGTGGGAGGAAACCGGAGAACCCGGAGGAAACCCACGCAAACACGGGGAGAACATACAAACCCCTTGCAGATGTTGTCCTTGGCGTGATCTTCTACCTTTTGAAAGATAAAGTTGTCAGCGAGAGA
This sequence comes from Phyllobates terribilis, assembly GCF_046119375.1. Classification (NCBI taxonomy): domain Eukaryota; kingdom Metazoa; phylum Chordata; class Amphibia; order Anura; family Dendrobatidae; genus Phyllobates; species Phyllobates terribilis. Next base: position 942,109,951 of record NW_027362762.1, read on the forward strand.
AGATAAGAATTTTCTGGACCCATTACTTTTGCTTGAGAGAGATTACCAACAAATATCTCGATAGTTAAAATTTCCCATTATCACTTTCATACTTTTTTTTGGGAACTAAGACATCTGATGTAAAAATAGTTCATCCATATCTTCAGTCTGTCCAGGTGGCCTAGAGTAAACATCTACAATAGCGTCCTTTCTGTTCTTCTCTCCTTGTATTCTTACCCAAACAGTTTCTACAGAGCTACCATTCTCTGAAGTTTGGATCTCTGTGGAGATATACGCTTTCCTAATACACAATGCAACACCTCCTCCCCTCTTGTTGATCCTGTTTCTAATAAATAAGTTGTAGTCTTCAAGGTTTGTATTACAATCATGTGTATCATCCCACCAAGTTTCAGTGACGCCTATGACATCATATCTCTCTTCCTGTGATAGCAGCTCCAATTCTTCAGTAGTTTGTAGTTGGTTTCCCTTGCTCCTCTATTTTCATTCATAATTTGTGGTCTTTGTTCTTTATTTCCACTTCTAATAGTAGGGTTCTCAAAAGTATTCATTAACTGTATTTGTTTCCTGGCTGTATATTTCCCATCCCATATTGCTCTAGTATAAAGCTCTCCTGATGAGTGTAGCAAGGTGTCTACAAAATATGTGTTTTCCTGTTTTTGTAAGATGCAACCCATCTCTATCAAGGAGTCCATCATACAAGTAATTCACTCCATGGTAAAGAAACCCAAAACGTAGCTGACGGCACCATCGGCATAACCAGTTGTTCACCTGTAGAATCCTGTTCAATCTCTTTGTTCCATATCCATCCACTGAGGATGGATGAGAAGACGACCTGCGCTCCCAATTCCTTCACTTTCCGGCCCAGGTCTTCAAAGTCTCTGCATATAGTTTCCAGGTCCTTTTTGCTGTGTCATTAGTTCCTATGTGTGTTAGTGAACGTGGGTAGTCATCTGTAGCACTGAAGAGTCTTGAGACCCTATCAGACACATCTTTGATTTGGGTACCTGAAAAACAGCACATTTCTCGTGAGGTGATGTCCGGTCGGTAGATAGCGGCTTCTGTTTCTCTCAGTAGGGCATCCCCTGCGACCACCACTCTACTTTTCTTCTTCACCACAGCGCTTCTTTTCTCCCTTCAAGAGTCTTCTGATTACTGGAGTGTTCTTTGTGCGCAAAGCACTTTTTTGATGTATATCTTCATAGTTGTCCTGCGTGAGAGCCTGGTAGTCGTTCTTCAGCGGTATGGGTGCTGACTGCCTCCTCATCCTCCTGCTTCTTTGGATCACATACTTCCATTTCTCTTCTTCTGCAGATACATTGAAAAGTGTTTCTCTTCTAACATCCTGAATAGTTATTTCTTCTCTGTCATTAGCTTCTGCAGGAATGCTGAAAAGCTCTTCTCTTGCAACATTCTGACGAGATTCTTCTGCTCTGTCAAGGAAATCCTCATCTTCTTTGATGAGCTTCAGTGTAGTTATTCTCTCCTGAAGACTTTGCAACTTTTCCTGTAACAGTCACAAACTTGCAATCCTGGCACGTAAAGTTTGTCTTTTCCTCTAGCAAGTCTGTAAACATATAGCACACAATGCAGCACACCATATGGGTAATCGCCTTCTCCATGTTGAACAAAATTCCCTACCAACTCAATGCCCTACCAATGCATAAAAGTAAACAATGCCAGACCAACTCAATGCCTTATCAATGTGTGAAAGTAAACAATGCCAGACCAACTCAATGCCCTACCAATGTGTGAAAGTAAACAATGCCAGACCAACTCAATGCCCTACCAATGTATGAAAGTAAACAATGCCCTACCAACTCAATGCCCTACCAATGTATGAAAGTAAATAATGCCCTACCAACTCTATGCCCTACCAATGCATGAAAGTAAACATTGCCCTACCAACTCAATGCCCTACCAATGTATGAAAGTAAACAATGACCTACCAACGCAATGCTCTACCAAAGTATGAAGGTAAACAATGCCTAACCAATTCAATGCCTGACCAATGTATGAATGTAAACAATGCCCGACCAATTCAATGCCCTACCAAAATGTAAAACTATACAATGCCCGACCAACTCAATGCTCGACCAATGTATGAAAGTATACAATGCCCGGCCAACTCAATACCCGACCAATGTATGAAAGTAAACAATGCCCTACCAACTCAATGCCCTACCAATGTATGAAAGTAAATAATGCCCTACCAACTCTATGCCCTACCAATGCATGAAAGTAAACAATTCCCTACCAACTCAATGCCCTACCAATGTATGAAAGTAAACAATGACCTACCAACGCAATGCTCTACCAATGTATGAAGGTAAACAATGCCTAACCAATTCAATGCCCGACCAATGTATGAATGTAAACAATGCCCGACCAATTCAATGCCCTACCAAAATGTAAAACTATACAATGCCCGACCAACTCAATGCTCGACCAATGTATGAAAGTAAACAATGCCCGGCCAACTCAATACCCGACCAATGTATGAATGTAAACAATGCCTAACCAACTCAATGCCCGACCAATGTATGAATGTAAACAATGCCTGATCAATTCAATGCCCGACCAATGTATGAATGTAAACAATGCCCGACCAACTAAATGCCCGACCAATGTATGGATATAAGCAATGCCCGATCAATTCAATGTCCAACCAATGTATGAATGCAAACAATGCCTGACCAACTCAATGCCCTACCAAAGTGTGAAAATAAACAATGCCCGACCCACTCTATGCCTGACCAATGTATGAAAGTAAACAATGCCTGACCAACTCAATGCTCGACCAATGTATGAAAGTAAACAATGCCCTACCAACTCAATGCCCTACAATGTAAGAAACTAACAATGCAGACCAATTTCCTGCTGTTTTCACATTTGCAATTTTGTATATTTTCATGAAATGATATAACCTTAGTTCATGGCTGCACTTCATACATGCATCCAGCTTTTTTGTTCAGAATAGTCACTATTGTTTGGGACATAAAAAACTGTTTCCACTAAATAATTTGATCAAATTGCCCTTTATTCCAAGGCCATGTTCACACATTGGATATTTTACCTTAGTATTTGTAAGCCAAAATCAGGAATGGAACAATCAGAGGAAAAGTATAATAGAAACACGTCACCACTTCTGCATTTTTCACCTGCCCATGGTTTTGGTTTACAAATACTGAGGTAACATACTCAAGAAATACACAACGTGTGTGCGTGGCCCACAAATGTTTTATGGTTTCACATACGTCTTGCATTGGTGGCCTTGTATTATCCCTGCTTGCATGGTGGAAGCAAAGCTGAACTTTGGAATCCTGAAAAACACAGCAAGAAAAGAAGCAAAAAGGAAGCAAAACCTGCGTTTTGTCGGCAGCTTTTTTACTGCTATGAGATCAGATTTTGACTGCAGAAAAAAAGCAGCAAAAAAGCAACATGTGAACATAGCCTTAGAGTGTACTAAAAGATTTTACAGCACTGCAGAATGGGTTGGCACTACATACACTAGATATAGCATGTGCCACGCTGACAGATGGCACACTACTCCTTTTCATAAAATCACGCTGCGGCAAATAAGCTATTTGCATAGCATGGAAACTCATCACGCAGAGTAAATGAGTGGTCGCCTACGCAAATAACATGTGCACTGCAATACGGACGTGTCGGTTTATAGGATATGGACACCTTAGGGAAGTGAGGGCAATTTTTTTTTTTCTTATTCTGGTCTAAAGATAATTTTGCATTTGGATTTCATTACAAATTTTGCACAGTTTGGCTTTTACAGGTTCTTTGTTTCCTTGCTGGCTGCAGAATGAGGTAACTGGGAATCTATCAGTGAGCTCATTCTGAGTGTGTAATGTTGGGATAACATGTGTTGACCTTGACCGTTAAATAATCACTGATCGGCTACATGCAAGCTCGTTAGACTAACCTAACCAACCAGTATCCTATGTACACAGAAAGATTGTTAATATGACCGTTTTGTGCACATAGAACATCACATTATCGGCAGCACATCTTCTGTTTACACGGGACGATAAAATCATTTCACCCGACGAGTTTCCTGTTCATCGAGCGATTGCCGGCCTAATTAGACAGCCTGATCGTTTTCCAAAAACACAATTATTGGCCTGTCTAAAGTAGCGTAACTCTTATCTGTCTTTTTCTGAGCTCCTCTCTGCAGATTTATGATGACATCAAAGTTCAGCTCAACTTTGATGTCATCTCTGGTCACAATTCAGCACAGAGAAGATCAGAAAAAGACGACAAAAGAATTTCAAACTCTCCCGTCAGAACGAGCTCACTGGCGGATTCTCAGTTAACTCATTATGCGGGGAAACAAAGAGCCTGTAAAAGCTAAATGGTGCAAAATGGAAGAAAAAAAAGCATGATAGCAAAAATACATGTATTTAATTAAAGAAAAAAGAACATGTCTGGAAGGTGTCCATTGCTGGACTACAGTGGGTACGGAAAGTATTCAGACCCCTTTACATTTTTCACTCTTTGTTTCATTGCAGCCATTTGATAAATTCTAAAAAGTTCATTTTTTTTTCTCATTAAAGTACACTCCGCACCCCATCTTGACTGAAAAAAAACAGAAATGTAGAAATTTTTGCAAATTTATTAAAAAAGAAAAACTGAAATATCACATGGTCATAAGTATTCAGACCCTTTGCGCAGTATTGAGTAGAAGCCCCCTTTTGAGCTAGAACAGCCATGAGTCTTCTTGGGAATGATGCAACAAGTTTTTTACACCTGGATTTGGGGGTCCTCTGCCATTCTTCCTTGCAGATCCTCTCCAGTTCCGTCAGGTTGGATGGTGAACGTTGGTGGACAGCCATTTTCAGGTCTCTCCAGAGATGCTCAATTGGGTTTAGGTCGGGGCTCTGGCTGGGTCAGTCAAGAAAGGTCACAGAGTTGTTCTGAAGCCACTCCTTTGTTATTTTAGTTGTGTGCTTAGGGTCATTGTCTTGTTGGAAGGTGAACCTTCGGCCAAGTCTGAGGTCCAGAGCACTCTGGAAGAAGTTTTCATCCAGGATATCTCTGTACTTGGCCGCATTCATATTTCCTTCAATTGCAACCAGTCGTCCTGTCACTGCAGCTGTAAAACACCCCCATAGCATGATGCTGCCACCACCATGTTTCACTGTTGGGATTGTATTGGGCAGGTGATCAGCAGTGCCTGGTTTTCTCCACACATACCGCTTATAATTATCACCAAAAAGTTCATATTTGTATCATCAGACCAGAGAATCTTATTTCTCATAGTCTGGGAGTCCTTCATGTGTTTTTGAGCAAACTCTATGCGGGCTTTCATATGTCTTGCACTGAGGAGAGGCTTCCGTCGGGCAACTCTGCCTTAAAGGCCCAACTGGTGGAGGGCTGCAGTGATAGTTGACTTTGTGGAACTTTCTCCCATCTCCCTACTGCATCTCTGGAGCTCAGCCACAGTGATCTTGGGGTTTTTCATTACCTCTCTCATCAAGGCTCTTCTCCCACTATTGCTCAGTTTGGCTGGATGGCCAGGTCTAGGAAGACTTCTGGTGGTCCCAAACTTCTTCCATTTAAGGATTATGGAGGCCACTGTGCTCTTAGGAACCTTGAGTAATGCAGAAATTCTTTTGTAACCTTGGCCAGATCTGAGCCTCTCCAAAATTCTGTCTCTGAGCTCCTTGGGCAGTTCCTTTGAGCTCATGATTCTCATTTGGTCTGACATGCACTGTGTGCTGTGAGGTTTTATATAGACAGGTGTGTGCCTTTCCAAATCAAGTCCTATCAATTTAATTAAACACAGCTGGACTCCAATGAAGGAGTAGAACCATCTCAAGGAGGATCACAAGGAAATGGACAGCATGTGACTTAAATATGAGTGTCATGGAAAATCATGGAAATAATGGGATTTGGCCCCGCATTCATGGCCTGGGTGAAGTTATTGTACTCATCCCCAAGGGCGGTAGTTAAGGTGAATGGTGAACGGTCCGGGATGTTTGACTTACATAGGGGCACAAGGCAGGGGTGCCCGCTGTCCCCGCTATTGTTTGCGGTGGCAGTGGAGCCCCTGGCGGCCAAAATAAGTGCTGAGAGAGGAGTGGTCGGATTTAAATTTGGGAGGCTGGAAGAAAAAATATCACTGTATGCCGATGACATCCTGTTATTTCTGGAAAATGCAGGAGAGGCATTGGGGTGCACGATGGATGTAATTAAACACTTTGGGAGCATTTCGGGACTGGAGATAAACTGGCACAAGTCTTATGTCATGGCTGTAGATAGACCAATAAAAGCAGAGGAGATAGATGAGAGGGGGAAGCAGCTCCAGCTGGTTTCACAATTTAAATACCTTGGGATATGGGTGGCGCTTCCATTGACACGATTCACGGATCTGAATTTAGTTCCTCTGCTAGAGAAATTTAAAAAGAAAATAGGCGCATGGTGCCAATTGGCTTTGACGGTGACGGATAGAACTAACCTGATTAAGATGGTCCTTATGCCACAACTAATGTACGTTTTGCACAACTCACCGATATGGCTACCAAAAAAACGGTTTCAGGGTATTGATTCTATCTTCAGATCCTTGATATGGGGCAAGAGGCAGGCAAGGATTAAATTGGGAACGCTGCAAAATGGGAAGGAGGAGGGAGGATTGGCCGCACCCAATCCCTGGGTCTATTTCTTGGCAGTACAGGGCCAGCATGTCAGGGGATGGAGAGAACCCGATTGTGGAGGGGCAGCTTGGCGGGTGCTGGTACATGTGTCGGGGAGACGCCCACTGGTCCAGGCGTTAGAGGATGGTACCTTTAAGAAATTGGGAGCAATATATCCTACCTTAGGCTTGACTTAGAAGGTATGGGACACTATTAAAAAGATCAGGGGGGTGGACGGGCTGACTAAGTACTCACCGGTGTTGGGCAATGAACATCTGCCGGAACTTAATAAGCTGTGTCAAATGGGCAATTGGAAGGCGCAAGGAGTGAGATATGTGTGCTAGCTGCAGAGTGGAACAGACCTGAAGACCTTTGAGAAATTGAGAGAAGAATTTGATTTGCCTTTGGTATGGGGATTTCAATACTATAGGCTTCGACATGCTTGGAGGGCACAGTGTGGATTGGGAGCCATGACGGTTCAGGGTGACATTGTACTAGACTCTGTATGTATGAAGGGAGGGACGAGGGGAGTCATATCGAGCTTATATCATGACCTACTGCACTCCTATCTGGGGGGAAATCACTTCATTGCAAAGAGTAAATGGGAAAGGGAGGTGGGTACCCTCACAACAGAACAATGGGAAGCAATTCTAGAATATGTCCCGAAGATCTCTCTAAGCGAGCAGGCACGGATCTCCCAATTATACATAATACATAGGACATACAAAACACCGCTGCGCCTGTACAAGGCGGGCTTGAGGGGAGATTCCAGTTGCCCTAGATGTGGCACGGACCAGGCCGGACTGCTACACATGCTATGGTCATGCCCACGGCTAGTGGCTTATTGGTTGGTCGTTGTTAACAAAATTGAGAGGGCTTATACATGTACAATTGACAGAAACCCGGTGCTGTGTGTTTTGGGGGAGGTGGATGGAATACCTGTCTCAGAACATTACAAAGTGGCGATAGCGCGATTGCTATATGTGGCACGCAAACTAATAGCACGAAAATGGACAGATTCGGAACCCCCCACTAGGAGGGAATTTATTGCTCAGACACGTACGGTAATGCATTTAGAGGAAAGCATTTACAGGCGGAGGCATGGAGAGAGAACTTTTGGGAAAATATGGTCCGCATGGATGGCGGTAATATGATTGTCAATGTTCCCAGGTATGCCCGGCATAAGGAGTATTGGCGGGAGGGGGGAGGGGGGAGAGGGTTTTGACTGTATTACTACACGTTATGTGAATTGTTATATGTATATTGATAACTGTTTGCTGTAAATTTTTGAAACCTAAATAATAATAATTGGTTTAAAAAAAAAAAATATGAGTGTCTGAGCAAAGGGTCTGAATACTTATGACCAGGTGATATTTCAGTTTTTCTTTTTTAATAAATTTGCAAAAATTTGTACATTTCTGTTTTTTTTCAGTCACGATGGGGTGCAGAGTGTACTTTAATGAGAAAAAAATGAACTTTTTAGAATTTACCAAATGGCTGCAATGAAACAAAGAGTGAAAAGTTTAAAGGGGTCTGAGTACTTTCCGTACCCACTGTATATAGCAGGCATCACAACCGTTAAACGTTCACATCGGGACAATCCTGTTGCAAAAAAATGTGTGAAAAAGAGCATGAAAAAAGCTATACATGTTTAGCTGCAGTGTAAAGCAAGGCGGAGTAAAAGCTTAGTCATTTGCTTATAGTGTTACAAAAATTTAAAAGGCCAGTCACAGTTAATTAAAAAGCTGAACACTGCTAAAATAAGTAATGATGGTATATTCATCCTTTTACTCCCCATCTCTCATTCTCCCCGCTGGACTTTTCCCATTGGATGCAGTGGTGGCAACAAGAATATCCCACATGACGGCTGTAGCCAATCACTTGTCCCAGCATTATGTGGCACAAGACCACTGAGGACAGCGATTGGCTGCAGGCATATAAGGAATGTGATAACTGCAGCCAATGTAAGTAGGAGGCGAGCGAGGAGATTCGGGGATGTGGTGCTGGAACAGGATAAATAAAAAGGGTGACTTTATCTTATTAATTTATTTTAGCAGCGTTGCTGCTTTTCTAATTCACTTGGGACAACCCCTTTAATTAATTACATTTAAACAGATTATCCAGTTTTATATAAAAATAAGTTTACCGAAAAGTTCTTAAACTTGCTAATATAGTTTGTATTTAATTTTTTTCAGCATGAATTTAATATCTTTGATGGCTGACAGTGAATGAGAAGATTCTTCTTTATATCAATGGGCAGAAAACTGGTACAGTGCATTCACTGACAGCAAGCAAAGCTTTAGTAAATAGTGAGGAATTAAAATCTAGAATATTAAAAAGTTGCAGAAGTTTTTTTTTTTTTGCAGAAAACTGCACTATTCCTTCAAGAAGATTGAGATCTCAGGGGTTCCCCTGCATTCGTTGCCCGGATCCGACACCCCTGACACTCACACGTAGCCCTATGTCAGGCCTGACATGATACCCGCCCTAGCGAGGGTCTTACCATCCTCTAGCGTTGTGGTGATGATTTCCTGAGACGATGGCCCTGTCCCGGCCCGGTTACATGCCTGCACCACCACTCCGTACTGGGTGAACTTCTTAAGATTATCCAAAGTGTACAACTCGCTGTCCCCGGTGGTGTCCACAGTGATGATATTAAACTGATAGTTGCCTCCTGTGCTGTATTCCCGGAAGCCGATTTGGTAACCACGGATGATCCCGTTCTGCAGGTGCTTTTTGGGGGCCTTGAATAATAAAAAAAAAAAAAATGTAAAAGAAAAAAGAAAAAAATATACAATGCTCAAAAAAATAGAGGGAAGACAAAAATACCCCATCCTAAATATCACTGAATGAAATATTCAAGTTGCAAATCTTTAAACCTTACATACACCCCCTGACAGAAGTTATGTCGCTTATCCATGTTATGTCAATAAAAGCTTATATATAACCGGACGTTAAATTCATCCATTGGTTTTATAAATTACTCTTTTGAAAGCTGAAACCCTCCCAAATTTGGTTTAGGTTAAGAAAATAAATTGGCATCAATGCTGAAATATTGATCATTTAATGAACGCAGAATGGTCAGATTTTGGCAAGACAAAAGTTTTGTCGCCCACAGAAAGTCATGTGATATTCAAACAAATAATTATCTTAAAATACAAATATATGTTGCATAACATTGGTGAATTGATGATTATGGCTTACAGCCAATGAAAACACAAAAGTTATTATCTCAGTAAATTAGAATAATTAACAAAACACACCTGCAAAGGCTTCCTTTAAAAAGGTCCCTTAGTCTGTTTCAGTAGGCTCCACAATCATGGGGAAGTCTGCTGACTTGACAGATGTCCAGAAGGCAGTCATTGACACACTCCACAAGGAGGGTAAGTCACAAAAGGTCATTGCTAAAGAAGCTGGCTGTTCACTGAGTGCTGTATCCAAGCATTAATGGAAAGTTGAGTGGAAGGGAAGAGTGTGCTAGGAAAAGGTGCACAAGCAACTGGGATAAATCTTTGAAAGGATTGTTAGGAAAACGCCATTCAAAAATTTTGGGGAGATTCACAAGGAGTGGACAGCTGCTGGAGTCATTGCTTCAAGAGCCACCACACACAGACGTATCCAGGACATGGGCTACAAGTGTCGCATTCCTTGTGTCAAGCTACTCATGACCAATAGACAACGCCAGAAGTGTCTTACCTGGGCCAAGGAGAAAAACACCTGGACTGTTCTCAGTGGTCCAAGGTGTTGCTTTCAGATGTAAGTAAAGTTTGCATTTCATTTGGAAATCAAGGTCCCAGAGTCTGGAGGAAGAGTGGAGAGGCCACAATCCAAGCTGCTGGAGGTCTAGTGTGAAGTCTCCACCATCAGTGATGGTTTGGGGAGCCATGTCATCTGCTGGTGTAGGTCCACTGTGTTTTATCAAGACCAAAGTCAGCGCAGCCATCTACCAGGACATTTTACAGCACTTCATGCTTCCCTCTGCCGACAAGCTCTTTGGAGATGGAAATGTCATTCTCCAGCAGGACTTGGCCCCTGTCCACACTGCCAAAAGTACCAATACCTGGTTTACAAACAACAGTATCACTGTGCTTGATTGGCAGCAAACTCACCTGACCTTAACCCCATAGAGAATCTATTATAGAGAATCTATGGGGTATTGTCAAGAGGAAGACGAGAGACCCCAGACCCAACAATGCAGACGAGCTGAAGGCTGCTATCAAAGCCACCTGAGCTTCCTTAACACCTCAGCAGCCACAGGCTGATCGCCTCCATGCCACATTGCTGCATTGATGCAGTAATTGATGCAAAAGGAGCCCGACCAAGTACTGAGGGCATTTACTGAACATACATTTCAGTAGGCCAACATTTTGGATTTTAAAATAATTTTTCAAGCTGTTGTTATAAAGTATTCTAATTTATTGAGATAATGACTTTACTGTTTTCATTGGCTGTAAGCCATAATCATCAACATTAACAGAAATAAACGCTTGAAATAGATCACTCTGTGTAATGACTCTATATAATATATGAGCTTCACTTTTTGTATTGAAGAACTGAAATAAATTAACTTTTTGAGGATATTCTAATTTTGTGAGAAGCACCTGTATATATACACCTATAAAAAAACAAAAATTCAATGAGAAGTAATGGCATGTGGATGACAATGATCTCTTGCTCTCCATACAGTGTTCAAGTACTAATACTGCTATGTAGTACTCACTCGCTTTCACTCCCAACTACATAAAGAAAACATAAGCCTGTAAAAAGAATAAAATGACAGAGCAGTGGTCTGTAGAAGCCTGGGAGCTCTTCTTTTCTCCATATAGCATTCTTAATATCACCATAAAGTGTTCAGATAATACTGCTATATATTAATATCGAAATATAGTACCCACTCATACTCACTGCTGTCTACATATAAAAGATAAACCTATAAAAAAATTTAAAAAAATGACCCTACTATGTTCTGTGAAGGATATGCAGCTTTTCTTATCTTCATAGAGTGCTCATAATACCGCCATGCGGTGCTCAGATGACATAGCTATATAATAAAACTATTGCATAGTACTCACTCTCTGTCACACCAATCTGCATAAAAAAAATAAACCCATAAATAAAAGAAAAGAGAATTACCATGTTATAGTCTTCGGAGGACAATGAGCTCTTTATCTCTCCATATAGTGCTGAAATAATACTGCTATATGCACAACCCCAATTCCCAAAATCTGGGCTCCCTCCCTCACCCTATTGGCACCCTGTGAGGATCCAAGAGTAGTCATGGCAGACGGAGGTCAAATAATGACCTCCGGGTTCGCCAGCTACGGTGGCCTGTTCAATCCAACCAAGAAGTAGGGACTAAAAAGTGTTCTGCCAAAGTAAAGCACAGCAATGCATGAGAGCTGTGATCAGAGAGACAAAAGCTGAAGTTCCATTGTGGAACTATATATTCTAGCAATAAATATGCATATTTGGTATCTTCAGAATGACCTGATCTAGAACACACTGACACATTATTAAACCCCTTAGCGATCGAGCTAATTTTGACCTTAATGACCAGGCCAAATTTTACAATTCTGACCACTGTGACTTTATGAGATTATTACTCTGGAACGCTTCAACGGATCCCCCTGATTCTGAGACTGTTTTCTTGTGACACATTGTACTTTGCGATAGTGGTAACATTTGTTTTATATGACTTGCGTTTATTTGTGAAAACATTAAACAATTTTGATAAACATCGCAATTTTCAAACTTTCAATCTTCATATCCTTAGGCCAGTCAGTCATGCTGTACATAATAACTAATAAATAACATTTCCCATACGTCCACTTCACATCTGCATCATTTCTCAAACGTCATTTTATTTTGTTAGGATGTTGGAAAGGTTAAATGTTTAGCAGCAATTTCTCATTTTTTCAACAAATTTACAAAACCTGTTTCTTTAGGGACCTATTCAGATTTCAAAACTGTTGTCAGGAAATGTTTTAACCCTTCAGGTGCTACACAGGAATTAATGCAAAGTGGAATGAAAAAAAAAAATACATTTAAATTTTACCTCTAAAATGTTGCTTTAGTCCCATTTTTTTCACTTTTGCAAGAGGTAACAGCAAAAAGTGGACACCACAGTTTGTTACCCATTTTCTTATGAGCGCAGTGATACCCCACATGTAGCCAGAAAGTTCTGTTTGGACACACGGCCCGCTCAGAAGGGAAGGGGAAATTATTGGAATTTTGAAACACAAATTGGCTGAAATAGATTGCTGGCGACATGTCACATTTGCAAGGCCCCTAAGATGCATAAACAGCAGAAACCTACCTACAATTGAACCCATTTTGGAAACTACATCCCTCAAGGATTTTATCCAGGGGTATAATGACCATTTTGAACCCACTTTTTACGACACAGAATTTGATAACATTAGGTCATCGTAATGAATATGTCGTCGTATCGTCATCATTTTTTTTTTTACTTTTCAAAATATTCCAACCATAACACTAAGCCCAATGCTAAGCCAACCCTAACCTTAGCCCAACCCTAACACTAAACCCAATGCTAAGCCAACCCTAACCTTAGCCCAACCCTAACACTAAACCCAATGCTAAGCCAACCTTAACCTTAGCCCAACCCTAACACTAAACCCAATGCTAAGCCAACCCTAACCTTAGCCCTACCCTAACACTAAACCCAATGCTAAGCCAACCCTAACCTTAGCCCAACCCTAACACTAAACCCAATGCTAAGCCAACCCTAACCTTAGCCCAACCCTAACACTAAACCCAATGCTAAACCAACCCTAACCTTAGCCCAACCCTAACACTAAACCCAATGCTAAACCAACCCTAACCTTAGCCCAACCCTAACACTAAACCCAATGCTAAGCCAACCCTAACCTTAGCCCAACCCTAACACTAAACCCAATGCTAAACCAACCCTAACCTTAGCCCAACCCTAACACTAAACCCAATGCTAAGTCAACCCTAATCTTAGCCCAACCCTAACACTAAGCCTAATGCTAAGCCAACCCTAACCTTAGCCCAACCCTAACACTAAGCCCAATGCTAAGTCAACCTTAACCTTAGCCCAACCCTAACACTAAGCCCAATGCTAAGTCAACCCTAATCTTAGCGCAACCCTAACACTAAACCCAATGCTAAGCCAAACCTAACCTTAGCCCAACCCTAACACTAAGCCCAATGCTAAGCCAACCCTAATCTTAGCCCAACCCTAACACTAAACCCAATGCTAAGCCAACCCTAACCTTAGCCCAACCCTAATACTAAGCCCAATGCTAAGTCAACCCTAATCTTAGCCCAACCCTAACACTAAGCCCAATGCTAAGCCAACCTTAACCTTAGCCCACCCCTTACGCTAAGCCCAATGCTAAGTCAACCCTAATCTTAGCGCAACCCTAACACTAAGCCCAATGCTAAGCCAACCCTAATCTTAGCCCAACCCTAACACTAAACCCAATGCTAAGTCAACCCTAACCTTAGCCCAACCCTAACACTAAACCCAATGTAAGTCAACCCTAATCTTAGCCCAACCCTAACACTAAACCCAATGCTAAGTCAACCCTAACCTTAGCCCAACCCTAACACTAAGCCCAATGCTAAGCCAACCCTAATCTTAGCCCAACCCTAACACTAAACCCAATGCTAAGCCAATACTAACCTTAGCCCAACCTTAATACTAAGCCCAATGGTAAGCCAACCCTAACCTTAGCCCAACCCTAACATTAAGCCCAATGCTAAGCCAACCCTAACCTTAGCCGAACCCTAACACTAAGCCAAATGCTAAGCCAACCCTAATCTTAGCCCAACCCTAACACTAAACCCAATGCTAAGCCAACCCTAACCTTAGCCCAACCCTAACACTAAGCCCAATGCTAAGCCAACCCTAACCTTAGCCCAACCCTAAAACTAAGCCCAATGCTAAGCCAACCCTAACCTTAGCCCAACCCTAACATTAAGCCCAATGCTAAGCCAACCCTAACCTTAGCCCAACCCTAACACTAAGTCCACTGCTAAGCAAACCCTAACCTTAGTCTAACCCTAACACTAAGCCCAATGCTAAGCCAACCCTAATCTTAGCCCAACCCTAATACTAAGCCCAATGCTAATCCAACCCTGTCCTTAGCCCAACCCTAACACTAAGCCCAATGCTAAGCCAACTCTTACCTTAGCCCAACCCTAACCCTAAGCCCAACCCTAACGGCAAAGAATGAAAGAAATAAAAGTTATAAATTAAATGTAATCTGACTAAGGCACTGTGATAGGGTCTATCATATAGCTCAAAAGTCAAGAACCAATAAGAAAAATCCCCGCTGTTGCAGATCTCCGTGGGCCATTTTTCTTCATAAGGAGGAGGAAGGCCGGGGGAAGGCGATCACGTGATCGGGGACCAGAGAAAACATCCCTGATCACATTCTCCAGACTCTTAGCTACCCCCCGGTAACTGAGACCCTGGAGATTTTTGGACTCAGGGGTCACTATTCACTTATTCCCGATCGCCGTTTTAAAACAACAATGAGGGACTTAGGCCCCTTAGCAGTCGCTGTTTTAATGCGTATTGGCGGTCGTTAAGGGGTTAAACCTTAAAAAAAAAAAAAAGATGGCAAACATTAAGTTTTCCATCATTCTGCCAAACAAAAAGTGGAATAAAGCGTGATCAAACAGACGTATGTGCATAGAAATGGTATCGCTGAAATAGTCGTCTTGTCCAGATAAAAAACAAACCCACACCCAGCTCATTTGGTGGAAAAATATAAAACCTATAGCTTTCGGAATATGGAAATGCAAAATACAAGTTATTTTTTCTATATAATTGTTTTTAGTGTTTAAAAGCAGCAAAACATAACAAAATTATATAAATGTGGTATGTATGTAACTGAACTGACCCATAAATTAACCCCTTTGCCCTCAAAGGTGGTTTGCACGTTAATGACCAGGCCAATTTTTACAATTCTGACCACTGTCACTTTATGAAATAATTACTCTGGAACGCTTCAACGGATCCCACTGATTATGAGATTGTTTTTTCGTGACATTGTATTTCAAAATAGTGGTAAAATTTCTTCGATATCACTTGCGTTTATTTGTGAAAAAATTGGAAATTTGGCGAAAATTTTTAAAAATTCGCAATTTTCAAACTTTGAATTTTCATGCCCTTAAACCAGAGAGATATGTCACACAAAATAGTCAATAAATAACATTTCCCACATGTTAAGGGTTATAGGTTGACCAGCGATTTCTCATTTTTCCAACAAAATTTACAAAACCATTTTTTTAGGGACCACATCTTATTTGAAGTGACTTTGAGGGGCCTTTATGACAGAAAATACCCAAAAGTGACACCATTCTAAAAACTGCACCCCTCAAGGTGCTCAGAACCACATTCAAGAACTTTATTAACCCTTCAGGTGCTTCACAGGAATTTTTTGAATGTGGAAGAAAAAAATGAACATTTAACTTTTTTCACAAAAATGTTACTTTAGACACAATTTTTTTTATTTTCAAATGGGTAACAGGAAAAAATGGACCCCAAAATTTGTTATGCAATTCCTCCTGAGCACGCCAATACCCCATATGTGGGGGAAAACCACTGCTTGGGCGCACGGCAGGGTTCAGAAGGGAAGGAGCACTGCGTGACTTTTTGAACGCAAAATTGTCTGGAATCGAGAGCGGACGCGATGGAGCGTTTGGAGAGTCCCTGATGCTCCTAAACAGTGGAAACCCCCCACAAGTGACCCCATTTTGGAAACTAGACCCCTCAAGGATTTTATCAAGGGGTATAGTGAACATTTTGAACCAGAGGTTCGACACAGAATTTGATAACATTAGGTCATCATATTGAGTAAGTTGTCATTAGTCTTGAGCGCAAGTGCTCGCTACTTGAGTTTGCATCGGGTACTCAGGTATGCACCAAGTATCGCGGGTGCTCAAGTGACATGCTCGAGTCCCCGCTCGCATGTTTCACGGTTGTTAGACACCCCAAAAAGAAACATGCGGGGATCGCTCGTGAATGGCAAACAAGGTTTTTTGGCCGCGATGCATATAGGGCGGAGACTCGAGCATGTCACTCGAACACCCGTCATACTCGGTGCATACCCGAGCACCCGATGCAAACTCAAGTAGCGAGCACTTGCGCTCAACACTAGTCGCCATATCTTTCATCATTTTTTTTCTTTACTTTTGAAAAAATCCCAACCCTAACCCTAGCACAGCCCTAACCCTAGCACAACACTAACCCTAACCCTAGCACAACCCTAACCCTAGCACAACACTAACCCTAACCCTAGCACAACCCTAACCCTAGCAGATCCCTAATCCTAGCACAACCCTAACCCTAGCACAACCCTAACACAACTCTAGCACAACCTTAATACAACCCTAATCCTAGAGTTTATTTTTTACACCGTTCCTCGTGCGGTATAAGTGATTAGACGACTTTATTCTTCGGGTTGGTGCGATTACAGAGGTACCAGATACATATCAGGTTTTTACGTTTGGCTGCTGTCACACACTAAAAAACCCTTCTTTTTTTTTGCAAAGACTAGTTTTTGCATCGCCATATTTTGAGAGCTATAATTTTTCCGTAATTCGGCCAACAGAGTCATGTGATGGCTTGTTTTCTGCAGGACAAGTTGACGTTTTTATTGGTACCATTTTCGGGCATGTGACATTTTTTGTTCGCTTTCTATTCTGATTTTTGGGAGGCAGAATAAACAAAAACCATGCCATTAGGCAGCTTTGTTCTTTGGGTCAGTGAGTTTACAGTGGTACCACATTTATAAAAAAAAATTATGTTTTGGCGCTTTTACAAAATAAAAACTATTTTATAGAAAAAATATTTTTTTTGTTTCGCTTTATTCTGAGAGCTATAATTTTTTTATTTTTCGGATGATGGAGCTGTATGGCGGCTTTTTTTTGCGGGACAAGATGACGTTTTCAGCGGTACCATTTTTATTCGTCTTTTTGATCGCGATTTGTTCCATTTTTTGTTTGGCATTATTATGATAAAGCATCGTTTTTTGCTTCGTTTTTTTATTTTATTTTTTTACTGTGTTCACTAAAGTTGTTAACTAGTGGGACAGTTTTATATGTCAGGTCGTTCCGGACGCGGCGATACCAAATATGCGTACTTTTATTGTTTTTTGTTTTTCTTCATAATAATATTTATTTATGGGTAAAGTATATATATATTTTTTTTATTATTTTTTTCATTTTTAGTTTAAATATTTTTTTTATTATTTTTTTTTCCACTTTGATACTTTTTTTTTACTTTTACACTTTGTTCCACTATGGGACTTTCATTTCTTGCATAGCATAGACATGCAGCATCATCTCTATGCTATGCTGTGTGTCAGCGCTGCACAGGGCTGTGGAGTCAATAAGCCAAACCTCAAACTCCAACTAAGACTTCTCAATTTCCATGACACCGACTCCGACTCCCTCATACATGGCTCATGTTTAAGTGATAAATTTACAGTAGCACAGATTAATCTCAGCTAAAAGTCTAGACCCTTAGATCAGGAATAGGACAGACATTTATAGGACATTTCATAACTTTCCCAAATTCTTATGAAAAAATATTCCCCACAAACTGCATTGTACTACTGTACCCAATTTCTTATATATTTTAGGAGTTGTAGTCGGTCCATTTTATACCGACTCCGATTCCGACTCCACCAAAATGGACACGGACTCGGACTCCAACTTCACAGCCCTGGCGCTGTACACTCAGAAGTTACTTTGATCGCGCACTGTCACCATGAGAACTACCGGGACCCGGCACAGACAGTGCGGGACGCCAGAGAGGACGTAAGTAAGTCGTGCTTACCTCCCCTTGCTCCCAGAATGCTGCGATCGACTTCGATCGCAGCATTTCGGGGGTTAATGTGTTGGGCGTGGTGCAGCAACGGGTGTCAGCTGTGACAATCAGCTGACACCCGGCGGCGATCGCGCCTGCACAGCCTGTGTGTGGGCCCGATCGCCAAGGCGTAATAATACGTATCTGGTCCAATAAGCCCAGGGCGCAGATACGTATTATTACGCATGATGTCAGAAAGGGGTTAAAGCCGTCATTACTTTTATCAAAAGCTATCAAAAATGTTATCTAACCCAAAAACCCAGAAATACCAAATTATCCCACAAAAAACAAGCCCTCTCATGACTCTGTCGGCTGAATTATAGCTCTCAAAATATGGAGATGAAAAATATATTTCTTGGGGAAAATAGTGGCTTTAGTGTGTAAAAGTAGAAAACCCTCAAAAAAGCAATATAAATCTGATATGTCCATAATCCTAGTGACCCGAAGAATAGTCACCTTATTACTTTTATCTAATGGTGAACAATGAAAAAAAAATAAAACTAATTCTTTACCTGCTGCTGATTTGTTCATTCTGCCTCCCAAAAATCTGCAGTAAGGCTCGGCTCACATCTATTCTGCGCTCTGCGCTGAGCTCTTACACCGGGGCTTCTGTGTAAATCTCTGAAATAAGTGATTCAGAAGGAAACCCCTGTGGAAGATTCCCTACAATGAGGCAGATGGGGGGCGCTGTGAACGCCGCTTGGCCTGTGATTCGGCAGTGTTCGCCTTTTTAGGCGTGCATAAAAGTGCTGTCCGCCACACTTTGTGCACTTCTACCTTTGAAAAGAAGGACACCGCTGAACAGATGCCAGATGGAGTCCAGGGTAACTGTACTGCCTCATTCTAGTGAATGGATCCATCACGGGTTCTCTCTGAATCAAATCATTCAGAGATTTAGACTGAAACCCTGTTGTAAGTGGTCAGCATAGAGCGCAGGATAAATGTGATCCAAAATATTCAGTACCCCAAAATTCCACCAATAAAAGCTTCAACTTAACCACAGAAAGCAAGTCCCCACTCAGGTCCATCATCTATTAACAGAAATATTGGGGGCTTCCATGTTACTGGTAGCACAAAAGTTCCGTAAAAGAGCTAAAAGAAATCCAACAAATTCTGCGCTCCCAAATCCAAATGCCGCCTGCTCCCTGCTGAGCCACAGTGTGCCTAAACCACATTTTTTACCTAAAATTTAAAATCTGGGGCTAAAACAACATTTTAGTGATAAAAATGTAATTATTATTTCTTCAAATAGTATAAAATACTGAGACGCACATGTGGTGTCAATATGATCACTGCACCCCTAAATAAATTCATTGGGGGTGTAGTTTGAAAACTTAGGTCACTTATGGGGGGTTCTGCTGTTCTGGCACCTCAGGGGCTCTACCAATGTGACATGGTACCTGCAAACAGAAAAATCTGCCACCAAAGAAGAAGCAAACACGAAACGCTCATTGGGGTCTCATTCTCTTGCATTCCAAGACCTTACATATGTATTATCTTGAATTCATTCATTTTTACTTCTTGCTTTCTACCACACTATAGAACTGAAAACATGGGTCACTGATGTCCCTGACAGTCCTTCAGCTTATATATATCTGATCAACCTGCATTTATACATCTACATGTGACTAGTATTTTACTTTTATTTTATTTCTAAAATGCAGCAGTAATTATTATCTTTATTTTTTTTGGACTGTCTGGAGCTATTATTGTCTCATTATGCATCGTTCCATATAAACCTTAGAGTTCCAGTTTGTATTTTCTGCATTGTACATGTTCCATCTCTATTTCGCTATTACAGTATAAATTAAAATATATTTATTTGACCACTAGGAGTCACTGTTGTACCTGTACAGTATTTATATTGCAGTATTTTTTATTTTTCTATAGTACTAACTGTAATTGTGCTTTTTGATCACTAGGAGTCACTATTGATCCATGAAATGTCTGTATGTACTCAGTTGTTGATGATAAGCTGTTCATATTTCCTATAAATTATTGTTTGGTCTTGTATGCATGGATTTATCTTGCTGTTTTTTCTCCCTTTTAATTACAATTTTTTTTAACTGTTCTTGTCATATTTTTCTACATAAAGATTGCTATATTTTTAACATTTGAGCTTATATCGATTCCCCTTTTCTCAGTGATGCAATTTCACCAATACCCTACATGTGGGGGAAAACTACTGTTTTCCGAGTCAGGCAGGACTCGGAACGGAAAGAGCAGCATTTGACTTTTAGAACGTAAAATTGTCTGGAATAGATAGCGAACGCCATGTCGCGTTTGCAGAGCCCCTGATGTGCCTAAACAATGGAAATCCAACACAAGTGACCCCATTTTGTAAACTATACCTCTCAAGGAACTTATCTAGATGTGGGGTGAGCACCTTGAAACCCCAGGGGCTTCACAGAAATTTATAACGTTGAGCCGTGAAAAAATTACATAATGTTGTTTTAGCCCCAGATTTTTTATTTTCACAAGGGTAACAGGAGAAAATGGAACCCAAAATTTGCTGTGCAATTTCTCCTGAGTACGCAGATACCCCATATGTGGGGGAAAACTACTGTTTGGGCGCACGGCAGGGCTCGGAAGGGAAGGAATGCCATTTTGGCTGGAATTGATAACAGACGCCATGTCACATTTGCAGAGCCCCAGACATGCCAAAACAGCAGAACAAGTGAACTCATTTTGGAAACTACACCTCTCGAATAATTCATCTAGGGGAGCAGTATTTTTAACCCTCAGACGATTCACAGAATTGTATAACATTAGGCTGATTATATGAAATATTACCATTTTATCCACTAAAATGTTGCTTAGGCCCCAAGTTTGTCATTTTCAAAAGGGGTAATATGAGAAAATGAGTGATGCAATTTGTTTGCAATGCATGAGACCTGTCGGCTTTACACTGACAGATCGCTTGTTAGACTCTGCCGCTAGCTGGTCTAACAGGCCACCGTAGCTGACAGACCCAGAGGTCATCATTTGACCTCTGGCTGCCATAACAACCCTCGGCTCCCCGTGATCACATTGCGGGGGTGCTGGAGGGGTGAGAGAAGGAGCGCACTCCCTCTGACAAACTCCTAAATGCCGTGATCGCTATTGATTGCGGCATCCAGAAGATAACACAGGGTTATCATCATTGGGACCTGAGCCAATGTTGTCGGTCACAGCAATCGCTCTGCATCGGAATCTCGGTGCTTGCAGGACTCTGGGGGTCCTGAGCGCTGCAAGACCATCAACGATAGAAAAACGTTGGCTCTTGCTGGGTTTTGTGCAGCGCTGACGTTTCTCTATGGTCGGCGGTCGTGAAGGGGTTAAGTAGGTCGTTTGGCCTTGGGGCACAAGTCTGCAGTCACTCTATCCTCACACGGTGTGTACTGCGTCAAGTGATCACAAGTATGCGATTTGCATAATTCCAGCAAGACATGTCCGGCCTCGCTCAATACACTCGTACTCAGCGAGGCCGCCTCCATCCAGCCGGCGCGTGATCGCATGTATACAAATCATAGTGTGAGTGACTGGCACAGTGACTACAGACTTGTGCTCCAAGACCAGACAACTCCGTTAAAACATTTTAGTGGAAAAAAAATGTGAATCAGCTATGGGTTTAAAATGCTCACTACAACCCTAGATGAATTCCTCGAGAGGTGTAGTTTCCAAAATTAGCAAAATGGGGTCATTTGTGGGAGGTAAAAAATTTGAAATTGCTGCTAAACTTCTAACTTTTTTAACATCCGAACAAAAAAAAAATGTTTTTTTTTCAAAAATTATACCAATGCAAAGTAGACACGTGGTAAATGTTATTTATTAAAGGGGTTGTCCAGTCCAAAACAATAACTATGCAGTCACTGCAGATTTAACATTTTAGACCAAACAACCCCTTTGTTTGTGTGATATACTGTAGACCATTTGTTTTAAGGGCATAAAAATTCAAAGTTTGAAAATTGCAATTTTTTTTTTTAAATTCTTGTAAAATTTTCGATATTTTCACAAATAAACACAACTCAGATGTGTTGCTCCCAAGTTTTTCAATTGAAATGGAAAAAATGTCCAACGTTCACTTTCTGATCTGTTATGGTGTGTAGTGAATAAAATATAAGAGATTTCCAAATCATTGCATTCGTATTCTCTTTACAATTTACACAGAGTCCCAAATAATTCTTTTGGAATTGGGGGGGTGTAAATGCAAGATAAACCAATAAAAACTGTAATAAAATGATAGTGTGGAGGTCTGGGACGCCCATCATATCTTCATACAGTGCATATCATACCGCCATGTAGTATGATATTATTGCAGTATTATTTGAGCACTGTCATGTAGTACTCACGCTGATTCATCCAGCTAAAGCGTTGGGGTGGGTGCTTATAACTTTCAGTGCCTAGGTACAGGTCACAAGTTTATCAGAAAATGAAAAGCCCACCGCTAGCTAATTTTACTTTTGAAGTTTTGGATTTGAATATTCTAAATATTTTTCCTATTATTGGGGCAATGAAAAATGGCTTTTTAACATACCAAATTGAATACCAAAAAAAATAGCTAAAAAAAAAATAATAATTTAAACTCAAATTACGATTAAGAATTCAAAAATCTGAGACAGAGGAGTCACAGATAAAGAAGAGGTCTTTGAAAATATAAAACATTGAATTTTTATTTACATAATATTAAAAAAGTTATACGTAATAAATAAAACCAAATAAAAAACAAGGATGCCTCAGGAAAAAGCAACAGACCATTTGCATCCAATTTAAATAAGAAAATAATCTACCCAAATATATATGATAAGGGATTATAAGTAATCTAGATATACATGTGCATATAAAGTGCCAGTGCATAAGATTATTGCTAATATATCTATATATGTAATTCAGATCAAATCATATACACATTATCCTCCTATTAGATCAACCACTGAATCTGCATAATGTGCATATATCAACATGATCTAGCACCTAGAATTTAGGTTTGTTTAAGTCTTAAGGTAAATAAGTATTTTAGGTATCTTAGAGTTTGCCTTCAATATATAAACCCATGCAGAGAGTGAAGTTGCATGGTTTGGTCTGTGCTCCTGTTAACCCTGACGCGCGTTTCACCGCAATGGCTTCTTCCTGGGGGCGGGTATGAAGTAAGGGGCCGGCCGGGATGTACATTGTGCTGTACCAATCAGCAGTAAGCATGTATTATCTCATTCAACCAATCGGTTGCGGCTTATGACGTCAGAATGTGTGGGGTTATCGACGCATGATATCCCTGTACCGCCTCAGAAGGAAGTTATCCCATTTCATGTGTGAGATAAACCGCAAGCGTGACACTGAGTGAGGTCTCCGAGGTCTGCAGGAGACGCATGCTCACTTCCGTCCCAGAGATAATTGCCATACTTTTCAGTGTAAAATATCTGATTGGGGACAAGTCTATGGGGGGGAAGGAGGGGGTAAAATATCAGCTGGATAAATTAATTAATATTAAATCTACACGATGAGATAAGGTATGGTTTAATAATAAATAAATTATACCAATGAATTTTGTTCAGAAACAGTCCAATCGCTATGGAAATGACAGAAAGGGATGGGGAAAAAGAGAGGGAGGAAGGTAAAAATGTGGTGTGAACACTGCATGATCAGATTACTGTGAAAATATAAAATGTATATAAAGTGCAGTGAAGTATTGTGGGATGTTATAAAGTGCAGAAATGCTGTGTATTGAAAAGAATAAATATAAAGTGCATGCATAGTTACGCCATATGTGCTATTATATATGGGCACTGTTCTACCATAAGTGTAAATGGGAGGAATATATTAGGTGTTCAAATATAGCTAAAAAATACATGTGTTCAAGTGATGAAGAGGAAAACTACCCTGTAAAGAAATATTCGTAATTAAGAACTACAAAATGTGCATATACGAATTGTGATTGATAATGAATGGTGAATACATATAAATACTATAGAGTTTGCTAAAATAGGAAAACATAAAAATAGATGAAAAATAGGGACTAAAAAATTAATAAATTTTTCATTTCCTATTTTTCATCTATTTTTATGGACATTGTTGGATACAGTTTGTAAAAACAAGAACTTTTACAATGTCCTTCTTTTTAAAATTTGCAGCCGTTCTTGAGATATTAAAACTTTCGTTGTCTAAAAAAGCGACCACCCCAGTGGTCAGTCTCCAAGGCAACGAGCTGTAAACAAAAGAAAACGGCTGAAAATTAGTAGTAAATTGCAAAATTGCCTGTATTTACAAGCACTTCTCCAACAATACACACTGATGAAGATGTGAATAATCATTTAACCATCTGAATCGCTCATCTATAAGTGAAAATGTAAGTGACTCACCTTCCAGGTAACCCTGATACTCTGTGAGGACACTGGATCGAGCTGGACTTCCTGAGGCGGGCCGTCAGGTGCTGGGAAAGAGAGCAAAAGAAAAAACTCCTTTATTCTGTATATCGGTCGCTAAATTATCAGTAAAACAGTCCAACACTATGAAAAGCTCATGATTAATTTGAATAAACAAATAATTACTATGGACGTAGCGTAGTCTCCAGTTTTTACCCTGTGCCTGGTGTTTTTGAACTTCATCATATTACCACTAGGTGGCAGTGCTGACTGATAAAAGGATCATGTGTAGTGTGAATGGTATTAATATATCTGTGCAACACAGACGGGTATAACTTACTGCTGGACAGAAGTATAGATGTGTATTATCTAAGCTGACAAAGAATTGCAAGGGTCATGTCTGATAGTACACTAACAACATATGTATAAAAAAGACAAAGGGAAAAAAAGGAAAAAAAAAACAAGTAAATTCTTCATTATTTAAAAAAAGAAAAGCAAACAAAGATAATTGCAATTGTTGCCTCCATAACGATCGATACGATATATTTTGCACTTCATGTTTCCAGTACGTCGTATGCCATAATAAAAGAAAAAACAATACCAGAAATGCTGATTTTTATTTATCCCCTCTCCTAAAAACTGAAGAAAAGAAAAATAAAACAAATTAAAAACTTGATAACAAAAAAAAAAATCACCTCTTAAAAAACTAGCCTTCATGTATAAATATAAAAATCTCATGGGTCTTAAACTGTAGCGACACAAAAATTGTTATTTTATAAATAAAAGTGTTTTTATTGTACAAAAGTTGAAAATACAACAAAAAAAGCAAACAAAAAAAAATGCTGAACAGGAAATAATAAAAAAAAATGATATACATCACATGCACCCCACACATGTATCCCAAAATGAGGGTAACAGTCATATTCTATTATTCTGTACTTTGGGGGAGACACAAGAATATTGACTCCTGCTTGTCGCAGTAGGAGAGTTGCACGTTTTTGTTGTCTGTGTAGCTGTGCAAATATTTGCTAACTTTTGACAATGGGTTTGTCTGTGATGTGATGACCCCTTTATCCCGTCCCTTTAATACAGGCCTGAGCGCTGTAACTGGTAACTATTCTACATGTCCTGTATATAATAGATCACGCTGAGTCCCGTACCGGCTTCCTCAGTGGTGATGGTGAGCTCATTGCTGGCTTCGCTCTTGCCTATATGGTTTTTTGCATACATCCGGATGTTGTAGGTGGATGATGGGTGGAGGTCGATGATGGTCGCCTGGTTGAGCTGAGGTGAGACGTCTTTGGTTCTCTGGACGGAATCCCACGAGTCTTGTAAAGAGAGAAGAACGCAGTGAACATAATGTAAAAAGCCAAGATGACACCAGGAAGAACAATCTGAAAATGATGTGGAAACACACCCTTGTGGTCCTGCTTACTGTTATCTGAGATGACAGAAGATCTATGGCCTCTGCACCCCACACTGCACTGCCATTTATTAGAATCAGAACATATTAATAAAGCTGGTTCAAAAACCTGCATTACTAAAGCAATATGGAAGTAAATTAAGAAATGTTGTTCTTAACCTCTTTACCCCCTCAAAGCCTGTTTTCACCTTCATGATCAGGCCAATTTTTACAATTCTGACCACTGTCACTTTATGAAGTAATTACTCTGGAACGCTTCAACGGATCCCCCTGATTCTGAGACTGTTTTCTCGTGACATATTGTACTTTATGACAGTGGTAACATTTCTTCGATATCACTTGCGTTTATTTGTGAAACAAAAATCGGAAAACTTTGCAATTTTCAAACGTTTAAATTTTCATGCCCTTAAATCAGAGAGATCTGTCACACAAAGGAGTTAATAAATAACATTTCCCACATGTCTACTTTACATCAGCACAATTTTTGAATCAGATTTTTTTTTTTGTTAGGAAGCTATAAGGGTTAAAAGTTGACCAGCGATTTCTCATTTTTAGAACAACATTTACAAAACCATTTTTTTAGGGACCACATCTTATTTGAAGTGACTTTGAGGGGTCTTTATAACAGAAAATACCCAAAAGTGACACCATTCTAAAAACTGCACCCCTCAAGGTGCTCAAAACCACATTCAAGAAGTTTATTAACCCTTCAGGTGCTTCACAGGAATTAATAGAATGTGTAAGGAAAAAATAAACATTTAAACTTTTTTTCACAAAATGTTACTTTAACCCCTTTAACGACCAAGTCAGTAATAGTACTATTACGCGCGCTGCGATCGCGCCCGCACACAAGCTGATACCCGGTGCTATGTGCCGGGAGCGGTCCCGCACTGCTCTCGGCACATTAACCCCTGAAAAGCTGCGATTGAAGTCGATCGCAGCATTGCGTGGACAAGGGGGGAGGTAAGCGTCATGAAAACATCCGGGTCACCATGAGGCAGGAAGTTACTTTGGTCATGCGCAGTGTATGACCAAAGTGACTTCGCCCTGTGTGCAGCGCTGACAGGCTGCATGACATAGGGAGCTGCTGCTCTCCATGCTATACAGCCAATCAGGCTTCAAAAAGTGAAAAAAAAGTGAAAAAAAATTGTAAAAATATTAAAAAAAAATGAAAAAAGTAATCCCCAAAAAATAAAAATATATTGTACCCATAATATTTATTTATTATGAAAAAAACAAAACAATAAAAGTACACATATTTGGTATCGCCGCATCCGGAACGACCTGACCTATAAAACTTTCCCACTAGTTAACCCCTTTAGGAACACGGTAAAAAAAAAAAAACGAAGCAAAAAACAATGCTTTATTATACCGCCAAATAAAAAATGGAATAACACGTGATCAAAAAGACGAATGTAAATAAAAATGGCACCACTGAAAACGTCATCTTGTCCTGCAAAAAACAAGCCGCCATACAGTTCCATCATCTGCAAAATAAAAAAGTTATAGCTCTCAGTATAAAGAGATACAAAAAAATTATTTTTTCTAGAAAATAGTTTTTATTTTGTAAAAGCGCCAAAACATAAAAAGACTATATAAATGTGGTACCGCTGTAAACATACTGACCTGAAGAATAAAGCTGCCTTATCAATTTTACCACACGCGGAACGCCATTAAAAAAAAAAAAAAAAACAATTCCGGAATTGCAGGTTTTTGTTTATTTTGCCTCCCAAAAATTGAAATAGAAAGCGATCAAAAAATATCACGTGCCCGAAAATGGTACTAATAAAAACGTCAACTTGTCATGCAAAAAACAAGATATTACATGACTCTGTTGATCAAAATATGGAAAAATTATAGCTCTCAAAATATGGCGATGCAAAAACTAGTCTTTGCAAAAAATAGTCTTTTAGTGTGTGACAGCTGTCAATCATAAAAACCTGATATGATTCTGGTATCGCTGTAATCACACCGACCCAAAGAATAAAGTCGTCTAATCACTTATACCTCATGAAGAACGGCATAAAAAATGAACTCAAGGGTTAGGGTTAGGGTTGTGCTAGGGTTAGGGTTGTGCTAGGGTTAGGGTTGGGCTAGGGTTAGGATTGGGCTAGGGTTAGGGTTGGGCTAAGGTTAGGGTTGGGCTAAGGTTAGAGTTGAGCTAGGGTTAGGCTTGGGGTTGTATTAGGGTTGGAGTTAGGGTTGGGATTTTTTCAAAAGCAAAGAAAAAAAAATGATGACAATATGGTGACCAGTGTTGAGCACAAGGTCTCGCTACTTGAGTTTGCATCAGGTGCTTGGGTATGCACTGAGTATCCCGGGTGCTCGAGTCACATGCTAGAGTCTCTGCCCCATATTCTTCGCGCCCAAAAAAAAATGTTACTGGGATCGCCTGCCATGCACGAGCGATCCCCGCATGTTTTTTTTGGCTGTCTAGCAACCGTGAAACATGCGGGGCGGGGACTCGAACATGTCACTCGAGCACCCGTGATACATGGTGCATACCCGAGTACCCGATGCAAAAATTCAAGTAGCGAGCACTTGCGATCAAGACTAATGACAACTTATTCAATATGATGACCTAATGTTATCAAATTCTGTCGTACCTCTGGGTTCAAAATGTACACTATACCCCTTGATAAAATCCTTGAGGGGTCTAGTTCCAAAATGGAGTCAATTGTGGGGGGTTTCCACTATTTAGGCACATCAGGAGCTCCCGAAATGCGACATGGTGTCCGCTGTTCATTCTCGCCAATTTTGCGTTCAAAAAGTCACACAGAGCTTCTTCCCTTCTGAACCCTACCGTGCGCCCAGTGTATTTTCCCTACATATGGGGTATCGGCGTACTCAGGAGAAATTGCACAACAGTTTTTAGGTTCCATTTTCTCCTCTTACCCTTGTGAAAATAAAAAATTTGGGGCTAAAAGATAATTTTTGTGGAAAAATTTTGATTTTTGTATTTTCACGGCTCCATGTTATAAACTTCTGTGAAGCACCTGGGGGTTAAGGGTGCTCACCACACATCTAGATAAGTTCCCTGAGGGGTCTAGTTTCCAAAATGGTGTCACTTGTGGGGGGTTTCCACTGTTTAGGCACATCAGGGGCTGTCCAAATGCAACATGGCGTCCGCTAATTATTCAAGCAAATTTTACATTCAAAAAAGTCAAATGGCGCTCCTTCCCTTCCAAACCCTGCCGTGCGCCCAAGCGGTGGTTTACCCCAACATGTGGGGTGTCGGCTTACTCAGGAGAAATGGCACAACAAATGGTATGGTGCAATTTCTCCTGCTACCCTTAAGAAAATGCAAAACTGGGGGCTAAAAAACATTTTTGTGGGAAAAATGAGAAAATTTTATTTTCACGTCACCATGTTATAAACGTCTGTGAAGAACCTGGGGGTTCAAGGTGCTCACCACACATCTAGATAAGTTTCCTGAGGGGTCTAGTTTCCAAAATGGTGTCACTTGTGGGGGGTTTCCATTGTTTAGGCACATCAGGGGCTTTCCAAACGCAACATGGTGTTCGCTAATTATTCAAGCAAATTTTACATTCAAAAAGTCAAATGGCGCTCCTGCTCTTCAGAGTTCTGCCGTGCAATGAAACAGTAGTTTACCCCCACATTTGGGGTATAGGCATACTCAGAAGAAATTGCACAACAAATTGTATGGTGCAATCTGCCTCATTACAGGGAATCTTCCTTCTGAATTACATATTTCAGAGATTTTCTCGGAAACCCTGATGTAAGCGCTCAGCGTAGAGTGCAGGATAAATGTGTGCCATACTGCGATCTTTGAGAGACAGAATGAACAAATCAACAGCAGGTGAAAACTGGCTTTACTTATTTTTTAAGCCATTCCTCGTGCTGTACAAGTGATTAGATGACTTTATTCTTCAGGTTGGTGCGACTACAGCAGTACCAGATTTATATGGGGTTTTTATGTTTGGCTGTTGTCACACACTAAAAGACACTTTTTTTTGCAAAAAAGGTTTTTGCATTGTCATATTTTATAAGCTATAATTTTTCCATATTTCGGCTGACAGGGTCATGTGAGAGCTTGTTTTTTGCGGGACAAGTTGACGTTTTTATTGGTACTATTTTCGGGCACATGACATTTTTTGATCGCTTTCTATTCCGATTTTTGGGAGGCAGAATGAACAAAAAACAGCTATTCAGAAATTGTTTTTGAGGGGTATTTTTTATGCCGTCCGGTGTGCGGTAACATTGATAAGGCAGCTTTATTCTTCGAGTCAGGACGTTTACAGCGATACTACATTTATATCTTTTTTTATGTTTTGGCGCTTTAACACGATAAAAACCATGTTATAGAAAAAATAATTATTTTTGCATCGCTTTATTCTCAGAGCTATAACTTTTTTATTTTTCCACTGATTGAGCTGTATGGCGGTTTGTTTTTTTGCGGGACAAGATGACGTTTCCAGTGGTACCATTTTTATTTACATTTGTCTTCTTCATCGTGTTTTATTCCGGGGGTATGATGATAAAGCATTGTTTTATGCCTGTTTTTTTACGATGTTCAGTAAAGGGGTAAACTAGTGGGACAGTTTTATAGGTTGGATTGTTCCGGACGCAGCGATACCAAATATGTGTACTTTTTTTGTTGTTGTTTTTTTCCTAAAAATATTTATTTATGGGTACAATACATTTTTATTTATTTTTTTATTATTTTGTGATTTATTTCTTTTTTACAATTTTTTTTTCACTTTATTTTACATTTTTACTTTGTCCCACTATGGGACTTTCACTTTTTGCAGTCTGATCGCTTGTAAAGCAAACGAATGCAGCAGCATTCCTATGCTGTACAAATTGTCAGCACTGCACGGACAGACAAACTTGCTACACCATGCTCTGAGTATGGTGTAGCAAGTTTGCTAGCTCTGGTGGCCTGGATGTTGTCATGACGACATTGGATCACCATAGCAATGATCAGACTCCCACAATGACGTCGCGAGGGTGCCGATCCAAGGACAGAGGGGGCTTCCTCCCTTAGCCAGCTCTCTAAATTCTGCAATCGATTGCATTTAGGGGGTTAAATTGCCAGGAGCGGTGCGGCATCGGCGCTGAGTGCCGGGTGTCGGCTGTCAGAAGCCATGACGTATCCATACGTCCAAGGTAGTGAAGGGGTTAAAGTGTGTCAGCCGTTTTAATTTTTATTGCATAAATCAATAGTACACGTGAAAATAAGAAACTTTGTAATATATCTTATCAGAGAAATCAGCTTCCTTCTCCTCCTGGACTGATCTTTTATGGGTGAAATCTGATAATTCAGGGTGAAATCTGTCTTCAGAGAACACAGATTTTCCCATTACTGAGTTAGGAGATGACAGTTGGTGCTCATAGAGTTCGAACCTGCAGCGGAATGTCTATGTGTTCCTCTAGCTGCTCCCCTCCATAGAATGTCTGTGTGTTTCTCTAGCTCCTCCCTCCATAGAATGTCTGTGTTCATATAGCTCCTCCCCTCCATAGAATATTTGTGTGTTCCTCTAGCTCCTCCCTCCACAGAATGTCTGTGTGTTCCTCTAGCTCCCCTCTCCATAGAATGTCTGTGTTCATATAGCTCCTCCCCTCCATAGAATGTCTGTGTGCTTCTCTAGCTCCTCCCTCCATAGAATGTCTGTGTTCATATAGCTCCTCCCCTCCATAGAATGTCTGTGTGTTCCTCTAGCTCCTCCCCTCCATAGAATGTCTGTGTGTTCCTCTAGCTCCTTCCCTCCATAGAATGTCTGTGTGCTTCTCTAGCTCCTCCCTCCATAGAATGTCTGTGTTCCTCTAGCTCCTCCCCTCCATAGAATGTCTGTGTTCCTCTAGCTCCCCTCTCCATAGAATGTCTCTGTGTTCCTCTAGCTCCTCCCCTCCATAGAATGCCTGTGTGTTCCTCTAGCTCCTCCTCTCCATAGAATGTCTGTGTGTTCCTCTAGCACCTACCCTCCATAGAATGTCTATGTCTTCCTCTACCTCCTCCTCTCCATAGAATGTCTGTGTTCTTCTATTTCCTACATAGAATGACTACGTGTTCCTCTAGCTCCTCCCCTCCAAAGAATGTCTGTGTGTTCTTCTAGCTCCTCCTCTCCATAGAATGTCTGTGTTATTCTAGCTCCTCCCTCCATAGAATGCCTGTGTTCCTCTAGCTCCTACCCTCCATAGAATATGTTACGGGTCCGGGTGGTGGAACCTCTGTGCTTCGGTGCAAGGAGGGACCAGAAGGGCGTGACTAAGTGCCTACCCGGCCTGACCAAGGTCGCACGGCAGCTCAATCGACTCCGTGAACCAGGGAGGGACCGAGCAGGGGGACCAGGTGCCACTCTGGGACCGACGTTGTGTGAGAGCAGGTGACTCCCACGGGTCAGATGGCAGGAACTGACCAGTACAGTGGATGCACAGAGCAGGAAGGCTGACGGGTGATCCGGATAGAAAAGCAGGCTGGTTCGGCAGATAGCCAGACGGGTGCTCCGGGTAGGCAAGCTGGCGGGCACGACAGGCAACCGGTAGGTACTCCAGGTAGGCTGGTGGGCACGCACTACAGATAACAGGCAGGTGCTTCCAGGTAAGCCGGCTGGCGGGCACGGCAGGTAACTGGCAGGTGCTTCCAGGTAGGCAGGCTGGTGAGCACGACAGGTAACTGGCAGGCAGACTGGCGAACAGGACTGACAGGCAGACTGGTGGGCAGGACTGACAGGCAGACTGGCGGGCAGGACTGACAGGCAGACTGGAGGGCAGGACTGACAAGCAGACTGGAGGGCAGGACTGACAGGCAGCAGGACCTGAGGGCTGAAGCAAGTGTTAGCACACAGAACAACAACCTTGCACAGGCACCTCCATATTGGAGGAGGTGCTTTAAATAGGGGAGGTCCTCTGGCCATTGGCCGGGGACTTTTTAGGACGGCGCGTGTGGCCCCTTTAAGAGGGAGGAAGCGCATGCGCCCTAAGCACAGTGCCCGGGAAGCTGTGCGCAGTGTGCGCCACAGTAGCTGCAGGACGGGAGTCGGAAAACGCCGGACCAGGGCCATGGCGGTGAGGGGAACGGCGTCTCCGCCCGGCAGGAGGCAGAGACGCCGATGCTACAGAGTATCTCTGTGTGCTCCTCTAGCTCCTCCCCTCCATAGAATGTCTGTGTGTCCCTCTAGCTACTCCCCTACATAGAATGTCTGTGTGTCCCTCTAGCTCCTCCCCTCCATAGAATGTCTGTGAGTCCCTCTAGCTACTCCCCTCCATAGAATGTCTGTGTGTTCCTCTAGCTCCTCCCTCTCCATAGAATGTCTGTGTTCCTCTAGCTCCTCCCCTCCATAGAATGTCTGTGTGTCCCTCTAGCTACTCCCCTCCATAGAATTTCTGTTTGTTCCTCTAGCTCCTCCCGTCCATAGAATGTCTGTGTTCCTCTAGCTCCTCCTCTCCATAGAATGTCTGTGTGTTCCTCTAGCTCCTCCTCTCCATAGAATGTCTGTGTGTTCCTGTAGCTCCTCCCTCCATAGAATGTCTGTTTGTTCCTCTAGCTCCTATCCTCAATAGAATGTCTGTGTGTTCCTCTAGCTCCTCCCCTCCATAGAATGTATGTGTTCCTCTAGCTCCTCCCCTCCATAGAATGTCTGTGTGTTCCTCTAGATCCTCCCCTCCATAGAATGTCTGTATGTTCTTCTAGCTCCTCCCTCCATAGAATGTCTGTGTGTTCCTCTAGCTCCTCCCTCCATAGAATGTTTGTGTGTTGCTCTAGCTCCTCCCCTCCATAGAATGTCTGTGTGTTCCTCTAGCTCGTATTCTCCATAGAATGTCTGTGTGTTCCTCTAGCTCCTATTCTCCATAGAATGTCTGTGTGTTCCTCTAGCTCCTATTCTCCATAGAATGTCTGTGTTCCTCTAGCTCCTCCCCTCCATAGAATGTCTGTGTGTTCCTCTAGCTCCTCTTCTCCATAGAAGGTCTGTATGTTCCTCTAGCTCCTCCCTTCCATAGAATGCCTGTGTGTTCCCCTAGTTCCTCCCCTCCATAGAATGTCTGTGTGTTCCTCTAGCTCCTCCCCTCCATAGAATGTCTGTGTTCCTCTCGCTCCTCCCCTCCATAGAATGTCTGTGTGTTCCTCTAGCTCCTCCCCTCCATAGAATGTCTGTGTGTTCCTCTACCTCCTCTCCTCCATAGAATGTCTGTGTGTTCCTCTAGCTCCTCCTCTCCATAGAATGTATGTGTGTTCCTCTACCTCCTCTCCTCCATAGATTGTCTGTGTGTTCCTCTATCTCCTCCCTTCCATAGAATGCCTGTGTGTTCCTCTAGTTCCTCCCTTCCATAGAATGTCTGTGTTCCTCTAGCTCCTATCCTCAATAGAATGTCTGTGTGTTCCTCTAGCTCCTCCCCTCCATAGAATGTCTGTGTGTTCCTCTAGCTCCTCCCCTCCATAGAATGTCTGTGTTCCTCTCGCTCCTCCCCTCCATAGAATGTCTGTGTGTTCCTCTAGCTCCTCCCCTCCATAGAATGTCTGTGTGTTCCTCTACCTCCTCTCCTCCATAGAATGTCTGTGTGTTCCTCTAGCTCCTCCTCTCCATAGAATGTATGTGTGTTCCTCTACCTCCTCTCCTCCATAGATTGTCTGTGTGTTCCTCTATCTCCTCCCTTCCATAGAATGCCTGTGTGTTCCTCTAGTTCCTCCCTTCCATAGAATGTCTGTGTTCATCTTGCTCCTACCCTCCATAGAATGTCTGTGTGTTCCTCTAGCTCCTCCCCTCCATAGAATGTCTGTGTGTTCCTCTAGCTCCTCCCCTCCATAGAATGTCTGTGTGTTCCTCTAGCTCCTCCCCTCCATAGAATGTCTGTGTGTTTCTCTAGCTCCTCCCCTCCATAGAATGTCTGTGTGTTCCTCTAGCTCCTCCCCTCCATACAATGTCTGTGTGTTCCTCTAGCTTCTCCCCTCCATAGAATGTCTGTGTGTTCCTCTAGCTCCTCCTCTCCATAGAATGTCTGTGAGTTCCTCTAGCTCCACCCCTTCATAGAATATCTGTGTCAGCCTTTAACTCCTTCACTCTCCTCCTCCATAGAATTTTAGAAGCACCAACTGTCATCTCCTATCTCAGTAATGGGAAAATCTGTCTTCATTGAAAACAAATTTTACATCTGAATTGGAGAGTGTAAGATCAGTCCAGGAGGAGAAAGGGACAGATTTATTTGATAAAATACAGCACAAAGTTTCTTATTTTCATGTTTACTATTGATTTCTGAAATACAAATTAAAACGGTGGTCATACTTTAAGAGACGGTAATAGGATATGGTGGACGAGCAGAGGCTCAATTCTATAATCTGACCACACTAGGTTTCGGCGCACTTGACCTTTCTGGGATTATCCCCAGAGGTCCGGCCCGGCTTTACTAATAAGCTGGATGTGGTCAGATGCTGAGCTAGCAGTACTATATCTGTATACACCAGTGACGCCGGCCGGTTCCCCTTGTACAACTAGGTTTCTTCTTATTGGTTTTCAAGATGCACCTCCACCCATTGACCTCACTTTAAGGTGAGCAAGTCACAAATAAGATGAGTGGCTCCCTACAAGACATTGCACGTTACTGATTATACAGTGACAATTCTTAAACATTATCGGTCCTAAGGGTCAGTGGAGGTCCAACACACTGCCGGTACAGCACAGCTCCTTACATCAAATAGTGGCTATTCTGGGGTACTGCAGTTCCCCTTCTATAAAAGTGCATGTGATATGAGCTGCAGTACTTGACAATGGCCACTATGTGGGGTGAGAAGCATCAGTTTTTTACAAGAGTATGCCATCAGTTAATGACCACTGTCTGAACTTTGGAACCTCCACGGTTCCTAAGAATGAAGGGGCCGAAGAGCTGATTCCGAGTTTTTTTGTCTGCAGAGTGCAGTGCCCACTCAGGACATGGATACCATTAAACAAAATGGTGGATGAGAGAGCCAAAGGATTTGTGATCCACCATTCAGCCTGCGCTGGTGAGTCTGTGCACTGCAGGCCCAAAGATGTCACTACGTCATGCCTGTAGTGCGGCGCCTTAGCATTAAAACAGTGCGCAGAGAAGAGCAGTACACCGGGGGGTGGGACGAGGTGAGTTGTGGGTTTGTTTTTTCAAATGTCAGTAATTGTGTGGGCCAATCATTGAATGTAGGGCTGGAGGGGGCCAATGATACTAAATGGTGGCCAATCATACTGAATAGGGGGCTGGTAGGGCAATCCTACTGAATGGGGGAATGGAGGGGGCAATTATACTGAATGGGGGCATTATACTGAGAGGGTAAGTGGTAGGGGTCATAATCCTGAGTGGGGAGCAGTTGGGGACTGTGGGGGCCCTCATACTGTGTGAGGGACTGTAGGGGCCCTCATACTGACTAGAGGAGTGTGGGGGCATCATACTGTACATGTAGTGTGAAACTGTGGCTGGGATTCACTGAGGGGATACCATATTCAGTGTGTGTGTGAGTGGCAGTATTTTTGGGATCATCATACTATAAGGCTATGTGCCCACGATGCAGAAATGAAGCAGAAAATTTCTGCAGCGTTTCTGCATGTTCTTGGCAATCAAAAACACTTGCGGATTTTACAAGCGTTTTTGACGCGTTTTTGCAGCGTTTTTACATGGAGATTTGCCATGCGTTTTTCTAGTGCATTGGGACCTCAAATCCGCATGCAGAAACGCACAAATAATGGACATGCTGCGGATTTTTGAGCGCATCAAAAACGATGCGGAAAAATCCGCAGCATGGGCATTGAAATTGCGGATTCTCATTGGGAACCATGGGGGACGGATTACCAAGCGTTTCACAAGCGTTTACGCTGCGGAAATTCTGCAGCATATACGCTTGTAAAACGCTACGTGGGCACATACCCTAAAGGCAATAAAAGGGGTATCGCTGGTGAGAACACTAAGAGGTTTCAATAAGGACATAATTACTGTGTATGGGGCACAATACATGTGATACAGATACAGAGATATGACGCCGCCAAATCTATAATATAATTGTACAAGCGTCCCTCTGTCTGAAGCCTCTATAGACTGCACAAGCGCGACGCGCCTGCACAGTCTGGTCCCCACAGAGGAACGCAACCACATCCTAAACGAGGAGTTTAGGATGAGGATTGTGGCCCTGGAGATCGCAATATGTGTAAGCACTGAACGTATAGCGCGATCTCTGGCCCCCTAACAACTCACCTATCCGGGAGACTGCACTGTGTCTTCGGGCCGGTAGCCGGGAGATGAATGCGCCTTTGCAATCGGCGCTTGGGCATAGCGCTATCCGGCGCCATTTTACTGAAGACACATTTGCAGTGTGTCTTCAGCAAAATTGCGCCAGACAGAGCGGTATGGGCACGCCGCGCGTACTGGAGCACAGGGAAGAAAGGTGAGTATAAGTGCTTTTTTTTTGCATGTGTGCAGCGTGAAAGGGATGAGGGGGCCACACATAACAGGAT
Source organism: Phyllobates terribilis (assembly GCF_046119375.1). Lineage (NCBI taxonomy): Eukaryota > Metazoa > Chordata > Amphibia > Anura > Dendrobatidae > Phyllobates > Phyllobates terribilis. The sequence goes on from NW_027362762.1 coordinate 942,147,657, forward strand.
TGCGGATTGAGGGGGCCACACATACCAGGATTGGGGGATGAGGGGGCCACACATATAGGGATTGGGAGGTGAGGGGGCCACACATACCAGGATTGGTGGCTGAGGGGGCCACACATACCAGGATTGGGGATTGAGGGGGCCACACATACCAGGATTGTGGGATGAGGGGGCCACACATACCAGAATTGGGGTGTGAGGGGGCCACACATACCAGGATTGGGGGGTGAGGGGGCCACACATACAGGGATTGGGAGCTGAGGGGGCCACACATACCAGGATTGGTGGCTGAGGGGGACACACATACCAGGATTGGGGGGATGAGGGGGCCACACATACCAGGATTGGGGGGTGAGGGGTACCATACATACAAGGATTGGGGGATGAGGGGTACCATACATACCAGGATTGAGGGGTACCATGCATACCAGGATTGGGGGATGAGGGGTACCATGCATACAAGGATTGGGGGATGAGGGGTACCATGCATACTAGGATTGGGGGGGGTGAGGGGACCATGCAAACCAGGATTGGGGATGAGGGGTGCCATGCATACCAGGATTGGGGATGAGGGGGCTACACATACCATAACAGGATTGGGAGATGAGGGGGTCACACATACCAGGATTGGGGAATGAGGGGGCAACACATACCAGGATTGGGGGATGAGGGGGCCACACATACCAGGATTGGGGGATGAGGGGTACCATACATACTAGGATTGGGGGATGAGGGGTACCATACATACCAGGATTGAGGGATGAGGGGTACCATGCATACCAGAATTGGGGGATGAGGGGTAGCATGCATACCAGGATTGGGGGGTGAGGGGTACCATGCATACCAGGATTGGTGGGTGAGGGGACCATGCAAACCAGGATTGGGGATTTTT